>NW_026606121.1:0-600000 GCF_029834395.1 Sorex fumeus
GAAGAGGAAGAGAAAGTGGGTGAGGAGGAGGAAGAGAAAGTGGGTGAGGAGGAGGTGGAGGAGGAGGGGGGGAGAAGGGGAGGGAGAAGGGGGAGAGGAGGGAGGGGAGGAGGCAGCAGCTGCTCCTGTGCTGGGGCCTCTCATCCTGGCTCCTGAGGGGGTCATGATGCCTCCCACATCCCAGATCAAATTTGCTCAAAGTCCCTCTTCCTGTCTCCCCTGGAGATGAATCAACAGCCCAGAGCCCCCAATATAAGCCTCCTTCTCACTGGCCCCACCGAGATGGCCTCCCAAGGGCCCAAGATTCCAGGGCTGATGTCTAGAAGCTTCTCTCATTCCCTTCCTCTCCCCTCTGCCAGGGACCCCAGAACAATTGGGGTTAGTTTAGGAAACTTGGAGGCCTCATCCTTGAGCCCTTGGGGCCGGCTTGTGGTCGGGGTGGCAGTGCAGCCAACACACAGGAAGTTAGAAACTGGGGCTCCTGAACCCCCAGTTGTGTTGTGGGTCTTGTGGCTCGGGAGAGTTTGAGGGTCCGTGGCCTCCTGGGGTCCGGGTGGGGGTGAGAGAGGCAGGAGGGGGTGGGAGAGTGTGGGAGCGGGTTGGAGGCACTGGGGAAGGGAGCCAAGAGAGATCCCAACATTGGCTATAGGGAACCAGGAGCTCACAAAGCTCTCAGTCCTGTCCTAGAATGAGCAGAGTGTGGAGGGAGATGCCTGAACCTCACAGGGAAGGAGACAGGGGTGAAGATGGATCTGCAGGCCGAGGGCTGCCCTGTCCCTGCAGGAAGCAGATCTGGGCCCAGACACTCACCCCGCTCCGTGGCCACGGCGGGGGCCAGGATCTGGATAAGCAGGACCAGCAGGCAGAGGCGGCTTCCTGGGGGCCTCGCCATGAGTGCCGAGAGGAACGCCTCTTCTGCACCCCAGAGCAGACACCAGTTGCTGCCCGGATGCGGAACCTGCATATAAAGAAGCCTGGCGCCCTTTGCCCCTTCTGAGAAGTCCTGGTGAGCGTGGAGCCAGGCCCCTTTCTGCGCAGCACCTCGGGGAACGCCCTTCCACAATGCAAAGTCATGGGTGGGGGCAGCCCAGGATACCCCAGGGAAGAAGACACCCCACCCGCAGCAAGGAAACCTACCTCTCTGCCTGGGGCTCCCCCACGAGGCTTTGTGACTGAGCTTGTGATTAGGACAGAGCTCCCTAGACACAGGGGGCCCCAGGGTGCTCTGGGCCAGTGGGAGGCAGCAGAGACGAGTGCTTCGGAGGTGCCCCTCCCCCGCCCCCCCCCCCCCCCCCCCCCGGGAGATCTCCTGCAGCCTGGCGTTGCAGGGAGGGGAGGACACCTCCTTGAGGGGATTTCTAGGGGGCTGAGCTGAGTTGGGCAGGAGGGGTGAGGGGTGAGGGGGCTACCAGCCAGGTGTGTCACTGGGCCCGCCTGGAGTGCTGGGGCCCTGCCAGCTCTGTCATCCAGACACGGGTGAGGGCAAGGAGCCCAGCTCTGCCCACTCAGCATCTGCCTCTGGGGACCCTTAAATGCGCCGCTGTAGTGGGGGGCACGACATGCATCAGCCATAGACAATCCAGCCTGGGTCAGATGTGCCCTCTGGCACCCCCCCGTTGGGGCATATAGTGGCCGGGAGTGGGTGGCCCCTGAGTCACCTCGCTGTGTGCAGGTGGCTAGGGGACCCTGCGCCTGCCGATGCTTTTCCTCCTGTGACAGTAGCATCCTTGCTGCCCTCGTGTAGAGAGGAGGCCCCAGAAATCAGGGTTTCTTCACAGCACCCCAGAATTTGCTCCTCGCCATGAAGGTCCTGCCCGCACTGGCTGCTGGCTGGCCCCCAAGTCTCCAGCACCTCCTTCTCTGGCCTCTCACAGCCCACAGAGCATGTCCTAGCTCTGGCCCCTGCCCTGGGGACTCTGCCTGCCCCCCACGTCCCCGCCCGCCCTGCCAGCTCACGCTGTCTCTGTAATTCCCTTCAAGATCACTGTGTCTTACAGGCGCCACCAGGAGCCCCAGACAAACCCTCTCCCAATGCCAGAAGGCCCCTCCCTGCATGTGGTCCCCGCCCCCAGGCCACCCAGCTGTTACTGGTATCTAAGGGTGTGTTTTTCCTGTCAAGGCCCTTCTTGCGTGCTTCCCTGGGGCGAGACATCCATCCATGTCTTCCCCCCTAAACTTGACGCCCCGCCTCCTGGTTCCTTCCCATGGCAGCAAAGTGCTCACTTTCACCATTGGCCAGAGCTGAGTCCTGTCCCGGGGCAGAGCAGTGCTGGGCTGGGTGCAGAAACCTGTGGGTTCTTGTCTTTGGGTTTCGGGGGTCTGCCTCCTTTCCAAGGCTCTGTGACCATTTCACCCACCATCTTCAGCACTGTACCCCACTGACGGTGTCAGGGTCCCCCCAACCTGACCCCACCCCATAGCCTGTTCTGACCCCTGGGCAGGTTCAGGAAAAGTCCAAGCACATGTGAGCGTTGGCATGTCCCTAGCATCCCCTAAGTGTTCCTTCCTGGTGGGGGACTGAGGGAGCCCCCCAGTCACCCTACTGCCCTCCAGGCAGTCTCTGGGAAAAAGTGGGGAGACAGGAGGGGGCCCAGTCAGTAGTCAGCACTGAAGGAGCATCACACGGGTGGAAGGAGTGTGGCAGGGGCATTGGGACAGGACCATGGGGGCCATGGGGGGTCACAGGGGCCAAGGGGAGGTTATGGGGGATCATGGAGGCCATGAGGGGTCATGGGGGCCTTGGGAGTTATGGAGGAGTCATGGGGACATGGGGGACCTGGGAGTCATAGGGTGTTGTGGGTCACGGGAGGAGAGATGAGATTAATGGTTCATGTGGAGATGTGGCACATAGGAGGCCGTGGGGGCCATGGGGATATGGGGGGCAGGGGTCATCTGACACAGATCCCCGGGGAGGGGGTCCTGGAAGCAGTCCAGGAGCTGAAGCAGAGCAGAGCATCAGAGTCCAGGAAGTGGCCGTGAATGGCACCAGCAGGGTCTGTGGGTGTGTCTCTGGTCAGGAGGCAGGCCCCAGTGGCCACAAGGACTCTGCTGACCCTGGTTGTTCTAGAAACTTCCAGAGGTCCAGAGTCTGCCAATGGCAGCACCAGGTGGGAAGTGTGGAGGGTGTTGAGGCATGGGGGCCCTTGTGTCCCTCAAAGGGGGGCCTGGCCACACCCCAATTCAGCCCCACAGGCTTCTCTCATCACCCCTGTGGACCTCTGGGATGGGGACGAGTGGGTAGTGGACAGCGGGGCACCTCCTTTGGCTCCCAGCTGGGTGCTGTGCCCAGACCGCTTGGTGGGGAGGGTGCTGCCGGCTCCTTTCCCGGCTCCCACTGGCCCCAGCCCAGCCAGGACTGATTCCTGAGCAAAGAGCCAGGGCAAGCCCCGAGCAAATTGGGTGCAGCCAAAAACACAAAAAACGTAGAGGGGTGTCGGCCCCCGTGACTCCACCAGGGACTGTGGGAAAGTGATGCCTATAGGTGCCCTGCTGTGGCCAGTGAGATTATAGACAGTGGGCACTTTAGGAACCACTGCCCATGACCTTACCCATCATCAAGTCACCCTGCCCCTCAGCAGTTGGCCCTGCCCTGTCCTGCCTTTGGGACCCCCTCTCTCGGGACTGACCAAAGAGCACCCCTGTGCAGTCTGCTTGGGTTCATCCAAGAGAAGGGTTCGGATAACCCCCAGGGTCTACATGGCCAGGCACCAGGTCTGGCTGGGGGAACACCCCAGCATCCCTCACACCTGATCTCCTTGGAGAAAACTGTGTCAACACGAACCCCCAGTGTCCCCTGAGACTGGGACCTGGGACCCTGCATCTCCCTAAGGAGTCCGGGTCATGAGAAGTGCTATCAGGAGGTGGTGCTTGATGGTTTAGTGGCTGCGTCTTGATACTGCAGCGATTATTGGTTCTATTTATGGCCTCCCCGATAAGGGTTCTAGCACAGTCATCTTGATTGTGGTCCAGCAGTGGCCTGTGACTTGCGGGAACAGATACCAATATCCACGGTTTTGTGCGGGAATTGATGGCAGCAGCTTCTGGGTTGCCTGGACAATCAGTGAGCAGCGGCTCCTCCCTGGGGGTGGGGAAGCCTAGGCTGGTGGTGGGGGGGCAATACCTGATCTGTCCCACCCTGCCTTGGTTAGGGAGGCCTGGGCAGCGGCTGAGGCCAAGCCCAGGATGGGGACCTGCAGTCTGGGGCACTCTGGGGCCCACCTACCGTGCCCCAAGCAGCCTGGTGGGCATCGGGGCACCCTCATTCCTGTCCGAGTCGCTCAGATACTTGTGTTCATCCTTCTCCACGAGTGGGGTCCCAGAGTATGCACCCTCCACTTCCCTCCCCGTCCCACACACAAAGTGTTTTATGGGTTTCAGTATTGTAAAGGTGACTGTGGGTGTTAAGTTGTGAAAATTGACTGTGGCTTCTGTGGAAAGGTGTACAAAACCCTTAATGGCAGCTGCCCAGGGCAGACGGCCAGGCACACGATGCCCCATGAGCTTCTTTCGGGAATGAACAGGATGGACTGCCTGGACACAGGGTAGACTGCTGGACGCAATGCCTGGAGATCAGGTTTTTCTAGGCTGAGTTTTCTTCCTTGTTGGCCCATGGTGCTGGGAGGCAGACAGGAGTGGGTGATTGCCCCGGAAAGTGAGGGCTCGGGGAGCTGACAGTGAGAATTCAAGCCTCAGATTAAGATAGTGTCCACAGCTTTCTGTCCTGCCCCGGGGGGAGGTCCTGATGAAGGCATTGCAAGGCGGCTGGAGTCGGGAATACATCAGGCAGATGCCAACACTGCACACAACTGACCTGGTTTTGATCCTGGCCTCATACAGTTCCCCGAACCCTGCTAGGATTGGCAGAGAGCCAAGAGGAAGCCCTGAGCACAGTTGGGTGTGACTCCTGTCAACCCGTCCAAAGAACCCTACAAGTTGAAAAAAAATTCCTCCAGCTAAACCCTGCCCCCCCCCCACACACACACACTCTGACCTTGCCCCTGAAAGGCCTGGGTGCTAACCCCATTCTCTGGTTGGTGATATCATCTGACCTAAGTCCTACTTTAGATTTCGGTAATCGAGTACAGTTTGTAGAATCCTGGACTGGGGGTAAATATCAGAGTCCAAAGGAGAGTTTCTAGCTGAGGGTCTGGCTGTCTCAGCCAAGGCAGCAGGACGGAGTGACAGCGCAGCAGTTGAGGTCAACTCCAGCTCAAGTCCTGACACCGCCCATGGTCCCCAGAGTCCCCCAGGAGTGATCACAGAGCACAGAGCCAGGCGTCAGCCCTGATCACTCCCGACAAGGCTTTGAGGACCATCTGAGGAGCCAGAGATTGAATCTAAGGCACTTTTCTTTTTATTAATTAATTCATTCACTTCATTATTTGTTTGTTTGGTTTTGGGCTACACCTGGCAGTGCTCAGGGGTTACTCCTGGTTCTGCACTCAGGGATATCTCCTGCTCAGGGGGCCACATGGCTGCTGGAGGTCAAACTCAGGCCAAGCACCGTACCCACTGTACTCTTGCTCAGGCCCCATTCATTTGTTTTAATCTAAGTTTATTAAAACACCATGGTTCACAAAGTTGTTCATAATACAGTTGTTTCAGCATTCAATGTTCCAGTGCCCATCCCACCACCAGTGTGACCTTCCCCCACCATTGTCCCCAGTTTCCCACCCCCCAAAGCCTGCCCCCTTAGCAGGCACAAAGTAATTTGTTTTATATTGCTTGTTACAACAAAATGTAAGCATATATATATACATATATACATATATATATATATATATATATAAACACACACTGTAGAACTGTAGCACTGTCCTGTTGTTCATTGATTTGCTCAAGTGGGCACCAGTAATGTCTCACAACAAATTGTGAGACTTATTGTTACTGTTTTTGGCATATCAAATATGTCACGGGTAGCTTGCCAGGCTTTGCCGTGTGGGCGAGTTACTCTCAGTGGCTTGCCAGGCTCTCTGAGAGGGGCAGAGGAATCGAACTCGGGTCAACCATGTTGGCTGCGTGCAAGGCAAACACCCTACCTGCTGTGCTATATATATATATATATATAAAGAAGAGTTCAGTAAAAGAAACCTTGTGAGCATTATTGTATCTCACTGGGGTGTTCTGAATCCTGTCTGGGTCCCTGAGCTGTTAATTGTGAGCAGAATTGTTCAGCAGAATTGTTTTGGCTTCTGAGTTTCGTCAGCATATTCATGACTTTCCTGTATAATTTGCCGAGAAGGCTCTTCTTTCCTTTATTTTGTTTTAAATTTATTGAATCACCGTGAGAACAGTTACAAAGCTTTTGTGTTTGAGTCTCAGTAATACAATGAAAAAACACCGATCCCTTCACCAGTGCACATTTTCCACCACCAAAAATCCCAGCATACCCCCCATCCCACCCCTACCCCTGCCTGTGTGACAGACAATTTCCACATTACTCTCTCTACTTTGATTACATTCAATATTTTGACACCAGTCCCACCATTATTGTTTGGAAATTTCCTCCAACACTCAGACCTGCCAAAGAGGCAACATTAGACACTTTTGTTTTCTATTGATGGTTATGAATAGCATATTTTGTCACACGGCCACGAGAGCTGCAATCTTAAATTCTAAACTTTTGATAATTAGGTCTGGAGAGATTTCTATCAAGAGTGGCTCGGTTCCGAGATTTGTTTGTGTGTCTCTGGGATCATGGCCATTAAGGAGCTTAATAGTAGCTGGGGGGCATTTGTGGGCATCATCTCAGGGTCCCATCGGGGCAAGGGAGGAGAAGAATGGCTCCTCCCCTATCCCGTGAGGCCTGGTGTGTGTCGTCACTGATGGCCCTTACCTGGATTTTCCAATGAGTTTTGGAAGATGGCGGCCTACAGGCTTCCCAGGGAACAGGTCGGGGGACAGCACTTGCTCCTATCTAGGGTGGCCCAGTGAAGGTGGCCTAATCCAAAGTCCAGAGGCATTTCTGCCAAGGGAGCTTATTTCTAAAGCATCAATCATGTGATAGTTGGCATCTGTCCATAGGCAGTGAGGTGCTGTGTTAATAGCGCTCTGCCTAGTTACGGAAATAAACTCATGCAGAAAAAATTTTTTTATGTAAAATAATGTTTTTTCTGCCATCATTGGTGGCAATGAAAACTGGGGTAAACATGTCCCAGAAGAGAAGGGTGGGAGCAGGGCTGAAGCGATAATACAGCAGGGAGGGTGTTTGCCTTCACATGGCTGACCCAGGTTTGAGTCCCAGGAACCCAGATGGTCCCCCTGAACACCGCCAGGAGTAATTCCTGAGTGCATAGGCCAGGAGTAACCTCTGTGCATCACTGGCTGTGACCCAAAAAGCAAAAAACATAACAAAACAAAACAAACAAACGAACTAACAAACAAGAGAGAGACGAGTGGGAGCATAGTGAGAGGGCTGCATTATTCCACAGAATGGAATGGTGACACTTTTCTCAATAAGACGCTGGTGCTAAGAGGCCAGTAACGGCCATTCCTCATCTCTGATTGGTGGGGAGATGCCAGATGGGATGCTCCACCCTCACACTCCACACGGGGGAAGCAAGTGTGGGAAAATGTGAAGAGAAGAGAAGTCTTTTTTTTTTTTAAATTTTTTTTTGTCGGGGGAGATCGCACCCAGTGATGCACAGGGGTTACTCCTGGTTGATGCAATCAGGAATTACTCCTGGCGGTGCTCGGGGGACCATATGGGATGCTGGGAATTGAACCTGGGTCAGGCCGCGTGCAAGGCAAATGCCCTACCCGCTGTGCTACCACTCTAGCCCCAAGAGAACTCTTTTTTAAAAAAAAAATTTTTTTTTGGTTTCGTGTCACACCTAGCAGTGCTCAGGTCTGACTCCTCGCTTTGTGCTCAGGGATCACTCATGACTGACCTTATGGGATGCCAGGGATCAAACCCAGGTCAACCACATGCAAGGCAAGCACCTTACCTGCTGTACTAGCACTCTGGCCTGCAGCTCTTTTTTTTCAACCACCAACGTTCCCCCAACTGCCAAAAAAAAAAAAAATCTTCCATTCATAAAACCGTGTGTTTCTGGTGCCAAGGGCGAACCCAGGGCCTGACCCAGGCCAGGTGAGAGGGATCTGCCACCCATGTCCTCTTACCCCCACCCCACCACCAAACTTCCTTCTTGCGTTTCCTTTGTTCTCATATCACTCGGGGCCATTATCATGGCTGTGCTCACAGTGGTCACCTACTCTTTGTCCACGCGTGTAATTAACAGTCCCATGAAGATTCTGTGTGACCCTCCATGTCCCTCACGGTTTTCGTTGTCGGGAGCTGCACAGACGGTGGGTTCCTGCCACCGATGAATTCTCAGTCAGTCGCCAAGTCCCTAAGCTGTAATGGGAGTTGGTGCTCTTGGGATGTTTCTAGAATCTTCTCTGTATCCCCAGTGGTGGGCCTTCACTGGGCCGCTTCCTGCTGGGCCTGGGGGCTCTGCAGTGTGGAAATGCAGGGCCTGCGTGGGAGAGACTCTCCAAGCTCTCTGAGCTCCCCGCCTGACCTTTGCCCTGAAATGTCTCACCTTCCCCTTGTTTCCTGTTTCTTCCTCTTTTTATATCAACCCCAGGAGATTTCTTTTTTTGTTTGTTTTGGTTTGGTTTTTGGGCCTAACCCAATGGTGCTCAGGGTTTATTCCTGGCTCTGTGCTCAGGGAGCACTCATGGCAGGTGCTGGGAATTGAGCTGAGTTAAGCACCTTGGTACTTGTAGTTTTTAACCCCTTTTTTTTTTTTAATAATCAGGGTAATATTAACCTCATAGAATAGGTGGGGATGTTCTTTCATTTTCCTTGCTTGTTTTTATTTGGGGGACACACTTAGCCGTTCACAAGCTGACTCTTGGCTCTGTGCTCAATCCTGATGAGGCTCAGGGGGACCCTGTGGGATGGAACACAGGTCGACCACACGCAAGGCAAGCGCCAACCCCAGTATCTGTCTGCCACCTCCAACCCGGGGCGTTCTTCTTTTTGCTCTACTTCCTAAAAGAGGAAGTATCAATTCCTAGAATTGATATCATTTCTTCCTTAAATGTGGAACTCAACAGTGGAAACTTCTGGCATGGACTTTTGTTTCTGGAAAATCTAAATAATTAATTGAAAAAAGTGTTTCAAGGGGATCAAAACTGAGTCTTCTTGGAGACGGGCGGGGCGGGGCATGAGGGAGGGGTGGGCCCTTGTCCTGTTGACTGACCCCCCCCAGTCCCTCTTGTCCCCGCTTCTCAGTGCTCTGCGCTGACCCCTGGCCTGTTTCATCTCAGGCACCTGCGTCTTCTCCCTTATTTTCTTGTTCTTGGTCAGCTTTGCTATAAAGATTCATCAGGCTTGTGGTTGTTTTAGTTCGGTTTTGCCTTATCAAAAAACCAGTTCAGGCTTTGTGGTTTTTTTTTCCCCCCACTGCTTATCCCCTATTTTATTAAGTATCACATTGTTGATATTGTTTTGGTTTGGGGGTCACACCCAGCTGTGCTCAGTGCTGACTCCTGGCTCTGTGCCTAGGAATCACTCCCAGAGGGGCATGACTGTTAATTTCCACTTGAAGTTTTTTTTTGTTTTATTTTCAGCTTTATGAAAAGATGAAACCGTGCAATTCTCTGCAACACAGAACTGTTAAAGGAGAGATATGGTCTCATCTCACTTACGTGTAGTCTCTCGAATAACTATACCAGGGAATGCAGTGCTTAAAAGGGGGGACGCAGGGCCAGAGCGACAGGACAGCGGGAAGGCGCTGGCCTCACGCATGCCTACTGGGGTTCCATCCCTGGTATCCCATATGGTCCCCTGGGCACCGCCAGGACTGATCCCTGAGCTCAGAGCCAAGAGAAAGCCCTAAGTACTGCTGGGTGTGGCCCCAAAACCAAACCAAATGAAACAAAGAAAGGGAGATTCTGAGATCACCCTTGGCCTCAGTGGATCGGGAGAAAGACAGAGACAGGGAGGGAAGAAGGAGCAATGGACGATGGATGGGGAGCACCGGGGTGCAGGGCTCACAGAGACCTGAGCACATCAGGGGTGTGAAGCAGCGGCAGAGATAAATATCCAAATTACAGAGCGTACAGCACCGAAAACAAGACGCCTAAACTTCAGCAACTAAACTTAAAAACGTGCTGTCAAATCTGAGGATGGGGCCCAGGGGTGGGAGGGACCTTGGGAAGTGACATGGGCACTGGGATGGGCGCGCTGGGAGTGAGGATGTCTAAACCCACATGAATAGCTTTGTAAGTCACGGGGCTTTAACAGAACGTTTAAGACTTTAAAACGCTCAGTCTTTTTTTTTTTTAACGTTGGTTTGGAAGACAACACAGAGTGGTGCTCCCAGAACAGTGCTCGAGGATTTTCTGCAAAGGTAAATGCTCTCCCCACTGTACTATTGCTCCAGCCCTGCCTCCCCCATTCTATATTTTGTCTTTGGGGCCACTCTCAGCGGTGCTCAGGGATCACACCTGGAGGTCCTGGGGGACACTATGGGGTGCAAGGGATAGAACTCGGGTTGGCCGCGTGCAGGGTGAGCATTCCCCCCGCCCCAATGTCATATCCCTCTGGCCCACTTCATTTGTCAGGAGCTTCAGGGTCGGCTTTTTGGAGGCAGCTCTTGGGGTTGGTTGCTCTGAGAATGTTCTTCTTTCTAAAAGAAACATCTGTGCTCGCGTCTCCCTTGATTGGACGCAGAGCAAAACAAGCAAGGTAGTGCCTAACTTCCATACTTCCAACTTCTGTACTTCTCTCTGGCCCTTTTTCTGTTCATTTTGTTTGGTTTTG
Organism: Sorex fumeus; assembly: GCF_029834395.1. Lineage (NCBI taxonomy): Eukaryota > Metazoa > Chordata > Mammalia > Eulipotyphla > Soricidae > Sorex > Sorex fumeus. The sequence continues at coordinate 10,775 of NW_026606121.1, forward strand.
AGGCCACACCTGGCAGTGCTCAGGGCTCATTCCTGCCTCTGAGCTCAGGACTTACTCCTGGCGGTGCTCAGGGGACCCTGTGTAATGCCAGAGATTGAACCTGGGTCGGCTGCATGCAGGCAAACGCCCTTACCACTGTCCTGTCGCTCTAGCCCCCTTTGTTCTATTAATTCTTCTTCTTTTACTTGTTTAGAGATTTATTTATTTATTTATTAACTTTTTATTTTATTATTTTTTTATGTAGGGGTACTGCTATTTATTCAGCCACTGATTAGCTGATTGAATTGGGCATGAACTCCACCTTACTTTTTTTTTCATTTTTTATAATTTTATTTATTGAATCACCGTGAGAGCTGTTACAAAGTTTTTGGTCTAAGTCTCGGTCATACAATGAAACACCCGTACTTTCACCAATGCCCATTCTCCACCCCCAACAACCCCAGTATACCCTCATCCCACACCCTCCACCTACCTGTGGGGCAGATGATTTCCACATTACTCTCTCTCTACTCTGATCACATTCAATATTTTGACACCAGACCCACCATTATTATTTGAGATTTTACCCCAACACTCAGATCTGCTGAAAAGGCAACAGTAGACAATTTGTTTTCTATTGCTGGTTATAAATAACATATGATGCTGCGTGGCTGCAGTAGTGGCCGCGCGATTTTGAAATTCTGAAATTTTAACACTTAAATCTGAAGGGATTTCTGCCCAAACCTGCTGGTTCCGAGATTTGCTCCTGAGTCTCTGGGATCATGGCTGTTGAGCAGCTTGATTAGGAGCCAGAAAGGCCGTTCATGGGCGGCGATTCAGGTTCTAGTTGGGATGGGGAGGAAAGGGCCGGCCTCACCCCCATCCCACGAGGCCCCACATGTCTCATCACTGAGGGCCCAAACCTGACTGTCCAGTGGCCTCTGAAGGATGGTGGCCACTGAGCCATCTAGGGAAAGCAGGCAGAGGGACAACATCCTTTCCCCACTGGGGCGTCCTGGTGACAGTAACCTAATGCGGGGTCCAGACGCATTTCTGCCAAAAGCCATGGGGTTTCGAGATTTGTTTCTGAATCTCTTGGATCATGGCCATTAAGCAGCTTGATCAGGAGCCAGAGAGGCTGTTCATGGGTGATGACTTGGGGTCTCGTTGGGGTGGGGAGGAAAGGACTGGCTCCACCTCCATCCCATGAGGCCCAACAAATCTCGTCATTGCGGGCCCAAACCTGACTGTCCAATGGCCTCTGGAGGATGATGGCCACCGAGCTGCCAGGGGGGAGCAGGTGGAGGGACAACACCCTTTCCCCCCTGGGGTGGCCAGGCGACAGTAACCTACTGCGTGGTCTGGACGCATTTCTGCCAAAAGCTGATGGGTATCGAGATTTGTTTCTGAGTTTCTTGAATCATGGCCGTTAAGCAGCTTGATCAGGAGCCAGAGAGGCCGTTCGTGGGTGATGACTTGAGGTCTCGTTGGGGTGGGGAGGAAAGGGCCGGCTCCACCTTCATTCTTTGAGGCCCAACATGTCTCATCACTGCGGGCCCAAACCTGACTGTCCAATGGCCTCTGGAGGATGGTGGCCACCGAGCCACCAAGGGGGAGCAGGCAGAGGGACAGCACCCTTTCTCCGCTGGAATGGCCCGGCGACAGTAACCTACTGCGTGGTTCAGACGCATTTCTGCCAAAAGTCGCTGGGTTTTGAGATTTGTTTCTGAGTCTCATCACTGCGGCCCAAACCTGACTCTCCAGTGGTCTCTGGAGGATGGCGACCACCGGGCCACCAGGGGGAACAGGCCAAGGCACAAAACTTATTCCCACCTGGGTTGGCCCAGCACCGGTAACCTACTACAGGGACCGGACGCATTTCTGCCAAAAGCCGCTGGGTTTCGAGATTTGTTTCTGAGTCTCTGGGATCATGGCCATTAAGCAGTTCAACCAGGATCCAGAGAGGCCATGCCTCCAATTATATAGCTGAGCCGGAGGTGGTTGGTGGGTGTGTTTCCCACATACCTAACTTTTGGCCGTTTACTTTCCTGGTAAACTTTGCCCCAAGTTTTTGGGGTCTGGCCAAAGGCACAGCAGCAATTTTGGGGTATCTGGAAGTCTGAAGGCGCCATCAGACTGCTGATGCATTCGCCTCACAGATACAGATTGACTTGCTGGCGGCACTATACCCCCATGTATTAACTTTTAAATGAATCACCATGAGCTACAGTTACAGACTAGAAACCTTCGTGCTTATATTTCAGTCACACAATGATTGAGTACCCATCCCTCCACCAGTGCCCATTCTCCACCACCAATGATCCAAGTATTCCTCCCATCACTCCCACCCCATCGCCCCCCCACCTCTGTGGCACCCCATAGTGTCCCCTGAGTCTGCCAGGAGTGAGCACTGAGTTTTGAGATTTGTTTCTGAGTCTCATTTGTTTCCGAGCCACCTAGGGAGAGCAGGCAGAGGGACAACATCCTTTCCCCACTGGGGTGTCCCGGTGATCCAAAACCGGGTGTGACCCAAAACCAAACAATGAAAACGCATGCTTTAATTTCTAGATGTTTGAATGTTCATTTTTTTCCCTCAGTGGCTCCAATATCTGAGGGAATTCCCACATTTCTTGCTCTTGTAGAGTCCAATTGAATATCCTTTGGTCATTGGAAAAAAGCATTTTCACTGGTTTTCATTCACTTCATTCCCTTTTGCTCTCTCTCTCTCTCTCTTTTGGTGTTGTGGTTTGCAATACAGGTATTGAATGGCCATCATCTTTGGTCTATCCTTTCAGCTCGCATCTCCACACCGAATAGGGGTTGTTCTATTTAATTCTTGACAGGACATTGAAATCTCCAATCTACTTGTCTCCAGACCAATCTCTGTGGTTAGACGCCTATATGTTTACATTTTTACATCTCGGTTTCATTATAAAATGCACATTTGAATAAAAATTTCTAGTTGCAGTATTCAGTATGGGGAGGGTCTGCTAAATATTTAATTCCTGGTTCTCGGGTGGGGCGGGTGTGGGTACATACGTTTATCAGCCTCTGAGTGTAGATCGCATGCATGACTTTGTCTGTTTGGGGGCCACACCTGGCAATGCTCAGGGGTTACTCCTGGCTCTGCACTCAGGGGTCACTCCTGCTTGTGCTCAGTGGACCCTATGGGATGCCGGGGATTGAATCCACCTCTGCCGCGTGCAAGGCAGGTGCCCTCCCCACTGTCCTATTGCACTGACCTTAACTTTGGTTTTTGTTTTTGAACCCACATTATTTCCCCCACATACCATTGAACACGAAGAAGGGACAGGAGCAGAGGGTCACCGGCAGGCCACACTGCCCTCTGCCCTATCCATTGCCTTGTCTGTGTTTGTCATTTTCATTCAACTCCACTGTTTCCTGTTTCCCTGGTGAGAGACACCTTCCAAAGACTGACCCTAGTGTTCTTTAGAAATACCTGATTTGGGGAGGTTCGAGTGATAGCACAGCATTAGGGCATTTGCTTAGCATGTAGCCAACCTGGGTTTGGTTCCTAGCATTCCATATGGTTCCCCCGAGCACTGCCAGGAGTAATTCGTCAGTGCAAAGCCAGGAGTAACCCCTGCACCTTGCTGGGTGTGACCCAAAAAGAAAAAAAAATACCTGGTTTGAGGGCCGGAGTACTGGTACAGAGGGGAGGGCACTTGCCTTGCATGCAGCCAACCCAGGTTCAGTCCCTGGCACCCCATAGTGTCCCCTGAGTCTGCCAGGAGTGAGCCCTGAGCACGGCCAGGTGTGACCCAAAACCAAATAATGAAAACGCATGCTTTAATTTCTAGATGTTTCAAATGTTCATTTTTTTTCCTCAGTGGCTCCAATATCTGAGGGAATTCCCACATTTCTTGCTCTTGTAGAGTCCAATTTAATCCTTTGGTCATTGGAAAAAGCATTTTCACTGGTTTTTATCCTTTTGAATTTACTTAGATTTGCTTTGTGGCCTCCTGTCCTTTCTAGTTGTGTCCCCACAGTGCTTGGGGAGAATGTAGATCATGGGTCCGAGTCTGTGAGTTGGCCAAATAGTGTTGCTCAAGTCTCTTACATACGTATTAATTTTCTGTCTGGTTATTCTATAAAGTTTTTATTTGGGTGGGGCGGACCACACCTAGTGGTGCATAGGGCTGACTCCTGGCTCTGTGCTCAGGTATCACTCCTGGTGGTGCTTGGGGACCATAGGTGATGTCACAATGGAACATAAATGCCGCGTGTGTGAGGCCAGATATTATCGGTATTATCTGTCTAGTCCTCATTCAGTGAATAATCAACAGAGCCCTGACTCCCCAATACATCCTTTCTATTGTTCAGTGCCACCCATTTAAAATCTCACATCTTCCTTTCCTCATTATGAAATTCATATTTTTATAAAATTTGAATTTACAATGACAAGTATAAATTTTTAAATGATCTAAACAGGATGTGTAGAAATATTGGGTTGTGTTTGTTTGTTTGATTGTTTGGGTTATAAAGCAGAGAGTGACCCAAGACTGAAACTCGGCATCTAATCAGAAGGATAAGGTGGTATTTTCTAGAAATATCCTTCCCCTTCTCTTCTCTGTCTAATGTAGATAAAGAGGGGTCGGAGAGATAATACAACAGAGAAGAGATGCTGGCCTTGCACGTGGCTGACTGGGTTCACTCCCCAGCACCTCATAGTCTAATGTGGTCCCTGCTGGGAGTGCTTCCGGAGCACAGAGCCAGGAGTAACTTCTGACCACCAGTGGGTGGACAAAAAGAAAAAAAAAACCTCCAACACACAAACACACATACACGTTACACAAGAGGGTGTAAAAAGAAGCGGGAAAGAAAAAGAAGCGTGAGAACTTGCAGTGTGTGGGGCCAAGCTGAAGACTTCAAACCGAGAATGTGTTCTTGGCCCATGCGAACAGCTTTCTGAGCCATCGTGACAGATTCCCACTTTAGTGGACATTCTGGCTCTGGTGGAAATCTACTCAGTGACCCTTTCGTGGTCTCCCAGGCGGCCACGTGTCTGTTCCGTCAGTTTGAGCAGATCCGCACCCCACCATCCCTGGGTGCATCTTCCTCTGTGCAGAGCAGCCTCCTCCGAATCACACTGCCCTCAGGGGTCCTGCCTGCCGGCTCCCCAAATGTGGCTGTTCTCCTTCGGGACTCGAGGCTCTGTAGCTGGGTATGTGGCAGAGAAAGTTCTGGAGTCTCCTTGATGCCGTGTCACTCATTATCCCAGGTACATCCGCAAGCCCCCTTCCTCCTCCTCTGATATCTGCCCCCAGGGCCCAGTTACTCGCTCGCCCCTCGCCCCCCAGACTCAGGACTCCCCAATTAAAAGCTCCCGTGGCACCTCCCGCATGTAGCGGCCTTTTCCCCTTGTGGCCACCAGAGGGCGCTCTGACGCTGCTGAACCCCACAAGCGCCAGGACTGGTCCATTACCCACCCAGCCCCCCTTCCCTCCCCCCGCCCCCAATCCCCGTGGCCAGCCACCTAACCTTGTTTCTGGGTTCTGTGCGGCGTCTGTCAGCCCGTGGCCTGCTCTTGTTAGTTAGCAGAGGCGCTGTGTCTGTTCTACACCAGAGACTGGGGCCACCCCTCCCTCTAGGAAATGTGCAGATTGCTGGGGCAAACACACACACACACACACACACACACACACACACACACACACACGCTCTGTGCAAAATCTAGTGGAGGTCCTAACGGCCTCTTTCATCCACATAAATATTTTAGCGCCATATTTAAAAATCAAAAGGAGAGCTACAGCACTTGCCTTGCATACTACTGACCTGGGTTCAATTCCCGACACCCCATGGGGTCCCCGAAGGAAGTCAGGAGGAAGCCCTGAGCACTGCAGCGTGTGACCCCCAAACCAAAAAGAAACAAATACAATTAAAATCAAAAGAATACAAAACTCCCCAGCACACGCAGAGTTGAGATGTCAGATCAAGACAGAATCCCTAAGCCGAGGATCCCCTGGGATTTCTGCGAGGCTCCCCCCCTCCCCCCACGCTGGGTGTCACACCCCAGCACCTGCATCAGCATCCTAGTCTCTAGTCTCCTTCGAGCTCCTGCCCCAAACACACTTCCTCTCTGAAGACAAAAGAAAAATACAAACCGCCAGCATGTCATCTGAGTGACCTTGCCTGCCCCATCTAGGCCCTGTTTTCCTTTTTCTTGGGAATGGATTACAATTCAGTTTTTGTTTTCCACACAAGCTGCTGTTGCCAAGATCAACCAAGTTTCCACTGGTTGGAGCTGGTCTGGCCCGACCCTGGCTCCTGGGGAAATATCACCCCTCACCCCAAGCTTGGAACCTTTTTCTCTTGACCTCCTGATTTCCCTTCTTCTCCTTGTCCACCCATCTCAGGCTTTCCATCTTCCTGGCCATCTGCGTGGAGTTCAAGTGCTCTGTCTGTGGTCCTTCCTTGGGGTCCTCACCAATCCCTGTTTCTCCCCAAACCCCCGCACTCCCAGGCCTCCACATCACCCTGGGCTCGTGGACCCCACTCCTTCCTGCAGGTGTCAATGATCCACACACGGACCGTTCGCTCCCTCCCACAGTCCTGACGCCTCATCTCTGTAATGTAACGTGGCTCCGCTGTTCAGATGCCCGCCCAGCACCCTGCAGGGATCCTGGATTTATTCCTCTCTGTCTTGGCCCAGATATAAAACTCTGGATGCGTAGTAGGACAGCAATTTCACGCTTTGATCACACTGCAAGCCCATACTTACCTCCCATCCAGCTAACATCCTTTGCCACACATAGTCACCAAACTTGTTTGTCTGTTTTTCGCAGTGAGATATTTAGGATCTACTCTCTTCGAAGCTGTCAAGCAGCTGGAGCGACCAGCTGATTCCTTTTCCCGTGGCATTTGTACCTAATAGCCAACTGTTGGCTGTGTGCCCACAACGCATTTAGAACCTGCCTCTATCCTACCTCTTGTCTTAACCCCCACAATAGCCTTTTTATTCCTCACATGGGATGTACTTTATAGACTAGTTTGTAGTTGGGACGAGAATTTATTTTATTCTGATTTTATTTCTTTGTTTTCTTGCTTTCTTATTTTTTCTTTATTTCTTATGTTTTCTTTATTTCTTATTTCTTTCTTTCGCCAAGATTATCTATTTTTCCTTTTTTACAGAGCAGTGGAGTATTTGCCTTGCACGAGGCCGGCCTGCCTGGTCGACGCTGGTTTAATTTCTCCGCCCTCTTGGAGAGCCTGGCTGGCAAGCTACTGAGAGTATCTTGCCCGCACAGCAAAGCCTGGCAAGCTACCTGTGACGCATTTGATATGCCAAACACAGTAACAACAAGTCTCACAATGGAGATGCAACTGGGCCCGCTTGAGCAAATCAATGAACAATGGGAGAACAGTGCTACAGTGCTTATAATTTTAAGACCTTATCCCTCTGTGCCTAGGGCTTATGCTTGACTCTGTGCTCAGGGATCACTCCTGGAAGAGTTTGGGGATTCATGTGGTGCCAGGAAACAAAACCAGTTAGGCTGCATGTAAGACAAGAGCCCTACTCCTGTGATTTCTCTCCAGTCCCAATTTTACATTTTCTCAGAGTTTTATTTTATATTTTTTAGGCCACACTTAGCCATGTCAGGACTTACTCCTGGCTCTGTGCTTGGGGATCACTCCTGGCAGTGCTTGGGGAACTACAGGGAATTCCGGGGATTGAACCTGGGTCAGCCACATGCAAGGCAATGCCCTCACCACTGTGCTAAGCTCCTGTCCTCTCTCAGAGTTTTGATCTAAGCTTAGAACAGTCTTGTTGAACTTCTCTATGTAAATTTTTTTCTGCTTGAGAAAATATATCACGCATATGTGCATGAAAATATCTCTCAAAGGCCATGCACTCACCAGTCTCTTTGCATAATTCCAGCAGTCTGATTTATATATTTCAAGCCATAATAAAGCTATACACATTCAGAATTATTCTATTTTGTCCAGCAAATTGACATCCATCAAGACGCTAATGCGATGCCAACGTGAATTGACCCTTTGTGTGATCATAAAGCTTTGGACCAGGCTGGAAAGATAGTACAGAGGGGAGGGCGCTTGCCTTGCATGTGACTGAACCGAGTTCAATTCTAGCATCCATATCGTTCCCGAGCACCGCCAGGAGTAATTTCTGTTGCAGAGCCAGAGTAAACCCAAGCATGGCCGGGTGTGATCCAAAAAGCCAAAAAGCTAATTAAAAATAAAAGCGGCAGAATCTCCTGACCCCGCCCCAGGCTGTCTTCACCAGGGCACCTTGGAGAGGGCAGGTTGAGTTTCCTTCCCTGCCCCAAGCAGAGCCCCAGCAGCCCAAAATCTCCAGAGCCCAGCCACAGACATGCTCAAGGCCACTCTCCACGTCCTTAGACGAGCCACACCCATTAAGGAACTGACTCAGGAATCCACCTGGATTCGGTATGCAGGACCCTTGACTGAGATCTCCAAGACTGCTCGGATCGGGACTGGGCCTCCTCCACCAGATCCCAAGTTTTCCAGTAGCTTGGCAGTCACACCCAGAAACTGCCCCCTGGCGCCATGTAATCTCATCAACGGCCAAAATCCAAAGACTATAAAACTAAGCTCCTGTGTGGGAAGCCAAGAGCCCTCTCATAGACCCTGGCTGTCGTTCCCAAGTTAGGAACTGCTTGGGACAGACATTGGTGACAGTCTCCCAGGACTTCCCGATCTCAGCAGATGCCTGATCTATAGCAAGTAACATCAGGCTGACAGTTATCTTATCTGGCCTTATCTATAGTAACCTCCAGGATGTATCTACTCCATAAGGCCCTTTGATATACAAATGTAAAGCTCAGGATGCACCTACTGCCCTAAAACCCTTTGATATACAAATGTAAAGCTCAGGATTCACCTACTGCCACAAGACCCTTTGATGTACAAATGTCTACCTTGAATGTTAGGTAAAGCTCTTGTTGCTGACCTTACCATATATGGTTATATTGCTTCTGCTCCTGATTGAGCTGCCCCCACCCTATATAAACAGCCTGTATCCCTCAATAAAGCCTGTCCCTTTTTCTCTCTGTTTCTAAACTGTACTCTGTCTCTTGTGTCTCGTGTTCATTCGGTTGGTCCCTCCTTGCACCATCGGATCAATCCTCGGGCCACCTCCGCGGGCCGGAGAGTGGTTACCGGGGCCCCCTGCACTCCTGGAAGAGAGCGATGCAGTATTTCCCGGAGCACCCAGTGCGACTTCTTACATTCTACCCACTGATGTACCTAAAAGAGCACACGTGTGTTTAGCTTTAACTTACTTGCTTGTATTCTTGTATAAATGGGCTTAAATGGCCCCAGAATAAAATACAACAACCTTCACAAACATCCCTCATATTTTGGTGGGAAGAACCTCGCTGGTTGGGTGGGTGTTTGAATATTATCTGTAATGAACTATTGTGAACTACTTTCTGAAAAGGGATATGTACAGCAGGAAGAAATCACACTCCTAAACGTATACGCACCTAATGAGGGACAAGCTAAATACTTAAAACAACTGCTAACTGATTTTAAGGAGTAAATATTTAGCAACGAAATAGTAGTTGGAGACTTCAACACTATCTATCACCTCTGGATAGATCAGCAAGATCAGCAAGGAAACACTGGCTTTGAAGGAAGCATTAGAAGAGAGAGGGCTAATAGATCTATACAGGGCTTTTCATCACAAAAAGAAAGAATACATATTTTTTTCCCAGTGCACATGGGACATTTTCCAAATTAGACCACATGCTGGGTCACAACATAACTCAATAGAATCGGGATGATAGACATTGTTTCAACTATCTTTTCAGACCATGATGCACTGAAGATAGAACTTAATCACACACAGATGGGGAGAAAGAAATCAAACTCTTAGAAATTGAACAACTCAATGTTGAACAACGAGTAAGTCAGGAAGGAAATTAAGGAAGAAATCAGAAGATACCTGAAAAGAAATGAGAATGAAGACATGAGTTCCCAGAACTTATGGGACGCAGGTTGGTCCCATCAATGGCCAAGACGCAGAGACTATAAAACCCAGCTCCTGGAGGAGAACAGCGCAGAGCCACCTGCCCCCACGCCTGGCTGTCTTCACTGGGGCCCCTTGGAGGGGGGAGGGTTGAGTTTCTATTCCCCCCCCCCCGCCCCGAGCAGAGCCCCAGCAGCTGAGGACCTTCGGAGCCAGCCATGGCCATGCTGGGACCACTCTCCACACGTCCAGACGGACCTCATGCATGAAAGAACTGGCAGAGGAACCCAGGCATGCGGGTCCCGGGGCTGAGGTCTCCAAGCATACTTGGATTGGGACTGGGCTTTCTCCAACCAGACACCCCATCTTCTAGTAGGTAGGCATCACACCCACCGGCTGCTGCCAGCGCCAGGTTGGTTCCATCAACGGCCAAGACACAGAGACTATAAAACCCAGCTCCCGGAAGCGTGTGGCTGCATTTGCGGATGCACAACATCTTATTATCTTATTTTTCCTTTGGAGAACATGGCAGGCTACCAAAAGTATCCTGCCCGCACGGCAGAGTCTGGCAAACTTCCCGTGTCGTATTCAATATGCCAAATACCAGTAACAATGATGGGTCTCATTCTCCTAATCCTGAAAGAGCATTGAAATGGCTCTTTTAAAATCTCAAGGCTAAGAAGAAGGAGACGTTACTGGTGCCTGCTCAAGGAAATCGACGAACAACAGGATGATCGTGATCATGATCATGATGGGACGCAGCTGAAGCCATGTTAAGGGGAAATTTATAGCTCTGTAAGTATTCCTCAGGAAGGAAGAAAGGGCCTACATAGATAATGTAACTTCACAGCACAAAATCTTAGAAAAGGACCAACAAAAGGAGTCCAAACCAGGCAGAAGGAAAGAAATAACAAAACTTAGAGCAGAAATTAACTACATGGAAACCCAAAAAATCAATCCAAAAGATCAATAAAACCAAGAGCTGGTTCTTTGAGAAAATAAACAAGATTGATAAACCACTAGCAAGACTCACAAAAAAGAGAGCGAGAACCCTAATAAACCGAATCAGAAGTGAAAATGGGAACATCAAAACAGAAACCAAAGAAATTCAAAAGATCATTAGAGACTACTTTGAAAGTCTATGCCACGAAACAAGAGAACCTAGAAGAAATGGATAAATTCCTGGATTCCTATAATCTCCCTAAGTTGAACCAAGGAGATCTGAAATACCTGAATAGACCTATTAATATCAAGGAAAATGAAACAGTAATCAAAAGTCTTTCCAAAAACAAAATCCCAGGTCCAGATGGATTCACTAGAGAATTCTTCCAAACGTTTAAAGAGGATCTATTGCCAGTTATTCTCAAGCTTTTCCAGGAAATTCAAGAAACAGAAACTCTCCCAAACAGTTTCTATGGGGCACATATCTCCCGAATACCAAAAGCAAACAAAGACACCACAAAAAAAACCCCTGCAGGCTGATATCCCTTATCAACACAGATGCAGAGATCCTCAACAAAATATTAGCGAACAGAATCCAACAACTCATCAAAAGGATCATACACCACGACCAAGTGAAATTCATCCGGGGATGCAAGGAGGGTTTAACATTCGGAAATCAACATAATCCATCATATCAACAAAAGAAAAGATAAAACCATATGACCATATCAGTCGATGCAGAGAAAGCATTTGACAAGATCTAGCACCCGTTTATGATGAAAACTCTCACCAAAATGGGTTTTGAAGAAATTTTCATCAATATAGTCAGAGCCATCTACCATAAACCCATGGCAAGCATTATCCTCAATGAAGAAAAACTAAGAGCCTTCCCTCTAAGATCAGGAACAAGACAAGGATGCCCACCCTCACCACTTCTGTTCAATATAGTACTGGAAGTACTCGCAATAGCAGTTAGGCAAGAAAAAGTTATTAAGGGCATTCAGATAGGAAAGGAAGAAATCAAGCTCTCACTATTCGCAGATGATATGATACTATACTCAGAGAACCCTAAAGCCTCTACCAAGAAATTCCTAGAAACAATAGAATTGTATAGTAAAGTCACATGCTATAAAATCAATACCCAAAAGTTCATGGCTTTCCCATACACAAATAATGAGAGAGAAGAAAGTGACATGAAAAAAGCAATCCCGTTCTCAATCATTCTTCAGAAAATCAAGTAACTTGGAATCAGCTTAACAAAGGAGGTAAAGGAACTGTACAAAGAAAACTGCAAAACGCTTGTATCACTTGTCATCCATTTGCTCATTGATTTGCTCGAGCAGGCACGAGTAATGTCTCCATTCGTTTCTATCTCATGCTAGTGTAGCCCAATGGCGTCTGCTTGCTCCAGGAACACAAAGAGCCTTAAACCGTTCGTTCAAGGTTTTGAAGAAGAAGTCTGACCATCTCGTAGGTGGGTAGCCAGGTGTTCTTTGAGGTCTCGTGGCATCCAGTTGGTGTTGGCTCTAGTCCAGTGGTCATGTCCAAATCTCATTATGATTTTCGACACCTTGGCAAACTAGGCAGCATCCCTAATTCGTGATTGTCAACATAGGTTGGAACTCTGGATTCCTTCTCTCACTTGAGTGAGACGTGATATTCCAAGCATAGCTCTTTAGATTCCTCTTTGGGATACCCAAATAGCGTTCTTATCCTGTTTTCGTAGAGCCTAGTATTCTGAGGCGTATGTTAGTGCAGGAAGAACGGTAGAGTAGAAAAGATGTGCCCAGCGCTGGAGGTTCTTTGTCTTTTTAACAACTTCTTCAATGCTCTTGAAGGCGTTCCATGCTGCTTTTTTCCTCCTGCATAGCTCAGGTGCCAAGTCATTTGTCATGTTGAGTTCTCAACCTAGGTATACATAACTGCTGCATTCGGAGATATTCGTTTTGTTGAGAGCAAATGGAATGTCAGGAACTAGTTCGTTTCTCATGAACATTGTCTTCATGAGATTCAGCTGCAGTCCAACCTTTCCATACTTATAGTTGAAGTTGGCCAGCATTTGTCCTGCTTGGCTGATGTTTGGTGTTATTATAATGATGTCATCAGCGAAGCAGAGGTGGTGTATTTGCCAACCATATATCTTCACTCCTATTCCTTCCCATTCCAGCCATCACATGATGTTCTCGAGGGTGCCACTGGAGAGTTTCAGTGAAATTGTAACACTATGCTTAACCCCTCTCTTTACATCAATGATCACTTCCTTGTAGAATGGTGGTGAATCCGAGCTCGCAGAGGATCCTGATGTACCGAACTCTTGGTTTGGCTAGGGCTATGATGACTGCTTCAGTCTCAACAGAATCAAAGGACTTCTTTAAATCAATGAACATTAGACAGAGTGGCATCTTGAACTCTCTCAAAACCTCAATGAGCTTGGTCACCGTGTGGACATGGCTGATCGGCTGAATCCTTTTCAGAACCCGGCTTGCTTGCATGGTTTTCCCCCATCTAGTGTTCTGCCAATCCTATTCAGGATTACTTGAGTGAATAACTTGTAGACTATGGACAGCAGTCAGATGGATGATAATTGCCGATGTCGTGGATGTCTCCTTTCTTGTACAACAGAACGATTTTCCACTGGGACGGAGCCTTGCATTCAGACACACAGTGTGTGAAGAGCTGAGCCAGTGTAGTGATGAGTACTGGCGACAGACTCTTCAGGTGTTCGGGTCTGACCTTGTCTGGACTGGGTGCTGTATTCTTCTTTACCGATGAAATGGTGTTTCAGATTTCGGAAGGGAGAACACTGGGAATGACATATACATCCTGCGGATTTTGGTATGTGGGCAGGTGATGTGGCTATATAGAGATCTGAGTAGAAGTCGTGGGATAACCTTTTCCATTGCCCTTCTGGAAGATGTGATATCAGGACGTCGAAGGGCAGTCATCTTGGTCTTGTAATTGGCGAAGGACAGATAGGTGTTGCGAATACTTTTCCTGGCATCTGCCTTATCAGCCATCACTGCTGCTCTTCTCTCCTTGAAGTCTTCCTTTATTGCTTCTCTGCACAGTGTTGCGAGCTCAGACATTAGCTCGTGATTTTGACATTGTTTTAGTAATTTTGACCTTCTAGATCTCAATTTCCCTCTCATCTCTTTCACCTCAGGAAATATCTTTCCTCAGGGGCTGCAGCTTTCTAGTAAACAATAGTCCATCTTCACTGAACTCCCCTGTTCCCTGGAGTCTCTGACTATGGATGAAATAACAAGAAGAAGACCAGGTCCTGGAAGGAGCCTCTGCATTCAGTGTGCGGGAGCCTGAGGTGTCCCCCCACCACATCCCCTGTCAACCACTTTGTATTCAAATAGTGTTGAATCATGCATAACTCAGGAACTTCCTGTATTGATAAACTGTCTCAGTGGCCATGGGGTATGCATTGACTTACCTGGGGTATCTTCATGCCCACACTACAGAGCTGCCCCGTGCTCTAGAGCATCAGGGGTGTTCAGATATTCACCTTGTCCTCGGCTGGGATGGATCTAATCAATCAATTAATTAGGCTCCAATTAATAATCAAGGTGGAGTCTAATCAATCACTCAGGATGGACCCTCACCAACCACTCAGGATGGACGCTGACCAATCCATTCACTGGGTAGTGGGTGTTGGTGACTGACCCTTGACAGTAACAGAAGCAGTTGCCCAGGCACCTGTGACCACTGAATCACAGATGGACAGGAAAAGAACAATCACGCTCCCTTTACTTGCTATACTCTCAGCTGTGTGTGTCCCTTTCACCTTCCAGAACTTTCCCCCCGGGGATCTCCACCTCTTGAGGGCCTGGGCCACTGCGGCAGGCTCTTTCCTACCCGCCCGGGGCTTTGGGCCGCGCCATAGCTGCTGTTCCTCAGCATTAGGTGCAGCAGGGCTGGTTTCTGCCCCTCACGTCCCCACAGGTCTCAGGTCCATCCTGGGGTCCCTCTGTCCCGCTCTGTCTCCTAAGAAAGACACTGATTCACAAGAACATTGTATCTGGGTGGGGTCCTGGGTGAACAGGGAGGCTGCAGCGAGTCAGGGGCCCCCAGGAAGTCTGCCTCTTGGGGTCCCCCATTCATCCCTTGGTGGAGTATCGATGGATGAGCTGCCGCATATACAAACGCCCCTGGGGCGCCAGGGGCCATTCCAAGTTGAGTTAGGGGACCCCTAAATTCCACGTGGAAGTTGGATCCTGCAGCTCCCCATAAATTGGCTGTATTTGAAGGCCACTTTCAAAGGGGAGCATTTTAAATCGGCCCATAAGCTGGGCCCTTGTCTGCAGGGAACCAAGGGCTAATAAGTAGAGGTCAAGGAGATGGATATTTGCTCATTGGACCTATAATCCAGAACGCTGGTGCCCCAAAAACTGCAACAGCCTTATCTCTGCCATCCTCTGGAGAGAGCCTATTGCAAAGATACCTGCTGATAAATGAGGTCTTGAGATGTGTAATGGAGGAGTCCCGACAAATGAAAAGAGTCAAGATCCTACCCGAGAATATTGTTCTTGTCCTGATGATGATGGTTAAGTAACATTGCACATGGACAACGGTCAGGACTGAGTCCAGGAGGATGTGAACCCTGACCCTGATCATGACCCTATGTGTTTTCTCTCTTATTCTATCTATCTATCTATCTATCTCTCTCTCTCTCTCTCTCTCTCTCTCTCTCTCTCTCTCTATCTGTCACACACCCCTCCACCCCCCCACACAAACATTATGTTTCTTGTTTTTTGTTTTTGGGCCACACTTGGAGTTGAGCAGGGTTTACTCCTGGCTCTGTGCTCAGGGATCACTCTTGGTGGGACCAAATGGGGTTGGCAACCTGCAAGGCCAGTGCTCTCTGGCTGTCCAGTCTCTCAGGCCCTATTTTTCCTTTCTTTCTTTCTTTCTTTCTTTCTTTCTTTCTTTCTTTTTCTTTTTTTTTTTTTTTGCTTTTTGGGTCACACCCAGCGATGCTCAGGGGTTACTCCTAGCTTTACACTCAGGAATTAGTCCTGAGTGCTTGGGGGACCATATGGGATGCTGGGAATTGAACCTGGGTCAGCTGTGTGCCAGGCAAATGCCCTATTCGCTGTACTATCACTCCAGCCCAGTCCCTATTTCTTTTTTTCTTTCTCTTTCTTTTTAAATTTTTTACAGTGTAGAAGTTCTGCTATTTATTCAGCCATTGATTAAACTGATTGAATTGGGCATGAACTCCACAGTACTTTTTCTTTTTTAATTCAGAATGTTAATTTTATTTTTTATTATTTTATTATCATTCCCCCCACCCCTATTTTTGATTCACCATGAGATACAGTTACAAAGCTTTCATGTTTGAACTTCAGTCATACAATCATCAAACACCCATTCCTTCACCGGTGCACATTTTCTACCACCAAAATCCTCAGTATTCCCCCACCCCCACCCCCGTTTCAATCCTTCCCCTGCCTGTGTGTCAGACAATTTCCCCCATACTCTCTCTCCACTTTAGTTACATACGATATTTCCACACCAGTCTCACCACCACTCAAACCTGCCGAAAAGGTAATGCTAGATGACTTGTTTTGTGTTACTTGTTATGGATAAAATATAATGTCCAGAAAATTCTGTGTTGTTCTCTTCCAGGAGCTTTAGTTTATAGACTCTGGGTCTTGGCCATTGATGAGATTACATGGCGCTGGGGGTGGTTTGTGGATGTGACTGCCAAGCTTCTGGAAAACTGGGGAGCTGGGAGGAGGAGGCCCAGTCCCAATCTGAGCAGGCTTGGAGATCTCCGTGATGGGTTCCTGCATACTTGGATTTTTCTGCCTGTCCACTCTCCAGTGAGGTTCATTCCGTCTTGGGTGAGGTTCGTTCAAGCATGTGAAGAGTGACTTTGAACAAGGCCGTGGTTGGGTTCTGGAGGTTTTCGGCTCCCGGGGCTCTGCTTGGGGCAGGGGGGAAACTCAACTCGCCTCACTCTGAGATGCCCCAGTGAAGACAGCCTGACATGGTGTCAGGACATTCTGAGGTGCTCTCTTCTGGGAGCTTTAGTTTATAGTCTCTGGGTCTTGGCCAATGAAGAGATTACATGGTACCAGGGGCAGTCTGTGGGTGTGACTGCCAAGGCCAAGATACTGGAAAACTGGGGGCCTGGGGTGGGGAGGAGGCCCAGTCCTGATCCCAGCAGGTCTGGAGATCTCAGTCACGGGTTCCTGCCTACCTCCACGCTATGGGCACTAACTGCGTCTTTAGATCTCTTTCGATCTTTATGAGTCTGTAATAATGCCAACAAGTGAGCTTATATAGATAAGCTGGAGGAGGTTTGTGGGTGTGGTTCCCACATATCTAAGTTTTGGGCATTTAATTTCTTGGTAAACTTGGCCCAAAGTTGTTGGGGTCAGGCCAAAGGTACAGCAGCAATTTTGGTGTATATGGAAGTCTGAAGGCACCATCAGGCTGCTGATGCACTCGCCTCACAGGTACAGGTTGACCTGCTGGCAGCACCATACCCCCACCAGTCCCTATTTCTTAACCCTCACAGTGGTCTATTTCATTCCTGTTCACCCAGGATCCTCCCTCCAACCCTGCACTTGTCATTCAGTGTCTTTCTAAGGAGACAGAGCGGGACAGAGGGACCCCAGGATGGGCCTGAGACTTGTGGGGACAAGTCTTGAGGGGCAGAAACCAGCCCTGCTGCATCAGATGCTGGACTTAAAAATGACAGAAATGGGAATAGGGGTATGGTGCCACCAGCAGGTCAATCTGTACCTGTGAGGCGAGTGCATCAGCAGCCTGATGGTGCCTTCAGACTTCCAGATACCCCAAAATTGCTGCTGTGCCTTTGGACAGACACCAAAAACTTGGGGCAAAATTTACCAAGAAAGTAAACGGCCAAAACTTAGGTATGTGGGAGACACACCCACAAACCACCTCTGGCTCAGCTATATAATTGGAGGCATGGCCTCTCTGGTTCCTGATTGAACCGCTTAACGGCCATGATCCCAGAGAGTCAGAAACAAATCTCGGAACCCAGCGGCTTTTGGTAGAAATGCGTCCAGTCCCTACAGTAGGTTACAGGCGCTGGGCCACCCCATGTGGGAATAGGTTTCATGCCTGACCTGTTCCCCCTGGCGGCTCAGTGGCCGCCATCCTCCAGAGGCCACTGGACAGTCTGGTTTGGGCCACAGTAATGAGACACACAGGGCCTCATGGGATGAGTGTGGAGCCAGCCCTTTCTTCCCCACCCCAACAAGACCCTGAGTCACTGCCCATGAACGGCCTTTCTGGCTCCTGATCAAGCCATTTAATGGCCATGATCCCAGAGACTCAGGAACAAATCTCGGAACCCAGCAGCTTTTGGCAGAAATGCATTCAGTCCCTGCAGTAGGTTGATGGCGCTGGGCCACCCCAGGTGGGAATAGGTTTCATGCCTGACCTGTTCCCCTTGGCGGCCCAGTGGCTGCCATCCTCCAGAGGCCACTGGACAGTCAGGTTTGGGTCCACCGTGACGAGACACACGGGATCTCACGGGATGGGCGTGGAACCGGCCCTTTCCTCCCCATCTCAACGAGAGCCCAAGTCATCATCCACGAATGGCCTCTCTGGCTCCTGATTAAGCTGCTTAAAGGCCATGATCCCAGAGACTCATAAACAAATCTTGAAACCTAGCAGCTTTTGGCAGAAATGCGTCCGGACCCCACAGTAGGTTACTGTCACCAGGCCATTCCAGGGAGGGAAAGGGTGCTGTTCCTCCGCCTACTCACCCTTGGTGGCTCGGTGGCCACCATCTTCCAGAGGCCATTGGACAATCAGGCTTGGGCCCGCAGTGACGACACTTGTTGAGCCTCATGGGGTGGGGGAGGAGCCAGTCCTGTCCTCCCCGTCCCAACAAGACCCCAAGTCGCCGCCCATGAATGGCCTTTCTGGCTCCTGCTCAAGCTGCTTAGTGGCCATGATCCAAGAGACTCAGGAACAAATCTCAGAATCCAGCAGGTTTTGGTAGAAATTCCTCCAGATTTAATTGTTAAAATTTTGGAATTTCAAAATCACGAGGCCACTGCTGCAACCACACGACATCATATATTATTCATAACCAGCAATAGAAAAAAAATTGTCTACGGTTGCCTTTTCGGCAGATCTGAGTGTTAAGGTAAAATCCCAAATAATAATGGTGAGTCTGGTGTCAAAATATTGAATGTGATCAAAGTAGAGAGAGAATAATGTGTAAATCATCTGCCCCACAGGTAGGGGGAGGGTGTGGGATGGGGGTATACTGGGGATTTTGGTGGTAGAGAATGGGCACTGTTGAAGGTATGGGTGTTTCATTGTATGACCGAGACTTAAACCCGAAAGCTTTATAACTGCTCTCACTGTAGCACTGTAGCACTGTCCTCCCATTGTTCATCGATTTGCTCAAGTGGGCCCAGTAACATTGTGAGACTTGTTACTGTGTTTGGCATATCAAATACGTCACAGGTAGCTTACCAAGCTTTGTTGTGTGGACGAGATACTCTTGGTAGCTTGCTGGGCTCTCCGAGAGGGGTGGAGGAGGAATTGAATTCGGGTCGGCCATGTCAGCTGCATGCAAAGCAAACGCCCTACCCGCTGTTCTATTGCTCCAGCTCTCACAGTGATTCAATAAATAGAATTATCACGGTCACGGTCACGGTCCCGGTCCTCCCGTTGTTCATCGACTTGCTCGGGCCCAGTAACGTCTCTATTGTGAGACTTAATTGTTACTGTGTTTGGCATATTGAATACGTCACGGGTAGCTTGCCAGGCTCTGCCGTGCGGGTGAGATACTCTCGGTAGCTTGCCGGGCTCTCTGAGAGGGGCGGAGGAATCGAACTCGGGTCGGCCATGTTGGCTGCATGCAAGGCAAACGCCTTACACAGTAACAACAAATAGAATTATTATAAAAATGAAAAAAAAAATGTAAGGTGGAGTTCATGCCCAATTCAATCAGCTAACCAGTGGCTGAATAAATAGCAGTACTCCTACATTAAAAAAAAGTGACAGAAATAATGCAAAGAAGCCGCCCCAGTCCAGCCCCACAGGGTCCACTGTTACACAGCCCAAAAGGCTAGAGGGGAGGCTCTGGGTTCTACACTGACCCCCATTACGGTGACCCCTAGTGCCTCCCCACTCACCCCTGTACAAAAGGATAAAAAAGTCCCAGGGTCCAGACGAGATGGCGCAGAGCTGCAGGACTGAGCTGGCCTGGGTGCATGGGGTCCAGCTTCTGCCAGGGGTGGCCCAGCACCCTGAGGAACCCTCAAAAGAAAAATAAAATGCAAAGAAGGGCGGCAGAGCGATAGGACAGCAGTAAGGGCACTGGTCTTGCACACGGCTGACCCGAGTTCTATCTCCAGCATCCCATAGGGTCCCCTGGGTACCACCAGGAGAGATTCCTGAGTGCAGAGCCAGGGGTCAGCCCTGAATACCGCGGGGTGTGCCCCCCAGGTTCCCACAAAAAAGGCAAAAACAGAGGACCCAGCCCCTAGGGAGCTGTGGGAGGTCTATGCCAGGCGCAGGAGCACCCTGCGTGTGTCCAGCCCCCCATTGCCATGTTGCTTTCTCCTCCCCAGTGCCCCCAGCCCCCAGCTTCTCCATCTGCAGAACCAAGGCAGAAGCCGTGTCTGGGCGGCTTGTGAGTGTCTGGTGGAATAGCACAGGGGCGATGGTTGCCAGAGACACCTTTAATCCCGTCCTGCAGTGGCAACGAGAACCGTTGGGAGTGACCCCCAGGAAACTGGCAGAGCATTGTCTGAGCGCTGCCGAGTGTGGCCCAGACCCACTCCAGGTCAAAGGAGGTGGCGGCGATGCGTTTGCACCATGGCTGGAGTGAGAGGGGTGGAGGCAAGGTCAGGGCTGCGACCGGAAACACCCGGGGGTGCAGCGGGGGCTCCCGCCTCAGGTAGGCACTCATTGTACGCCAAGAACCAGGGCTTCTTTTCTGCACACCTGTCGAGTCTCAGGCTGCAGGGTTGCCCAGTGCCGGGAGATGGTGTTAACGTGGGAGGGATGGGTTGTCCTTGGTGAGGACCTGGGGCTGCTGTGACTCGAATGTGGGGGTGGGGGCATCTGGGAACGACCTGGGATCCCCAGGGCTGTCCCTGCAGTGGTCTAGCCCATGGCCTGGCGCCCAGGGGAGTGCTGCTGGTGGCCAGCCTGGCAGAGGCGGCTGTGGAGGGTGGGGCGAGTCTGAAGCCTGAAGTGCTCCCTCTGCTCGGTCCCAATCCTGGAGTCCCTTGAGGCAGTCTCAGCCATGAGCCACCCTCCTGCCTCGGTGGACGCGCTTCCTCTGCGTTTGCCCCCCCCCCGCCCTTTCTCATGATCCTTTGCTTATTTTGTTGTTGGATTTGGGGGTCACACCCAGCTGGGCCCGGGTGTCTGCTCCTGGCTGTGCTTAGGAGAAGACCGCAGGGTCAGCCGTGTGCAAGACCACTCAACTCCTGGGCCATCTTTCTGTCCCCTTCCCCCACATTGTTTTTGTGCGTGTTTGGGTTTTAGCCATATCTAGTACTCAGGGGTTTCTCCGAGCAGAGCACACGGAACCATAAGGTACCAGGGATTGAACCCAAGGCTACTACATGCCAGGCCTGCATTCCAGCATGCCGAGCCATCTCGCAGCCCCCCAGCCCCTTCAATCTTGACCTTAGCACATCCCCGCTCCTGGAGCTCGCCCTAATGCTGGCTGACCTGCCCCCACCTGCCACCCATACCCCGTGGTTCTCCCCACCCCCACCCAGTGCTCTCTCCGCGAGGCGCTGAGCTAATCAGGCTGATTATGGCTCAGGTGCAGCGCGACTCTCCCCACTCCCACACGCAGTAAATTTCCTCAGCTTCCAGCCTGCTCCCTGTGGGCCTCCTGGCCAGGCAGCCGCCAGCCTCAGGATGCTGCTGTCTCATCGCCGATGAATCAGGCATGTGCGGCTGGTACAGAAGCCCACAGTACGCAGCATCAGAGCTCTGTGTCCTGGCGCCCCTGTGGCATGTGGCGTTCTCTGCGCCAGCCCCAGTTGCTGACCTGAGGCTGGGCCACAGCCTCGGAAACAATGTTCCTCTGACCACAGCCTGCGAACGGGCCTCGGACTTCCAGCCTCTCTGTTCTGCAAAGGTGTCCTGAAGAGGAGGAGGAGCAGGAAGAGGAAAGAAGGAAGGAAATCAGATTAGATCACGAAGCCCAGAGCCCTCAAAGACAGAGAAAGAGGCCTGCTGGATGCTCCTTCAGTCTTGATCTGGAATATTCCAGAGAGGGAGGGGTGATGGCAGATAAAAGGGGAGTCTGAACCCCAGGTAGTGGAGGGAGGAGACATTTTGTGATTTTTTTTGTTTATTTGGGGGCCACACCCAGAGATGCTCAGGGCTTACTCCTGGCTCTGCACTCAGGAATTACTCCTGGCGGGCTCAGGAGACCCTATGGGATGCTGAGGATTGAACCTGAAGAGGCTGCAAGCAAGGCAAATGCCCTCCCCACTAGACTATTGCTCTAGCACTAAGAATTTTGGTAAGAGGTGTTTTAAAAACTTGAGAATGGTAATTACTGGGCAGTTTCTCTCTGATACAGCAAAGGAAAGGGCTCAAAGGAACGCAATCAGGAACTGGCAATGTTCCCTCAGGGAATGGGATGGGCCGGAACGGACTGGGGAAGGGTCCCTTTGGGGTTGGAATTTGCTGGGACTTAGAGGTGGGTGTGACTTTTTTCTTTTTGGGTCACACCCGACGATGCACAGGGGTTACTTCTGGCTCAGCACTTAGGAATTACTCCTGGCAGTGCTCAGGGGACCATATGACTCCTATACACACAAGGCAGTGAGAAGCCCTACTCCTGAATTTCCACAGTGCTGTAATTTTCTTTTATGTAGAAATACTGTTATTTATTCAGCCACTGATTAGCTGATTGAATTGTGCATGAACTCCACCATACTTTTTTTTTCATTTTTTATAATTTTATTTATTGAATCCCCATGAGAGCAGTTACAACACTTTCGGGTCTAAGTCTCGGTCATACAATGAAACACCTGTACCTTCACCAGTGCCCATCGTCCACCCCCAACAACCCCAGTATACCCCCATCCCACACCCTCCACCTACATGTGGGGCAGATGATTCCCACATTACTCTCTCTCTACTTTGATCACATTCAATATTTTGACACCAGACCCACCATTATTATTTGAGATTTTACCCCAACACTCAGATATGCTGAAAAGGCAACAGTAGACAATTTGTTTTCTATTGCTGGTTATGAATAACATATGATGTTGTGTGGCTGCAGTAGTGGCTGCGCGATTTTGAAATTCCAAAATTTTAACACTTAAATCTGGAGGGATTTCTGCCCAAACCTGCTGGGTTCCGAGATTTGCTCCTGAGTCTCTGGGATCATGGCCGTTAAGCAGCTTGATCAGAAGCCAGAGAGGCCGTTCGTGGGCAATGACTTGGGGTCTTATTGAGGTGGGGAGGACAGGACCGGCTCCACCCCCATCCCGTGAGGCCCTGCATGTCTCGTCACTGCGGGCCCAAACCTGACTGTCCAATGGCCTCTGAAGGATGACAGCCACCGAGCCGCCAAGGGGAAGCAGGCGGAGGGACAACACCCTTTCTCCCCTGGGGTGGCCCAACGACAGTAATCTACTGCTTGGTTGGGACAAATTTCTGCCAAAAGCCACTGGGTTTCGATATTTGTTTCTGAGTCTCTGGGATCATGGCCGTTAAGCAGCTTGATCAGGAGCCAGAGAAGCCATTCGTGGGCGATGACTTGGGGTCTCATTGGAACGGGGAGGACAAAACCGGCTCCATCCCCATCCCGTAAGGCCCAACAAGTGTTGTCACTGCTGGCCCAAGCCTGACTGTCCAATGGCCTCTGGAGTATGACGTCCATCGAGTTGCCAAGGGGGAGCAGGCAGAGTGACAACACCCTTTCCCCCCTGGGGTGGCCCGGCGACAGTAACCTAATGTGGGGTCCAGACACATTTCTGCCAAAAGCTGCTGGGTTTCGAGATTCATTTCTGAGTCTCTGGGATCATGGCCATTAAATGGCTTGATCAGGAGCCAGAGAGGCCATTCGTGGGTGATGACTTGGGGTCTCATTGGGATGGTGAGGAAAGGGCCGGTTCCATTCCCATCCCGTGAGGTCCCACGTGTCTCGTCACTGCAGGCCCAAACCTGACTGTCCAGTGGTCTCAGGGGGAATAGGCCAAGGCACAAAATCTAGTCCCACCTGGGTTGGCCCAGCACCGGTAACCTACTGCAGGGACCGGACGCATTTCTGCCAAAAGCCGCTGGGTTTCAAGATTTGTTTCTGAGTCTCTGGGATCATGGCCTTTAAGCAGTTCAATCAGGAACCAGAGAGCCATGCCTTCAATTATATAGCTGAGCCAGAGGTGGTTTGTGGGTGTGTTTTCCACTTACCTAACTTTTGGCTATTTACTTTCTTGGTAAACTTTGCCCCAAGTTTTTGGGGTCTGTCCAAAGGCACAGCAGCAATTTTGGGGTATCTGGAAGTCTGAAGGCGCCATCAGGCTGCTGATGCACTCGCCTCACAGGTACAGATTGACCTGCTGACGGCACCATACCCCTATAAGGTTTTTTTAAAAAGAGAAAAATCTTTCAAATAAAGGGACTGGAGCGGGGTTAGAGTGATAGCACAGTGGATAAGCCATTTTCCTTGCACATGGTAAACCCAGGTTGGATTCCCAGCATCCCATATAGTCCCCAGAGCACCACTCGGAGTAATTCCTGAGTGCAGAGTCAGGAGTAACCCCTGTGCATCACTGAGTGTGACCCAAAAAGAAAAATAAGGGGGGAGGGGCGGGAACCATTTGCCTCGCACAGCGCTGACCTGGGTTTGATCCCTGGCTCTACATATGGTTCCCCTGATTCTGGCACAAGTGATGCCTGAGCACAGTGAGGTGTGGTCCCAAGCCCCAAAATAACTATATACATTTAAAAAACCTTGTGGAGAGGAGCCTCAACTCTGTTTGGTTTAACGAGTATGGACAGCCCTGGCCCCATAGGGAACCAAGTCCTTTATATCAGGAAGAAGTGACACATGACTCTGTCCTGTAATGGTGGGAAGACGGAATGTTGGGGTCTCTCCTCATTCTTGTGTCACCCATGACCCAATGTCACAGGATTTGGGGTGTAATAAGTTCATGAGGCTGGGGCCTCATGGCTGGAATTGTAGCCCTCCTAGGGCACCCCCAGGACTCCCCCGGGGTGGGCAGTGAGAGGAGGTGGGTTGAGAACACTTGTCAACTCTCACCAGGCACCTTCACCTCTCAGCGCCCCCGATCCTGATCTTCTGGTCGCAAGGTCATTGAGAAATTAATATTCATTGTTCACAAACCATCAATCCTGTGATTTGGGGTTATAGCAGCTCCAATGGGCCCAGAGAGAAAGTTCTGGATGCCAGGATGATGGCCCTTGACTCAAGGGCACACCTGAGCACCGAGCCTGCCTGCCGGCATTCCCTTGTCCACCAGGGGGCAGCAGAGCTAAGGCTCTGTCCCATCTGCTGGTTGCAGTGTAGAGAGAAGTCCTGGACCAAACTTATTCCCAGCTCAAGAGCAAAAGGGCTCAGCAGACAGAGACGTGGGAGAGCTTTGCTCAGCAGACAGTCCCGGAGAACACGACCTTGGAAACAGGCTGGCCCGCTTTCAGATGCCCGAATATTATCCCTCCCCTCGAATGTTTCTGTTTCTTTTGGGGCCACCCCTGGTGGAATTCAGGGCTGACTCCTGGCTCTGTTCTCCTGAGTGGGGCTTGGGGAGATCATATGAGGTGCCCAGGATTGAACCCAGGCCTGCTGCATGCAAGGCAAGCGCCTGATTCCTCTTGGGGCTCAATCCCTTCCTCTCAGTTTTAACCCAGAAAGTGGATGTGGTAGCTGTAGAGAGAACCCAGACCCCTCCAAGTTCTCATCCCCCCCCAAAGAACCCAGAGGTCAGAGAGAGAACACAGGGGCTAAGTCACCTGCCTTGCTTGTGGCCGTCCCTAGTTCAATCCCAATGCCACAAATTGATTCTCTGAGCACCACCAGGCGTTATTTCTTAGTACAGGGTGAGGAGTGGCCCCTGAACACCAGAAAACAAAAGGAAAAGGTACAGGAAAAAATCCTGTTTCTAGACAAAGAACTTTCTCTGTCTCAGGACCGAGTAAGCCCTGAATCTAGGGAGTGAGAATTGGATACTGCCTTCTGGGTTGGCCAGGTGATCAAGGGAGCTCCCACGCATGGACAGTTCCGGGCTGCAGGGGATCCAGACTCAGGCACGCCCTCTCCTGGTGACAGAGGACTTGGCAGGTGAGGAACAGGAGCTCTGCCAAGAAGGCGGCTGGAGAAGTCTCGGGAACCAAAAAAACTTCATGCAATTGCTTTTTGTTTTCGCCACCAGAACGTGTTGGGGTGATTGTGACGCCCAAATAAATCAAAGACTTGAGACCGTTAAACGTAAAAATAATCAGGACCTGTAATAAATAGAGGAAATGCTACTGATTCATTTTTCTTTAAGGCGGACGGCGCGAATCTCCCTCCCCAGGGCTGCTGCCTGCTCCACCGCAAGTGGCTTTCAAGCAGGGAAGTGGGCGGAGCCTCGGAGCTGTCCTTGGTGCTGAAATGGCTCCAGCAACGGCGCACAGCACCGGCCATGTCTCTTGGTTTGAGAAAAGCATATATTGTCTTTCACGGGCTTTCGGCTAGATGTCTTCACTTGAAAGAGTCCAACAAGCTTATGCCAACAGAAATCTCTTCATTCCAACTGCTTTGCGCAAATCTCTTTGCTTTGAGGCGATGGAGCCTTTTTTGGTGTTTTAGGCAACCCTTTTAAGTTTCTCCTAATCGGTTTTCTACACGGCTTGGAAGCTGGCTTCACATGCTGGAGGAAAAGGCAGCTCAGATAGAGAAGGGAACACCAGGTAAAATGTGGTTGGAGTACCCGCTTGGGATGGGAGATGTACGCTGAAAGTTGACTATAGATCAAATATGATGGCCACTCAATACCTCTATTGCAAACCACAACACCCAAAAGGAGAGAGAAAACAAAAGGGAATGTCCTGCCATAGATGTGGGGTGGGCTGGGGGTGTGGGGTTGGGAGGTGGGAGGGATACTGGGATCATTGTTGGTGGAGAATAGGCATTGGTGGAGGGATGGGTACTTGAGCATTGTATGACTGAAACATAAGCATGAAAGTTTGTAAATATGTAACTGCACCTCATGGTGATTCACTAATAAAAAAATTGAAAAAAAATAAATAAAATTTCTCCTGATCATGATCTGCAAAGAGAGAGGGAACGAAGTAAGAGCTGGGCGTGGGGGGAACCTGGGATTTGAAAGCACCCGAGGCTGATTCTGGAGGATGAAGCTAAGAGCAAATCGGTTCTTCTTTCCCCTCCCCCTGCCAGCCTTGCCTGGGGATTTCCAGATGTCCTGATCATGGAGTTTAGTTTATCCCCGCAGCCCTAGTCTAGAGAGAATCCAAAACACTAGATGATATGCCCCATCAGTTCACTTCTACGGACTGTATTTCCCCTGCCTGAAAATACTCATCTAGTTCCAAATAAACTCAAGTGATAATCAAAGCATGATCACCCTTTCCAAAGGACCACGTGTGAGGGCCGGAGCAATAGTACATTGGGGAGGGCCTTTGTCTTGCACATGGCTGACCTGGGTTTGATCCCCGACATCCCATATGGTCCCCAAAGCACTGCCAAGAGTAATTCACAAGTGCAGAGGCAGGAGTATCGCCAGGTGTGGCCCCCAAAGTAAAAACAAACAAACAAACAACAAAAGAAACCTAAAGGACCACTTGTGGAAGGCATGACAAGGGGACATAACGATACCATACTTCTACTCAGGCTGCCCTTGCTACTGAAAAGGCCTGGCACTTCTACATCTCTAGAATTCATTGCCAGCTCAGAGATAATAGAAAGAATTTTTTCTTCTTCCTATTTTTTTCTTTATTCCTTTCCCCCTTTTTGGCCATACTTGGATATTCTCAGGGGTGACTCCTGGCTTTTCACTCAGGGATCATTCTCGTGGTGCTTGAGGAACCATATGGGATGTCGGGATGGAACCCAAGTTGGTCACATGTGAGGTTAATGCCCTCCCCACTGTACTATTATTCCAGTCTCAATATAAAGGATCAAGGGACCAGTTACAAGATACCATAAGGAAGTATAGTGAATATGGAACATTTCTTGAGATAACCATATTAGGCTCTTGAAAAAAATCAAGGGCAAAGACATAGCACGGAGGGGATGGCACTTGCTTTGCATGTGGCTGATCCAGGTTCACTCTCCAGCACCACATATGATTCCCCAAGCCCTGCTAGGAATGATTCCTGGCATAGAGTCAAAAGGATTCCCTAAGCATCAGGTATGACCACAAAACAAACAAAGAAAGGCAGCATATTAAAAAGGTAAGAGCCAGTGGTAGATAAACTAGCAAAACAAAAACGGTTTTGGAACGACCATCTCCGAATGCAACAGCTATGTGTACCTAGGTCGAGAGGTCAACATGACAAATGACCTGGCACCTGAGCTGCGCAGGAGGAAGAGAGCGGCTTGGAACGCCTTCAAGAACGTCGAAGAAATAGCTAAGAGGACGAAGAACCTCTGGCTCCGGGCACATATCTTTGATTCCACTGTTCTTCCTGCATTAACATATGCCTCAGAGACCTGGGCCCTACGCAAACAAGATGAGAACGCTATTCAGGTCTCCCAAAGAAGAATAGAAAGAGCTATGCTTGGAATATCACGTTTCACTCAAATGAGAGAAAGAATCCAGAGTTCTGACATCCGTCGACGATCAAGGATCAGGGACGCTGTCTCATTTGCCAAGGTGTCAAAAATCAGATGGGCTGGTCACGTAATGAGATTTAAAGACGACCGTTGGACTAGAGCTGTTACTGACTGGATTCCACGGGATGTCAAAAGACCGCGTGGCCCCCCACCTACCAGATGGTCAGACTTCTTCGTCAAGATCATGAACGATCGGTTTGAGGCCCTTCATGTTCCCAGAGCGAAGAGATGCCATTGGGCTACACTAGCACGTGACAGGGACAAATGAGACGTTACTGGCGCCCGCTCGAGCAAATCGATGACTAACGGGAAGTTAAGTGATTAAGTGATGGGACCTGGAGAGAGAGTATTGGGTGCTGGAGAGTGGGGAGGGTATTTGGCTTGCACACAGCCAACCCAGCACCCCATCTGGTTCTCTGAGCCAAGCCAGGAGTGATCCCTGAGTGCAGAGCCAGGACTCAGCTCTGAGCACCACTGGGTGTAGTCCCCTGCTCTCCCCCCAATTCTAAATATCAGAGATGTTCTGGGGCTCATTGGGAAAATGATACCAGATTAACTTCAATACCTGAGAAGCAGGAAACTCATTGGGCAGAGCGATGTTTGATGGAAGTTGGAGGATGCTGGAATTCTAGGAAACAAGTATTGTCATTTTTGAAACCAACTTTCAGATAATTCATCTGAGCTTGTAGCCATGCACAGAAGCCAGGACTCATGTCCACAGAAATGAGCCAGTAATATTTATCTACCATTAACGGACGGGAAACTTCACCCCATTGATCCAATGGGGCAGAGGAAATGCTTCTTATACAATTATTTGTTTAAAAGTTTGTTTTCTTTCATTTTTTACTCTTTGGGTCACAGCTGACGATGCTCAGGAGCTGCTCCTGGCTCTGAACTCAGGAGTCACTCCTGGTGGTGCTCAAGGACCATATGGGATGGCGGGGATGGAACCAGGTGAGTCACGTACAAGACAAATGCCCTCCCCTCAGTGCTATTCCTCCACTCCTGCCTGTTTGATTATTTTGAAATTTTACAGGAATTTGAAAGTTTAGCTAAACCACATGGCCATCAAGGACACACCTGGGAGGAAGAGAAAATTCTAGCCTTAGAGATCGTGGCTCAGGGAAGCAGATTTCTCCTGCCCTTCACCTTCCCTTCCCCACCTGCTGCCCCAAGTCCTGACCCTTTCCAGGAAGGCCTGGAGGACCCCCTAGCTAGCTCACCATGGGCCTGACCCAGCACCCCAAAGGGACCACCACAGGAGGAGGGAGCTGAGCCCTGGGGAGCCCAGAGTCCCCCACGGGCACATCTCATCTGATTTCCAGGGTACATGAGGCTCGTGGTGGGCTGGAAGTGGTTCATGAGGTTCATGGGGATGTCCCCTTGGAGTCTTTGATCAGGGAAAGAGTCACAGAGACAAAAAGGAGACCAAGGATCATCTGCCCGCCTCCAATTCTGGGTCCCAACCTGAGACAGGAAAGCCTGCAAATGTCTCTGCAACAGCGGGGCGGGGCGGCAGGCAAGTTCCCATCCGAGCACAGCTGAAAATGCTGGAAAAAACCTGCCTCTGTGCTGATGGATCCGTTCATTTACCCTTGCAGTCTTACCCAGTTTTTTGCCTTCTGTTGTTTGAAGCTGAGTTAATAGGGCCTACACATGTGTGTGTGTTTGTGTGTGTGTTTGTGTGTGTGTGTGTGTGTGTGTTGTGAGGGGTGTGGTGTTTGGCCACACAGCAAGGTTCAGGGGTTACTCCTGGCTCTGTGTTCAGCTGTTTCCCCTGTGGAGTTTGAAGAATCCAAATCAGAGACTGAATCTGGGTTGTCCATATTTTGGAAAGATCCAGAGTCTGATGGGTCATTTGCAGCTCTCCATCCTCCATCTGAGCTGCTCTGGCCTTTTTTTCTGTGGCAGAGAGAGTGCATGAGGACAGAGACGGGCATGCTGTGGAAACAGTAGAGAGAGGGCATGAGGGTGGGGAAGGGGCCCGAGACGGGGCGGGGAGGGGGCAGCACCCACCTTCTGGCCTACCTATTGGAATACAGCTTGAGGCTCAGGAGCGTGATCACTAGAGCCAGCACAGATACCACAGCCGTGGCCACCAGCCCGTACACCAGGGTCTTCGAATTGCGGATTTCGCAGGCGGCCCCGCTGTACCAGTGTGTGTCTGTGTCCGTGCAGCTGGAGGAGAGGAAGCCGGGTCAGGCCAGTCAGAGTCCTAGGAAACGGACTGAGTCCCGCTGCCGCGGGGCAGGTGGTGGCATACACAGGCTTTGGGTTCTGCACCCCAGAACTTGGAGCTGTCGCCCGGCTGTACCCCGGGTCTTGGGCCCCTACAGTGGCCCACTGTCAACCACGTTAACCATTGTTCTTTTTAGCCTCCCTGGCTTGCAGGGGCACCCCTTCCACCATCCCTGCCCCACAGCCCCCCCACTGCCTCTGAGACTCCCCTTATCTCTGGAGATGTCCTTGTTTTCCCTCTCCGCACTCATTTGTGAGTGCCTCTTCCAGGAAGCCTTCCTGGAATAACCTCTCTCGGGTATGTGTTTCATCTTTCACAGGTCTCACTCCCATTGTGCTGGGGTGAGGGGAAGGGGGCCAGGGCATACCTGGAGGTGCTCAGGTGAGGGGTGCCCAGGGCAGTTCCTGATGGTTCAGTACCCAGCGGGAGTCAGGCTGCGCACCAGGGACACACCCCATGAAACTGGGGGACGTGGTTCTCTTGCTGGAACAGAACTCAGAGTCTGGAACACGCTGGGCAATGTGTACCCCCCCACCCAAGAGCGCCTATCGGGTCTTTGGTCCAGCCCTGGGAAAGCCCCGCCCACTTCCGGTGCCAGCCTGGGGCCCAGCAAAGAGGGACACCTACTAGCACCGAAGCCCTCTGCGCTCCAGCACACACTTCCCTCGGTTGCAGTTCACCGAGCGGCTGAAGCCAGGGGTGCAGAGGTTGACGCAGCTCAGCTTCTGGTCCTTGTATTCCGTGTAGAAGAACTCAGCCAGGTCTGCCCCAACCTTCTCCTTGCATTTATCTGCGGGGATGGGGGTCAGGTAGGGCTGGGTGCATGCCGTCTGCCCCACCCCCCATTCTCCCAGCCTCTCTGACCGCACCCTCCACCCCCACTGCCACCCTGTCACTTACTGTCAGGGTCGTAGTTGACTTTGACGCTTTGGTTCACCTTGAGGCCATCCTCAGTGAAACACAGCTTATCTCCTGACAAAGACCACAGGGAGGGAGGTGTCCCCTCAGTTCTGTGGCAAGGGCCCCGCCCCTCGCCCCACCCCCAGAGCCGGGGCACAGACTCTGCACAGGGGGTGCCCCCGGAGGGACCCTGTGCTCCCAGTAGGCCCCAGCCTGGGGCTTACCGGCGCAGGTGGTGCTGTCGCTGGCACTGGCAGTGATTGTCTCCTTCACTGTCTCCGTCAGATTCTTCAAGACCTCCTTCAAGTCTTCCTTGAAGTCGGTCTCGATGACGGACTTCGTGCTCCACCACCACGCTGCCCTGCCTGCCAGAGAGGGGAGTCCTGGTGGCCTCTAGGTTCTGCCCCAACCCCTTCTGGGACTGGACGTGGATGGGGTCGTGGGTGGGAGGGAATGATTTCTTTCTCTTTTTATTAGGATGCGGGGTTTGGGCCAGCCAGGGCTCACTCCTGGGGATGTAGGGACCCCCACGGGATGCAAGGCAGACCCTGACCGCTGTACTGTGACCGTGAACCCTTGCATGACCTTCCTGGGGGCTCCCATCACGGTCTGTGGGGTTGTGATTGGGGGCAGGGGCTTGCAGAGAATCTCAGGAAAGCACCAGAACAGGGGAGGGGTCAGGCACGAGAGTCCCTCAACATCTCTAGATGAAACCAAGTAGAAGAGGCAGCTGCTGGCCACGGGTCCTTTAGGGTGGGAGGTGCAGGAGGCACCCGCGTGGGGGGGTCAAACCACACATATGTGTGCATACGTGAGTGTGTGTGTACATGTATGTGTGTGCATGTGCATATGTGTGCATCTGTGTGTGGATGCATCTGTGTGTTCTGGTGCATGTGTGAATCTGTGCGTGTGTGCCTGTGCGTGTGTGTGTGTGTGTGTGTGTGCACGCGCGTGTGTGTGCATGTATGGGCACGTGCACGTGAGGCTCGTCCACCACAGAGTCAATTCTAAGAGGTTCTAAGAGGAATTCTGGGTCCCAGAAAGGGGGAGGTTCCTGCCCAGGAGAGGCAGAATCAGAAATGCCCTTGAGTCACGTGCTTATGGGACACGCACCTGCGGGACTCAGAACCCAGCCAAGTCTCCTGGTTTCCTGATTCCCAGCAGGAAAAAAAACCCTCCTCTGGGCTGCCCTCCCAGATCTGCTCAGAGGATAAAATTCACACAGCAGCTGCAGGGCAGCAGGGGTCAGGGAAAAAAAACTCCGGATCATCCAGACTGCAAGGGGGCAGGGGTCCAGGTGAGGCTAACGGTTGCACAGAGGCGGCCCGAGGGCAGGGATAGACATTAAGGCTCTTTGCCTGCATGAGACTGACCCAGGTTCCATCCCCAGCCCCATTTGTGCGATTCTCTGACTCAGAGCCAAGAGTGAGAGCTGAGCACCCTTGGGTGTGGCCCAATCCCCCCCCAGAGTGGAGACCCCGTGACATCCTGACTGGCCCTGGGTTTGGTCATTGTCCTTGGAGGTCCCCAGGGCCCTGCCTGTAACACGGGGCTCCAGGGCTCCGCCTTCTGCGCCTGGGTGTTCACCGCATGGTGTGCTCCAAGCTGACCCACTTTTTGTCTCTACTCCAGGAGATGGGAGGCTCTGGGAATTTCCCTGCTGCGAGAGACCAGGAGCGGACTGGTCACCTGGGACCCCCAGAGTCTCTCTCAGGACAGGCAGTTTCCTGTCAGTGCAGGGAGAATAGCCGAAATGGGTCTGGACAGGTTCTGTGCTCCTCCTGAGGGGTGCTCAGGAGAGGGTACTAGCTATTTACGGTCCAAAACAAAGGTCTGTGGGTGGAATGGGGCACTCCAAGAAGGAACCCATGGGGGGAGCCCCTGAGAGCTCTGTGATGACCCCATGAAGACAGCGGCGCCCGCCACGCACCCCCACCCAACCTTCCCAGTTCAGGCACTCATGATAATTGTAGAATTCTGACTCCTTTGTACCCAGGGGTTCCTTTATAAATAACATCCATCTGTAGGGTGGGGGGTGTTTTTTAGAGGCATGGCCTCAACTCCCAGGGCGCTGCAGCTGCTGGCCCTAGCCCTATCCTGTTCTCATCCTATCTCTGTCCCTGTCGCTATCCCTGAACCCGTTTGTTCCTGACCCCATCCCTATCCCTGATCCCGTCCCTGGCTCTGGACCCCGGCTGCTCCTCCTCCCCGGCCAGCGCTGAGGCAGGTGTGCAGCGCTCGGTGCAGCAGGTGGATGACCCTCCCTGTCTGACGCTCCCCATTCGCCGCCTCACCTGCTTGGTGAATGTCTTGTTGAACTTGCGGAATTCTTCAGAACTCTTATCTTTTAGTTCTTCGGTGAAGGTCTCCTGAATCTTCAGGGTCACTTCTACCTGGGCCTCAACAATCTCGGGGGGTGCTGCGGGTCAGACAAGAGCACCTGGTGGTGAGCCCAGTATCCCCATGCCTGACCCCAGTCCCCCGCGCCCGCGATTCACACACGCAACTCGATGTTCGAGACGACGTCCTCGCAGCGGGGGCCTGTGTAGGGGCTGGGGCACACACACTGGCCGTTGATCCAGTGGCCCCCATTCTCGCAGAATGGGTTCTCCTGCACCTTCTTCTCACACCGCTCCCCCTCGAAACCGTAGGGGCAGCGGCAGTGGGTCCCGTTCCACTTCCCGTTGTTTTGGCAGGGGTCTGCAGGAAACAGGAGGGTTCAGACATGCCCACGGCCAACCCAGGTCACACCCGACCGACCTTAGCCCCCGCCTTAGAGGGGAAGGGAGAGGCCACGGAGGCCAACTTAAACCTGGTTCGAGGAATACCCCCCCTTCCCCGTGTGCTTCAACTACACCAAAAAACAAGGCAGGGGAAAATTGGTACCAAGGGAGATGGGAATGGGGGTGGGGGGTTCAGAATAGTCTGGGCACAGGGCTGTCTGAGCAGCTGGGTTCCAGTCAGCAGGGATAGGCCTTCCACGCCCGCTCCCCAATAGCGTGTCTGAGACCTCAGCTGTCCTGTTTGTCCCATTTCTCTGCTGGGCTGGGAGTCAGCCTGGTAGCTCGGGCACCTGGACCACCTGCCCACCAGGCCTAAGCTCTGTTCCTGCTTTCTCTGGAAAAGGAGCCATAGCACAGCGGGGAGCGAGTCTGCCTTGCACGTGGCCAACTGGGCTCAATCCCTGGCACCCCAAGCACAACCAGGAATGAACCCTGGGCACAGAACCAGGGGTAAGCCTGGAGCACCGCAGAGTGTGATCCAGAAACCAACCCCCAGAGGCCAGTATTCCAGAAGCTGGGGTCACCTTGGTGGCCTGGTCCCCTGCCATCTCCGGCACTGCAGACTCTGACTGACGTCACATCAGGGAGCCTGTCTCTGAGGGGGGTCCCCGGCACCTGACTCAGCCCAGCACAGGGAGCACCAGGCACAGGAAATCAGGGGGGAGACCTCTCCCCTCGAGGGGTGACCCCAACCTGCAGCCTCGGGCATTCACTTTCTGGGAAAGTAGAGTCCATCCCCCCTGCAACGTTCAATCACCCCATTTCCCCCCGGCACCCCTCTCCCACCAACTGAGATATGAAAGTTCAGCAAGTCAGACAGAGACACAGACAGAGACAGAGACGAGCCAGAGCTAGAGAGAGAGAGAGAGAGACAGAGCCAGAGGCAGAGGGGTGGCAGCCAGATGGCATCAGCCGGATGGCAGCAACTAAAGCTCTGCCTTTCCTCCACCTCCAGCAGACAGGTCGGGGATGCCCCGCAGATCTGTCTCGGCATATCTGCACTTACCCAAAGTCAACAAACTTTAATTTCTTTCAGGCAATTAAATTTCCTTTGGTTTTGGTTTTGGTTTTTTTTGTTGTTGTTGTTGTTGTTGTTGTTGGTTTGGTTTGGGGCCACACCCGGCCACACACAGCTTACTCCTGACTCCGTGCTCAAGGATCACTTCTGGCCAAACCCAGGTGGCCACATGCAAGGCCAGCGCCTTACCTGATGTGCTCTCTCTCCAGTCCCAGCTAATTAAACGCTTACTAACCTCGGCACTGGGCATGGAACCCAGGACCTTCCACCAGAATTGCTTCCCTCCCTCCCTCCCTCCCTCCTTCCCTCCCTCCTTCCCTTCCTTTCTCTTTCTTTTTTTCAGTGCTCAGGGATGACTCCTGATTCTGTGCTCAGAGATCACTCCTAGCAGAGGCCAAGGGACCATGCCTGGTGCCAGGGAGTGAACTTGGGCTGGCCGTGTGCCAGGTGAGCGCCTTCCATGCTGTACCCTCTCCCTACCCCTAGCATACCCATCTTTTTCGAAGATGCTGGAGATCAGACCCAGGGGATGACTCAGTCGTAGGGCAGATGCATGTCTTACACACGCGTGAGGCTCTGGGTTCCATTCCCAAACCACAAACACAGAATAACAAGGCCTCTCCCAGGCGTGGCTGATGCCATCCTGCTGACCTACCCCACCCACACGTGCTTGCTCCCCCAAGTGCCAAAAGGCCCAAGGCAGAGAACAATGTCTGACTGTGCTGTATACAATACGTGAGGTCTCTCATATGCAAGACTGTGACGGTGTAGGAGTCAATGTGAAGTGGGCAGGCCCTAATCCGAGTAATGAGAAGGGGAGACAGCGCTGGTGTCAGGGAGAGGAAGAACCAAGGTGGTGGAGATAGGATTCGGCGCTGGTAAGTGAGCTGTAAATTTTCTACTCTACTGACTTCTCTGAAGACGAGATGGAGCAAAAGAGGAGTGAACAGTGGTGAGAAAGGAGTGACAGGTACAGGGGAACAGCACGGGTGATGTCCTCAGCCTCAAAACACTCCGCACTTAGGCAGCAGAAAATCCAACTGAAAGTCACGACATAGGATAAAATGCCACTGAAGATCCCTAAATGAGTGAAATCATGGCACATGGACGTAGGAACTTTGTGCTTGCAGGGCTAAGGGGAAGAATGGGGTCGATTGCTGGCAGTTGAGGTGTCAGGGCAGAGACAGCCACTATGAGACAAAGAAAGCAGACTGAGAGCACATGGGCAACACACAGCAAAGCGTCAGTCTGGAAGAGGTGAGCTAGTATGACAGAGGAGGCACCAGCCCCGACAGCCCTCACCCCATCAGAAGGCAGATTTCACGTCTACTTGGCTTACTTTGTGTAGTAACAGGAGCTGCAGTTGGGGTGGCCTTGGAACTGGTAAGAGAAGTTGTTTTGTGGGTGGACGTCGGTGATGTGCAAGCACTGGGAGTTGAGCTGGTTCCCTCAGTGGTGGCCGTGGAAGTGGGCATCGTGGGAGTGCTGGGCGTCGCCGAGCTGGTTCCCTCAGTGGTGGCCGTGGAAGTGGGTGTCATGGGAGTGCTGGGCGTCGCCGAGCTGGTTCCCTCAGTGGTGGCCGTGGAAGTGGGCATCATGGGAGTGCTGGGCGTCGCTGAGCTGGTTCCCTCAGTGGTGGCTGTAGAAGTGGGCATCGTGGGAGTGCTGGGTGTCACCGATCTGGTTCCCTCAGTGGTGGCCGTGGAAGTGGGCATCATGGGAATGCTGGGCGTCACTGAGCTGGTTCCTTTAGTGGTGGCCATGGAAGTGGGCATCGTGGGAGTGCTGGGCTTCGCCGAGCTGGTTCCCTCAGTGGTGGCCATGGAAGTGGGCGTCGTGGGAGTTCTGGGTGTCGCCGAGCTGGTTCCCTCAGTGGTGGCCGTGGAAGTGGTTGTCGTGGGAGTGCTGGGTGTCGCCGAGCTGGTTCCCTCAGTGGTGGCCGTGGAAGTGGGTGTCGTGAGAGTGCTGGGTGTCGCCGAGCTGGTTCCTTCAGTGGTGGCCATGGAAGTGGGAGTTGTGAGGGTGCTGGGTGTCGCCAAGCTGGTTCCCTCAGTGGTGGCCGTGGAAGTGGACGTTGGGGGAGGGCTGGGTGTTGCCGAGCTAGTTCCCTCAGTGGTGGCTGTGGAAGTGGGTGTCGTGGGGTTGCTGGGCATCGCCATGCTGGTTCCCTCCGTGGTGGCTGTAGAAGTGGGCGTCGTGGGAGTGCTGAGCATCACCGAGCTGGTTCCCTCAGTGGTGGCCTTGGAAGTGGGCGTCGCGTCGTGGGAGTGCTGGGCGTCGCCGAGCTGGTTCCCTCAGTGGTGACTATGGAAGTGGTTGTCGTGGGAGTGCTGGGCGTCGCCGAGCTGGTTCCCTCAGTGGTGGCTGTGGAAGTGGGCGTCGTGGGAGTGCTGGGTGTCGCCGAGCTGGTTCTCTCAGTTGTGGCTGTGGAAGTGGTCGTCGTGGGAGTGCTGGGTGTCGCCGAGCTAGTTTCCTCAGTGATGGCTGTGGAAGTGGGTGATGTTGATATGGTCCGTCCTGAGCCATGTCCCACAATGCTGCCTGTGTTAGCCTGTGACCAGGAGTCCTTGGCAGTGGAACTGGTGGTGTTGCTGTCACTATAGTTTCCTTTGGTAGATTTTTCTCTCCTGTCTGATGACACAGATCTCTTGCCTGAAAGTCCCCAAGCCTTTTCCAGGTCATCAGGAGCCACAGGGGTCCTGGAAGCTGTAACAAGTTTGGGTGAATCAGAAGCCCCTTAACTTAGGGAACGTTAACAGATGTACTGAAGAGATTCTGATTCATATTCAATCTGGGTTGTACTGGGGGTGGGTGACATTGCTTGGAGTCCTTCCCTCTGCCTTCAGACCTTGGGGATTCAGATGGGACCCCACCCCAGCGCCTCAGCAGCCCCCCTACCTAGAGGAATTTTGTGAGGTCCCAGAAACCAAGCCCCTGGGGCCTGCTGACCCCCCTTCCACCTGCCTCCTGCCGCTTCCTGCCCTCCTGTCCCTGCTCCCCAGAACCTCACCTGTGGCCCTGCTGTGCCCCTGCTCCCAGGTGCTATCGGCCTTGAGGTCCTTCCCGGAGATCCATCCTTCTGTGCCCTGACGGAGCCGGTCTTCACTGAGACCTGTCAGAGGGAGGAAATTTGCTTCCTGGATTGGCCCTGCCATCCTTCTGGGGCCCTCTGGTTTTCCCTCCTCTCTCTTGGTTCCCCTCCTCGCACTAGAAAGGGCCCCAGAAGCTGCAATACAGTCTAGAAACGGGGTGTCAGGGTCTCATCTGCATGATGGAGCACATGGGGTTGGGGTGGGCCGGGGTGAGGTCCTGGTGGTCTTTGGGGAGCTTGTCAAAATCAAAGTGGCTGGATGTGACCCAGGAGACCCCCACCTGATTCTGGAGAGCTCTTTGGGGTGACAAGTGTCTAAAGCATTTGAACGTGCCCCCTGCAAGTCTGGTGGCAG
This sequence comes from Sorex fumeus, assembly GCF_029834395.1. Taxonomy (NCBI): domain Eukaryota; kingdom Metazoa; phylum Chordata; class Mammalia; order Eulipotyphla; family Soricidae; genus Sorex; species Sorex fumeus. Next base: position 49,849 of record NW_026606121.1, read on the forward strand.
AATTTGCTTCCAGTTCTAGGTGCTAGAGAGGGCTCGGGTGGGTTAGGGTGAGGGGCACAAGGGAAATAGGGGAGCCCAGGGAAGAGGGAAGCCGGAGCCCCAACCCCCACATAGAGAGGTTTTCTTGCTCCCCCGCCAGAAAGCTCAGCTCTACACACAATGGTGGTGGTGGGGGCTCTCTGACTAGTTCCGAAGACCAATCTGAACACAGAGCTCTCAGCCTCCTTCAAACATCCAGCCAGGGGGGCGGAGTGATAGTCCAGCAGAAAGGGCACTTGCCTTGCACATAGCTGACCCGGACTCAATCTCCGGCATCCCATAGGGTCCCCTAAGCCCCACTAGGAGTAACCCCTGAGCATCACTTGCTGGAACCACCCCTCAAAAAATTCCAGGTTGGAGGTCAAGAGAGATAATATGGTGGGGAGGGGAACTGTCTGCGTGCAGCTGACCTGGGCTCAATTCCTGGCTCTGCATATGCCAGGAATTCCCCGCTAGGAACAGAGAGCCAGGAGTCAGCCCTGAGTACTGCTGGGTGTGGCCCCCAAGGAAAGCCAAAGTCCAATGAAGTAAGAACAATCTCCATGTTGACAGCCTCAGCTGGGTGTGTTTCAGGATGTGCCTTATTTGCAAAAAGATCTACACAGACACAGACCCAGACCTTTATGGTGTAATCATCTGGCCAGTGTTTCAAACTGCTAGAGTGACTCACTGTCTACAAACCCTGCTGTCATTGTGCCCTGATCAGAGAACGGCTAGTGGTCATAAAGCACTGCCGGGTCTCCCCAAAAACAAAAGTGGAAGAGTTTGGACATAGTGACCCATACTGGGGGACAGGGGGTGACAATGAAGATGGGGTAATGCATCTACGCACTGAGAAAACGAAGATTCCATCCTGGACCAGAGCCCAAGGCTGGCCAGGGACAGTCCTACCCTGACACCTACAGAAAACTCCCGGGACTTTCTGGGGTTGTGGTTTCACAGCCTGGGGAGTAAACACACTGTCCTTTCCTGGTGGTTCTGGGTGGCAGGATTTAAGGAGAGAAGTTCCTGGGGACTACCAGGAAGACTTCCTGCAGGAGATGAACCTTCTAGGTGGGGGTAAGGTCTGGGGCTGAGCCTCCAGATCTTTGTCTGTTCCTGCTGTGGGAGAGGGGGAGAGGCTGCACCCACAGGAGGGCCAGCTGGGCCAAAGGGAGAGCACCGCGTGAGCTCTGCAGAGACACAGCGTGACCACGAGTGGGTGAGGATACTCCGGGTTACTGGTGACAATTACTGGGAAAAGCATCCCAGTAATTGTCACCGGTAACCCACCGGTTACCCAAAAAGCATCCCAGTAAGAACCGTGGCAGGAGAAATGTGGGGGTGGAGAGGGTGTCACTGCTCTACTCCTGGTGGCTAGGGCGAGGCAGCCAGCTGAGGGTCCATTAGGCAGCTTGGAGCAGCTGTTACTGAGAGGAGTTGGGAGGCTAGGACGAGAGGGAACAGGAGGGACGGCCAGGGTGCAAGGGAGCTGGGAGGATCTCCCCCCCCCCCCCACCTCGAAGGCCCAACAGAGCCCGTAAGGGATCAGATCATGAGCTCAAGCAACTCGGGGACATTCCCATGACTAAGAAGCCATGCCCGCTGGGGCAGAGAGATAGGACAGAGGGGAGGGCTTCTGCCTTGCACACAGCTGACTCGGCTTCAATCCCTTGGCACCCCACAGGGTCCCCTGAGCACTGCCAGGAGTTAGCCCTGAGCACAGAGCCTGGAGTTAGTCCTGAACACCGCTGGATGTGGCCCAAAAGCAGGAAGAGGAGGAGAAGAAAAAGAAGAAAAAGAGGAAGAAGGGGGAGGAGGCGGAGGAGAAGGAAGAGCAGAAGAAGGAAAAGAGGAAGAGGAAGAATAAGAAAAGAAGAAAGAAGAAGAGAAAGAGGAAGAAGAAGAAGAAGAAGAAGAAGAAGGAAGAGGAGGAGGAGGAGGAGGAGGAGGAGGAGGAGGGAGAAGGGGAGAGGAGGGAGGGGAGGAGGCAGCAGCTGCTCCTGTGCTGCGGTCTTTCATTTTGGCTCCTGAGGGCATCATGATGCCTCCCACATCCAGATCAATTTTTCCCTTTGTCCCTCTTTCATCTGCCCTGGAGATGAATCAGTAGCCCAGGGACCCAGTTCATGCCCCCCTTCTCACTGTCCCCACTGCAATGGCCTCCCGAGGGCCCAGGAGTCCAAGGCTGATGTCTAGAAGTTCCTATCTCATTCCCTTCCTCTCCCCGCTGCCAGGGACCCCAGAACAATTGGGGTTCAAGGACACTCGGAGGCCTCAACCTCGAGCCCTTAGGGCTGCCCAGGGCCCAGGGGTGGGCATTGCAGCCGACTCACAGGAAGTTAGAATCTGGGGCTCCTGGACCCCAGTTGTGTTGTCTGTCTTGTGACTCAGGAGCGTTCAAGAGTCCATGGCCTCTGGGGATCCGGGTGGGGCTGAGAGAGGCAGGAGGGGGGGGGAGTGTGGGAGCGGATTGGGGGCACTGGAGAAGGGAGTCAAGAGAGACCCCAACACTGGCTATAGGGGGCCAGGACCCACGGGGCTCTTAGTCCTGTCCTAGAATGAGCAGAGTGTGGAGGGAGATGCCCTAAACCTCAAAGGAAAGGAGACGAGGGTGAAGACAGAGCCACAGCCTGAGGGCTGCCCTGACCCTGCAGGAAGCAGATCCGGGCCTGGACACTCACCCCGCTCCGTGGCCACGGCGGGGGGGCAGGATCTGGCTGAGCAGGACCAGCAGGCAGAGGCGGCTTCCCGGTGGCCTTGCCATGAGTGCCGAGAGTGCCGCACCTTCCACACCCCAGAGCAGCCACTAGTAGCTGCCCTGATGCGGAACCTACGTATAAAGGGTCCCCAGTGCCCTTTGCCCCTTCTGAAGTGCCCGGTGAGTGTGAAGCCGGCCCCTTTCTGCACAGCATCCCTGGGAACGCCCTTCCAGGATGCTAAGCCATGGGCGGGGGAAGCCTGGGATACCCCAAAGGAGAGGTCTCCCCACCTCCGCAATGAAACCCGTCTCTCAGCCTGGGCTCCCCAACAAGCCTTCGTGATAGTGAGCCCCAGACACAGGGGACCCTAGGGACACCCCAGGCCGGCGGGAGAGCAGAAGCTAGTGCTTCCAACCGTGACTACGGGAGCGCCACACTGGCAGGAGGGACCTCCGAGATCTCCTGCAACCTGGTCTTGTGGAGAGGGACAGGCACCTCCTTGGGGGTGATTCCTAGCAGGCTGAGCAGCCTTGGGGAGGGTGGGGTGAGGGGTGAGGGGTGAGGGGGCTACCAGCCAGAGGAGTCACTGGGTCTGCCTGGAGTGCTGGGGCCCTGCCAGCTCTGTCATCCAGATGTGGGTGAGAGTGAGGTGCCCAGCTCTGCCCACTCAGCGTCTGCCTCTGGGGGCCTCTGGATGGGAAGCTAGGTGGAGAGGCCATGACATGTATCAACCATGGACAATCCAGCCTGGGTCAGGTGTGCCCCCAACACTTGTGGGTTGGGGCAGGGAGTGGCTAGGAGCAGGTGGCCCCTGAGTCACCTTGCTGCGGGTGACTGGGGAACCTGGCAGTTACCAATGCTTTTCCTCCTGTGACAGGAGTGTCCCTGCTGCCCCCATGCAGAGAGGAAGCCCTTGAAGTCGGGGTTCTTTCATAGCCCCGCAGAATCTGCCCCCGACCATGGGGGTTTGCCCTCACTGGCTGTTGACTGGTCCCCAAGTCTCCATCACCTCATTTTCTGATCTCCCCACAGCCCACAGAGCGTGACCTAGCTCTGGCCTTGGCCCTGGGGTCTCTGCCTGCCTCCCCCACGTCCCCACCTGCCCCACCAGCTCACGCTATCTCTGTTATTCCCTTCAAGATCACTGTGTCTTACAGGCGCCACCAGGAGACCCAGACCCCCCCCCGCCACCCCCACTGTCAGAAGGCCCCTCCCTGTGTGTGGCCACCCAGCTATCGTCAGGATCCAAGGGTGTGTTTTCCGTAGACCTGACAAGGCCCTTCTTGCGTGCTGCTCTGGAGTGAGACACCCTATTCCTGTCTTCTCCCCCAGACTTGATGCCCTGCCTCCCTATTCCCTCCCATGGCAGCAAAGTGCTCGCTTTCACCTTTGGCTGGAACTGAGTCCCGTCCCGGGCAGAGCAGCGCTGGACTGGGCGCAGAAACCTGTGGGTTCCTGTCTTTGGGTTTTGGGGTTCTGCCTCCTTTCCCAGGCTCTTTGACCCTTTCACCCACCATCTTCAGCACTGTACCCCACTGACGGTGTCAGGGTCCCCCCAACCTGCCCCCACTCTACAGCCTGTCCTGACCCCTGGGCGGGTTCAGAAAAACTCCAAGCACATGTGAGTCCTGACATGGCCCTAGCATGCCCAAAGTGTCCCTACCGGGGTGGATGAGGGGCCCCCCCAGTCACCTTGCCGTCCTCCAGGTAGTCTGGAGGTAGAAGTCGGGAGATGGGAGGGGGCCCAGTCAGTACCTAGCACTGAAGGAGCATCACATGGGTGGAAGGAAGTGCTGGAGGGGCACTGGGCAGAGGACCATGGGGGCCATGGGAAGTCACAGGGGGTCATGGGGGCCAGGGGGGTCATGGGGTCCAAGAGTGGTCATTGGGGTCATGGGGGCCATGGGAGTTAGGGGGTAGTCATGAGGACACATCGGGATATGGGGGACATGGGGGTCATAGGGTGTCGTGGGTCATGGAAGGAGAGATGGAATTCATGGGGAGATGTGGCATATAGGAGGCCATGGGGGGCATGGGGGTATGGGGGGCAGGGGTCTCTGACCACAGACCCCGGAGAGGGGCCCTTGAAGCAATCCAAGATCTGGAGCAGAGCAGAGGGTCAGAGTCTGGGCAGCGGGCATGGAGGGCGAGCAGGGCCTGGGGATGCAGCTCTGGTCAGGAGGCAGGCCCCAGTGACCACAAGAACTCTACTGTCCCTGGACATTCTAGAAACTTCCATAGGCCCAGAGTCTGCCAACAGCAACATCAGGTGAGAAGTGTGAGGGGGCTCATGAGTGGGGGCCTCTGTGTCCCTCAAAGGGGGGCCTGGTCATGCCCTGAGTCAGACCCACAGGCTTCTCTCATCACCCCTGTGGACCTCTGGGATGGGGACGAGTGGGCAGTGGGGCATCCCCTTTGGCTCCCAGTTGGGCGCTATGCCCAGGGCCTCTCACTGGGGAGGGCGCTACCCCGCTCCTTCTCCGGCTCCCACTAGTCCCAGCCCTCCCAGGACTGATTTCTGAGCTCAGAGCCAAGGAAAACCCTGAGCAAATCAGGTGTGGCCAAAAAACCAAAAACTAAAACCTTGAGGAGTGTCGGTCCCCTGGACTGTACCAGGGACTGCAGGAAAGTGATGCTCACAGGTGCACTGCTATGGCCAGCGAGAATATGGACAGTGGACACTTTGGGAAGAGCTGCCCATTGCTTTACCCGTCACCAAGTCACCCTGCCCCTCAGCAGGTGGCCCTGCCCTGCGCTGACTTGGGGACCTCCTCTCTTGGACTGACCAGAGAGCTCCCCTGTGCAGTCTGCTTGGGTCCAGCCAAGAAAAGTGTTCAGATGACCCCAAGGGTCCACATGGCCAGGAACCAGATCTGGCTGGGGGGACACCCCAACATCCCTCACACTTGGTTTCCCCAGAGAAAACTGCCAAAGCACAAAACTCCACTGTGCCCTGAGGCTGTGACCTGGAACCCCATGTCTCCTGAGGAGCCCGGCCTGTGAGTGGTGCTTGATCTTTTAGTGACCGAGTCTTGATACCAATGTGTTACTGGTTCTTTTTTTTTTTTTGTTATTAGTGAAACACCATGAGGTACAGTTGTAGATTTACAATTTTTTGTGCTTGGGTTTAGATTATACAATGATCAAATACCCATCCCTCCACCAGTGCCCATTTTCCACCACCATGGATAATATCCCTCCCACCCCCATCTCCCCATCCCCCCCTGCCTCTGTGGCAGGGCAATCCCTTGTGTTCTCTCTCTCCTTTTGGGTGTTGTGGTCTGCAAAAGAGGCATTGAGTGGCAAACATGTTCAGTCCATAGTCTACTTTCGACATGCATCTCCCCTTCTGGGAGGATCCTCCAAACACCCTTTATTTGGTGCTCCCTCCTCTATCTGAGCTGCCCTTTCCCCTAGAACGCCCGGCTGGCCTCTAAGCTATGGAGTAATTCTCCTGGTGCTGATCTCAGCTATTCTTGGGTATTAATCTCATATTTTGTTACTTTATATCCCCCAGATGAATGCAATCTTTCTATGTCTATCCTTCTCTTTCAGACTCATTTCGCTTAGCATGATACTTTCCATGTTTTACCACTTGTATGTAAATTTCATGACTTCATCTTTTCTAACAGCTACATAGTACTCCATTGTGTAGATGTACCAAAGTTTCTTTAACCAGTCATCTGTTCTTGGGCATTCAGGTTTCTTCCAGTTTCTGGCTATTGTAAAGAGTGCTGCAATGAACAAACAAGTGCAGATGTCACTTCGACTATACATTTTTGCCTCTCTGGGATATATTCCCAGGAGTGGTATTGCTGGGTCAAATGGGAGCTCAATTTCTAATTTTTTGAGAATCGTCCATACTGTTTTCCAGAAGGGCTGAACCAGTCGACATTCCCACAAACAGTGAAGGAGTGTCCCTTTCTTGCCACATCCGCGCCAGCATCGGTTGCTTTTGTTCTTTTGGATGTGGGCCAGTCTCTGAGGTGTGAGATGGTATCTCTTTGTGGTTTTGATCTGCATCTCCCTGATGATTAATGATGTAGAGCATTTTCTCATGTGCTTTTTTGTCATTCGGATTTCTTCTTTCTGTTCATTTCATTGCCCCATTTTTTGATGGGGTTGGATGTTTTCTTCTTGTGGAGTTCAACCAGTATTTTGTATATCCTGGATATCAACCCGTTGTCAGATGTATATTCGGCGAATATCCTTTCCCATTCTGTAGACTGTCTTTGTATTTTGGTCACTGTTTCTTTGGAGGTGCAGAAGCTTCTTAGTTTAAGATAGTCCCATTTATCTATCTCTGTTTTCACTTGCTCAGCTGTTACTGGTTCTTTTAATGGAGTCCCCAATATGGGCTGGAGTCCCCAATATGGGCTCCAGCACTGCCATCTTGGCTGTGGTCCAGCAGTGGCCTGTGGCTTGAGGAAACAGATACTGATATCTAGGGGTTCGTGTGAGAATTGATGGCAGGAGCTTCTTGGCGTCTGGACAATCAGTGGGCAGCGACCCCTCCCTGGGGGACAGGGAGTGGGCAGGGGGACTTGGGCGGGTGGGATGCCTGATCTGTCCCGCCCTGCCCTGGTTAGGGGGGCCTGGCAAGTAACTGAGGCCAAGCCCAGGCTGGGGACCTGCAGTCTGGAGCACTCTGGAGCCCACCCATCATACCCCTAAGCTGCCTGGTGAGCGGTAGCATCAGGACACCCTCGTTCCTGTCTGAGTCACTCAGATTATTTGTGTTTATCCTTCTCCAGGGGTGGGGTTCCGGAATGTGCACCCTCCTACCTTCCTCCGCTTCTTACACACAAAGTGTTTTATGAGTTTCAGTGTTGTAAAGGTGACCGGGGCTGTTAAGTTGTAAAAGTTGACTGTGGCCGCTGTGGAAAGGTGTACAAAGGCTATTCCCTTAACGCCAGCTGCCAGGGTGGATGGCCAGGTGCACGGCTCCCACGAGTTTCTTTCAGGAATGAACAGGTGGACTACCTGGACACATGGTGTACTGCTGGACGCAGTGTCTGGATGTCAGGTTTTTCCAGGTCGCTTTTTCTTCCTTGTTGACCCATGGTGCTGGAGGCAGACGGGAGCGGGTGTCTGCCCCGGGAAGTGAGGGCTGTGGAAATGACAGTGAGAATTCAAGCCTCAGATGAAGATAGTGTCTATAGCTTTTTGTCCAGCCCCGGGCGGGGGCCTTGATGAAGGCCTTCCAAGGCGACTGGTGCTGGGAGTACAGCAGGTAGGCACTGTCACTGCACATGGCTGACCTGGTTTTGATCCTAGTACACCATGCAGTTCCCCTGAGCCCTGCTAAGGACTGGCAGAGAGCCAAGAAGAATCCCTGAGCACAATTGGGTGTGACTCCTCTCCACCCATCCAAAGAACCTTGAAAAAAAAAATTCCCTTCAGCTAAACCCTTCCTTGCCCCTGAAAGGCCTGGACGTAGACCTTCATCTCTTTTTGGTGATGTCAACTGACCGAAGGCCTACTTTAAGTTTCAATTATCTTGTACAGTTTGTAGAATCTTGGACTGGAGGTATATCAGAGACCAAAGGAGAGTTTCTAACCGAGAGCCTGGCTGTCTCGGCCAAGGCAGCAGGACGGAGTAACGGCGCAGCGGGGGAGGCCTGCTCCAGCTCGAGTCCTAGAACTGCCCTTGGTCCCCCAAGCCCTTCCAGGAGTGATTCCGGAGCACAGAGCCAGGCGTCAGCCCCAATCACTCCTGCCAGGTTTTGAGGACTATCTGGGGAGCCAGGGATCCAACGGGCTTATGCGAGCACTGTGACCCTAAAGCACTTTTCTTTTGATTAATTAATTCAATTTATTGTTTGTTTGGTTGGTTCATTTTGGTTTGGGGCCACACCCGGTAGTGCTCAGGGGTTACTCCTGGTTCTGCACTCAGGAATCTCTCCTGCTCAGGGGGCCACACAGCTGCAGGAAATCAAACTCAGGGCAAGCACCCTACCCACTGTACTCTTGCTCAGTCCCCACTCATTCATTTTAATCTAAGTTTATTTAAACACCATTGTTTACAAAGTTGTTCGTAATACACTTGTTTCAGCATTCGATGTTCCAGCACCCATCCCACCACCAAAGTGACCTTCCTCCACCATTGTCCTGAGTTTCCCACTCCCCAAGCCTGACCCCTTAGCAGGCAAAAAATAATTCGTTTTATATTATGTTGTATGAATGTTTGGTTAGGCGGTCTGAGGCGCTGAGACAAGGAATGCAAGAGAAATTATTTTTCATGGAGGATCACGGTACTCGCTCAGATCTTGTGACCAAGAGCAGCCTTCTCAGCCGCCTTTTATTTTTCTGTCTTATTGTAAATATGGCCAATGAAATTCAGCAGACTGTGATGAATCAAAACAAGGCAAGGGAAGTACAGGATGAACATGTATCAAAGTGTACATTGTTTTGTCCTGTTAAGCAGGTAAACAGTCACAATATCCGGAAGGAAAACTTGATCAGTTATAGGAAAAATGCACGGTCAGCTACAATTTCCCAGGAAGGAAACATGGTCTAATACTAGGCTCCATAGGTCACGACTTCCTCCCACCTGGGTCTGTGATAAACAGGAGAGGATGTTTACATCTAAATGTTAGCTAGGTCTAAGATATGTGAGAAAGGGAAGATGCTTCTTTGTGCTGTGGGAACTTGCTGGCCACTGAGGGTCAGTTTGGCCTATTCCGTATCAACTGGACTCATAAGCTGTTATGTTCCGAGAAGGGATTTTCGCTGGCACATTGACCAGACCAGACACGAGGCTGCAAATGCAAGGCCCCTTAATTGCTAGCTCGAGCGACAAGTCTCATCCAACACAGTGGAGCCTTGACAAAGACCCCAACTCCGAATTCTAAGCAGTTTATATAGGGTTTGGTTACATAACAGCATTTTTTTCTAGGAACTGGCAGTATGTTTCCGATTCTTGTTCCTGTCCAGTCCCATGACTTAAGGGATCAGCATTACATTTCTAATTCTTGGTCCCTACCCGGTCCCGTGACTTCAGGGGCCAGCATTATGCTTCAAGTTCTTGGTCCCTGTCTGGCCCCATGACTCCAGTCCCTTGGCTCTCTCTACTTGGCTGGGTGCCACTGCCCATGCACCCTACACTGATAGGCTGTTGCCACGAGGTGGTTTATCTGTCCAGGATGATATTGCACTCTGAGAAGTAGAGACTTTCTGATAGGGGAAATTGGAACTCAGGCCTGCTGAGTTTTGGTCTCACCTAATATCTCACCTAACTCAAAATGAGATGTACCCATTTGCTATGGGTCCTAGTCAAAAGAAACATTAAGTTCTGATAACTGCGATCGAATTATCAACATCATGTCTAATTCATTTAGATCCATGTTGAAAGCCTTGACTTCCAATTGTCTAAGAGCACTGTAATAGGAGTCTGGATACTAGACCAATTCTGCAGATATAGCCTAAAGAGTTCTTATAACAGTATAGTTTGATCACCATTTCTATCTTAAAATACAACCTTACACTTACACATTTCTTCACATACACAAGCCTTCTACACATTCCTTTTCATCCTATGCTGTTTCTCAAAACCAGTTTCACTCTAACAGGATTCCTTTCCCCTTTTTCCACTAATGATATATCCATCCATCCTTTTTACTTAAATACACACTTACATTCTTTCCTTATTGTCATATCACAAGTTTAAACCTTGTTATTTTACTGAAATTAATGTAGCTTGATCTACCAATAAATTTAGAAAGAAGTTTGCTATTCATTATCTCATTGACCATGACTGAGCTGTACTCTACAGTACATTTGCAAAACTAGTACATCAATCCTATAGATATTCAAAAGGTTTACAATGCTCACAATTGAAGATTTTATAACAGAATTCTAAATCCTAGGAAAGTACCAATAAAAAAGGGTTAAAGACGCGCAAGATTCATATATTTAATTTATCTACTTATTCCTTCAATCTTTGCCCAGTTCTTCACTTCCAGTGGATTGCATTTTGTATTTTATTCTATCAAGGGACCTTAACCTCAATTTTTATTTTTCTTCAGTACACAACTCAAATAGCCACATATGCAGTTTAAGCTTATGTTTGTTTTTGAATAATCCTTAAAAGTAAGAGAATAGAGAGAAAGGGAACAAAGTTTTAGATTGTCTATGTTTATCTTAGTACGAAGGTCAAAGATTCATTCTAGATTTCTGTTTTATCTCCTTTTTTTCACATAATTCTTGAGACAAAGGTCTTCCGCCGGAATACCTTAAACTTTAAATTCCTTTTCACCACAAATACATATTTTATTTTCTGGATATACTCTATTCAAAATGCATTCAAAACTTTTAACACTTAGATATCAACTTCCTAACTTCAAGACTGTGATCACCATAACACTGATCCTCTCCATTCTCAGCTCTCATTTGCTTCAGCTGAGAAGAGAGAGGGGCGGTGGGGGGCATCTGTGTCTGTTCAATGGAAAAGTCACCAAAGCCAAAGGGAGCAGTTTTCCACTGCTTGGATTTGAAGCTGGTCTGAAACTTTCGCAAAAAAACCTGGTATCTTTAAAACTTTTACGAAGGCACAATGCTGTGGCTTTAGACTATCAGGCTGACATCTGAGATTAACCCATTATAAACCTTTGCTAAGTAGCTCTGGAAATTTTAGTTACCAAACGTCTCAGAGATCAAACAAGATACTAGTAGGATAAGTTTTGCAACCAATTTTATAACTCTAGAAACTCATGTTTTAAACCAAACTATTACTCTTTGAACCAGTTTTTAGGTACCATAATTATTTCAACTTCCATTCTAACAATTCAGTGCAGATGCAAACAAACATATATTGGCATAGCAGCATAAGAAAACTGTTGAACTGCCAATGTTTATTAAAAAAACATGAGAAATCTCTGTTTTAATGTCTTCTGTACCTCTGTTGTTTGTAAAAACAGCCTAATTTTTCATTAAGATTCGCAGAGCCTTATGAGGTAAAGTCTTGCATTCTCTGACCTCTGATTTCACTTTAGTTTGAGACTAGTTCTGCAGCTCTTTTCTAGATAGAACAGATTCCAGAACTCAAAAAATATCAATTGTTAATAACCATTAATGTTTTTCCAATAAGAAATTAGATTGAGACTTTCAATTTCTCTGTCCAAAGAAACACCCAAACCTTTTAAATTGGTGGGTTGCATATAAATCTGAGCTCTTGTGATGATGCTTCTTGCCCGGGTTTAAGAATTTCTACTTCTGATTTACACAGACAAATAGTCTACAAACACCACATGCACATATGCACATATTTACAGTTGATCGATCGATCTGACTCTTCAAGGAAGAGCTTACAATCGTTCTTGGACTTAATTTTAAAAGTTCTTAATTATCACAAATCACAAGATTTTTACACCAGGTAATTTATAATTTCACAATTTAAACATGCTTTTGAAAACAGAAAGTTGCCACTGGTACTTACCAAACTTTAAATAGCAGCATAAGACATCATTTGAACCGCCAATGCTTATGAAAGCATGAGATGTAACCTGATTTTTATCTCTGCACTGCTTTGCAACACTCTTGTTTTTAACCAGGCAGGGGTCTCTCAACCAGGTCCTGCCAGACCAGGATATAAGGGATGTGGTCTGGGTGTCTTCCTGGTCCTGGAAAGAAACTTATACCTTTAGCTTTTTAGAACAGTCCCCAGACCGAAAGTACCTTGAGCGGGTCTGCCAATGTTGAAGGCTGTAGCACAAACCAATTCTGCAGAACAAAAAGTTTTAAGTTACTCGTTTTAAACTCCAAGGACAGATTATGAGCTCTGCTTTTAAAAATCTGAGAAATGATCAGTAAAAAGAGACAGGGTGTTGTCTGTCCCTGGCCCATGTTCCTGAGGAGGAAGTTAGCGATTAATGGTCTGAAAACAGAACGGAGACACAGACTCAAGACTTTTGCAGTTATTCAAACATGCCACGAGAAGACAGACAAATATCAGCTGCTAGTCCTCAAAGCACTGTATCCAACACCACTCGTCGCCTGGTCCCTCTGTGTCCAAGCCTACTGAATGACGTTCACGGTTCTGGGCTTCCTGGAGTGGGAAGAGTGGGAATGTCTCCCACACTGCCCGACCAGCGACTTCTTCAGCGCATCCGCCAAGGTCCTATGCCGGTCCTCTGTTCTCTGGCCCTTCTTCCGACCTCTCCTGTTGGGCACTTGGAACGGTCAGTCTGACCAACTGCCCTACTTCAGCCACCTCTCCCTGAGACGACCTTCCTCAGCCACCTTTCCCCGAAGTGACATCACTCAGCCACCGCTGCCCAGCAACCAACACCACCTCTCCCCAAGGTGACTTTCACTCAGTCCCCGCTGCCTAGGTGACCTACCTCAGCTGCCTCTCCTCGAGACCACCTTCACTCAGCTGCTCCTTCCACGGCAACCTACCCCGTGGAGAGTCCAAGAGTCCCCATGGTGTTGATCAGCAAGAAGAGTAAGGGCCACTTCACAGTCTGGGGGTCACAGATCAAAATCCCAAAGGCCGATCCCCCATAAGTTATGTCCCAGGAAGGGAGTTTTGCTCGTACATTGACCAGACCAGATGTGAGGCTGCAAATGCAAGTCCCCTTTATTGCTAGCTCGAGCTTGGGTCCAAGTCTCATCCAACACAGTGAAGTCTTGAGAAGGACCCCAAACCCGAATTCTGAGCAGTTTATACAGGGTTTGACTACATGATAGCATTTTTCTAGGAACTGGCAGTATGTTTCCAATTCTTATCCCTGTTTGGTCCCATGACTTCAGGGGCCAGCATTTTGTTTCAAGTTCTTGGTCCCTGTCCAGTCTTTTCCTCCCTGCCCCAACAAGACCCCTTAGTCGCCACTCATGAACAGCCTCTCTGGCTCCTGATCAGGCTGCTTAATGGCCATGATCCCAGAGACTCAGAAACAAATCTCAGAAGCCAGTGGCTTTTGGCAGAAATGTGGTTCCTGCAATAGGCTACTGGCGCTGGGCCACCCCAGGGGGGAATAGGTTTCGTGCCTTGACCTGTTCCCCCTGGCGGCTTGGTGGCTGCTATCCTCCAGAGGCCATTGGATGGTGAGGTTTGGGCTCGCAGTGATGAGACATCAGGGCCTCACAGGATGGGGGTGCAGCTGGCCCTTTCCTCCCCACTTGAAAGAGACCCCGAGTCACCGCCCACAAATGGCTTCTCTGGTTCCTGATCAAGCTGCTTAACAGCCATGATCCAAGAGACTTGGAACAAACCTCGGAACCCAGGCAGAAATTCCTCCACATTGAATTGTTAAAATTTCAGAATTCCAAAATCGAGTGGCCACTACTGCGGCCACATGACATAATGTTATTCATAACCAGCATTAGAAAACAAATTGTCTACTGTTGCCTTTTTGGAAGATCTGAGTGTTGGTGTAAAATCAAATAATAATGGTGGGGGTCTGGGGTCGAAATATTGAATGTAATCAAAGTAGAGAGAGAGTATCTGCCCCACAGGTGGGGGAAGGCGTGGGATGGGGGGTATACTGGGGTTTTTGGTGGTGGAAAATGGTCACTGGTGAAGGGACGGGTGTTTCATTGTATGACCGAGACCTAAACCAGAAAGCTTTATAACTGCTTTCACGGTGATTCAATAAATAAAATTATAAAAAAAGAGGAAAAATAGCGCTCTGCCTAGTTGCTGAAATAAACTTACACAGAAAATTTTTTTATATAAAATAATGTTTCTTCTGCCATCATTGGTGGCAATGAAAACTGGAGTAAATATGTCCCAGAAGAGAATGGTAGGAGCATGGCTGGAGTGATAATACAGCAGGGAGGGCATTTGCCTTCACATGGCTGACCCGGGTTCGAGTCAAGGCATCCCAAATGGTTCCCCCTGAGCACCGCCAGGAGTAATTCCTGAGTGCCTGAGTGCAAAAGCCAGGAGTATCCCCTGTGCATCAATCTGTGTGACACAAAAAGAAAAAAAAAAAAGAAGAGTGGGATCATGGTGGGAGGCCTGCGTTATTCCACGGAATGGAATGGTGATACTTCTCTCAAGAGACACTGATGCTGAGAGACGGCCATTCCTCATCTCTGATAGACGGGGAGATGCCAGTGGGGGGCTCCACCCTCACACTTTACATGGGGGAGAATGACTGTTAGCAAAGAGAGAAGAAGCAGGTGTGGGAAAAAAATGTGAAGAGAAGAGAATTCTTTTAAAAAAATGTTTTTTGGTTTTCTGTCACACCTGGCAGTGCTCAGTGATGACTCCTGGCTCTGTGCTCAGAGATCACTCATGATGGGCCTTATGGGATGCCAGGGATCAAACCTAGGTCAACCGCATGCAAAGCAAGCACCATAACTGGCTGTACTGTCACTCCGGCCTGCAGCATTTATTTTTGACCACCAACATTCCCCCCACCTCCAATAAAAACTCCCCCTCATAAAACCTTGTGTGTTTGTAGTGCCAAGTGCCAACCCAGGGCCTGAGCCAGGCCATGCAAGAGGGACCTGCCACCCATGCCCCTCACCACCACCCAGCCACCAAACTTCCTTCTTGCATTTCCTTTGTTCTCAGATCACGCAGGGCCATTATCATGCATGGCTATGCTCACACAATGTTCACCTACTCTTTGTCCACGCGTGTAATTAACAGTCCCATGAGGACACCGTGTGACCCTCCACATCCATCACGATTTTTGTTGCCAGGAGCTGCACAAACAGGGTTTCGTGCCACTGATGAATTTGCAACCATTTTTCAAGTCCCTAAGCTGTAAAGGGAGTCGGTTCTCTTGGGATGTTTCTAGAATCTTCTCTGTGCCCCCAGTGCTGGGCCTCTGCTTCCTGCTGGGTCTGGAGGCACTGCAGTGTGGAAACGCAGGGCCTGCGCAGTGGAGACTCTCCCAAAGTCTCCGGACTCCCGCATGAGCTTTGCCCTGAAGTGTCTCACCTTCCCCTTGTTTCCTTTTCTTCCTCTTCTTATAACATCTCCGAGAGATTTAGTTTTTTGTTTGTTTTGGTTTGGTTTTGGGGCCTTACCCATTGGTGCTCCGGGTTTACTTCTGGCTCTGTGCTCCAGGAGCACTCCTGGCAGGTGCTGGGAATTGAGCTGAGGCAAGCACCTTAACGCTTGTATTTATTCTTATTTTTATTTTTTTTTTTAATAATCAGGGTAATATTAACCTAGTAGAAAAGGTGGGAGAGTTCTTTGGTTTTCCTGCTTGTTTGTTTTTATTTGGGGGTCACACCCAGCAGTTCTCAGGCTGAATCCTAGCTCTGGGCTCACTCTTGATGAGGCTTGTGGGGAACCCTTTGGCATGCCAGGGATGGAACACAGATCAACCACACTCATGGCAAGCGCCCACCCCACTATCACTCTGCCCCCCACTGGGACATTCCTCATTTTTGCTCTACTTCCTAAAGAAGAAAGTATCAATTCCTAGAATTGATGTCATTTTTTCCTTAAATGTGGAACTCAGCAGTGAAACCCTCTGGCATGGACTTTTATTTCTGGAAAATCTCACATCATCCCTTGTTCTGGCCCTTGTTCTGTTCATTTGGTTTGGTTTTGGGACCAATCTGGCATTGCTCAGGGCTGACACCTGCCCCTGAGCTCAGGGCTTGCTCCTGGCGGTGCTCGGGGGACCCTATGGGATGTCGGGACTCGAACCTGCGTGCAGGTAAATGCCCTCCCCTCATTATTATTCACACTTTCATAAAACTGTCCTTGAATTTACAATGACAAGTATAAATTTTTAAAATGATCTAAACCGGATAAGCAGAAATGTTAGGTTGTGTTTGTTTGTTTCTTGTGTTTGTATGTTTGGGTTATACAGCAACGGGTGACCCAAGTCTAAAGCTTGGCATCTAATGTGCCAGAAGGATAAGGAGGTATTTTCTAGAAACATCCTTCCCCTTCTCGTGTCTGTCTGATGTAAATAAAGAAGAGCAGGAGAGATAATACAGTGGAAGACATGCTGGCCTTGCACGTGGCTGACCGGGTTCAATCCCTGGCACCTCATAGTCTCATGTGGTCCCTGCTGGGAGTGATTCCGGAGCACAGAGCCAAGAGTAACTTCTGAGCACTGGTGGGTGGACCAAAAAGCAAAAAAATCCAACACACACACACACACACACACACACACACACACACACACACGACACGATAGGGTGTAGAAAGAAGCAGGAAAGAAAAGAAGCATGAGATCTTGCAGTGCGTGGGGTCAAGCTGCAGACTTCAAACCGAGAATGTGTTCTTGGCCCATGGAAACAGTTTTCTGAGCCATCATGACAGAAGTCCTCTTTAGTGGATTCCCCGGCTGTGATGGAAAACCACACAGTGGCTCTTTCGCGGTCTCCCAGGCTGCCACACATCTTTTCCATCAGTCTGAGCTGACCCGCTTCCCAGACTCACCACACCATTCCTGAGCACTTCTTCCTCTGTACAGAGCACCCTCCTCCATCTCACTCTGCCTCCAGGGTTCCTGCCTGCCAGTCTCCCCAATGTGGCCCAGCTGTTCTCCCTTGGGACTCGAGACTCTGTGCTTAGGTCTGTGGCAGAGAAAGTTCTGGACTCTCCTTGATGCCATGTCACTCATGATCCCGGACCCCCCCTCCCCCCGCCACTGCAAGCCCAGAGGAAGCCCTTCCTCTTTAGGATGCTATTTCCGCCCTGCTCCTCCTTGGGGTACCCCCTTATACATGTGTTGTTCAGCTTGACCTCATGTCTCCAGCCTCAATATCTGTTTATTTTCCTACAGGACTTTTTCTCTGGGTTCCTTTTTGTTTGTTTTGTCGGCCACACCCAGTAGTTCTCAGGGCTGACTCCTGGCTCCACACTCAGAAATCACTCCTGGTGATGCTCCGGGCCATAGGGATCCTGGGGAATGGCACCCAAGTTGGCTGCTTGCAGAGCCTGCTGTAGTATCTCTCAGCCCACATGTTTTTGTGTTGTTTTGACCAACTTGGTGATAATCAGGGCTTATTCCTAGCTCTGTGCTCAGGCTTGGGTGAACCCTATGTGGTCCCAGGGATCAAACTGGGCCAGGAACATTCACGCAAATGCCCTGCACACAGCACCATTTCCCCAGCCCCTCTCTGGTTCTTTGGACTGGATCATTTGTATTTATTCATCTTGGGACCTGTTGCTGCTCCTGCCACTCCCACTGTAATTTACATTCCTTTAATGCCCTGCCAATACTCACAGGGCTGCAGGGAAGCAGCTCTGTGCTTGTGGTAACATCTGGGCCCAGAAAATTCCTCCTCTTTGGCCTCTCCTTGTATCTCAGCTTCTCTAGCATTTTGGAGCATTTGGTGCTGATGCTGCTGTTGCTTAGCAACACTATGGGACTGACTCAGTGACCACTAACATCTCTTTCTCTGTTCCTGATGGTGCTCAGGAGACCATATGGGATCCCAGGAATTTAACCCGGGTCGGCTGCGTGCAAGGCAAGTGTCCACCCTGCTGTCCTATTGCTCCAGCCCAGCCTACACATTTCTCATCCATTTCACTTCCATTCATAGGCACTGCAGGTAAAATTCCCTGAAGGGAATTTCCTGCCTTCCACTCTAGGCCAGAAGAACAAATAAGAGCTGGCTTGAGGATGTGGGGGAAACACACACTAAGCCAAGTTTCCTTCTAGAATTTCCACCTGGAATCCAAGTTTTCTCAATTGCAGAATACTGCTGTGCTCACCTGGGCTGTGTCCCTCCCTCCTCCCCTGGGGTAGGTAACCAGGCGAAATTCCACAGGGCCTTGCAGACATTTGAAACTGTCAATCACTCTTCCTCAGAACTCTCTGGTCTCCTGACAACCTCTTCCTCCTCCTCTGATCTCTGCCCCGGGGCCCACGTTGCTTACCCGGGGCTCACCCCCCAGACTCAGGACCCCCATCCCCAACTAACAGCTACTGCGACACCTTTCACAGTTGTCGGCCTTTTCCCCTTGCAGACCGTCCGGAGGGCACTTTGACGCTATTGAACCCCACAAGCTCCAGGACAGGTCCATTACCCACCCAGCCCACGTGGCCAACCGTCTGTCAGCCCATGGCCTTCTATTGACAGTAGAGGCGCTATGTGTGTTCTACACCAGAACCCTTCCCCTCGAGGAAATGTGCAGATTATTGGCACACACACACACATACAGCCTCTGTGCAAAATATTGTGGACCTCCTAATGGCCTCTTTCATCCACATAAATATTTTAATACCATGCGTAAAAATGAAAAGGAGTGATAGGGCTCTTGCCTTGCATATGGTCAACCTGGGTTCAATTCCTGCCACCCCGTGGGTACCCCAGAGGGAACCAAGAGGAAGCCCTGAATACCACTGGGTGTGGCCCCAAACCAAAAAGAAAGAAATAAAATTAAAATCAGAAGCAATGCAAAACTTCCCAATGGGCACCGAGTCAAAATGTCAAATCGAGTCAGAATTCTAAGGCAGGAATCCCCTGGGATATCTGTGAAACTTCCCCCTTCCCCGCATTGGATGTTACACCCCAGGTTACTTGCGCAGGCCTCCTAGTCTCTAGTCTCCTGCAACCTCCTGCCCTGAACACACTTCCTGTCTGAAGAAAAAAGAAAAAAACAAACCACCAGCATGTTGCCTGTGTGAACTCGCCTGCCCCATCTCGTCCCTGTTTTTCTTTTTCTTGGGAATGGATTACAATTCGGTTTTTGTTCTCCACAAAGCTGCTGTGGCCAAGATCAACCAAGTTTCCACTGGTTGGAGCTGGTCTGGCCGACTCTGGCTCCTGGGGAAAGATCAACCCCTCCCCCCCCCGCCCCCCCCCCCCAAGCTTGGAACCCTTTTCTCTCAAACATTTGGTTTTCCTGCTTCTCCCTGTCCGTCCATCTCAGGCTTTCCATCTTCCTGGCCATCTGCGTGGAGTCCAAGTTCTCTGCCCTGACCCCCCCCCCCCCCAGGGTTTTCCCTGGCCCCTGCTCCTCCTTACCCCAGCACTCCCAGACCTCAACGTCCACCATGGCCTTGTGGACCCCACTCGTTCCTGCGGGTGTCAGTGATCCAGACACCAGACCATTTGCTCCCTCCCACAGCAGCCTTGACGCCTCATCTCTGTAACCTAACACGACTCCACAGTCCAGATGCCCGGCCAGCACCCTTCAGGGATCCTGGATTTATTCCTGTGTCTTAGCCCAGATACAGGACTCTGGACGCGTTGTAGGACAGCAATGTCTCGCTTTGATCCACCCTGCAAGCCCATGCTCACCTTCCATCAGGCTAACATCCTTTGTCACACATAGTCACCACACTTGTTCGTCTGTATTCCGAGATGAGATGCTGAAGATCTACTTTCTTCACAGCTGTCAAATAGCTGGAATGACTGACCGATTCCTTTTCTGTGGCATTTGTACCTATTATCCAACTGTCGGCTGTGCACTCAGAATGCGTTTAGAAACTGCCTCTCTTCTACCTCTTGTCTTAACCCCCACAATAGCCTTTTTATTCTTTACATCGGATGTACTTTATAGACGATTTTATAGTTGGGACCAGAATTTCAATTTATTTGATTTGATTTCTTTGAAAAACAGTAACAACAAGCCTCACAATGGAGACGTTACTGGTGCCCGCTCGAACAAATGGATGAACAATGGGAGGACAGTGCTACAGTGCTAAGGTTATGTAAATAAAGATAAATAAAACTTTATCTGATTTTATTCCTTCTTTTTCTTCGTCTTCGCCAAAATTTCCTTTTTATTCTTCTTTTCTTTTTTTTCAAGTTTTAGGCCTTACCCCTCTGTGCCTAGGGTTATGCCTGACTGTGTGCTCAGGGGTCACTCCTGGCAGGGCTTGGGGGTTCATATGTGGTACCAGAAATCAAAACCGGTTTGTCTGCATGCAAGGCAAGAGTCCTATCCTCTATGATTTCTCTCCAGTCCCAATTTTATTTTTTCTCACAGTTTTATTATATTTTTAGGCCACACCCATCCATGCTCAGGACTTACTCCTGGCTCTGTGCTCGGGGATCATTCCTGGGGTGGCTTGGGGAATCACAGGGAGTTCCGGGGATTGAACCTGGGTCATCCGCATGCAAGGCAAGTGCCCTCACTAATGTGCTAAAGTCCTGTCCTCTCTCAGAGTTTTGATGTAAGCTTAGGACAATCTTGTTGAACTTCTCTATGTAAACTTTTTTCTGATTGAGATAAAACATCACCAATACGTGCGTGAAAATATCTTTCAAAGGATATGCATTCTGGTTCCGGTATGTGGGTATCAGGATTATTTCTCCAAACCGCATGGTGGCACTAAAAACCGGGCAGCTTATTCCAGGCTCCCAAACCACCCCTGATGTTGGAAACCAGGCCCTCAACCTGCCCACGGCGCCATTTTGGCACACTCAGCAGTGAAGTGTCCCAGCAGGTACAACACCACCAGAGAATTCTCTGGGCCCCATACTGGAGCAATACCACTGAGATGCCCCAGATGGAGCAGGTACAGTATCCCCGCCTTCTCCAGAAGGAATACTGGCAACCATGCACATCTACAAGCATGGCTCTGGTATGTGGTTTGCAGAACTAATTCTCTGAAGTATGCAGCCACATATGCGGCCGTGCAACGTTTCCTGATATGTAAAGAAAGAAATGGAAAATAAATAATCTAGTGTTTGCCTTGGAAGGTAGGCTTGAATGGTGGTGGGACTATCTAAGCAAAATATAATGCCCCAAACTAGAGAGAGAATATTTGAGCTATTGTCTGCCATCACGATCACGACCATCCTGTTGTTCGTTCATTGCCTCGAGCAGGCCCCAGTAACGTCTCCTTTGTCCTATCCCTGAGATTTTTTTTAAAAGTGCCATATTCAAGGCTCTTTCAGGGTTAGGAGAATGAGACCCATCATTGTTACTATTGTCTGCCATAGAGTCAGGATAAGGACCTGGATGGAAATGGAGGGGATAATGGGGATATTGGTGGTGGAAAGCTTGCACCTGTGGAGGAATGAGTGATAGATCATTGTATAGTAGAATATCAAACATGAAAACTTTGTAACTGTATCTCATGGTGGCTCAAAAAAGAAAAAAAGAATTGTACAAAAGACTGCATTCATCAGTTTCTTTTTATAATTCCAGAAGTCTTATTTATATATTTTAAGCTATAATAAAGCTGCATATGTTCAGATTTGTTCTATTTTTCCAGCAAATTACCATCTACCAAGATGCTAATGTGATGCCAACATTCATTGACCATTTGTGGGATGATAAAGCTTTGGACAAGGCTAAAAAGATAGTACAGAGGGGAAGGCACTTGACTTGCATGTGACTAACCTGGATTCAATCCCAGCATCCCATATGGTCCCTGAGCACTGCCAGGAGTAATTCCTGATGCAGAGCCAGGAGTAAGCCCTGAGCATCACTGGACATGATCCACAAAACCAAAAGTTTATTAAAAACAAAAAAAGCTTTGAGCCTTGATGTTGCTTTAGTAATTTTGACCTTCCAGTTCTCAATTTCCCTATAATCTCTTTCACCTCAGGAAAATATCATTCCTGAGGGGCAGAACTCTCGAATAAACAATAGTCCACCTTCACGGAACTCCACTGCTCCCTGGAATCTCTGGCTGTGGGTGAAACGACCAGAAGAGCAGGTCCTGGAAGGATCCTCTGCATTCAGTGTCTGGGGGCCTGGGGTATCCCCCCACGTCCCATGTCAACCACTTTATAATCAAACAGTGTTGAATGATGCATAACTCAGGGACTGACTTACGGCAATTGGGCGCTCATTGACTTACCTGGGGTGTCTTCATGCCCACACTACAAGGCTGCCCCGTTTTCTAGAGCCTCAGGGGTGTTCAGATATTCACCTTGTCCTCGGCTGGAATGGATCTAATCAATCAATTAATTAGGCTCCAATTAATAATCAAGGTGGAGTCTAATAAATCATTCAGGATGGACGCTGCCCAACCATTCAGTATGGACCCTAATCAATTTGTCCACTGGGTAGCAGGCCTTGACGACTGACCCTTGACAGTAGTAGAAGCAGCTGCCTTGGCACCTTTGACCGCTGAATCACAGCTGGACAGGAAAAGACCAATCCCGCTCCCTTTTCTTGCCATGCTCCTGGCCTTGTGTCCCCCTTCACCTTCCAGAATTTTCCCCCGGGTATCTTTACCTCTTGTGGGCCTGGCCCTCAGGGTCTGTCCCACCCGCCCAGGGCTGAGGACCGTGCAGTATCTGCCGTTTCTCAGTGTTAGGTGCAGCAGGGCTGGTTTCTGCCCCTCATGTCCCCACAGGTCTCAGGCCCATCTTGGGGTCCATCTGTCCTGCTCTGTCTCCTAAGAAAGACACTGATTCACAAGTGCAATGTGGGGAGGTCCTCGGTGAATGTGGAGGCAGCAGTGAGCCAGGCACCCCCACTGGAAATCTGCTTCTGGGGACCCCATTCAAATTTCAGTGGACTATTAATGGATGTGCTACCAAATAAATGAACACACTTGGAGTCCAAAGACCATTCCAAGTTGTTTTAGGGGACACCTGAATTCTACATGGAAGTTTGATCCTGCAGACTCCCAGAAAGTGGCTGTATTTGAAGGCGGAACCTTTCAAAGGGAAGCATTTAAATCGGCCCATAGGCTGGACCCTTGTCTGCGGGATACCAAGGGCTAATAAACAGAAGTTAAGAAGATGGACATTTGCTCATTGGGCCTATAATTCAGAACACTGGTACCCCGGGGCTGCAAAGGCCTTATCTCTGCCCCTCCCCTGGAGAGATCCCATTGCAAAGATATCTGCTGATAAACGAAGTGCTGGGATGTGTAAGAGATGTGCCTCGATGCATGAAGAGAGTCAGGATCCGACCCAAGATATTGTTCCTCTCCTGATGATGGCAGGTAAGCGACGTTGCAACGTGGACAATGGTTGGGGCTGAGTCCAGGAGGCTGAGCCCTGACCCGGACCCCATGCGTTTTCTCTCTTATTGTCTCTTATTGTCTCTTATTCTCTCTCTTTCTCTCTCTCTCTCTCTCTCTCTCTCACACACACACACATATTTTTGTTTTGTTTTTTTTTGTTTTGTTTTTGGGGCATACTTGGAGGTGCGCAGGGCTTACTCCTGGTTCTGTGCTCAGGGATCATTCCTGGCGGGACCAAACGGGGTTGGCAGCCTGCAAGACCAGCGCCCTCTGGCTGGCCTGTCCCTCAGTCCCTATTTTTACTTGTTTTTCTTTTTGAGTCACACCTGGCGATGCTCAGGAGTTACTCCTGGCTTTGCACTCAGGAATTAGTCCTGGCGGTGCTTGGGGACCATATGGGATGCTGGGAATCGAACCCAGGTTGGCTGGGTTCAAGGCAAACAACCTACCCGCTGTACTATCGCTCCAGCTCAGTTCCTATTTCTTTTTCTTTCTTTCATTTTTTTTATAATGTACTAGTACTGTGATTTATTCAGCCATTGATTAAACTGATTGAATTGGGCATGAACTCCACGTTACTTTTTTTTCCAGAATGTTAATTTTATTTTATTGTTTTATTGTTATTTCCCTCAACCCACGTTTTTTGATTCACCATGAGATCCATTTACAAAGCTCCCATATTTGAGCTTCGGTCATACAATAATCATACACCCATTCGTTCACCAGTGTACATTTTCCACCACCAAAATCCTCAGTATTCTCCCCCACCACCGTTCTAAGTCTTCCCCTGCTGTGTGGCAGAAAATTTCCCCTCTACTCTCCCTCCACTTTGGTTACATTTAATATTTCTTTTTTTTTCTTCCTATATTTATTTATTGAATCACTGTGGGAAAAGTTACAACGCTTTCAGGTTTAAGTCTCAGTCATACAATGAACAAACACCTTTCCCTTCACCAGTACTAATTTTTCACCACCAAGAACCCCAATATACCCCCCTCACACCCCTTCCAATTCCTGTGAGGCCGATGATTTCTACTTAACTCTTCTCTACATTTATTACATTTATTATTTCGACAAAAGATGCACCATTATTGTTTAGAATTCCCCCCTCCCGACAATCAGAATTGCTGAAAAGGCATTGTGAAATACTTTGTTTTCTGTAACTGGTTATGAGAATCATATAATGTCATGTGGCTGCAATAGCGGCCACGTGATTTTGGATTTCTGCAAAGATCCAGATAATTACGAGATTGGTTTCTGTGCATTTTGTGTTATGGCCATGTGGAGAGCTGCTCATGGGGGTCAACTCGTGACCTCGGTAGGGCGTGAAGGACGAGCCGGTACGGCCCCCCTTCCCATGAGATTGCAGTTTGCCCGTCACCACTGGCTCATACTTGGCTTTCCTATAAGCTCTGAGGCAATGGCCACCTTGCTGCTGAAGGGGAAAAAGGTGGAAGGGAGCAATACTCTTTCCCTCCTGGGGAGGCATGGCGCTGGTAGTTTAACGCGTGGTCCATTTGCTTTTCTGCCGCAAACTGCCAGGCTCTGGATTAAATCCTTTCGCCTCTGGATCCATGGCGGTGCCGGAGAGCCGCTCGTGGGGTCAACTTGTGACCTCGGTAGGGCGTGAAGGACAAGCCGGTACCGCCCCCCCTTCCCATGAGACTACAGTTGCCCCGTCACCACTGGCTCATACCTGGCTTTCCAATAAGCTCTGAGGCGGCGGCCACCTTGCTGCGTGGAGGGGTGGGGGGGAGGCGGAAGGGAGCAACACCCTTTTCCTCCCAGGGAACCACGGCACTGTAGTTTAACACATGCTCCATTCACTTTTCTGCCGGAAGCTACCAGGCTCTGGATTAAGTCCTTTTGCCTCTGGAGCCATATCTGTGCTGGGGATCCTCTCGTGGGGGGCAACTCATGACCTTGGTAGGGCATGAAGGACGAGCCAGTACTGCCCCCCTTCCCATGGGACTGCAGTTGCCCCGTCACTGCCAGCTCATACCTGGCTTTTCTATAATCTCTGAGGCGGTGGCCACCTTGCTGCCAGGGGTGGGGGAGGGGGGAAGGCGGAAGGGACCAACACCCTTTCCCTCCTGGGGAGGCATGGCTCTGAGGCGGCAGCCACCTTGAACGCGGTCCAGATGCATTTCTGCCAAAAGCCACTGGGTTTTGAGATTTGTTTCTGAGTCTCTGGGATCATGGCTGTTAATCAGCCTGATCAGGAGCCAGAGAGGCTGCTTGTAGGTGGAGATTTGGGGTCTCGTTGGGATGGGGAGAAAAGGGCCAGTTCCACCCTATCTGGTGAGGCCCCGCATGTCTCGTCACTGCAGGCCAAAACCTGACTGTTCAGTGGCCTCTGGAGGATGGTGGGAACAGGCCAAGGCACGAAACCTTTATTCCCACCTGGAGTGGCCCAGCGCCAGTAACCTACTGCAGGAACAGGGCACATTTCTGCCAAAAGCCTTTGGGTTCCGAGATTCATTTCTGATTCTCTGGGATCATGACCGTTAAGCAGTTAGATCAGGAACCAGAGAGGCCATGCCTCCAATTATATAGCTAAGCTGGAGGTGGTTTGTGGGTGTGTCTCCCACATACCTAACTTTTGGCCGTTTACTTTCTTGGTAAACTTTACCCCAAGTTTTTGGGGTCTGGTCAAAGGCACAGCAGCAATTTTGGAGTATCTGAAAGTCTGACAGTGCCATCAGGCTGCTGATGCACTAGCCTCACAGGTACAGTTTGACCTGCTGGCGGCACCATACCCCCTACATTTGATATTTTGACAGCAGTCTCATCACCACTCAAACTTGCCAAAAAGGCAATGCTAGATGACTTGTTTTGTATTGCTTGTTATGGATTGAGTATCACAAATCACAACAAATCATCCTGTTAATCGTCGATTGTCTCAAGCAGGCCCCAGTAACGTCTCCTTCATCCTAGCCCTGAGATTATATTCAAGGCTCTTTAGGAGAATGAGACCCATCATTGTTACTGGTATTTTGCGGAGGGCCCGCAAACCACTCTCTGACCCGCGGAGGTGGCCCTAGGATCCGTAGGTGCAGGGAAGGACCGACCGAATGAACACAAGACACAAGAGACAGAGTATAGTTTAGAAATAGAGAGAAAAAGGGACAGCACTTTATTGAGGGATCACGACCACGACCACGACCACCCTGTTGTTCGTCGATTGCCTCGAGCAGGTGCCAGTAACGTCTTCTTCGTCCTAGCCCTGAGATTTTTTTTTTTTTAAGTGCCATATTCAAGGCTTTTTCAGGGTTAGGAGAATGAGACCCATCATTGTTACTGGTATTTGGCATATTGGGTATACCACGGGGAGTTTGCCAGACTCTGCCGTGTGGGCATGTTACATTTGGTAGCCTGCCAGTTTGACCAAATTAGGAATGAGATGATAAGATGTCACTTCCAGGAGCTGAGTGTGATGACCTCTGGATCCTGGCCGTTGTTGGAGTTACACGGCAGTTGGTGGGTGTAACTGCCAGTAACTCTGGCAGGTCCAGTCCCAAACTGTGCAGGCTTGGAGATCTCAGCCCCGGGTCCCACACACCTGGGTTCCTCTGTCAGTTCTTTTATGCGTGAGGCTCATCCAAGTGTGTGGAGAGTGCTCCCAGCATGGCCTTGGCTGGGCCTCGATGGTCTTCAGCTGTTGGGCCCTGGTGGAGACAGTCAGGCATAGGGTAGGAGACTCTGTCTTGTTCTCTCCCAGGAGCTGAGTGTGATGATCTCTGGATCCTGGCCGTTGTTGAAGTTATACGGCAGTTGGTGGGTGTAACTGCCAGTAACTCTGGCAGGTCCAGTCCCAAACTGTGCAGGCTTGGAGATCTTATTGAGGGATACAGGCTGTTTATATAGGGTCCGGGCAGCTCAGTCAGGAGCAGAAGCAGTATAACCATATATGGTAAGGTCAGCAACAAGAGCTTTACCTAACATTCAAGGTAGACATTTGTACATCAAAGGGTCTTGTGGCAGAAGGTGCATCCTGAGCTTTACATTTGTATATCAAAGGACCTTATGGCAGTAGGTGTATCCTGAGCTTTACATTTGTATATCAAAGGGTCTTAGGGAGTAGATGCATCCTGGAGGTTACTATAGATAAGGCCAGCTAAGCTAACTGTCAGCCTGATGCTGCTTGCTATAGATCAGGCATCCACTGAGATCAGGAAGTCCTGGGAGACTGTCACCAATGTCTGTCCCAAGCAGTTCCTAACATGGGAACCACGGTCAGGGTCTATGAGAGGGCTCTTGGCTTCCCACAGTATTTGGCATATTGGGTACGACACAGGGAGTTTGCCAGACTCTGCCGTGTGGGCAGGCTACATTCGGTAGCTTGCCAGTTTGTCCGAAGTAGGAATGAGATAATAAGATGTCATAATCGGATGGATTGAGTACAATGTTCAGAAAATTCTGTGTCTTTCTTTTCCGTGAGTTTTAGTCTCTGGGTCTTGGCAGTTGATGAGATTACATGACGCCAGGGGTGATTTGTGCGTGTGACTGCCAAGCTTCTGGAAAACTGGGGAGATGGGAGGAGGAGGTCCAGTCCCAATCTGAGCTGTCTTGGAGATCTCAGTCACGGGCTGCCGTGTACCTGGGTTTTCCTGCCTGTCTGCTGTGAGGTTCATCCCGTCTTGAGCGAGGGTTGTCCCCTCTTGGGAGAGGTCATCCGATCGTGTGGAGAGTGGCCTTGCACATGGCTGCAGTTGAGTTCTGGAGATTTTCGCCTGCAGGGGTTCTCTTTGGGATGGGGAGAGAGACTCAACCCGCTCCCCTCTGAGGTGCCCCAGTGAAGACAGGGGCAAGATATTCTGTGTCGCTCACTTATGAGAGTTTTAGTTTATCATCTCTGGGTCTTGGCCATTGATGAGATTACATGGCGCAGGAGACAGCTTGTGGGTGTGAATGCCAAGCTTTTGGAAAACTAAGTGGGGGGGGGGGAGGCCCAGTCCTGATCCAAGTGGGTCTGGATATCTCAGTCACGGGTTCCAGGCCTTATGTCACTGTCACTGTCCTCCTGTCATTCATCGATTTGCTCAAGTGGGTCCAGTAACATCTCCATTGTGAGACTTTTTTGTTACTGTGTTTGGCATATCAAATACATTACGGGTAGCTTGCCAGGTTTTGCTGTGCAGGCGAGATACTCTCAGTAGCTTGCCGGGCTCTCCGAGAGGGGCGGAGGAATCGAACTCGGATTGGCCATGTTGGCTGCGTGCAAGGCAAAATTGCATCTTTTTTAAATCTCTTTCAAGATTTGTGGGTTTCTGTAATAAGGTCAATTAAGTGTGCTTATATAGCTGAGTCAGAGGTGATTTGTGAGTGTCTCCCACATACCTAAGTTTTGGCCGTTTCATTTCTAGGTAAACTTGGCCGAAAGTTGTTGGGGTCTGGCCAAAGGTACAGCAGCAATTTTAGGGTATCTTGAAGTCTGAAGGCACCATCAGGCTGCTGATGCACTTGCCCCACAGGTACAGGTTGACCTGCTGGCCTCACCATACCCCCACCAGTCCCTATTTCTTAACCCTCACAGTGGTCCAGCTAAGCCCTGTTCACTCAGGAACCACCCCATCCCAATACACATGTAAATCAGTGTCTTTCTTAGGAGACAGATTGGGACAGAGGGACCGCAGGATGGGCCTGAGACCTGTGGGGACATGAGGGACAGAAACCAGCCCTGCTGCACCTGATGCTGGACTTAAAAATGACAGAAATAACACAAAGAAGCCACCCTAGCCCAGCCCCACAGGGTCCTATTACACAGCGCAATAGGACAGTGGGGAGGCCTTGGGTTCAACATTGACCCCCACTCCAGTGACTCCCAGTCCTTCCATGTTCATCTCTATACCAAAAGAGAAAAAGGTCCCCAGAGTCCAGGGGAGATCACGCAAGGGCTGTTGGGCCAGCCTGGTGCACGGGGCCCAGCTACTCCCAGGGGTGGCCCAGCAGCCCAGGAAACGTCAAAAGAAAAATCAAATGCAAAGAAAGGGGGCAGGAAAGATAGGACAGCAGGAAGTGCACTGGCCTTGCATGCGGCTGACCCAAGTTCGATCCCCGGCATCCCATAGGGTCCTGGGCAAGACCAGGAGAGATTCCTGAGTGAAGAGCCAGGAGTCAGCCCTGAGCACCAACGGGTATACCCGCCCCCCGCCAGCCCCGCACAAAAAATGCAAAAACAGAGTCCCCAGCCCCTGGGGAGGTGTCGGAGGCCTGTGCCAGTCATGTGATCTCTCCACGAGGCGCTGAGCTAATCAGGCTGATTACAGCTCATGTACAGCGTGGCTCTCCCCGCTCCCACACGCAGTAAATTTCCTCAGCTGCCAGCCTGCTCCCTATGGGCCTCTTGGTCAGGCAGCCGCCAACCACAGGCTGCTGCTGTCTCATCGCCAATGAATCAGGCCTGCGCGACCGGTACAGAACCCCACAGTATGCGGCAGCAGAGTGCTGTGTCCTGGTGCCCCATACCAGTGGCTTGTGGTGTTTTCTGGGTCCAGCCTCAGTCGCTGACCTGCGGCCAGGCCACAGCCTCGGGAACCATGTTCCTCTGACCACAGCCTGTGAAAGGGCCTCTCTGTTCTGAAAAGGTGTCCTGAAGAGGAGGAGCAGGAAGAGGAAGGAAGGAAGGAAGAAAGGAAGGAAGGAAGGAAGGAAGGAAGGAAGGAAGGAAGGAAGGAAGGAAGGAAATCATATCAGATCAGGAAGCCCAGAGTTCCCAAGGACAGCAAAAGTGGCCTGCTGGCTGCTCCTTCAGTCTTGATCTGGAATATTCCAGAGAGAGAGGGGGTGGCAGCAAAGAAAGGGGCATTCTGAACCCCCGGTAGTGGAGGGACAAGACATTTTGGAATTTTTGTTCGTTTGGGGGCCACACCTGGCGATGCTCAGGGGTTATTCCTGGCTCTGCATTCAGGAATTACTCCTGGCGGGCTCAGGGGACCCTATGGGATGCTGAGGATTGAACCTGAGGTGGCTGAGGCAAAAGCCCTCCCCACTAAACTATTGTTCCACCGCTGAGAATTTTGGTAAGAGGTATTTCAAAAACTTGAGAATGGTAATTACTGGGTGGTTTCTCTCTGATACAGCAAAGGAAAGGGCCCAAAGGAACACAATCAGGAACTGGCAATGTTCCCTCAGGGAATGGGATGGGCAGGAAAGGACTGGGGGGAGGGTCCCTTTGGAGTTGGGATTTGCTGGGACTTTGAGGTGGGTGTGACTCCTGTTTTTTTCTTTTTGGGTCACACCCGGCATTGCACAGGGGTTACTGCTGGCTCAGCACTCATGAATTACTCCTGACGGTGCTCGGGGGACCATATGACTGCTACACACACAAGGCGGTGAGAAGCACTACTCCTGAATTTCCACAATGCTGTAAGATTTTTTTCAAGAGAAAAATCTTTCAAATAAAGGGACTGGAGTGGGGCTGGAGTAATAACACAGCGGGTAAGGCTTTTGCCTTGCGCGCGGTCAACCCAGGTTGGATTCCCAGCATCCCATATGGTCTCCAGAGCACCACTAGGAGTAATTCCTGAGTGCAGAGCCAGGAATAACCCCTGTGTATCACCGGGTGTGACCCAAAAAGAAAAAAGGGGGAAGGGGCTGAGCCATTTGCCTGCACAGCGCTGACCTGGGTTTGATCCCTGGTTCCACATATGGCTCCCCTGAGTCTGGCAGGAGTGATACCTGTGTACAGCTTGGTGTGGCTCCAAGCCCAAAAATAAATATACACATTTTAAAAATCTTGTGGAGAGGAGACTCAACTCTGATTGGTTTAATGAGTGCGGACAGCCCTGACCCCATGGGGAGCAAAGACCTTGGGATCAGGATGAAGTGTCACGTGGCTCTCTCCTGTAATGGTGGGAAGATGGAATGTTATGGTCTCTCCTCATTCTTGCTTCACCTATGACCCAGTGTCATGGGATTTGGGGTGTAATGAGGTGATGATGGTGGAGCCTCATGGCTGGGATTGGCGCCCTCCTAGAGCATCCCCAAGTCTCCCTGGGGAGGGCAGTGAGGGAAGGTGGGGTCAGCTCTTACCAGGCACCCTCACCTCTCAGCAATCCCCGATCCTGGTCTTCCGGTCCCAAGGGCCTTGAGAAATTAATATTCATTGTTCACCAGCGGTCAATTCTGTGATATTGTGTTATAGCAGTGCCAGTGTGCCCAGAGAGAAAGTTCTGGACGCTGCGATGATGGACCTAGGCTCAAGGGCACACCTGAGCAACGAGCCTGCTTGTGGGCGTTCCCTTGTCCACCAGGGGGCAGCAGAGCTCAGGCTCAGTCCTATCTGCTGGTTTGGTGTAGAGAGATACCCTGTACCAAACTTATCCCCAGCTCAAGAGCAAAAGGACTCAGCAGACACAGACACGGGGGCACTTTGCTCAGCAGACAGTTGCGGGGGCACGAAACATCCTGGAAACAGCCTGGCCCGCTTTCATATGGCTGAATATTATCCCTCCACTTGAATGTTTCTGTTTCTTTTGGGGCCACCCTTGGTGGTGCTCAGGGCTGACTCCTGGCTCTGTGCTCAGGATCACTCCTGGTGGGGCTTGGGGAGATATTATGAGGTACAAGGGATTAAACACAGGCGAGTTGCACAAAAGGCAAGCATCTGATTCCTCTCGGGGCCCAATCCCTTACCCTCAGTTTTAACCCAAGAAGTGGATATAATAGCTGTAGAAGAACCCAGACCCCTCCTAGTTCTCATCCCCCCCAAAAATCTGGGGGGTCAGAGAAAGAACGCAGGGGTTAAGTCACCTGCTTTGCTTGTGGCCATCCCTAGTTCAATTCCAACGCCACAAATTGATTCCCTGAGCACCACCAGGAGCGATTGCTGAGTACAGGGTGAGGGGTGCCCCCTGAACACCAGAAAACAAAAGGAAATGTTGCAGGAAAAAATCCTATTTCTGGACAAAGAACTTTCTCTATCTCAAGAGGGAGTAAGCCCTGAATCTAGGGAGTGAGAAGTTGATGCCACCTTCTGGGGTGGCCGGGTTAGCTAGGGAGCACCTGCACATGGACACTTCCGGACTGCAGAGGAGGCCATACTCAGGCACGCCCTCTACCAGGGACAGAGGAGAATGGCAGGTGAGGAACAGGAGCTGTGCCAAGAAGGCGACTGCAGAAAAAGGCTGGAGAACCTTGAAAACGTCATGCAATTGCTTTAGTTTTCACTACCGGAACGTCTGAGATGATTGTGACGCCCAAAGAAATCAAAGACTTAAGATGCTCAAACGTAAAAATAATCAGGACCTTTAATAAATAGTCAGAGGAAATGCTATTGATTCATTTTCCTTTAAGGTGGAAGGAGCGAATATCCAAGGGCCAGTGCCTGCCCCATGGAGAGTAGCTTTCAAGGGGGCAAGTGGGCGGAGTCTTTGGAGCTGTCCTTGGTGCTGAAACGGCTCCGGCAATGGCTCCCAGCACCTGCCGTGTTTCTTTGGCTTTGAGAAAAGCATGTATTGTCGTTCAAGGGTTTTCTGCTAAAAGTCTTCACTTGAAAGAGTCCAGCAAGCTTATCCTAACAGAAGTCTCATTCCAACAGCTTCACGCAGGAGTCTTTGCTTTAACATGATTACATCTTTACCTGGGGTCTACTGATCCTGATCTGCAAAGAGAGAGAGGGGACCACGTAGTGCTGGGTGTGGGGTTACCTAGGATTTGGAAGCACTAGAAGCTGCGCCTGGAGAATGAAGCTAAGAGCGAATCAACTCTGAGTAGCCCTCTCCCCTCCAGCCTCTGCCTGGGGACTTCCAGGTGTTCTGACTATGGAGTTCAGTTTTTCCCGCTTACCTAGTCTAGAGATAATCCATCACGCTGGATGGTACTCCCCACCAGCTCGCTTCTGCGGACTGTATTCCCCCTGCCTGAAAATACTCATCTAGTTTCAAATAAGCTCAAATGATAATCAAGGTGTGGTCACTGTTTCCAAAGAACCACGTGTGCAGGCTAGATCAATAATACAGTGGGGAGAGCCTTTGCCTTGCACATGGTTGCCGCAGACTGGCTCAGTCGGGAACCACCAGGCTGAGGGAGTGCGGGGAGAAGGTTTGCAGGAAAGCAGGAGATTCAGCGATGACAGACAGACACCAACACAAGTGAGGTTGAGTGCTGCTGCAAATTTACTGAGCACAGAGTTCCTTTTTTATACAGTCAAGGCAAAATCATAGAACAAAGGGCCAGAATACAATCGGACATTACATCATATCGTGGTTACTTATTGGTGACATATTCCAGGAATATCGAGGGACAAAAACACTTCCTTAGTACACTTCCTGCTTTAAGTTAGGACAAAACATTTACCTATGAATTCTTTACAGTGATTACACACAGGACTTAATGTCTAACCGTGGTTCCCCTTTTACAGAGTTCTCTATCATTGTTTTTCTTCAGCAACCTTTGTTTCCATCTGTCTTCTGTGACAGGGTCTTAACCACACATCACAATCCAGGAAGGGTCTCAGACCTTCCCATATATTGGTTTGCAACACTTTGTTTTTCTGTTAATAAACTCCAGGATGTATGTGCTTAAACCAGTTTTTGTATGGGGCGGTAAAGGTTTCACAATGTCCCTCATTCTCTCATACGTTAACTTATTGTTTTCTTTTATGTTAGGCGCCCTTGCTTGAAATTAAGGGCTGTACTGTATGCTAAGAATCTAATTGTTTCAGCCACAATATTTGGCGGTTTTTCTGGCTCCTGTTATTGTTTGGTTTCACTTATGACTCCTGACCTTTGTCGAACCTAACATCTCCTTAGTTTCCTACAGATTTCACAATGATTAAAAGCAAACTATAACTACAAAGCTTCTACCTATTAATTCTAAATACCTAACTGCATAGAAGGGACAACTATACTTATAAGTAAAATCGGCAGGCAACCATTATAAACTCCATCCGGGATGCAGAAGAGCCACACACAAAAGTGCCGCGGGAGCACACAAAGCAGGATAAGAAAAGGGGGCCCCGGAGGCATAGACCCAAAGGTCGCGAACCTCCCTTTCCCGCGGGGCCTGGGCCAGGCCCAGGTCACCATAGCACGTTGCTACGCGGGCGACACCGTTGAGGGCGTGGCACATGGTCAACCTGGGTTTGATCCCTAGCATCCCAGAAAGTTCCCAGAGCACTGCCAGGAGTAATTCCTGAGTGCAGAGCCAGGACAACACAGGGTGTGGCCCCCAAAGACAAAACAAACAAACAACAACAAAAGAAACACAAAACAAAACAAAAGAACACATCCACGTTTAGATGTCATGACAGGGGGACATAATAGATACCATACTGCTACTAAGGCTGCTCTTGCTGCTGAAAAGGGCTGGAATTTCTACATCTCTAGAATTCATTGCCAATTCAGAGACAATAGAGAGAATATTTTCTTCTTCTTCCTTTTCTTTTACTTCTTTTTTCCCCTTTTGGTCATACTTTGCTATGCTCAAGGATGACTCCTGGATCTGCTTCTGGTGGTGCTTGATGGACCAAATGGGATGTCGGGATGGAATCCACCTTGGTCACATGTGAGGTAAACACCCTCCCCACTATACTATCACTCCAGCCTCAATATAAAGGATCAAGGTACCAGTTACAAGATACCATAAGAAAGTATGGTGACTATGGAACATTTCTTGAGATGATCATCCTAGGCTCCTTGAAAAAATCAAGGGGCAGGGCAGGGGTGATAGCACAGCAGGTAGGGTGTTTGCCTTGCATGCGGCCAACACCAGTTCGATTCCCAGAATCCCATATGGTCCCCCCGAGCACCGCCAGGAGTAATTCCTGAGTGCAGAGCCAGGAGTAACCCTTGTACATTGACGGGTATGACCCAAAAATCAAAAAAATAAAAAATCAAGGGCCAGAGACATAGCACAGAGGGGATGGCTCTTGCCTTGCAATTGACTGTCCAGGCTCAATCTCCAGCAACACATATGATTCCCCAAGCTTTGCCAGTAGTGATCCCTGGCACAGAGCCAAAACGAAGTCCCTAAGTACAAGGTATGGCCCCAAAACAAACAAAAGAAAGGCATCATATTAAAAAGGTAAGAGCCAGTGGTAGATAAACTAGCTAAACAAAAATTGGTGAATCTGGGGTCTG
Source organism: Sorex fumeus (assembly GCF_029834395.1). NCBI lineage: Eukaryota > Metazoa > Chordata > Mammalia > Eulipotyphla > Soricidae > Sorex > Sorex fumeus. The sequence continues at coordinate 85,459 of NW_026606121.1, forward strand.
GAGAGAGAGAGAGAGTAGGTGGGTGCTGGAGAGTGGGGATGATATTTGCTTTTCACACAGCCAACCCAGCATCCCATCTTGTTCTCTGATCCAAGTCAGGAGTGATCCCTGAGTGCATAGCCAGGAGTCATCCCTGAGAACCACTGGGTGTGGCCCCCTGCAATCCCCCAATTCTAAATTAGAGATGGTCTGGGGCTCGTTGGGGAAATAGTACTTGATTAGCTGCAATACCTGGGAAGCAGGAAACTCAATGGGCAGAGTGATATTTGGAGGAGGTAGGAGGATGCTGGAATACTAAGGATCAAGTATCATCATGTTTGCAACCAACATTCAAATAATTCAGCTGAGCTTTTAGCCCTGCACAGAAGCCAGGACTCATGTCCACAAAAAGGACTACGATCCAGTAACATTTATCAACCATTAACAGATGGGAAACTGACCCAGGGTCTTCACTTCTTTGATTAAACGGGGCAGAGAAATGTCTCCTATACAATTACTTATTGTTTTCATTTTTTTCCTTTCTTGCCCACACCCAGAGATGCTCAGGGGTAACTCCTGGCTCTGCACTCAGGAATCACTCCTGGTAGTGCTCAGGGACTATATGTGTTGGCGAGGATGGAATCCAGGTCAGTCACGTGCAAGGCAAATGCCCTCCCCGCTGTGCTCTCGCTCAAGTCCTGCCTGTTTGATTACTTTGAATTTTTACAGGAATTTGAAAGTTTAGCTAAACCACATGGCCATCACGGACACACCTGGGAGGAAGGGGAAAGTTCTAGTCCTACAGATGGCAACTTATGGAAGCAGATTTCTTCTGCCTTTCAACTTCCCTTCCCCACCTGCTGCCCCAAGTCCTGACCCTTTCCAGGAAGGCTGGCGGACCCCGTAGCTAGCTCACCATGTGCCTGACCCTGCAACCCAGGGGGGGCTGCCACAGGAGGAGGGAACTGAGCCCTGGGGAGCCCAGATACCCCCACGAACACGTCTCACCTGATTTCCAGGGTGCATGAGGCTCACGTTGGGCTGGAAGCTGTTCATGTGGTTCATGGTGGGCTGGAAGTGGTTTATGGGGTTCATGGGGATCTCCCACCGGGGTTCTGGAACAGGGAAAGAGCCACAGAGGCAAAAATGAGGAGAACAAGGGTCATCTGCTCGCCCTCCAGTCTGGGTCCCTGCCTAGGATGTGAAAGCCTACAAATGTCTCTGCAACAGCAGGGCTGGGCAGCAGGCAAGTTCCCATCCGAACACAGCTGAAAATGCTGGAAAAAACCTGCCTCTGTGCTGATAGATCTGTTCATTTTCCCTTGCAGTCTCACCCAGTTTTTAAAAAATATCTTATTTATTTATTTATTTTTGCTTTTTGGGTCACACACGGAAATGTACAGGGGTTTCTTCTGGCTCATGTACTCAGGAATTACTCCTGGTAGTGCTCGGGGGACCATACGGGATGCTGGGAATCAAACCCAGGTCAGCTGCATACAAGGCAAATGCCCTACCCGCTGTGCTATCGCTCCAACCCAACCCAGTTTTTTGCTTTCTGTATTTTGAAGCTGAGTTAATAGGGCTGTGTGTGTTGTGGGGTTTGGGCCACACAGCAAGTCTCAGGGGTCACTCCTGGCTCCGTGCTCAGCTGTGACCCCTGTGGAGTTTGGGGGATCTTAATCAGAGACTGAATCCTGGTTGGCCGTGTTCCAGGCAAGTGCTTTCAGCCCTGTGCTCTCCTGCCACTTTTCGCCTCCTCCTGAGTCTCCTGGAGAGCTTTCCACAGCCCTAAACTTACAAAATCGCATCCAGAGACATGGGTGAGCCCCACCCTCTCCATTCTCAGTCCGTCCCACGTGTGGGGTGAAGAGAAACCCCCACTCAGTGCCCTCACAGCAGATCAAGGGTTCTGAGTCCAGGGTTTCCCCTTCCTGGGCCCCACCAGAGCCAGTGGTGAACACTAAAGAAGTAGATGTGGCCCCCTATGGGCTCCTTAAATCCCCTGGGCGACCCCTCCCCACATTCATGTCATGGAGGATCCCAGGTACCTTCAGATGACTCAAAGCCCTTATTCTGGAAGGATCCAGGGTCTGATGGGTCATCTGCAGCTCTCCACTGCTCCATCTGAGTCGCTCTGGCCTTCTGTCTGTGGCCAGAAACAGCAGAGAGAGGGCATGAGGACCAGGAAGGGGCCAAGACCGGGCAGGGAGGGGTGGGCTGGGGGCAGTGCCCACCTTCTGGCTTCCCTCTTGGAATGCAGCATGAGGCTCAGGAGCGTGATCACCAGCGCCAGCGCAAACACCACTGCCATGGACACCAGCCCGAACATCAGGGTCTTGGAGATGCAGTTTTCACAGGTGGCCCCGCTGTACCAGTGCGTGTCTGTGGCTGTGCAGCTGGAGGACAGGAAGTTGGGTCAGGTCAGCCAGAGCCCTCGGAAACCAACAGAGTCCAGCTGCCGCGGGGCAGGCAGTGACATACACAGGCTTCGGGTTCCGCACCTCAGAACCTGGAGCTATCGCCCAGCTATCCCCCGGGGTCTTGGGCCCCTACAGTGGCCCACTTCCGGCCACGTTAACCATTGTTCTCTCTCACCTCCCTGGCTTACTGGAACTCTCCCTCCACCGTCCCTGACCCACAACACTCCCCACTGCCTCTGAGATGCCCTTTATCTCTGGAGATGCCCTTGTTCTCCCTCTCTGCACTCACTTGTGAGTGCCTCTTCCAGGAAGCCTTCCTGGAATTACCTCTCTTGTGTGTGTGTTTCATACTTCACAGACTCCACTCCTGTGGTTCTGGGTGCTGGGGTGAGGGCAAGGGGCCCAGGGCATACCCAGAGGTGCTAAGGTGAAGGGTGCCCAGGGTAGTTCCTGATGGCTCAGTATCCAGTGGGGTGGGGCGCACCAGGGACACCCCATGGCGCCAGAGGAGGGGGCTCTGATGCTGGGACCAAACTCAGGACCTGGAACGCACTGGCCATGTGCACAACCCCCTGAGGATCCCTCAGTTTTGGGGCCAACCCCTGGGAAGCCCCGCCCACTTCCGGTGGCCAGCCTGGGGCCCAGCAGGAAGGGCCACCTACGAGCACTTTGGGCCGCTGCGCTCCAGCTCGCACTTCCCTCGGTTGCAGTTCACCGAGTGGCTGAAGCCTGGGGTGCAGAGGCTGATGCAGTTCAGCCTCCGATCCTTGTATTCCGTGTAGAAGAACTCAGCCAGGTCTGCCCCAACCTTCTTTTTGCATTCATCTGAGGGAAAGGGGGTCAGGCAGGGCTGGAGGCACGCCACCCCCTCTCCGACTCCCCAGTCTCCCGGGCTGTGCCCTCCACCCAAACAGCACCCTGTCACTTACTGCTAAGGTCGTAGTTGACAGTGACGTTTCCCTTTATGCTGATGCTGTCCTTACTGAAACACAGCTTATCTTCTGATAAAAGCCACGTGGAGGTGTCACCTCCACCCTGTCGCTTGGGCCCCGCCCCTCGCCCCACCCTCAGAGCAGGGGCACAGACTCCAGGCAGTGGTTTCCTCGGAGGGAGTCTGTGAACCCAGTAGACTCCAGCCTGGGACTTACTGGCACAGGTGGTGCTGTCACTGGCGCTGGCAGTGATCGTCTCCTTCACTGTCTTCGTCAGATTCTTCAAGACTTCCTTCAAGTCTTCCTTGAAGTTGACCTCAAAGAGGACTTCGTGCTCCACCACGCTGCCCCGCCTGCCGGAGAGGGGAGTCCTGGGTGGCCTGTGGGTTCTGTCCCAACCCCTCCTGGGACGAGGATGGAGAAGGGGGTGGGGGAGGAAGATTTCTTTCGCTCTTTTTATTAGGGTACGGGGTTTGGGCCACACCCAGTCAGGGCTCACTCCTGGGGACATGGCAACCCCCACTGGGTGCAAGGCAGCCTTTGACCGCTGTACTGTGGCCGTGGGTCCTTGTGCAACCCATTCTGGGGGCTCCCATCACAGTCTGCGGGGGGTGTGAGTTGGGAGGCTTGCAGGGAATCTCAGGACAGCACCAGGATAGGGGAGGGGTCAGGCACGAGGGTCCCTCAATGTCTATAGATGAAACCAAGCAGAAGGGGCAGCTGCTGGTCAGGGGTCCTTTAGGGTGGAAAGTGCAGCAGGCACCCGCGGTGGGGGTCAAACCACACATATGCGTGTCTGTGCGTGTGCATGCATGAGTGTGTGTGTATGTGTGTGTGCGCGCATGCATATATGTGCATCTGTGTGTGCGTGGATGCATCCGTGTATTCACGTGAGCATGTGAGTCTGTGTGTGTGCCTGTGCATGTGTGTGCGTGTGTGTGCTATGTATGTGTATTTGTGTCCATGTGTATGTGTGTGTCTGCATGCGTGTGCATGCATATGTGCATCTGTGTGTGCCCGCGCGCTTGTGTTTGTGTGAGTTTGAGTCTGTGCGTGTGTGTGCTTGTGTGTGTGCGTGTGTGTGTGAGCGTGTTTGTGTGTGTGGGCGCGTGCATGGGAGGCTTGTCCACCACAGAGTTCATTCTAAGAGGAATTCTGGGTCCTGGAAAGGGGGAGGTTCCAGTCCAGGAGAGGCAGGATCAGAAACGCCCTCGACTCACGTGCTTCTGGGACACGCACCTGCGGAACTCAGGACTCAGCCAAGCCTTCTGGTTTCCTAATTCCCCTCCTCCAGGCTGCCCTCCCAGCTCTGCTCAGAGGATGAAATTCACACAGCAGATGCTGGGGTGTGGTGGGCAGGGAAACAGCCTCCGGATCATCCAGACTCAGGGGCCTGACTGTTGAGTCACTGCGTGGGGCTAGAGGCCCAGGTGAGGCTAACGCTCACACAGAGGCAGCCCGAGGGTGGGGACAGACATCAAGGCTCTTTGCCTGCACGAGACTAACCCAGGTTCAGTCCCCAGCCCCGTTTGTGGTGATTCCCTGGTGCAGAGCCAAGATTAAGCCCTGAGCACCCCTGGGTGTGGCCCAACACCCCAAAGAGTAGAGACCCTGTGACACCCCGGCTGGCCCTGGGTTTGGTCACTGTCCTCCTAAGTCCCCAGTGTTCCCTGTACTCTGCCTTCCGTGCCCCGGGTGCTCACCGCATGGTGTACCCCAAGCTTGACCCACTTTCTGTCTCTACTCCAGGAGGCGGGAGGCCCTGGGAATTTTCTCTGCAGCAAGAGACCAGAAGCCGACTGGCCTCCTGGGACCCCAGCTTCCCGTCAGTGCTGGGGGAGGAGCCGAAATGGGTCAGGATGGGTTCTGTGCTCCTCCTTGTGGGGTTCTCAGAAGGGGGTACCAGCTATTCAGTCCAAGGCAAAGGCCTGAGGGCGGGAAGGGCATCCAAAAAGGAACCTCATGGTGGGAGAGGCCCTGAGAGCTCTGTAGTGATCCCCATGAAGACAGTGGCACCCGCCACACACCCCTATCAAACCGTTCCCAGTGCGGGCACTCACGATAATTGTAGAATTCTGACTCCTCTGTACTCAGGGGTTCCGTTATAAATAACATTCATCTGTAGGGGTGGAGAGTGTTATTTTAGAGGCCCAACCTCAGAATCCCGGGAATCGCTGCAGCCACTGGCCCTGATCCTGACCCTGCTCTCGTCCTGTCTCCAGCCCAACCCCTGAACCCATCTCTGACCCCGCCCCTAGCCCTGACCCCCATCCCTATCCTGGACCTCGTCCCTGACCCTGGACCCCAGCTGCTTCTCCTCCCTGGCCAGCGCTGAGGCAGGTGTGCAGCACTCAGCCCAACAGGAGAATGACCCTCACCCCTGACGCTCCCCGCCCACGGCCTCACCTGCTTGGTGAACGTCTCATTGAACTTGTGGAATTCAGGAGATTTTGGGTCTCTTAGATGTCGGAGAAGGTCTCTTGCACCTTCAAGATCACTTCTACCTGGGCCTCAACAATCTCGGGGGGTGCTGAGGGTCAGACAAGAGCACCAGCAGTGAGCCCAGTACCCCATTCCTGACCCCATCCTCCCGCACCCGCACCTCACACACGCAGCTCGATGTTCGAGACGACGTCCTCGCAGCGGGGGCCCATGTAGGGGTAGGGACACACACACTGGCCGTCGATCCAGTGACCCCCATTCTCGCAGAACGGGTTCTCCTGCACCTTCTTCTCACACCGCTCCCCCTCAAAGCCGTAGGGGCAGCAGGAGTGGGTCCCATTCCACTTCCCGCTGTTTTGGCAGGGGTCTGCAGAAAACAGGAGGGTCCAGACACGCCCATGGCCAACCCAGGCCACACCTGACCAGCCTCAGCCCCCGCCTTAGAGGGGAGGGGAGAGGCCACCAAGGACAACTTGAACCTGATCAAGGAATTGAATTGAACCAATTCTCCCCCGCTCCCACCACTCCCCCTGCCCCACTGTGTCCTTTAACCACGTGTGCACCAAAAAAACAAGGCAGGGGAAGTTGGTACCAAGTGAGATGGGGGTGAGGGGTCCAGAATATTCTGGGCATGGGGTTGTCTGAGCAGCTGAGGCCAAGCCAACGGGGACAAGCCATCTTCCACTCCCGCTCCCCAGCAGTGCATCTGAGACTTCGGCTGTCCCTTTTGTCCCGTTTCCCTGCTGGGCTGGGAGCAGCCTGGTAGCTCGGGCACCTGGACTACCTGCCTGCCAGGTCTAAGCTCTGTTCCTTCTTTCTCTGTGGAAGGAGCCACAGCATAGCAAGGAGGGAGCCTACCTTGCATGCCACCGACCCGAGTTAAACCCTAACACCCCATCGGGTCCCCCAAGCACCACCAGGAATGATCCTTGGGCACAGAGCCAGGGGTAAGCCCCGAGCATCACAGATTGTGATCCAGAAACCACTCCCCCAGAAGCCAGTATTCCAGAAGCTGGGTCACCTCGGTGGGCTGGCCCCCCGCTGTCCCCCGCTATGCAGACTCGACACTGACATCACATCAGGGAACCTGTCTCTGAGGGGGGTCCCCAGCACCTGACTCAGCCCAGCCACTTTGCCTCAGTGGCAAGCACAGCAAGCCCCAGGGGGAACCATCGCTCTTCGAGGGGTGACCACAGTCTGTGGCCTCCGGCATCGGCTTTCTGGGAAAGTAGAGTCCATCCCCCTGCCACGTTCAATCTCCCCATTTCCCCCGGCACCAATCTCCCACCCAACCGAGATCTGAGAATTCAGCAAGTCAGAGACAGTAACAGAGAGAAACAGAGACAGAGATGAGACAGAGACAGAGATCCAGAGCCAGAGGCATAAGTTTTGTACTCTCCTGACTTCTCTGGAGACAAGATGGAGCAAAGGAGGAGTGAACAGTGGCGAGAAAGGAGTGACAGGTACAGGGGAGCAGCACAGGTGATTCCTTGGCCTTGAAACACTCCGCACTTAGGCAGCAGAAAATCCCACCGAAAATCACGACAAAAGATAAAATGCCACTGAAGATCCCTAAATGATTGAAATTATGGCACACGGATTAAGGGGCAATGTGCTTGCAGGGCTAAGGGAAGAATAGGGTCGTTTGCTGGCAGTTGAGGTGTCAGGGTAGAGACGGCCATTATGAGACAAAGAAAGCAGACTGAGAGCACGTGGGCAGCACGCAGCAAAGCGTCAGTCTGAAAGAGGTGAGCCAGTGTAACGGAGGAGGCACCAGCCCCAACACCCCTCACCCCATCAGAATGCAGATTTCATTTCTACTTGGCTTACTTCGTGTAGTCATAGGAGCTGAAATTGGAGTGACCTTGGTCTCAGTGGTTGAACTGGCAAGATAAGTTGCTTTGTGGGTGGGAGTCGGTGATGTAGAGGCACTGGGAGTTGAGTTTCTCAGTCGTGACTGTGGAAGTGGGTGTTATGGAGGTGCTGGGCGTCGCTGAGCTGGTTCTCTCAGTGGTGGCCGTGGAAGTGGGTGTCATGGGGGTGCTGGGCGTAGCCGAACTCTTTCTCTCAGTGGTGGCTGTGGAAGTGGGCGATGTTGAGATGTTCCGACTTGAACCGTGTCCCACTATGCTGCCTTCGTTAGCCTGTGACCAGGAGTCCTTGGCAGTGGAACTGGTGGTGCTGCTGTCACTGTAGTCTCCTTTGGGAGATTTGTCTCTCCCATCTGATGACACAGATCTCTTGCCTGGAAGCCCCCATGCCTTTTCCAGGCTGTCAGCAGCCGTAGGGGTCCTGGAAACTGTAATGAGTTCGGATGGGTGACATTGCTTAGAGTTCTTCCCTCTGCCTTCAGACTGTTGGGATTCAGACAGGACCCCACCCCAGCGCTTCTGCGGCACCCCCCTCACCTAGAGGAATTTTGTGAGGTCCCAGAAACCAAGCCCCTGGGGCCTGCCGACCCCCCCCCCCGCCACCTGCCTCCTGGGGTTTCCTGCCTTGCAGTCCCTGCTCCCCAGACATTTACCTGTGGCCCTGCTGTGCCTCTGCTCCCAGGTGCCTTCAGCTTTGAGGTACTTCCCGGGAATCCAACCTTTTGTGCCCTGACGGAGCCGGTTTTCACTAAGATCTGTCAGAGGGAGGAAATTTGCTTCCTTGACTGGCCCTGCCATCCTTGGCGGGGGGGGGGGGGGGGAGCCTCTGGGTTCTCCTCCTCACTCTGGGTTGCCCTCCTCACTCTGAAAAGGGTCCCAGAAGCTGCAATACAGTCTAGAACGGGGTGTCAGGATCTCATCTGCACAGTGGAGCACATGGGGTTGGGATGAGCCGGGGGGGTGAGGTTCTAGTGGCCTTTGGGGAGCTTAGCAAGGTCAAAGTGACTGGATGTGACCCAGAAGGCCCCCACCTGATTCTGCAGAGGCCCTTAGGGGTGACAAGTGGCTAAAGCATTTGAACATGCCCCTGCAGGCCTGGTGGTAGGACTCGCCTCTAGTCCTGGGTGCTAGAGAGGGACCAGGTGGGGTTGGGTGAGTGAGTCAAGGGCAATAGGGGAGCCCAGGCAAGAGGGAAGCCAGAGCCCCAACCCCCATATGGAGAGGGGGTCGGGGCTCTGGCCCGAAATCTCAGTTACCTAGCTCCCTTGCCAGAAATCTCAGTTCTGCACACAGTGGGGGTTGGGGGGGGTGCCTCTCTGGCCAGTGCCGACGTCCAATCTGAATACCAAGCTCTCAGCCTCCCTCAAATATCCAGTCGGAGGGCTGGAGCGATAGTCCAGCCGGGAGGGCACTTGCCTTACATACAGCCAACCTGGACTCAAACCCCGGCATTCCATAGGGTTCCCTGTGCCCCACTAGGAGTAACACCTGAGCATCACTCGCTGGGACCACCCCTCAAAAAATTCCAGGTTGGATGTCAAGAGAGATAATATAGTGGGGAGGGGACTTGCCTGCGGGCAGCTGACCTGGGCTCAATTTCTGGCTCTGCATATGCCCACCCCACCCCTCCAGCCCCGCTAGGAACATAGAGCCAGGAGTCAGCCCTGAATACTGCTGGGTGTGGCCCTCAAGGAAAGCCAAAGTCCAATGAAGCAAGAACAATCTCCATGTTGACAACTTCAGCTGGGTCTGTTTGAGGATGTGCCTTATTTGCAAACAGACCTACGCAGACACAGACCCTGACCATTAAGGTGAATTCATCTGGCCATGTCTCAAACTGCTAGAGTGACCCACTGTCCCCAAGCCCTGCGGTCACTGTCTCCTGAGCAGTGAGCGGCTAGTGGTCATTAAGCACTGCTGGGTCTCCCCAAAAACAAAAGTGGAAGAGTTTGGACATAGTGACCCACACAGGGGGCCAGGGGGGTGACAATGAAGATGGGGTAATGCATCTACGCACCGAGAAAACAAAGATTCCATCCAGGACCAGAGCCCAAGGCTGGCCAGGGACAGCCCTACCCTGACATCTGCAGAAAACTCCTGGGTATTTCTGGGGTGGTGGCTTCAGAGCTCTGGGAGTTAACACACTGTCCTTTCCTAGTGGTGCTGTGTGGCGGGGCTTAAGGACAGAGAAGTTCCTGCGGACTGCCAGGAAGACTTCCTGCAGGAGGCGAAACATCCATAGAAGGTAGGGTCTGATACTGAGCCTCCAAATCTTTGTCTGTTCCTGCTCTGGGAGAGGGTGAAAGGCTGCACCCACAGGGGTTCTAGCTGGGCCAGAGGGAGAGCACCATGCGAACTTTGCAGAGACACAGCGTGACCAGGAGTGGGTGAGGGTACTCCGGGTTACTGGTGACAATTACTATGAAAAGCTTCCCAGAACCGTGGCAGGAGAAATGTGGGGGTGGAGAGGGTGTCACTGCTCTACTCGGGGTGGCCAGAGCATGGCAGCCAGGCAGCTTGGGGAGCTGTTGCTTAGAGGAGCTGGGAGAGTCGGACAGGGCAGGGCCAAGAGGGAGCAGGAGGGACAGCAGGGTGCGAGGGATCTGGGAAGCCTTCCCCTCCGAGGCCCTTCACAGCTCCTAACGGATCAGATTGAGAGCTGGAGCGGCTTGGGGGCATTCCCATGGCTAAGAAGTCACGCCCGCTGGGGCCAGGGAGATAGTACAGTGGGGGAAGGCTCATGACTTGCACACGGCTGACTAGGCTTCAATACCTGGCACCACATAGTGTCCCCTGAGCACTGCCAGCAGTCAGCCCTGAGCACAGAGTATGGAGTCAGTCATGAACACTGCTGCATGTACCCAAAAGCAGAAGGGGAGCGAAGAGAAAGAGGAGGAGGAGAAGAAGGAAGGGAAGAAAGAAAAGACGAAGAGGAAGAAGGAGGAGGAAGAGGAGGAGGAGGAGGGGAGGAGGGGAAGAGGAGGAGGAGAAGGAGGAGGAGGAGGAGGAGGAGGAGGAGGAGGAGGAAGAGGAGGAAGGGAGGAGGAAGAAGAGGAGGAGGAGGGGGAGGAGGAGGAAGGAGACAGGGAGGGAGAAAAAGAGAGAGAAATGGAGAGGGGAGGGAGGAAGGAAGAGGAGGGGAGGAAGAAGGGGAGAGGAGGGAGGGGAGGAGGCAGCAGCTGCTCCTGTGCTGGGGCCTCTCATCCTGGCTCCCGAGGGGGTGGGTCATGATGCCTCCCACATTGTACATCAAATTTTCCCTTTATCCCTCTTCCTGTCTCCCCTGGACATGAATCAACAGCTCTGGGTTCCCAGTCTAAGCCCCCTTCTCGCTGACCCCACTGAGATGGCCACCTGAAGGCCTGGGAGTCCAGGGCTCATGTCTAGAAGCTTCTGTCTCATTCCCTTCCGCTCCCCGCTTCCAGGGATCCCAGAAAAATTGAGGTTCAAGGACACCCTCCAGCCTTTGGGGCCACCCGGGGCCCAGGGGTGGGCAGCGCAGCTGACTCACAGGCAGTTAGAATGTGGGGCTCCTGGACCCCCAGTTGTGTTGTGGGTCTTGTGGCTCAGGGGCGTTCGAGAGTCCGTGGCCCCCAGGCATCCAGATGGGGGTGAGAGAGGCGCGGGGTGGGGGGAGAGTGTGGAAGTGGGTTGGAGGCACTGGTGGGGGGGAGCCAAGAGAAACCCCAACACTGGCTACGGGGTCCAGGGCCCATGGACCTCTCTGTCCTGTCCTAGAATGAGCAAAGTGTAGAGGAAGATGCCTGAACCTCACAGGGAAGGAGACAGGGATGAAGACGGAGCCACAACCCGAGGGCTGCCCTGACCCTGCAGAAAGCAGATCCGGCCCGGATACTCACCTCGCTCTGTGGCCACGGCGGGGGGCAGGATCTGGCTGAGCAGGACCAGCAGGCAGAGGTGGCTTCCCAGCGGCCTTGCCATGAGTGCAGAGAGGGCCGCCCCTTCTGCACCTCAGAGCAGCCGCCAGTGCCTGGCCCTGATGCAGAACCTGCATATAAAGGGGCCCCAGCGCCCTTTGCCCTTTCCGAGGTGCCCGGTGAGCGTGGAGCCGGCCCCTTTCTGCGCAGCACCACTGGGAACGCCTTCCAAGTTGCTAAGTCATGGGTGGGAACAGCCTGGGATACTCTAGAGGAGCATCCCAGACACAGGGGACCCCATGGGTGCCCCAGGCCATCCAGGGCAGCAGAGGTGAGTGCTTCTGACCCTGACCAGGTGGGGTTGCCATTCTAATGGGAGAGACCATCAAGATCTCCTGGCCTTGCAGGGATGGACAGGCTCCTCCTTGTGGGTGATTTCTAGGGGGCTGATCAGGCTTGGGGAGAAAGGGGTGAGAGTCGAGGGGCCTACCAGCCAGGAATGCCACTGGACCTGCCTGGAGCGCTGGGGCCCTGCCAGCTCTGTCATCCAGGCGCGGGTTAGGGTGAGGGACCCAGCTCTGCCCACTCAGCATCTGCCTCTGGGGGCCCCTGAATGCGGAGCTAGGTGGGGGGCCACGACGTGCATTAGTCATGGACAATCCAGCCTGGGTCAGGTGTGCCCCCAACATCCTCACGTCGGGGCAGGAGGTGGCCGGGAGAGGTGCCCCTGAGTCACCTCACTGGGGGACCCGGTGTCTGCCGATTCTTTTCCTCCTGTGACAGGAACGTCCCTGCTGCCCCTGCGCAGAGAGGAGGCCCTAGAAGTCAGGGTTTCTTCACAGCACCCCAGAATCTGCTCCTGGCCACGGGGCTCCTGTCCTCACTGGCTGCTGGCTGGCCCCAAGTCTCCAGTACCTCCTTCTCTGGCCTCCCACAGCCCACGGAGCGTGACCTAGCTCTGGCCCCAGCCCTGGGGGTTCTTTCTGCCCCTGCGTCCCCACCCGACCCACCAGCTCATGTCGTTTCTGGTATCCCCTTCAATGTGACTGTGTCTTACAGGCACCATCATCCCTTCCCCGCTGCCAGAGGGCCCCTCCCAGCGTGTGGCCCCAGCCCCCAGGCTACCCAGCTGCTGCCGGGATCCAAAGGTGTTTTGTCCCTAGATCTGTCAAGGCCCTTCTTGTCTGCTGCCCCAAGTGAGATGCCCCATCCCTGTCTTCTCCCCAGACTTGATGCCCCCACCTGCGGGTTCCTTCGCATAGCAGCAAAGTGCTCGCTTTCACTATTGGCCTGGTCGGAGCTGAATCCTGTCCCGGGGCAGAGCACGCTGGGTTGGGTGCAGAGGCCTGTGGGTTCCTGTCTTTGGGTTTCAGGTGTCTCCCTCCTTTCCCGGCCTCTGTGTCCCCCACTGACAGTGTCTGGGTCCCCGCACCTGACCCCAACCCACATCCTGTCCTGACCCCCAGGAAGGTTCAGGAAAACTCCAAGCACATGTGAGTCTTGGCATAGCCCTAGCTTCCCCTAAATGTGCCTTCCCTTGAGGGGACTGAGGGAGCCCCCCGACTCACCCTGCTGCCCTCCAAGCAGTCTGGGGGAAGAAGTGGGGAGATGGGAGGGGGCCCAATCAGTAATCGGCACTGAAGGTGCATCACACGGTTGGAAGGAAGTGCTGGAGGGGCAGTGGGGACAGGACCATGGGGGCCATGGCGGGTCACGGGGGGCCATAGGGGGTCATGGGGAGTCATAGGGGTCATGGGAGCCATGGGAGTCATGGGGGAGTCATGGGAATACATGGGGACATGGAGGTCATGGGGGGCATAGGGTGTCATGGGTCATGGGAGGAGAAATGGGGTTCATGTGGAGATGTGGCACATAGGAGGCCATGGGGGCCATGTGGATATGGGGGACAGGGGCATCTCAGCACAGACCCTCAGAGAGGGGCCATCGAAGCAGTCCAGGAGCTGGAGCAGAGCCAAGGGTCAGAGTTTGGGCAGCGGGCATGAAGGGGACAAGCAGGACCTGGGGGTGCGGCTCCAGTCAGGAGGCAAGCCCCAGTGGCCACAAGGACTCTGCTGTTCCTGGACATTCTAGAAACTTCCAGAGGCCCAGAATCTGCCAACGGCAGCACCAGGTGGGAAGTGTGAGGGGGCTCAGGAGTGGGGGCCCCTGTGTTCCTCAGGGGACACCTGGTCATACCCTGAGTCAGCACTGCAGGCTTCTCTCATCACCCCTATGGACCTCTGGGATGGGGATGAACAGGCAGTGGAAGTAGGTGCCCCCTTTGGCTCCCAGCCAGTCGCTGTGCCCGGAGCCGCTCAGTGGGGAGGGCGCTGCCCAGCTCCTTCCCCAACTCCCACTGGCCCCAGCCCTGCCAGGACTGATTCCTGAGTGCAGAGCCAGGGCAAGCCCTGAGCAAATTGGGTGTGGCCAGAAAACCAAAAACTAAATCCACCCTAGAGGAGTGTCGGCCCCCACGACTCCACCAGGGACTGCGGGAAAGTGATGCTCACAGGTGCTCTGCTATGGCCAGCAAGAATATGGACAGCCAGAATCTGGAAAAAATCTGAGTGACCAAGAACAGATGACTGGTTAAAGAAACTTTGGTACATTTACACAATGGAGTACTGTGTAGCTGTTAGAAAAGATGAAGTCATGAAATTTACATACAAGTGGTACTACATGGAAAGTATCATGTTAAGTGAAATGAGTCAGAAAGAGTGGGATAGACACAAAAAGATCGCATTCATCTGGGGAACATAAAGTAACAAAATGGGAGACTAACACCCAGGAGTGGCCGAGATTAATACCAGGAATTTTGCTCCATGACTTGGAGGTCAGCCACACGTGCTAGGGGAAAAGGAAGCTCAGATAGAGAAGGGAGCACCAAATAAAGGGTGTTAGGAGGACCCCCCCAGGATGGGAGAAGCATGCTGAAAGTAGACTATAGACCAAACATGATTGCCACTCAATGCCTCTCTTGCAAACCACAGCACCCAAAAGGAGAGAGAGAACAAAAGGGAATGCCCTGCCACAGAGGCAGGGTGGAATGGGGGGATGGGAGGTGGGAGGGATGCTGGGACCCGTGGTGGTGGAGGATGGGCGCTGGTGGAGGGATGGGTACTTGATCATTGTATAACTGAAACCCAAGCACAAAAATTTGTAAGTCTATAACTGTACCTCATGGTGTTTCACTAATTAAAAAAATAAAAGAATATGGACAGTGAGCACTTCGAGAACTGCTGCCCATGGCCTTACCTGTCACCAAGTCACCCTGCCCCTCAGCAGGTGGTACTGTCCTGCCCTGCCTTGGGGAACCCCCTCTCTAGGACTGACCAGAGAGCTCCCAGAGAGAACCAGTCTGCTTGGGTCCAGTCAAGAAAAGGGTTCAGATGACCCCTAGGGTCCACACGACCAGGCACCAGGTCTTGCTGGGGGGGGACACCCTAGCGTCCCTCCACCTGGTCTCTGCAGAGAAAACTGCCAAAGTGCAAATCCCCAGTGTCCCCCAAGGCTGGGACCTGGAACCCCGTGTATCTCAAGGAACCTGGCCTGCAGGAGGACATCAGGATGTGGTGCTTGACCTGATGTTTTAGTGGCTGCATCTTGATACTACCGCTGTTATTGGTTCTTTTTATAGCCTCCCAGATATGGGCTCCAGCACTGCCATCTTGGCCGTGGTCTAGTGGTGGCCTGTGGCTTGCAGAAACAGATACCGATATCTAGGAGTTTGTGTGGGAATTGATGGCAGGAGCTTCTCGGCGCCTCCACAATCAGTGGGCAGCGGCTCCTCCTTGGGGGCTGGGGGATGGGCAGAGGAACCTGCGCTGTGGGTATGCCTCATCTGTCCCACCCTGCCCTGATTAGGGGGGCCTGGAAAGCGACCTTGGTCAAGCCCAGGTTGGGGATCTGCAGTCTGGAGCACTCTGGAGCGCACCCATCGTACCCCCAAGCTCCCTGGTGAGTGGAAGCATCGTTCCTGTCAGAGTCGCTCATATACTCGTGTTAAACTTTCTCCATGGGTGGGCTCCCAGAGTGTGCACCTCCATACCTCCCTCTGCTTCTCACACACAAAGTATTTTTTGGGTTTCAGTGTTGTAAAGGTGACCGGAGTTGTTAAACTGTAAAAGCTGACCGTGGGTGCTGTGGAATGGTGTGCAAAGGCTACTCCCTTAATGACAGCTGCCCAGGGTGGACGGCCAGGTGCACGGCCCCCCACGAGCTTCTTTCGGGAATGAACGGGGTGGACTGCTTGGACACAGGGTGGACTGCTGGACTCAGTGCCTGAATGTCAGTTTTTTTCCAGGCTACTTTTTCTTCCTTGTTGGCCCACAGCGCTGGGAGGCAGATCGGAGTGGGCATCTGCCCCAGGGAGTGAGGGCATGTGAGAATTCAAGCCTCAGTTTAAGATACTGTCCACATCTTTCTGTCCAGACCAGAACGGGGGTCCTGACAAAGGCTTTGCAAGGCGACTGGTGCCAGGAATACAGTAGGCAGGCACTGGCACTACACACAGCTGACCTGGTTTGGATCCTGGCACCTCATGCAGCTTCCCTGAGCTCTGCCAGGACTGACAAAGTCAAGAAGCAGCCCTGAGCACAGCTGGGTGTGACTCCCCTTAATTCGCCCAAAGAACCCTACATGTTGAAAAAAAAAATTCCCTCCAGCAACACCCTGCCCCATGCAGCCCCCGACCTTGTCCCTGAAAGGCCTGGACACAGAACCCCATTTCTGTTTAGTTTTCAATTATCTTGTACAAAAGAAAACATGATCTAACACTAGGCTCCATAGATCACGACTTCCTCACACCTGGGATATGTGATAAACAGGAGAGGTTGTTTAGATCTAAAGGTTAGCTAGGTCTGAAATATGTGAGAAGGGAAAGATGCTTCTTTGTGCTGCAGGAACTTGCTGGCCACCGAGGGTCCCTTTGGCCTTATCCATATCAATGGGACTCACAAACTGTTATGTCCTGGGAAGGGAGTTTTGCTCACACATTGACCAGACCAGACCTGAGGCTGCAAATGCAAGGCCCCTTTATTGCTAGCTCGAGCAAGGGTCCAAGTCTCATACAGCACAGTGGAGTCTTGACAAGGACCCCGACCCTGAAATCTAAACAGTTTATATAGGGTTTGACTACATAATAGCATTTTTCTAAGAACTGGCAGCATGTTTCCGATTCTTGTCCCTGTCCAGTCCCATGACTTCAGAGATGAGCATTATGTTTCCAATTCTTTTTTTTTTAATTTTTTTTTATTTTTAGTGAAACACCATAAGGGACAGTTGTAGATTTACAATGTTTTGTGATTGGGTTTCGATTATACAATGATCAAATACCCATCCCTCCACCAGTGCCCATTTTCCACCACCATGGATAATATCCCTCCCACCTCCATCCCTCCCATCTCACCCTGCCTCTGTGGCAGGGCAATCCCTTGTGTTCTCTCTCTCCTTTTGAGTGTTGTGGTCTGCAAAAGAGGCTTTGAGTGGCAAACATGTTCAGTCCATAGTCTACTTTCAACATGCATCTCCCCTCCTGGGAGGATCCTCCAAACACCCTTTATTTGGTGCTCCCTTCTCTATCTGAGCTGCCTTTTCCCCTAGAATGCCTGGCTGGCCTCTAAGCTATGGAGTAATCCTCCTGGTGTTGATCTCAGCTATTCTTGGGTATTAATCTCATATTTTGTTTCTTTATATTCCCCAGATGAATGCAATCTTTCTATGTCTATCCCTCTCTTTCTGACTCATTTCGCTTAAATGTTTCCAATTCTTGGTACCTACCCAGTCCCGTGACTTCAGGTGCCATCATTATATTTCCAGTTCTTGATCCCTGTCTGGTCCCGTGACTCTACTCCCTTGGTCCTCTCTACATGGCTGGGTGTCACTGCCCATGCCACCTATTCTGATAGGCTATTGCCACAGATTGGTTTATTAGCCCAGGATGATATTGCTCTCTGAAAAGTAGGGACTTTCTCATGGGGGAAATTGGAACTCAGACCTGCTGATTTTCGGTCTTAAAGGGAGTCTCTCGAATGGCAAAAAAGCACATGAGAAAATGCTCTACATCATTAGTCATCAGGGAGATGCAGATCAAAACCACAATGAGATACCATCTCACACCTCAGAGACTGGCCCACATTCAAAAGAACAAAAGCAACCGATGCTGGCATGGATGTGGCGAGAAAGGGACACTCCTTCACTGTTGGTGGGAATGTCCACTGGTTCAGCCCTTCTGGAAAACAGTATGGACGATTCTCAAAAAATTAGAAATTGAGCTCCCATTTGACCCAGCAATACCACTCCTGGGAATATATCCCAGAGAGACAAAAATGTATAGTCGAAGTGACATCTGCACTTGTTTGTTCATTGCAGCACTCTTTACAATAGCCAGAAACTGGAAGAAACCTGAATGCCCAAGAACAGATGACTGGTTAAAGAAACTTTGGTACATCTACACAATGGAGTACTATGTAGCTCTTAGAAAAGATGAAGTCATGAAATTTACATACAAGTGGTACAATATGGAAAGTATCATGCTAAGCGAAATGAGTCAGAAAGAGAGGGATAGACATAGAAAGATTGCATTCATCTGGGGGATATAAAGTAACAAAGTATGAGATTAATACCCAAGAATAGCTGAGATCAGCACCAGGAGGATTACTCCATAACTTAGAGGCCAGCCGGGTATCCTAGAGGAAAGGGCAGTTCAGATAGAGAAGGGAGCACCAAATAAAGGATGTTTGGAGGATCCTCCCAGGAGGGGAGATGCATGTCGAAAGTAGACTATGGACTGAACATGTTTGCCACTCAATGCCTCTTTTGCAGACCACAAACCCAAAAGGAGAGAGAGAACACAGGGGATTGCCCTGCCACAGAGACAGGGGGGATGGGGAGATGGGGGTGGGAGGGATATTATCCATGGTGGTGGAAAATGGGCACTGGTGGAGGGATGGGTATCTGATCATTGTATAATTGAAACCAAAGCACAAAAAATTGTAAATCTACAACTGTAAAAAAAAAATAAAATAAAATAAAGGGAAAAAAATTAAAAATTAAAAAAAAAAGGGAGTCTCTCACGGCTCCAGTTCAGCCTCACATTCCCCTCTCCCCCACACTTCTTTTTTCTTTCAGCTACAGTGAGGAATCTTCCTCATGCTGTCGACCATGTGACAGTGCTGTTGCAGGACCATTAGCTACACAGTATTAATCCTATCCTTAATAAAAGCAATAAGCTTCTTTAGGATGCAAAGGCCAAAAGTTAGAATTTAAAAAAAAAGCAATATGGGGGCTGGAGCAATAGCACAGCAGGTAGGGTGTTTGCCTTGTACACGGCCGACCCAGGTTCAATTCCCAGCATCCCATATGGTCCCCTGAGCACCTCCATGAGTGATTCCTGACTGCAAAGCCAGGAATAACCCCTGAGTATCGTGGGGTGTGACCCAAAAAGCAAAAAAAAAAAAAAGCAATATGATAGGGGACTCAGAAGGGTGGATATCAGAGTGGTATATAACTTTAGGGAACACAGAAATAAATATACAATATTCTTTAGATGCATTGAACACTTGTGGTCTAAGGCAAGGGGTGAGGCCTGTTCTTGAGCAAATACACCACCCCCCTTTCAAAGGAATTGCCCAGGAGCTATTGTCTGGTTGAGGCGAATAGTAATGCCACACAGGTTTCACCTGGCCATGGGAACGTTCCCCACACATGTTACTTTTCCTGAAATGGCCTGCATTGTGACGCCCACCTTCCTTTCTCCCCAGTTACATTGGGTTGGGTTCTTTTCTGAGGAAATATTAAATGTATTATTCAATTTGATGGCTTCACAAAGGGGGTCTAAGATAACAACATAAGGCCCTTTCCAGCAAAGTTCTAGGATACTACTGTGATGCCTCTGGACCCACATCCAGTTCCCATATGTCCTAGTGGACCACATGGAGAGCCATTATGGCCACCAGAGCTCTCCCAATTTTTCCCAGGGAACCAGCTGGGGGCCTATAGGAAATACAGGTGGAGAGGTTCCATATAAGATTTCGAAAGGGGTTAAGTTTTAACATGTAAGGAGTATTCTGGGCCCGAAATAGGGCA
This sequence comes from Sorex fumeus, assembly GCF_029834395.1. Lineage (NCBI taxonomy): Eukaryota > Metazoa > Chordata > Mammalia > Eulipotyphla > Soricidae > Sorex > Sorex fumeus. The sequence goes on from NW_026606121.1 coordinate 105,066, forward strand.
AAAGGTAGAAGCACTAGGGGTCCCATGTGGGATGGGACCAGGGTGACAAATGGGCTTTCCTAGCTCTTCGTTTTTATAACAATACTTGTAGCACAATCTTTACCATTCAGGAGGACTGGAATTGTCAAAGTAGAGGGGGACAAGCAAAGGGTTACAATGCAAGCAAGCCAAATATTGTTGGGTCCCTAGTATAGGGGCTCTTCTAGTCAATCCGTGGTATAATCGCTGCGGGACCGCTCTATAGTTTTGGTTACCATAGGCTCGGTAAGTCCCTGAACAAACACATGTCCTAGCATGGACCATAACTGGCATAGATCAATGTTAATTCTACTTGTCTCAGTATCAGAAAGTACTCAGTATCAAAAACTGGGGCACGGAAGGATCTCTCTCCTCAACTGTCACTATAAGTATACAGAAACAGAGAATAACCCGTACCCTTCTCATAATTCCCTAAAGTCTATTTCTTCAATCTTATCTTGAAGGCAGGGTTAGTCTCCTATTGTCCAGATACATCACTGATCCATGCCGTTCTGCCTCCAATGGGGGCGGGGGGCAGCTTTCTCATGTGAAGCATGAACCCAGGTTTTGGTTTCATGCACCTTCGGAGCAGTTGATGTGTTAGGGTCTGAGAACAGAAGACCCCCTTCCCGGTGCCGCACAAAGAGTCCAGCCAGTAATGCAAGTCACACACGGAGTTTATTTGAACCAGCTACCTGGGGTGGAGCCAGCAAGCTGGCTCAAATAACTTCTCATGTCCCCCCAGATATTCTCTAAAGATAAAATAACTCCTCAGCACCTCCCCAGATATCCTCAAATAAACTCCTCAGGCCCAAGTAAAGGCCTAAAATCTCAAATAAACTCCTCCTCCACTGCCCCCCCCCCCCCAGATATCCTCGAAAGATAAAAAAAAAATTTGCTCTAGCTTCTCCTTCCTGTCCAGGTGGTCCAGAAGGGTGGGTACAGGTATCTGCTACTACAGGCTGTGGGGGCTTCTCAGGCCTTGGCTCCTCCCGACCTAACATTTCTCTCTTATCTTATATATACTGAGGAATCATTCTGAGGTCCTCAGGGCCAGGATCTGCCCTGGAGAGTTGATTATACTGCTGGTGTGGCAGGAGGAGCTGAATGGTGTAAATACGATCCTTAACAAATGCAAGTGGCTTGTTCAGTATGAGGGGCCCAATCATTAAGAGCAATAAAAAGAGGATTAGGGGTCCTGCCAGCGATGAACCTGTCTTTTCAAAGCTAAATTGAAATAGTGGCAGTTGACCTAAAAGAATTTCTAAAGGAACAGAGTTCCTCCGTTAGGAGGTCCACATTCACAACAAGGAGGGCCTTCCTTCATCTATCTACCTATGTCATATTCTCCTAGAGATTTCACCACCTTAAATCTTCAATGGGAAAATGGTCTAAGTTCCATCTTCTGGAGCTGCTTCTTGCTGACACAGGGACGCTGACCCTGCCTGCACAAGGGGTGAAATCTCAAGCTACCCTAGTTTTTAATGAGTCCCAGGCAATGAATTTGAAAAATCAGATCAGTTAGATGAAAGAGTGCTACTCTGAAATGACCAAACCTTGGAGGCAGAAACACAAATGACAAATGCTCAAATGCTCAGGGTACAAAAACCAATTATCAACAGCATAGGAAGCACAGTTATAAGTTGCTTCCTTCTTACTTCCCTGTAAATCCCTTTCACTAATATTTCACTGCATATTAGTACAGGTGTCAGTAATTTTCAACTTCCCTTCAGACGCCTCATTCCAATGCCCATTCTTCCTCTTCTACATGGTGTTCTGGCTTAGAGGAAATATTCTCTAAATGGGGTATCAATCCCATTCTTGATGGAACAACAATTGAGAGCTGTCAAAAATCTCTATTCTTTCTATATGTATTAACTAAGAATAACTACTTAGAACCAGTTTATATGTTCATCCTCAGTACTTTAGTCAGTTGACAGACTGGGGGCAAATAATTGTTCCTGTCCTTTGGGCTAAGGTCCCCCATGGTGAAGTTCTGGCCTCCGCTTTTCTGGCCAGACTGGTGACAACACGTTCAACATTAAGTTTCTTTATAGACTAGACAGCTTGCTTACTAAATTACCCAATTAATCAGACACCTTTGTAAAACTAGAATCTGATTCTTATAGAGAGCTAGTTACAGAAGCATGGTTTTCTTTCCTCTATTTCAAATTTGCCAGACTGCTTAACAAACCTGGCTTGTTCCCTTGTACAAGTACAACAAGATTGAAGAACTCTCCACTTGGGATACTCCGTTACTTACTGAGAAGTCCTGGGGATTGGTCAAAGACAGAGCAGGAGACATGCCAATGATGGCGTTTAATGTTTTACCTCACGTCACGGCTACCCCAGGCTCAGCCATAAGATGTGAAGAACAGGTCCCACGATGAGCTACAGGTAGAGTCATCAGGTTGAACTGGGCTCAGGCCTCTCACCCTCCGGAGGAGTGTCCTGGCAGTTAGGAGTCCATCCTAACCCTTCTTCTGGGCTGGGAGAGATCTCAACCTCCATTTCTTTTTTTGTTTTTGTTTTTGTTTTTACTCTGAGGGCGGGGCCCAGGCTGAGTCAGTCATTGCAGATTTCCAGCTTCATTTTCCACGGCATAGACAATGTCCAGTAACTCCCTGAGCCAGCCTGCCTTTAGGGCCTTCCTGAGGTTTATAGGGTACTTGAAAGAGTATCTGTTTAATACCAGTTCCTGTCATTTAGACCAATCTCCTGACTCTTTTCCTGGAAAAGGGCTTTTGGGGTCCCATAGCTGGTTTTTCTGTCAGCAACAGGGGTAGGACCTACTGCAGAGAGGGAAAACTTTTGTCTGGGTTTATGCAAACAAACATAGGACCATGAATCAAAGGGAAGAAAAGCAAATATTTTGCCTTACTCACAATGAGATGTACCATTTGCCATGGGTCCTAGTCAAAAGAAGCATTAAGTTCTGATAACTGAGATCGGATGTACAGTTTAACAACACATCATGTCTCACTCATTTAGTTCCATGTTGAAAGCCTTTACTGCCAATTGTCTAAGAGCACTGTAATAGGAGTCTGGACACTAGACCAATTCTGAAGATATAGTCTAAAAAGTTCTTATAACAGTATAGTTTGATCACTATTTCTATCTTACAATACAACCTTACACTTACACATTTCTTCACATACACAAGCCTTCTACACTTCCTTTTCATCCTATGCTGTTCCTCAAAACCAGTTTCACTCTAACAGGATTCCTTTCCCCTCTTTCCACTAATGTTATCTCCATCCATCCCTTTTACTTAAATATACACTTATAGTCTTTCCTTATTGTCATATCACAGGTTTTAACTTTGTTATTTTACTGAACTTAATAATGTAGCTTGATCTACCAATAAATTTGGAGAGAAATTTGCTAATCATTATCTCAAAGGGAACAGTCTTCAGCTGCTTGTACCTGAAGCTGGTCTGAAACTTCAGCAAGAAAACCTGGTATCTTTAAAACTTTTACGAAGGCACAATGCTGTGGCTTCAGATTATCAGGCTGACATCTGAGATTAACTCATTGTAACCAAGACTTAAACCTGAAAGCTTTGTAATTTTTCCCACAGTGATTCAATAAGTAAATATAAGAAGAAAAAATAATTAAATAAAATTATGAAAAAAAGTTTTAAGTTGACATTGAAGCTAATTGTATCTTCAAAGATGTCACACCAGTGGCCAAGTAAATGAAAACAGAGATAGACAATTGGGACTATATTAAACTAAGAAGCTTCTGCACCTCAAAAGAAACAGTGACCAAATTACAAAGACAGTCTACAGAATGGAAAAGAATATTCACCCAGTACACATCCGCCATGGGGTTGATATCAAGGATATACAAAGTACTGGTTGAACTCCACAAGAAGAAAACATCCAACCCCATCAAAAAATGGGGCGACGAAATGAACAGAAACTTTCTCAAAGAAGAAATCCGAATGGCAAAAAGGCACATGAGAAAATGCTCTACATCGTTAATCATCAGGGAGATGCAGATCAAAACAACAATTAGATATCATTTCACACCACAGAGACTGGCCCACGTCCAAAAGAACAAAAGCAACTGGTGTTGGCGCGGATGTGGCGAGAAAAGGACCCTCCTTCACTGCTGGTGGGAATGCCGACTGGTTCAGCCCTTTTGGAAAACAGTATAGACGATTCTCAAAAAATTAGAAATTGGGCTCCCATTTAACCCAGCAATACCACTCCTGGGAATATATCCCAGAGAAACAAAAAAGTATAGTCAAACTGACATCTGCACTTGTTTGTTCACTGAAGCACTGTTTACAATAGCTAGAATCTGGAAAAAACCTGAGTGCCCAAGAACAGATGACTGGTTAAAGAAACTGGTACATCTACACAATGGAGTACTATGTAGCTGTTTGAAAAGTAAACCAGGAGGTTTACTCCATGGCTTGGAGGCCAGCCGCACACGCTAGGGGAAAAGGCAGCTCTGATAGAGAAGGGAGGACCAAATAAAAGGTGTTGGGAGGATCCTCCCAGGATGGGAGATGCGGAGATGCATGCTGAAAGTAGACTATAGACCAAACATGATTGCCCCTCAATGCCTCTTTTGCAAACCACAGCACCCAAAAGGAGAGAGAGAACAAAAGGGAATGCCCTGCCACAGAGGCAGGGTGGGATAGGGGGCATGGGGGTGGGAGGGATACTGGAATCAGTGGTAGTGGTGGAGGAATGGGTACTCGATCATTGGATAACTGAAACCCAAGCACAAAAATTTTTAAGTGTACAACTGTACCTCATGGTGTTTCACTAAAAAAAATTTTTTTAAGTTTTAAGTTTACTCTTTTTAACCTCCAAGAACAGATTAAGAGCTCTGCTTTTTATTTTTTATTCTTTTTTTTATGTAGGAGTACTGCTATTTATTCAGCCACTGATTAGGCTGGTTGAATTGTGCATGAACTCCATCTTACATTTTTCCCATTTCTTATAATTTATTGAATGACCGTGAGAGCAGTTACAAAGCTTTCGGGTTTAAGTCTCAGTCATACAACACCCATACCTTCACCAGAGCCACTATCCATCACCAAAATCCCCAGTATACCCCCATCCCACCTATGGGACAGATGATTTCCAAATTACTCTCTCTATACTTTGATTATACTCAACATTCGACACCACACCCAACATTATTATTTGGGATTTTACCCCAATACACATCTGCTGAAAAGGCAACAGTAGACAATTTGTTTTCTATTACTGGTTATGAATAACATATGATCTTGTGTGGCTTTGTGTGGTAGAGGCCATGAGATTTTGAAATTCTGTGATTTCAACAGTTAAATCTGTAGGGATTTTTTGCCAAAACCAACTGGGTTCCGAGATTTGTTTCTGAGTCTCTGGGATCATGGCCATTAAGCAGCTTGATCAGGAGCCAAAGAGGCCGTTTGTGGGCGGCAACTCAGGGTCTCTTTGGGACAGGGAGGAAAGGGCCGGCCCCACCCCCATCCCACGAGGCCTCACGAGTCTCGTCACTGAGGGCCCAAATGTGACTGTCCAATGGCCTCTGGAGGATGGCAGCCACCAAGCTGCCAAGGGGAGCAGGCGGAGGGAAAGCACCATTTCCCCCCTGGGGTGGCCCGACAACTGTAACCTACTGCATGGTCCGGATGCATTTCTGCCAAAAGCCACTGGGTTTCAAGATTTGTTTCTGAGTCTCTGGGATCATGGCCATTAAGCAGCTTGATCAGGAGCCAGAGAGGCCATTCATGGGCAGCAACTCAGGGTTTCGTTGTGACGGGGAGGAAAGGGCTGGTTTCACCCCCATCCCATGAGGCCCCGTGTGTCTCGCCACTGAGGGCCCAAACCTGACTGTCCAGTAGCCTCTGAAGGATGGTGGCCACCAGGCCGCCAGGAGGAACAGGCCAAGGTACAAAACCTATTCCCACCTGGGGTGGCCCAGCACCAGTAACCTACTGCATTGGACGCATTTCTGCCAAAATCCGTTGGGTTTCGAGATTTGTTTCTGAGTCTCTGGGATCATGGCCATTAAGTAGCTTAATCAGGAGCCAGAGAGGCCATTTGTGGGTGGCGACTCGGGGTCTTGTTGGGACAGGGAGGAAAGGACCGACTCCATCCCCATCCCGTGAGGCCTCACATGTCTTGTCACTGCAGGCCCAAACTTAACTGTCCAATGGCCTCTGGAAGATGGCAGCCGCCGAGCTGCCTAGGAGGAGCAGGCGAAGGGACAACACCCTTTCCTCTCTAGGGTGGGCTGGCAAAAGTAACCTACTGTACTGTCCACACACATTTCTGCCAAAAGCCGCTGGGTTTCAAGATTTGTTTCTCAGTCTGGGATCACGGCCATTAAGCAGCTTGATCAGGAGCCAGAGAAGCCATTTTTGGGCAATGACTTGGGGTCTTGTTGGGACAGAGAGGAAAGGACTGGCTCCACCCCCATCCCGTGAGGCCCCATGTGTCTCGTCACTGTGGCCCAAACCTGATTGTCCAATGGCCTCTGGAGAATGGCGGCCACCGAACCGCCAAGGGGGACCAGGCGGAGGGACAGCACCCTTTTCCCCCTGGGGTGGCCTGGCGACAGTAACCTACTGCGTGATCCAGACGCATTTCTGCCAAATGCCACTGGATTTCAAGATTTGTTTCTGAGTCTCAGGGATCATGGGCATTAAGCAGTCCAATCAGGAACCAAGCAGTTTTGGGCAGAGATGCGTCTGGTCTCTGCAATGGGTTACCAGCGCCTTTCCCAGGGCGGGGAAAGGGTGTTGTCCCTCCGCCCTGCTCCCCCTTGGCAGCTCAATGGCCACCATCTTCCAAAGGCCATTGAACAGTCAGGTTTGGGACCACAGTGAGAAGACACACGGGGCCTCAAGGGATGGGGGTGGAGATGGGCCTTTCCTCCCAGCCCCAATGAGACTCCTGAGTCGCCACCCAAGAACGGCCTCTCTGGATCCTGATCAAGCTGTTTAATGGCCATGATCCCAGAGACTCAGAAACAAATCTCAGAATCCAGAGGCTTTTGGCAGATATGCAGTCCCTGCAATAGGTTACTGGCACAGGGCCACCCTAGGTGGGAATAAGTTTTGTGCTTGGCCTGTTCCCCCAGTGACTCGGTGGCCACCATTCTCCAGAGACCATTGGATGGTCAGGTTTGGGCCCGCGGTGACAAGACACCTAGGGCTTAACAGGATGGGGGTACAGCCGGCACTTTCCTCTCCACCCCAACGAGACCCCATGTCGCCACCCACGAACCGTTTCTCTGGCTGCTAATAAAGCTCCTGAACGGCCATGATCCAAGAGACTTGGAACAACTCTCGGAACCCAGAAGGCTTTAGAAGAAATCCCTCCAGATTTAATTGTTAAAATCTTAGAATTCCAAAATCACGTGGCCACTACTGCAGCCATGCAGCATCATATATTATTCATAACCAGCAATAGAAAACAAATTGTCTGCTGTTGCCTTTTTTGGCAGATCTGAGTGTTGGGGTAAAATCAAATAATAATGGTTGGTCTGCAGTTGAAATATTGAATGCAATCAAAGTAGAGAGAGAATAATCTTCCCCACAGGTAGGGGTAGGGTGTGAGATGGGGGTATACTGGGGGTTTTGTGGTGGAAAGTGGGCACTGGTGAAGGGGCAGGTGTTTCATTGTATGACCGAGACTTAAACCAGAAAGCTTTGTAACTGTCTCATGGTGATTCAAAAAATAAAATTATAAAAAGTGGGGGGAATAGCGCCCTGCCTAGTTACTGAAATAAACTACACAGAAAAATTTTTATATATAAATAATGTTTCTTCTGCCATCACTGGTGGCAGTGACAACTGGGGTAAACATGCCCCAGAAGAGAATGGTAGGAGCAGGAGTGGAGCGATAATACAGCAGGGAGGGCATTTGCCTTCACATGGCCGACCCGGGTTCGAGTCAAGACATCCCAAATGGTTCCCCCTGAGCACCGCCAGGAGTAATTTCTGAGTGCAAAAGCCAGGAGTAACCCCTATGCATCACCCTGTGTGACACAAAAAGAAAAAAAAGGAAGAGTGGGATCATGGTGGGAGGCCTGCATTATTCCACGGAATGGAATGGTGATACTTCTCTCAAGAGACACTGATGCTGAGAGATCGGTAACGGCCGTTCCTCATCTCTTATAGATGGGGAGATATCAGGTGGGGGGCTCCACCCTCACGCTTTACACGGGGGAGAATGGCTGTTAGCAAGGAGAGAATAAGCAAATATGGGAAAAAAACGAGAAGAGAATTCGTTTTTTAAAAAATAATTTTTTGTGTGTGTGTCACACCGGGCAGTGCTCAGGTCTGACTCTTGGCTCTGTGCTCAGAGATCACTCGTGATGGGCCTTATGGGATGCCAGGGATCAAACCCAGGTCAACCACATGCAAAGCAAGCACCATACCTGCTCTACTATCACTCCGACCTGCTCATTTATTTTCAACCACCAATGTTCCCTCCACCTCCAATAAAAACTCCCACTCATAAAACCGTGTGTGTTTGTAGTGCCAAGTGCCAACCCCGGGCCTGACCCAGGCCACGCGAGAGGGACCTGCCACCTGCGCCCCTTACCACCAACCCACCACCAAACTTCCTTCTTGCGTTTCCTTTGTTCTCAGATCACGCAGAACCATTGTCATGGCCATGCTCACAATGACCACCTACTCTTTGTCCACACGTGTAATTAACAGTCTCATGAGGACTCCGTGTGACCCTCCACATCCCTCATGATTTTTGTTGCCAGGAGCTGCACAGACGGTGGGTTCCTGCCACCGATGAGTTAGGCAGACAGTCGCCAAGTCCCTAAGCTGTAATGGGAGTTGGTGCACTTGGGATGTTTATAGAATCTTCTCTGTATTCCCAGTGGTGGGCCTTCACTGGGCCGCTTCCTGCTGGGCTTGGGGCTCTGCAGTGTGGAAACACAGGGCCTGCGTGGGGGAGACTCTCCAAGCTCTCTGAGCTCTCCGCCTGACCTTTGCCCTGAAATGTCTCACCTTCCCCTTATTTCCTGTTTCTTCCTCTTCTTATACCATTCCCCGGAGATTTCTTTTTTTGTTTGTTTTGGTTTGGTTTTTGGTCCTCACCCATTCGTGCTTAGGGTTTACTCCTGGCTCTGTGCTCAGGGAGCACTCATGGCTCTGTCCTGAGGGAGCATTTCTGGCAGGTGCTGAAAATTGAGCTGAGGCAAGCACCTTAACCCTTGTAGTATTTTATTTATATATTTTTAATAATCAGGGTAATACTAACCTTGTATCAAAGGTGGGGGAGTTCTTTGGTTTTGCTGCTTGTTTGCTTTTATTTGGGGGTCACACCAGGCAGTTTTAAGGCTGAATCCTAGCTCTGTGCTCACTCTTGATGAGGCTTAGGGGAACGCAGTGGCATGCCAAGGATGGAACACAGATCAACCACACGCAAGACAAGCGCACACCCCACTATCACTCTGCCCCCCACCTGGGCGTTCCTTTTTTTTGTTCTACTTCCTAAAAGAGGAAGTATCAATTCCTAGAACTGATGTCATTTCTTCCTTAAATGTAGAACTCACAGTAAAACCCTCTGGCATGGACTTTTGTTTCTGGGAAATCTCGCATTACCCTTGTTCTGGCCCTTGTTCTGTTCATTTTATTTTGTTTCGGGGCCACACCAGGCAGTGCTCAGGGCTGACGCCTGCCTCTGAGCTCAGGACTTACTCCTGGCGCTTCTCGAGAACCCTGAGACGTAGGAGATTGAACCCGTGTGCAGGCAAGTGCCCTCCCCTCATTATTATATTCACATTTTTTAAAAACGGTCCTTGAATTTACAATGACAAGTATACAATTTTAAAATGATCTAAACCGGATATGCAGAATTGTTGGATATGTTTGTTTCTTGTGTTTGTTTGTTCGTTTGGATTATACAGCAACGGGTGACCTGAGTCTGAAGCTTGGCATCTAATGTGCCAGAAGGATAAGGAGGTATTTTCTAGAAACATCCTTCCCCTTCTCGTGTCTGTCTGATGTAAATAAAGAAGAGCAGGAGAGATAATACAGTGGAAGACATGCTGGCCTTGCACGTGGCTGACCGGGTTCAATCCCTGGCACCTCATAGTCTCATGTGGTCCCTGATGGAAGTGATTCTGGAGCACAGAGCCAGGAGTAACTTCTGAGCACCAGAGCGTGGGGCAAAAAGCAAAAAACTCCAACACACACACACACACACACACACACACACACACACGACACGATAGGGTGTAGAAAGAAGCAGGAAAGAATAGAAGCATACGATCTTGCAGTGTGTGGGGCCAAGCTGCAGACTTCAAACCGAGAATGTGTTCTTGGCCCATGGAAACAGCTTTCTGAGCCATCGTGACAGAAGCCTTCTTTAGTGGATGCTCCGGCCGTGATGGAAAACCACATAGTGCTCTTTCGTGGTCTCCCAGGTGGCCATGCATCTGTTCCGTCAGTCTGAGCTTACCCGCTTCCCAGACTCACCCCACCATCCCTGAGCGCTTCTTCCTCTGTACAGAGCACCCTCCTCCATCTCACTCTGCCCCCAGGGGGTCCTGCCTGCCATCTCCCCAGTGTGACCCGGCTGTTCTCCCTCGGGACTCGAGACTCTATGCCTGGGTCTGTGGCAGAGAAAGTTCTGGAGTCTCCTTGATGCCATGTCACTCATGATCCCGGTCCCCTCCCCCACCGCAAGCCCAGAGGAAGCCCTTCCTCTTTAGGATGCTATTTTCGCCCTGCTTCACCTTGGGGTTCCCCCTTATACACGTGTTGTTCGGCTTGACCTCATGTCTCCAGCCTCAATATCTGTTTATTTTCCTACAGGACTTTTTCTCTGGATTCCTTTTCGTTTGTTTTGTCGGCCACACCCAGTAGTGCTCAGGGCTGACTCTTGGCTCCACACTCAGAAATCACTCCTGGTGATGCTTGGGGCCATAGGGATGCTGGGGGATGGCACCCAGGTTGGCTGCTTGCAGAGCCCACTGTAGTATCTCTCCAACCCCTTGTTTTTGTGTTGTTTTGGCCAACTTGGTGATAATCAGGGCTTACTCCTAGCTCTGCTCAGGCTTGGGGGTACCCTATGTGGTTCCAGGGATTGAACTGGGCCAGGCACATGCAAGGCAAATGCCCTGCACACGGCACCATCTCCCCATGCCCTTTCTGGTTCTTTGGACTGGATCATTTGTATTTATTCATCTTGGGACCTATTGCTGCTCCTGCCACTCAGCTAGTACTCCAGGGTTGCCACTAAGCCTGTGGTACAGAGGTTTATATTACATTACTTTTTAACCTCAGGGTGTCCCATTCTCCTTCTCCTTTTTAAAAAAAATTTTAATGGTTTCTGGCTCTTCATTAAGCTTTATGTTCTGGAGTCACTGTAATTTACATCCATTTAGTGCCCTGCCAATACTCACAGGGCCGCAGGGAAGCAGCTGTGTGCTAGAGGTAACATCTGGGCCCAGAAAAATCCACCTCTTTGGCCTCTCCTTGTCTCTCAACTTCTCTAGCATCTTGGAGCATTTGTTGCTGATGCCTCTGTTGCTTAGCAACACTATGGAACTGACTCAATGACCACTAACATCTTCTTCTTCTCTTTCTCTGTTCCTAATGGTGCTCAGGAGACCGTATGGGATGCCAGGGATTGAACCCAGGTCGGCTGCGTGCAAGGCAAGTGCCCTCCATGCTGTCCTATTGCACCAGCCCAGTCTACACATTTCTCATCCATTTCACTTCCATTCATAGACACTGTAGGTGAAATTCCCTGAAGGGAGTTTCCTGCCTTCCACTCTAGGCAGAAGAACAAATAAGAGAGCTGGCTTGGGGTGTGGGGTGTGGAGGAAACACACCCTAAGCCAAGTTCCCTTCTAGACTTTCCACCTGGAATCCAAGTTCTCTCAATTGCAAAATACTGTTGTGTTCACCTGGGCTGTGTCCCTCCCTCATCCCTTGGGGTAGGTAACCAGGGAAATTCCACAGGGTCTTGCAGACATTTGAAACTGTCAATCACTCTTCCTCAGAACTTTCTGGTTTCCTGTCAACCCCTTCCTCCTCCTCTGATCTCTGCCTCCAGGGCCCGGTTGCTCATCCGGGGCTCACTCCCCAGACTCAGGACCCCCGCCCCCACAATTAATAGCCCCCGTGCAGCTCCCTTGTACCTTCCACACGTAGCAGCCTTTTCCCCTTGTGACCCCAGAGGGCACTCTGACGCTATTGAACAGGCTCCAGGACAGGTCCATTATCCACCCAGCCCACATGGCCAACTGTCTGTCAGCCCGTGGCCTGCTCTTGCCAGTCAGTAGAGGTGCTATGTGTGTTCTACACCGGAGACTGGGACCACCCCTCCATCTAGGAAATGTGCAGATTATTGGCACACACACACACACACACACACACACACACACATACACACACACAGCCTCTGTGCAAAATATAGTGGACCTCCTAATGGCCTCTTTCATCCATATAAATATTTTAATGCCGTGCTTAAAAATGAAAAGGATCAGTAGGGCACTTGCCTTGTATATGGCCAACCTGGGTTCAATTCCTGCTACCCCGTGGGTTCCCCGGAGGGAGCCAGGAGGAAGCCCTGAACACCACTGGGTGTGGCCCCCAAACTAAAAAGAAAGAAATAAAATTAAAATTAGAAGCAATGCAAAACTCCCCAACAGGCACCGAGTCAAGAAGTCAAATCGAGTCAGAATCCTAAGGCAGGAATCCCCTGGGATATCTGTGAAACTCCCCCCTTCCCCGCATTGGTTGTTACGCCCCAGCACTTGCACAGGCCTCCTAGTCTCTAGTCTCCTGCAACCTCCTGCCCTGTACACACTTCGTGTCTGAAGAAAAAAGAAAAAAATAAACCACCAGCACACCCCCTGCGTGAACTTGCCTATCCCATCTCAGCCCTGTTTTCTTTTTCTTGGGAGTGGGTTACAATTCGGTTTTTGTTCTCCACACAATCTGCTCTGGCCAAGATCAAGCAAGTCTCCACAGCTTGGAGCTGGTCTGGCCGACCCTGGCTCCTGGGGAAAGATCAACCCCTCCCCCCCCCCCCCGCCCCCAAGCTTGGAACCCTTTTCTCTCAATTCTTGGTTTCTCTGCTTCTACCTGTCCATCTATCTCAGGCTTCCCATCTTCCTGGCCATCTGCGTGGAGTCCAGGTTCTCTGCTCTGCCTCCCCCAGGGTTTTCCCTGGCCCCTGCTGCTCCCTACTCCCCGTGCTCCCAAAACTCAACGTCACCATGGCCTCGTGGACCACAATCGTCCCTGCGGGTGTCATTGACCCACACACCGGACCGTTTGCTCCCTCCCACAGCCCTGAAGCCTCATCTCTGTAACCTAACACAGCTCCGCCGTCTAAATGCCCAGCCAGCACCCTGCAGGGATCCTGGATTTATTCCTGTGTCGTAGCCCAGATACAGGACTCTCGACACGTTGTAGAACAGCAATGTCACGCTTTGATCCACCCTGCAAGCCCATGCTCACCTTCCATCAGGCTAACATCCTTTGTCACACATAGTCACCACACTTGTTTGTCTGTATTCCGAGATGAGATGTTGAAGATCTACTCTCTTCGCAGCTGTCAAATAACTGGAATGACTGACCGATTCCTTTTGTATGGCATTTGTACCTATTAGTCAACTGTCCCCTGTGCGCTCTGAATGCATTTAGAATCGGCCTCTCTCCTACTTTTTGTCTTAACCCCCGCAATAGCCTTTTTATTCCTTACATGGGATGTACTTTATAGACTAGTTTGTAGTTGGGACCAGAATTTCATTTTATTTTATTTGATTTCTTTGAAAAACAGTAACAACAAGCCTCACAATGGAGACGTTACTGGTGCCCGCTCGGACAAATGGATGAACAATGGGAGGACAGTGCTACAGTGCTACAGTTATGTAAATAAAGATAAATAAAACATTATCTGATTTTATTTCTTCTTTTCTTCGTTTTCTCCAAAATTTCCTTTTTTTTTTCTTTTATTCTTTTTTTTTCTAATTTTTAGGCCTTACCCCTCTGTGCCTACAGTTTATGCCTGACTATGTTCTCAGGGGTTACTCCTGGCAGGGTTTGGGGGTTCATATGTGGTACCTGGAATCAAAACCGGTTTGGCTGCATGCAAGTCAAGAGTCCTACCCGCTGTAATTTCTCTCCAGTCCCAATTTTATTTTTTTCTCACTGTTTTATTATATTTTTTGGCCACACACAGCCATGCTCAGGATTTACTCCTGGCTCTGTGCTCGAGGATCACTCCTCGGGTTGTTTGGGGAATCACAGGGAGTTCCGGGGATTGAACCTATGTCAATCGCATGCAAGGCAAGTGCTCTCACTAATGTGCTAAAGTACTGTCCTCTCTCAGAATTTTGATCTAAGCTTAAAACAATCTTGTTGAACTTCTCTACGTAAATTCTTTTCTGCTTAAGAAAAAAAAGATCATCAATATGTGCATGAAAATATCTTTCAAAGGATATGCATTCTGGCTCCGGTATGTGGGTATCAGGATTATTTCTCCAAACCGCATGGTGCCACTGAAACTGGGCAGCTTATTCCAGGTTCCCAGTCTGCCCCTGATGCTGGAAGTCATGCCCTCAACCCACCCACAGCGCCATCTTGGCACACAGTAGTGAAGAGTTCCGGCAGGTACAACAACACCAGAGAATTCTCCAGGCCCCATACCAGGCCGACATCACTGGGATGCCCCAGATGGAGCAGGTGCAGTCTCCCTGCCTTCTCCAGAAGGAATCCAGAGACCATGTGCTTCTTTAAGCATGGCTCCGGTATGTGGGTTGCAGGACTAATTCCTTGAAGCCACATATGCGGCTGTGCAACGTTTCTTGTTATGCAAAGTGAGAAATGGAAAATAAATGATCTATTGTTTGCCTCTGGAAGGCAGACTTAAATGGTGGTGGGACTATCCAAGAAAAATATAATGCCCCAATCTAGAGAGAGAGTATTTGAGCTCTTGTCTGTCATAGAGGCAGGATAAGGACCTGGATGGAAATGGAGAGGATAATGGGGATATTGGTGGTGGAAACTTGCACTGGTGGAGGAATGAGTGATCGATCATTGTATAGCGGAATATCAAACATAAAACCTTTGTAACTGTATCTTATGGTGGCTCAATAAAAAATAAAAGAATTGTAAAAAAGGCTATGCATTCATCAGCTTCTTTGTATAATTCCGGAAGTCTTATTTATATATTTTAAGCTATAATAAAGCTACATACGTTCAGAGTTGTTCTATTTTTTTCCAGCAAACTACCATCTACCAAGATGCTAATGATGCCAACATTCATTGACCCTTTGTGTGATGATAAAGCTTTGGACAAGGCTGAAAAGATAGTACAGAGGGGAAGGCACTTGACTTGCATGTGACCAACCTGGGTTCAATCCCAGCATCCCATATGGTCCCTGAGTACCGCCAGGAGTAATTCCTGATGCAGAGTCAGGAGTAAACCTTGAGCATCACTGGACGTGACCCATAAATCCAAAAAGTTATTAAAAACAAAGAAGGTTTGAGCCTTGATGTTGTTTTAGTAATTTTGACCTTCCAGATCACAATTTCCCTATAATCTCTTTCACCTCAGGATATATCGTTCCTGAGGGGCAGAGCTTTCAAATAAACAATAGTCCACCTTCACTGAACTCCACTGCACCCTGGTGACTCTGGCTGTGGGTGAAATGACCAAAAGAAGAGGTCCTGGAAGGAGCCTCTGCATTCAGTGTCTGGGTCCCCCCAAGACCCATATCAGCCACTTTATAATCAAACAGTATTGAATGATGCATAACTCAGGGACTGACTCATGGCAATGGGGCGCTCATTGACTTACGTGGGGTGTCTTCATGCCCACACTACAGAGCTGCTCCGTGCTCGAGAGCCTCAGGGGTGTTCAGATATTCACCTTGTCAGCTATTCAACCATCAGCTAGGATGGTTGTAATCAATCAATTAATTAGTCTCCATTTAATAATCAGGGTGTAGTCTAATCAATCATTGAGGATGGACCCTGCCCAACCACTCAGGATGGACCCTAACCAATTCGTCCACTGGGTAGCAGGCCTTGACGACTGACCCTTGACAGTAGTAGAAGCTGCTGCCTAGGCACCTTTGACTGCTGAATCACAGCCAGACAGGAAAAGGACAATCCTGCTCCCTTTTCTTGCCATGCCTCTGGCTGTGTGTCCCCTTTCACCTTCCAGAACTTTCCCCCTGGGTATCTCTACCTCTCGTGAGCCTGGCCCTCCTACTGCAGTGTCTGTCCCACCCACCCAGGGCTGAGCACCGTGCCGTAGCTGCCATTCCTCACTGTCAGGTGCAGCAGGGCTGGTTTCTGCCCCTCATGTCCCCACAGGTCTCAGTCCCATCCTGAGATCCCTCTGTCCCACTCTGTCTCCTAATAAAGACAGTGATTCACAAGTTCACTGGGGGGGTCCTGGGTGAATGGGGAGGCAACAGCAAGTCAGGGGCCCCCAGGAAATCTGTTTCTGGGAACCCCATTCAATCCTCAGTGGACTATTAATGGATGAGCTGCCGCATATATAAACGCACTTGGGGGCCAGGGGCCATTCCAAGTTGAGTTAGGGGACGCCTAAATTCTAGATGGAAGCGTGATCCTGCAGACCCCCCAGGAAGTGGCTGTATTTGAAGGCAGAACCTTTCAAAGGGGAGCATTTAAATTGGCCCATAGGCTGGACCCTTGTCTGCGAGGAACCAAGGGCTAATAAACAGAGGTCAAGAAGATGGACATTTGCTCATTGGACCTATAATCCTGAACGCTGGTACCCCGGGGCTGCAATGGCCTTATCTTTGCCCCTCCACCTGGAGAGAGCACATTGCAAAGATATCTGCTGATAAACAAGGTCCTGGGATGTGTAAGGGAGGTGTCTCAATGCATGAAGAGAGTCACGATCTGACCCGAGATATTGTTCCTCTCCTAATGATGACTGTTAAGCAATGTTGCAACATGGACGACGGTTTGGGCTAGTCCAGGAGGCTGAGCCCTGACCTGGACACCATGCGTTTTCTCTTTTATTCTCTCTCTCTCTCTCTCTCTCTCTCTCTCTCTCTCTCTCTCTCTCTCTCTCTCCTCTCTCTCTCTCACACACACACACACATATATACACACATTTTTTTTTTGTCTTTGGGGCATACTTGGAGGTGCTCAGGGCTTACTCCTGGTTCTGTGCTTAGGGATCACTCCTGGCAAGACCAAACGGAGTTGGCAGCCTGCAAGGCCAGCGCCCTCTGCTGGCCTGTTTCTCAGTCACTATTTTTTATTGTTTTTCTTTTTGGGTCACAGGGGTTTCTCCTGGCTTTGCACTCAGGAATTAGTCTTGGCGGTGCTTGGGGGATCATATGGGATGCTGGGAATTTAACCCAGGTCAGCTTCATTCAAAGCAAGCAACCTATCCACTGTACTATCACTCCAGCCCAGTCCCTATTTGTTTTTCTTTCTTTTTTTTTTGTACAATGTAGGAGTATTGGTATTTATTCAGTCATTGATTAAGCTGATTGAATTGGGCATGAACTTCACATTACTTTTTCTTTTTTATTCAGAATATTATTTTTATTTTTATTGTTTTATTATCATTCCCCCCACCCCTGTTTTTTGATTCACTGTGAGATACAGTTACAAAGCTTTCATATTTGAGCTTCAATCATACCATCATCAAACACCTATTCCTTCACCAGTGTACATTTTCCACCACCAAAATCCTCAGTATTCCCCCACCCCCATCCCCGTTCCCAGCCTACCCCTGCTATTTGGCAGACAATTTCCCCCCTACTCTCTTCACTTTGGTTACATTCAATATTTCGACAGCAGTCTCACCACCACTCAAACCTGCCAAAAGGGCAATGCTAGATGACTTGTTCTGTATTGTTTGTTATGGATTGAGTATAATGCCCAGGGAGTATAAAGCTTCCGGGACAGCTGCTGCGCATTTTCTTCTGTGTGCCCACAATCCACACCTCTCTGCCACATGAACCCCAACTGCTCCGGCTGCGCTGGTAAGCGACCCCATCTCTGGCTCCAGGATGCCCCTTCTCCAAGCGCTCCTGGGAACCTGGCTCAGGCGGACCCTAAGCTGACGCTCCAGCAACTCACAGAGCCTCTCCTTCCTGGGTGCTCTCCGTTCCACCAAGGGTGGTGAGGCTGCAGGTGGGGTGTGCCGGTCGGGTCGCGGGGATGGAAGAGGCGGCCCTCAGCCCGTTCCCGCTCTCTTCCAGGCAGCACCTGCACCTGCACGGACTCCTGCAAGTGCAAAGACTGCGAATGCGGCTCCTGCAAGAAGAGTGAGTTTGGTTCCCGGATTGGGGGCGCCAGGTGAGGTGCAGGGGGGTTCCCGGTGGGCGCGTGCGTGGTTCTGTGGGAAGGGGTGTCCAGTGGGGTCTGGGCTGATGTCCCTCTGTCCTCTTGTCCCCAGGCTGCTGCTCCTGCTGCCCCACAGGCTGTGCCAAGTGTGTTCAGGGCTGTGTGTGCAAAGGGGCGTCGTCGGACAAGTGCAGCTGCTGCACCTGAGATGGGGGGCGAGAAGGGGCCCCTGATGTAAATAGAACATTCATGTGTGCCCCCCCTTCTTGGATGCCCTCTTTTTACTATGAGCTATGTGAATGACAATAAAAGACGTTGAATGGATTGTGGTTCAGGGTCTGGTCTGTGCCTGGGAATAAGAGAGCTCGTGCCCACTGGATGGGTGAGGGGTGCTCTGGAAGGGCAGATCTGGGGCCTGAATACATGTTGGTTCCTAGCAAAGGGGCCTCAGGGACACAGTGGCCTCAGGTTGTCAATTAAATTGATAGTACCAGGAACTCTACATGCCGTGGGATCAGGGTCCCTGTATTACCTGGTTACTGCCTATGGCTGTGAACAGACTCAAATTCTCCTCTCTGGTTGCCTACCAGTTTGGATCCCGGGAGATGCTGGTCCCACAGTTGTAGTGGGAGTGGAGTCTGCGTCCTGTGTGTTCACTCTACACAGCCCTAATCTCTAAAATGTCACAGAATGACCTAATTTTCATAACTCACGCGTGTGAGATTTGGTGAAGCCAAAATGATGAAAATAGTTTCAGGAGCAATAATATAAGAATCGTGTGGTCGATGAGGACAATCTGGCAGGCTACCGAATGTAAACTGCCCACAAGGCAGAGTCTGGCAAGCTCCAGTGGCATACCCAATATGCCAAATACCAGTAACAATGATGGGTCTCATTCTCCTTACCCTGAAAGAGCCTTGAATGTCACACTTTTTAGAATCTCAGGACTAGGACGAAGGAGACATCACTGGTGCCAGCTCGAGGCAATCAATGAACAACAGGATGATCCTGATCGTGATAATGTCCAGGAAATTCTGTGTCATTCTCTTCCACAAGTTTTAGTCTCTGGGTCTTGGCAGTTGATGAGATTACATGGCGTCGGGGGTGGTTTGTGGATGTGACTGGAAAGCTTCTGGAAAACTGGGGAGCTGGGAGGAGGAGGCCCAGTCCCAATCTGAGCAGTCTTGGAGATCTCAGTCACAGGCTCCCGCGTACCTGGGTTTTCCTGCCTGTCCACTCTCCAGTGAGGTTCATCCTGTCTTGAGTGAGGTTTGTCCCCTCTTGGGAGAGGTCATCCGAGAATTTGGAGAGTGGCCTTGTGCATGGCGGCAGTTGGGTTCTGGAGGTTTTTGGCTGCCAGGGTTCTCTTTGGGATGGGGAGGGAGACTCAACCCACCCCCCTCCGAGGTGCCCCGATGAATATAAAGGCAGGATATTCTGTGTCGCTCACTTCCAAGAGCTTTAGTTTATCATCTCTGGGTCTTGGCCATTGATGAGATTACATGGCGCTGGAGGCAGTTTGTGGGTGTGACTGCCAAGCTACTGGAAAACTAGGGACCTGAGGAGAGGAGGCCAGTCCATAACCAAGCAGGTCTGGAGATCTCAGTCACGGGTTCCCAACTCCCTCTGCGCTACAGGCCTTAATTGCATCTTTTTTTTTTTATCTCTTTCGAGATTTGTGGGTTTCTGTAATAAGGCCAATAAGTGTGCTTATATAGCTGAGCTGGAGGTGGTTTGTGGGTGTGTCTCCCACATACTTAAATTTTGGCCGTTTCATTTCTTGGCCGAAAGTTATTGGGGTCTGGCCAAAGGTACAGCAGCAATTTGGGGGTATCTGGAAGTCTGAAGGTACCATCAGGCTACTGATTCACTCGCCCCGCAGCTATAGGTTGACCTGCTGGTGGCATTATCCCCCCACCAGTCCCTATTTCTTAACTCTCACAGTGGCCCAGCTCAGCCCTGTTCACCCAGATACCACCCCATCCCCATGCATGTGTAAATCAGTGTCTTTCTTAGAAGACAGAGTCGGACAGAGGGATCCCAGGATGGGTCTGAGACCTGTGGGAACATGAGGGGCAGAAGCCAGCCCTGCTGCACCTGACGCTGGACTTAAAAATGACAGAAATAATGTAAAGAAGCCTTCCCAGCCAGCCCCCCAGTTATACATCCCAATAGGATAGTGGGGAGACCCCGGGTTCAACACTGACCCCCACCCCAGTGACCCCCAGTGCTTCCACATTCACCCCTACACCAAAAGAGAAAAAGGTCCCCAGAGTCCAGGCAAGATCGCACAGGGCTGCAGGGTTGGTCTGGTGCACGGGGCCCAGCTACTGCCAGGGGTGGCCCAGAACCCCAAGGAACCCTCAAAAGAAAAATCAAATGCAAAGAAAGGGGGCAGGAGAGATAGGACAGCAGGTAGTACACTGGCCTTGCACTCGGCTGACTCAGGTTCAATCCCCGGCATCCCATGGGGTCCTGGGCACCACCAGGAGATATTCCTGAATGCAGAGCCAGGAGTCAGCCCTGAACATCACCAGGTATACACACATCTCACCCAGCCTCGCACAAAAAAGGCAAAAACAGAGGCCCCAACCCCTGAGGAGGTGTCGGAGGCCTGTGCCAGGCATGTGTCCAGCCCCCCACACCCACACTGCTCTCCTCCCCGGTGCCCCCACCCCCCAGCTTCCCAGACTGCGGAACCGAGGCTGAAGCCCGTGAGGGTCTGGTGGAATA
Organism: Sorex fumeus; assembly: GCF_029834395.1. Lineage (NCBI taxonomy): Eukaryota > Metazoa > Chordata > Mammalia > Eulipotyphla > Soricidae > Sorex > Sorex fumeus. Next base: position 126,097 of record NW_026606121.1, read on the forward strand.
ACACGGGAGCACTGCTTGCCTGAGACGCCGTTGATCCCATCCTGTGGTGGCCACGAGAGCCACCGGAAGTGACCCCCAATAACTCAGCAGAGCAGCATCTGAGCTACCACCTGTGGCCCAGACCCACCACAGGTCAATGAGGCAGTGGCGATGTGTTTGCACTGTGGCTGGAGAGCACAGGGTAGAGGCAGAGTTAGAGCTGCGACAGGAGACCCCCAGGGGTGCAGCGGGGGCTCTGGCCTCAGGCAAGCCCTGCTTGTGCTCTAAGAACAAGGGTCTCTTCTGTGCACACCTGTCATGTCTCAGGGTGTAGGACTGCCCAGTGCCGGGAGATGGCATTAACATGTGAGGATGGGTTGGCCCTGGTTAGGACCTGGGGTTGCTGTGACTGGAATGTGGGGGTGGAAGCACCTGGGAACGACTCAGGAGCCCCAGGGCTGTCCCTGCAGTGGTCTAGCTCCATGGCCAGGCCCCCGGGGGAGTGCTGTTGGTGGCCAGCCTGGCAGAGGTGGCTGTGAAGGGCAGGGCTGAGTCTGGAGCCTGCTGTGCTCCCTCTGCTCAGTCCCAATCCTGGAGTCCCTTGAGGCGGTCCCATCCATGAGCCGCCCTCCCCCACTGTGGACACACTTCCTCTGCATTTGTCCCCCCCGCCCTTTCTTGTGATCCTTTGCTTATTTTGTTGTTGGATTTGGGGGTCATACCCAACGTGGCCCAGTGTCTGCTCCTGGCTGTGCTCAGGGGAACACTGCAGGGTTAGCCATGTGCAAACCCACTGCCTCAACTCCAGGGCTGTCTCTCTGCCCCCCCTCCCCCACACTGTTTTTGTGCGTGTTTGGGTGTTTTTTTTAAATTTTTATTAGTGAGACATCATGAGGTACAGTTGTAGACTTACAAATTTTTGTGCTTGGGTTTCAATTATACAATGATCAAATACACATTCCTCCACCAGTGCCCATTTCTCACCACCACGAACCCCAGTATCTCTCCCACCCCCCATTCCCCCCATCCTACCCTGCCTCTGTGGCAGGGCATTCCCTTTTGTTCTCTCTCTCTTATTGGGTGTTGTGGTTTGCAAAAAAGGCATTTACTCCATGGCTTGGATGCCAACCACACATGCTAGGGGAAAAGGGAGCTCAGATAGAGAAGGGAGCACCAAATAAAGGGTGTTGGGAGGATCCTCCCAGGATGGGAGAAGCATGCTGAAAGTAGACTATAGGCGTGTTTGGGTTTTAACCATATCTAGTGTTCGGGGGTTTCTCTGGGCAGTGCTCATGGGACCATAAGGTACCAGGGAATGAACCCAGGGTTCCTGCATGTCAGGCCTGCATTCCAGCGTGCTGAGCCATCTCTCAGAACCCGCCCCCCAATCTTGACCTTAGCATATCCCCGCTCCTGGAGCTCACCCTGATGCTAGCTGACCTGCCCCCACCTGCAGCTCAGGCCCCGTGGTTCCTCCCACCCTCAGCCAGTTCTCTCTCCACAAGGTGCTGAGCTAATCAGGCTGATTACGGCTCAGGCGCAGTGCGGCTCTCCCTGCTCCCACACGCAGTAAATTTCCTCAGCTGCCAGCCCACTCCCTGTGGGCCTCTTGGCCAAGCAGCCAAAAGCCACAGGCTGATGCTGTCTCATCGCTGATGAATCAGGCCTGCGCGGCCAGTACAAAACCCCACAGTATGCGGCAGCAGAGTGCTGTGTCCTGGCGCCCCCATACCGGTGGCTTGTGGCGTTCTCTGGGCCCAGCCTTAGTCGCTGACCTGCGACCAGGCCACAGCCTCAGAAACCATGTTCTTCTGACCACAGCCTGCGAAAGGGCCTCAGACTTCCAGCCTCTCTGTTCTGAAAAGGTGTCCTGAAGAGGTGGAGGAGCACGAAGAGGAAGAAAGGAGGGAAATCAGATCAGATCAGGAAACCCAGAGACCCCCAGGGACAGAGAAAGAGGCCTGCTGGCTGTTCCTTCACTCGTGATCTGGAATATTCCAGAGAGGAAGTGGCGTTGGCAGGGAAAGGGGCAACCTGAACCCCAGGTAGTGGAGGGACAACATTTTGTGAGTTGTTTGTTTGGGGGCCACACCTGGCAATGCTCAGGGGTTACCCCTAACTCTGCACTCAGGAATTACTCCTGGCGGGCTCAGGGACACTATGGGATGCTGGGGATGGAACATGAGTTGGCTGCAAGCAAGGCAAATGCCCTCCCCAATACACTATTGCTCTGGCACCAAGAATTTTGATAAGAGGTGTTTTTAATCTCGAGAATGGTAATTTTTGGGCAGTTTCTCTCAGACATGGCTAAGGAACCGACCCAAACAAGCAAAAATCTTGCCTAGATGTGGTGGGAATTGGGATGATTCCCTCAGGGAACAGGATGGGCAGGAAAGGACTGTGGGGATGGTCTGTTTGGGGGTGGGATGTGCTGGGACTTTGGGGTGGGTGTGACTCCTATACACACAAGTCATGAGATGCGCTACTCCTGAATTTCCACAGTGCTGTAAGATTTTTTAAAAAGAGAAAAATCTTTCAAATAAAGGGGCTGGAGCAGTTTGCTTTGCACACCGCTGACCCGGGTTTGATCCCTGGCTCCACAAATGGTTCCTACAAGTCTGACAGGAGTGATGGCTGAGCAAAGCCAGGTGTGGCAAAAGCCCCAAAATAAATATACTGGTGGGCTGGAGCGATAACACAGCAGGTAGGGCGTTTGCCTTGCGTGCAGCCAACATGCCAACCCAAGTTCTATTCCTCTGCCCCTTTCAGAGAGCCCGGCAAGCTACCTGTGATGTATTTGATATGCCAAACACAGTAACAACAAAGTCTCACAATGGAGATGTTACTGGGCCCGCTCGAGAAAATCAATGAACAACGGGAAGACAGTGATCAGTGGTAGTGATTCTAAAAATCTTGTGGAGATGAGTCTCAACTCTGTTTGGTTTAACAAGTGCGAACAGCCTGGGCAAGTGGCGGCAGTGTCAGATCCAAGGGGAGCAGAGCCCTTGGCATCAGGACGAAATGTCACGTGACTCTGTCCTGTAAAGGTGGGAAGACGGAATGTTGGGGTCTCTCCTCTTTCTTGTGTCACCCATCATCCAACGTGATGGGATTTGGGGTGTAATAGGTCGTGAGGGTGGGGCCTCATGACTGGGATTGGCGCCGTCCTAGGACTCCACCGGGGAGGGCAGTGAGGAGAGGTGGAGTGAGAACCTGCCGGCCAGCTCTTACCAGACACCCCCACTCTCAGCAGCCACCGATTCTGATCTTCTGGTACCAAGGGTCTTGAGAAATTAATATTCATTGTTCACAAGCCGTCAATGCTGTGATATTGTGTTATAGCAGCTCCAATGGGCCCAGACAGAAAGGTCTAGATGCTGGGATGATGGACCCTGGCTCTAGGGCACGCCCTAGTACTGAGCCTGCCTGCAAGCGTTACATTGTCCACCAGGAGGCAGCAGCACTCAGGCTCGGTCCCAGCAGCTGGTTGCCGTGTAGAGAGACGCCCTGGACCAAAGTTAGCCCCAGCTCATGAGCGAAAGGGCTCAGCAGACAGAGACACGGGGGGAACTTTGCTCAGCAGACAGTCAGGGGCACGACCTTGGAAACACGCTGGCTCGCTTTCAGATGGTCGAATATTATCCCTTCCCCTAAACGTTTCTGTTTCTTTAGGGGCCACCCTGGTGGTACTCAGGGCTGACTCCTAGCTCTGTGCTCAGGGGTCACTCCTGGTGGGGCTTGGGGAGATCATACGAGGTGCCAGGGATCGAACCCAGGCCCGCTGGATGCAGGGCAAGCGCCCGATTCATCTCGGGCCCCAAATCCCCTCCCCTCAGTTTTAACCCAGGAAGTGGATGTAGTAGCTGTAGAGAGAACCTAGACCCCTCCAAGTTCTCATCTCCCCCCAAAAAGAAACCCGGGGCCAAAAAGAGACACAGGGGCTAAGTCACCTGCGTGCATGTGGCTGACCCTAGTTGAATCCCAGTGCCACAAATTGGTCCCCTGAGCACCACCAGGCGCGATTGTTGAATACAGGGTGAGGGGTGCACCCTGAACACCAAAAAACAAAAGGAAAAGGCACAGGAAAAATTCCCATTTCTGGACAAAGAACGTTCTCTATCTCAGGAGAGAATAAGTCCTGAATCTAGGGATTGAGAAGTGGATGCCGCCTTCTGGGGTGGTCGTGTGAGCTAGGGAGCACAGGCATATGGACACTTCCGGGCTGCACGGGAGCCAGACTCAAACACGCCCTCTCCTGGGGCAGGTGAGGTACAGGAGCTATGCCAAGAAGGCAACTGGAGAAAAAGGCTCGGAAACCATGAAAACTTCACGCAATTGCTTTTGCTTTTGCTACCGGAACTTCTGGGATGATTGCGACGCCCAAAGAAATCAAAGAATTAAGACCCTTAAATGTAAAAATAATCAGGATCTGTAATAAATAGGGGAAATGCTATTGATTCATTTTTCATTAATGCGGAAGGAGCGAATCTCCCCAGGGCCTGTGACTGCCCCACTGACAGCTGCCGGTTTCAAGCAAGCAAGTGGGCGGGGCCTCGGCGCTGTCCCTGGTGCTGAAACGTCTCCAGCAATGGCTTGAGCACCTGCAGTGTCTCTTCGACTTTGAGAAAAGCTTGTATTGTCTTTTACGGGCTTTCTGCTAAAAGTCTTCACTTGAAATAGTCCAGCAAGAGCCCCAACAGAAGTCTCTTAATTCCAACAGCTTCTCGCAGGACTGTTTGTTTTAACATTATTACATCTTTATCTGGGGTCTCCTGATACTTATCTGCAAAGAGAGAGGGGACCGAGTAAGAGCCGGACAAAGTGGAGGGGTACCTGGGATTTGGAAGCACCCGAGGCTGGGTCTGGAGGATGAAGCTAAGAGCAAATCAGCTCTGCGTACTTCTCTCCCCACCAGCCTCTCACTGGGGATTTCCAGGTGTCCTGACTATGGAGTTCAGTTTTCCCTGGCAGCCCTAGTCTAGAGAGAATCCATCATGCTAGATGATTTGCTCCACCAGCTCACTTCTGCAAACTGTATTTTCCCTGTCTAAAATGCTCAACTAGTTCTACATAAGCAGAGTGGTAATCAAGGAGTGATCACCTTTTCCAAAGGACCAGGTGTGGGGGCTGGAATGATAGGACAGTGGGGAGGACCTTGCACTTGGCCAACCTGGGTTCAATCCCCGGAATCTCATATGGTCCCCCAAAGCACTTCCAGGAGTAATTCCTGAGTGCAGAGCCAGGCGCATCACCCGGTGTGGCCCCCAAAGCCAAAACAAATAAACAACAACAACCGAAGAAACCTAAAGGACCACGAGTGAATGGCATGACAGGGGGACATAACAGATACCATACTTCTACTCAGGCTGCCCTTGCTGCTGAAAAGGGCTGGCACTTCAACATCTCTAGAATTCATTACCAGTTCAGAGCCAATAGAGAGAATTCTTTCTTCTTCTTCCTCCTCTTTTTTCTATCTTCCTTTTTCCCCTTTCAGCCATACTTGGCTATGCTCAGGGGTGAGTCCTGGCTCTGCACTCAGGAACCATATGGTGTGTCGGGATGGAACCCAGCTTGGTCACATGTGAGGTAAACACCACCGTGCTCTACTATCACTCCAACCTCAGTATAAAGGATCAAAGGACCAGCTCCAAGATATCATAAGAAAGTATGGTGAATATAGAACATTTCTTGAGATAACCATCACCACATCTGATTCCCCAAGCCCTTCCAGGAGAGATCCCTGGCACAGAGCCAAAAGGAAGCCCTAAGCACCAGGTATGACCCCAAAACAAACAAAAGAAAGGCAGCATATTAAAAAGGTAAGAGCCAGTGGTAGATAAACTAGCCTAACAAAATCGGTGAATCTGGAGCCCGAAGAGAGAGTAGGTGGGTGCTAGAGAGTGGGGAGGGCATTTGCCTTGCACACAGCCAACCCAGCACCCCACCTGGTTCTACGAGCCAAGCCAGGAGTAAACCCTGAGTGCAGAGCCAGGAGTCAGCCCTGAGCACCACTGGGTGTGGCCTCTTGCACTCCCCCCAATTCTAAATATCAAAGATGTTCTGGCACTCAAAGGGAAAATGGTACTGGATTGGCTGCAATACCTGGGAAACTCATTGACAGAGTGATGTTTGGTGGAGGTGGAGGATGCTGAAATACTAAGAATCAAGTATCGTCATGTTTGCAACCAACTTTCAAATAATTCATCTGAGCTTGTAGCCATGCACAGAAGCCAGGACTCATGTCCATGGAAAGGAACACAAGACAGTAACATTTCTCTACCATTAACAGATGGGAAACTGATACAGGGTCTTCACCCCATTGATCCAATGGGCAGAGAAATGTTTCCTATATGATTATTTATTGTCTTTAACTTTTACTTGTTGGGTCACACCCAGCGATACTCAGGAGTTACTCCTGGCTCTGCACTCAGGACTCACTCCTGGCAGTGCTCAGGGACTATATGGAATGCGGGAATGGAATCAGGTCAGGCATGTACAAGGCAAACGCCCTCCCCACTGTGCTATCACTCCAGCCCTGACTGCTTGATTATTTTAAAATTTTACAGGAATTTGAATGTTTAGCCAAACCACATGGCTATCAGGGACACATTTGTGAGGATGAGGAAAGTTCTAGCACTAAAGATACGGGGCTCAGGGAAGCAGATTTCTCCTGCCCTTCAGCTTCCCTTCCCCACCTGCTGCCCCAAGTCCTGACCCTTTCCAAGGAGGGCCTGGAGGACCCCCTAGCTAGTTCAGCATGGGCCTGACCAAGCACCTCAAGGGACCACCACGGGAGAAGGGAGCTGAGCCCTGAGCAATCCAGAGTCCCCCATGGGCACGTCTCACCTGATTTCCAGAGTGCAAGAGGCTCGCGGTGGGCTGGAAGCGGTTCATGGGGTTCATGGGGATCTCCCACCGAGATCCTGGATCAGGGAAAGAGCCACAGAGGCAAAAATGAGGAGGTCAAGGGTCATCTGCCTGCCACCCCAGTCTGGGCCCCAGCCTGGGACGGGAAAGCCTGCAAATATCTCTGCAACATCGGAGCCGGGCAGCAGGCAAGTTCCTGTCGGAGCACAGCTGAAAATGCTGGAAAAAACCTGCCTCTATGCTGATGGATCCATTCATTTACCCTTGCAGTCTTACCCAGTTTTTCCTTTCTATTTTCTGAAGCTGAGTTAATAGGGCCTACGTGTGTGTGTGTGTGTGTGTGTGTGTGTGTGTGTGTGTGTGTGTGTGTGGTGAGGGGTGTGGGGTTTGAGCCACACAGCAAGACTCAGGAGTCACTCCTGGATGTGTCATTCCTGGCTCTGTGCTCAGCTGTGACCCCTGTGGAGTTTGGGTTATCCGAATCAGAGACTGAACCTGGATTGGCAGCATGCCAGGTGAATGCCTTCATCCTTGTGCTCTCCCGCCACCTTTTCCCTCCTCTTGAGTCTCCCCAAGAGCTTTCCACAGCCCTAAACTTATAAAACCGCATCCAGAGACATGGGTGAGTCCCACCTGCTCCATTCTCAGCCCATCCCACATGTGGGATGAGGGAAACCCCCACCCAATGCCCTCACAGCAGATCAAGGGAGCTGAGTCTGGGGGTACCCCCTCCTGGGCCTCGCCAGAGCCAGTGGTGAAAAAAAAGCTGCGGGTGCGACCCCAAAGGGCTCCTTGAATCCCCTGGGCATGCCTCCCCCCATTCATGTCAAAGAGGATCCCAGGTACCTTCAGATGACTCAAAGGCCATATTCTGGAAGGATCCAGGGTCTGATGAGTCATCTGCAGCTCTCCACTCCTCCACCTGAGCTGCTCTGGCCTTGTATCTGTGGCCAGAAACAGCAGAGAGAGGGCATGAGGGTCGGGGAGGGCCGAGATTGGCCGGGGAGGGGCAGGCTGGGGGCAGCTCCCACCTTCTGGCTTCCCTCTTGGAATGCAGCATGAGGCTCAGGAGCGTGATCACCAGCGCCAGCGCGAACACCACGGCCGTGGACACCAGCCCGAACACCAGGGTCTTGGAGGTGCGGTTTTCGCAGGTGGCCCCGCTGTACCAGTGCGTGTCTGTGGCCGTGCAGCTGGAGGAGAGGAAGCCGAGTCAGGCCAGCCAGAGCCTTGGGAAATGAATCGAGTCCAGCTGCCGCGGGGGAGGTGGGGTGCGCACACATGCTTTGGGTTCCGCACCCAGGAGCAGTCTCCAGGCTATTCCCCAGGTCTTGGGCCCCTACAATGGCCTACTTCCGGCCATGTTAACCATTGCTCTCTCTAGCCTCCCTGGCTTGTAGGGGCACCCTCTCCACCATCCCTGCCCCAAAGTACCCTTCACTGCTTCTGAGACACCCCTTATCTATGGGGAGATGCGCTTGTTCTCCCTCTCTGCGTTCACTTGTGAGTGTCTCTTCCAGGAAGCCCTCCTGGAATAACATCTCTCTCTCTCAGGTGTGTGTTTCATTTTGCACAGGCTCCACTCCCGTGGTGCTGGGGTGAGGGGAAGTGGGCCAGGGCATACACGGAGGTGCTAAGGTGAGGGGTTCCCTGGACAGTTCCTGATGGCACAATCTACGGGCGGGGAAGGGGAGGAGGGCACCCCAGGGACACACCCCATGGTGTCGGAGGACGGGGCTCTGGTGCTGGAACCGAACTCAGGACCTGGAACACACTGGCCATGTGCACGCCCCCCTGAGTGCCCATCCCCAGTCTTTGGGTCAGCCGTGTAGGGTAGCCCAGTCCACTTCTGGTGGCCAGCCTGGGGCCCAGCAGGGAGGGACACCTACTAGCACCGTGGGCCACTGCGCTCCAGGATGCACTTCCCTCGGTTGCAGTTCACCGAGCGGCTGAAGCCCGGGGTGCAAAGGCTGACGCAGCTCAGCCTCCCGTCCTTGTATTCCGTGTAGAAGAAGTCGGCCAGGTCTGCTCCAACCACCTCCTTGCATTTATCTGCGGGGAAAGGGGTCAGGCAGGGCTGGGGGTGCACCGACCCCCGCGCCCCACCCCCCCAGCCTCCCGGACTGCGCCCTCCACCCCCACAGCACCCTGTCACTTACTGCTAGGGTCGTAGTTGACGGTGACATTTCCCTTCACTTTGATGCTGTCCTTAGTGAAACACAGCTTATCTCCTGACAAAGGCCACATGGAGGTATCACCTCCACCCTGTCGCTTGGGCCCCGCCCCACCCTCAGAGCAGGGGCACAGACTCTGGACAGGGGATTCTCCGGAGGGAGCCTGTGTGCCCAGTAGACTCCAGCCTGAGACTTACCGGCGCAGTTGGCGCTGTCGCTGGCACTGGCGGTGATTGTCTTCTCTACTGTCTCTGTCAGATTCTTCAAGACATCCTTCAAGTCCTCCTTGAAGTCGGTCTCAATGACGACTTCGTGTTTTACCACCACGCTGCCTGGCCTGCCGGAAAGGGGAGTCCTGGGTGACCTGCGGGTTCTGCCCCAACCCCTTCTGGGACCAGATGGGGACGGGGAAGGGGCTGAGGGTGGAGGGGAATGATTTCTTTTTCTCTTTTTATTAGGGTGCGGGGTTTGGGCCACACCCAGTCTGGGCTCACTCCTGAGGACGTGGGGACCCCCATGGGGTGCAAGGCAGATCCTAACCACTGTACTGTGGCCTCAGACCCTTGTGTGACCCTTCCCAGAGGCTCTCATCACAGTCTGTGGGGGTGTGAGTTGGGAGGCTTGCAGGGAATCTCAGAAGCACCAGAACGGGCGAGGGGTCAGGCACAAGGGTCCCTCAATGTCTCTAGATGAAGCCAAGCAGAAGGGGCAGCTGCTGGCCAGGGGTCCTTTAGGGTGGGAGGCGCAGTGGGCACCCATGGTGGAGGGTCAAACCACGCTTATGCGTATGTGTATGTGTGCATGCATGTGCGTGTGTGTACATGCATGTGTACATGTGCATATGTGTGCATCGGTGTGTGCATGGATGCATCTGTGTGTGCATGCACACAGTGTTTGTGTGTGTGTCTGTGTCTGTGTGTGTGTGTGTATGCTTGTGCATGTGTGGGCGTGTGCATGTGAGGCTTGTCCACGAAAGGGTCAATACTAAGAGGAATTCCATGTCCTGTAAAGGGAGAGGTTCCAGCCCAGGAGAGGCAGAATCAGAAATGCCCTCGAGTCACATGCTTCTGGAACACCCACCTGCAGGACTCAGAACCCAGCCAAGCCTCTCCTGGTTTCCTGATTCCCAACAGGAAAAGACCCCCTCCTCCGGGCTGCCCCCCCTTCTCTGCTCGGAGGATGAAATTCACACAGCAGGTACATGGGGATGGGGGGCAGGGAAATAAGGCTCCATATCATCCAGACTCAGGGGCCTAACTATTGAGTCACTGTGTGGGGCGGGGGGGGGGGGGGGGGGCGGGTGAGGCTAATGCGCACAGAGGTGGCCCGAGGGCAGGGACAGACATCTAGGCTCTTTGCCTGCACCAGACTGACCCGGTTTCGGTCCCCAGCCCTGTTTGTGGTGATTCCCTGGTGCAGAGCCAAGATTAAGCCCTGAGCACCCCTGGATGTGGCCCAACAGAGTGGAGACACTGTGACAACCCGACTGGCTCTGGGTTTGGTGATTGTCCTTGCAGGTCCCCAGGGTCCCCTGTACTCTGCCTTCCGTGCCCCTGGAGCTCACCACATGGTCAACCCACTTTTTATCCCTATTCCAGGAGGCGGGAGGCCCTGGGAATTTTCTCTGCAGTGAGAGCCCAGGAGCCGACTGTCCCCCAACCCTGCCCCCAGAATCCCGTTTTCCCTTCAGCGCTGGAGGAGGAGCCGAAACGGATCTGGACAGGTTCTGTGCTCAGGAGGGGGTATTAGCTATACTGGGTCCAAGGCAAAGACCTGTAGGTTGGAAGGGTACCCAAGAAGGAAAATCATGTGGGGGAGCCCCTGAGAGATCTGTGGTGACCCCATGAATACAGCAGCGCCTTCCACGCTCCCCTACCCACCCTTCCCAGTCCAGGTACTCACAATAATTGTAGAATCCGGACTCCTTTGTACCTAGGGGTTCCTTTATAAATAACATCCATCTGTAGGGTGGGGGGTGTTATTTTAGAGGCCCGGCCTCAGAATCCCAGGGCACTGCAGCCACTGTCCGTGGCCCTCACCCTGCTCTTTTCGTGTCTCTGGCCAGACCCCGTCTTTGACCCCATCCCTATCCCTGACCCCGTTTGTCCCTGACCCCATCTCTATTCCTGACCCCAACCCTGGCCTTGCTCCCCACCTCACCCCCCAGTAGTTCCTCCTCCCTGGCCAGCTCTGAGGTAGGTGTGTAGCGTTCAGCCCAGCAGGAGAATGGACCCTCCCCGCCTGATGTTCCCCACCCGCCCCCTCACCTGCTTGGTGAATGTCTCGTTGAACTTGCGGAATTCTTCAGAACTTTTATCTTTTAGTTCTTCAGTGAAGGTCTCCTGCACCTTCAAGGTCACTTCTACCTGGGCCTCGACAATCTTGGGGGGCGCTGCAGGTCAGACAAGACCACCTGGGGTGAGCCCAGGCCCCCGGCCAGCCCCAGGCCCCCACGCCCACGGTTCACGCACCCAGCACAATGTTCTCGACTATGTCCTCACAGCGGGGGCCCGTGTAGGGGTCGCGGCACACACACTGGTCGTTGATCCAGTAACCCCCATTCTCGCAGAACGGGTTCTCCTGCACCTTGTCCTCACACCGCTCCCCCTCGAAGCCGTAGGGGCAGTGGCAGTGGGTCCCATTCCACTGCCCGTTGTTTTTGCAGGGATCTGCAGGAAACAGGAGGGTCCAGACACACCCACAGCCGACCCAGACCACATCCAACCAGCCTTAGCCTCCACCTTAGAGGGGAAGGGAGAGACCACAGAGGCCAACTTGAACCTGGTCCAAGACAATTTCCCCCACTCACTGTGTACTTTAACTGCACCAAAAAAACAAGGCAGGGGAGGTTGGTACAAGGGAGATGGGGGTGAGGGTGGAGGTACAAAATAGTCTGGGCGCAGGGCTGTCTGAGCAGCTGGGGCCCAGCCAGTGGGGACAGGCCCCCGCCTTCCACACCTGCTCCCCAGCAGCGCGTCTGAGACCTCGACTGTCCCCTTTGTCCTGTTTCCCTGTTGGGCCGGGAGGTACCAGCACTCAGGTACCCAGACCACCTGCCCACCAGGCCTAAACTCTGTTTGCACTTTCTTTGGGGGCGGAGTCATAGCCCAGTGGGGAGGGAGTCTGCCTTGTACGTGGCCAATTGAGTTCGATCCCTGGCACCTCAAGCACTACCAGGAGTGACCCCTGGACACAGAGCCAGGGGAAAGCCCCAAGCATCGCAGTGTGGTCCAGAAACCAATTCCCAGAGGCCAGTATTCCAGAAGCTGGGGTCACCTCGGTGGCCTGCCCCCCCCCCCCCCGCCATCTCTGGCTCTGCAGACTCGCCACTGACGTCACATCAGAGAGCCTGTCTCAGAGGGGGGATCCCTGGCACCTGACTCAGCCCACCACTTTGCCTCGGTGTCAAGCACAGGGAGCGTCAGGCACAGGAAAACAGGGGGGACCATCTCCCCTCTAGGGGTGACACCAGTCTACAGCCTCAGGTGTTGGCTTTCTTGAAAATTAGGGCCCATCCCCCTGCCACATTCAATCACCTCATTCCCCCCCCCCCCCCCGCCGGTACCCCTCTCACACCAACCGAGATAGCAAGTCAGAGACAGAGACACAGAGACAGAGACAGAGACAGACAGAGACAAGACAAAGAGAGAGACAGAGCCACGGCATCAACCAAATGGCAGCAGCTAAAGCTCTGCCTTTCCTCCACCTCCAGCCAGACGGGACGGGGATGCCCCATAGATCTGTCTCGGCATATCTGCACTTACCCAAAGTCAACAAACTTTAATTACTTTCAGGTAATTAAATTTCCTTTGGTTTTGGTTTTGATTTGGTTTGTTGGTTTGGTTTGGGGCCACACCCAGCTGTGCTCACATCTTAACGCCTGAGTCCGTGCTCAAGGATCATTCCTGGCCAAACCCAGGTGGCCACATGCAAGATCATCACCTTACCTGCTGTGCTCTCTCTCCAGCCCCAGCTAATTAAATGCTTACTAACCAGGGCACTGGGCATGGAACCCAGGACCTCTCACCACAAGTGCTCCCCTCTCTTCCTCCCTCCTTCTTTCCTTCTTTCCTTCTTTCCTTCCTTCCTTCCTTCCTTCCTTTCTTCCTTCCTTCCTTCCTTTCTTCCTTCCTTCCTCCCTCCCTCCCTCTTTTATTTTTTCTGTGTTCAGGGCTGACTCCTGATTCTGTGCTCAGAGATCACTCCTGGCAAAGGCCAAGGGACCATGCCTGGTACCAGGGAGTGACTCTGGATTGGTCATGTGGCAGGCGAGCACCTTCCCTGCTGTACCCTCTCCCTGCCATAAGCATACTCATCCTTTCTGAACAAGATGGAGATCAAACCCAGGGTATGACTCAGTCATAGGGCATCTGTCTTGTACATGTGAGGCTCTGGGTTCCATTCCCAAACCACAGACAGAGAATAGCAAGGCCTCCCTAAGGCATGGCTGATGCCGTCCTGCTGACCCGCACGTGCTTGCTCTCCCACGTGCCAAAAGGTCCCAGAGAGAGATCCAGGTCTGACTGTGCCGTATACGATATGCAAGGTCTCTCATAGGCAAGACTGTGATGGTGCAGGAGTCAGTGTGAAGTGGGCAGGCCCTAAACAGAGTCATGAGAAGGGGAGACAGCTCTGGCGTCAGAGAGAGGATGCTGTGAGACAGGACGAACAGGATGGTGGAGATAGAGTTTAGGGCTGGTAAGTGAGCATAAGTTATCTTACCCTACTGACCTCTCTGAAGATAAGATGGAGCAAAAGAGGAGTGAACAGTGGTGACAAAGGAGTGACAGGTACAGGGAAACAGCACAGGCGATGTCTCAGCCTCAGAACACTCTGCACTTAGGCAGGAGAAAATCCAACCAAAAATCACGACAAAGAATAAAACGCCACTGAAGATCCCTAAATGAGTGAAACCACGGCACATGGATTAAGAGGCTATGCGCTTGCAAGGCTAAGGAAAGAACAGGGTCACCTGCTGGCAGTTGAGGTGTCAGGGCAGAGAGAGCCACGATGAGACAAAGAGAGTAGAGTGAGCAGCATGCAGCAAACTGTCAGTCTGGAAGAGGTGAGTTAGTGTGACGGAGGAGGCATCAGCCTCAGACCACTCATCCCATCAGGAGGCAGATTTCATTTCATATTTGACTTACTTTGTGTAGTTGAAGGAGTAGGAGCTGTAGTTGGGGTGACCTTGATCTCAGTGGTGGAAATGGCAAGAGAAGTGGTTCTCTGGGTGGGAGTTGGCGATGTCGAGATGCTAGGTGTCGAACTGGATCCCGGGCTGCTGTAAGTGGAAGGGGACAGTGGGGAGGTACTGGGTGTCAAGCTGGATCCAGGGCTGCTGTTTGTGGAAGTGGACGGTGTCGAGTTGGATCCCGGGCTGCTGTTTGTGGAAGGGGACAGTGGGGAGGTGCTGGGTGTCAAGCTGGATCCTGGGCTACTGTTTGTGGAAGTGGACTGTGTCGAGCTGGATCCCGGGCTGCTGTTTGTAGAAGTGGAAGATGTGGAGCTGGATCCCAGGTTGCTTGTGGAAGTGGACAGTGTCGAGTTGGATCCCGGGCTGCTGTTTGTAGAAGTGGACATTGTTGAGCTGGATCCTGGGCTGCTGTTTGTAGGAGTGGACAGTGTTGAGCTGGATCCTGGGCTGCTGTTTGTGGAAGTGGACTGTGTCGAGCTGGATCCTGGGCTGCTGTTTGTGGAAGTGGACTGTGTCGAGCTGGATCCCGGGTTGTTTGTGGAAGTGGACGGTGTCGAGCTGGATCCCGGGCTGCTGTTTGTGGAAGGGGACGGTGTCAGGCTGGATCCCGGGTTGCTTGTGGAAGTGGACAGTGTCGAGCTGGATCCCGGGCTGCTGTTTGTAGGAGTGGACAGTGTTGAGTTGGATCCTGGGCTGCTGTTTGTGGAAGTGGACTGTGTCGAGCTGGATCCCGGGTTGCTTGTGGAAGTGGATGGTGTCGAACTGGATCCCGGGCTGCTGTTTGTGGAAGGGGACGGTGTCAGGCTGGATCCTGGGTTGCTTGTGGAAGTGGACGGTGTCGAGCTGTATCCCGGGCTGCTGTTTGTAGAAGTGGACATTGTTGAGCTGGATCCTGGGCTGCTGTTTGTGGAAGTGGACTGTGTCGAGCTGGATCCCGGGTTGCTTGTGGAAGTGGGCGGTGTTGAGCTGGATCCTGGGCTGCTGTTTGTAGAAGTGGACATTGTTGAGCTGGATCCTGGGCTGCTGTTTGTGGAAGTGGACTGTGTCGAGCTGGATCCTGGGCTGCTGTTTGTGGAAGTGGACTGTGTCGAGCTGGATCCCAGGTTGCTTGTGGAAGTGGACGGTGTCGAACTGGATCCCAGGTTGCTGTTTGTGGAAGGGGACGGTGTCAGGCTGGATCCCGGGTTGCTTGTGGAAGTGGACGGTGTCGAGCTGTATCCCGGGCTGCTGTTTGTGGAAGGGGATAGTGTTGAGCTGGATCCTGGGCTGCTGTTTGTGGAAGTGGACTGTGTCGAGCTGGATCCCGGGTTGCTTGTGGAAGTGGGCGGTGTTGAGCTGGATCCTGGGCTGCTGTTTGTAGAAGTGGACATTGTTGAGCTGGATCCTGGGCTGCTGTTTGTGGAAGTGGACTGTGTTGAGCTGGATCCTGGGCTGCTGTTTGTGGAAGTGGACTGTGTCGAGCTGGATCCCAGGTTGCTTGTGGAAGTGGACAGTGTCGAACTGGATCCCAGGTTGCTGTTTGTGGAAGGGGACGGTGTCAGGCTGGATCCCGGGTTGCTTGTGGAAGTGGACGGTGTTGAGTTGGGTCCTGGGCTGCTGTTTGTAGAAGTGGACATTGTTGAGCTGGATCCTGGGCTGCTGTTTGTGGAAGTGGACTGTGTCGAGCTGGATCCCGGGTTGCTTGTGGAAGTGGACGGTGTCGAGTTGGGTCCTGGGCTGCTGTTTGTAGAAGTGGACATTGTTGAGCTGGATCCTGGGCTGCTGTTTGTGGAAGTGGACTGTGTCGAGCTGGATCCCGGGTTGCTTGTGGAAGGGGACAGTGTCAGGCTGGATCCTGGGCTGCTATCTGTAGAAGTAGACAGTGTCGAGCTGAATTCCGGGTTGCTGTTTGTGGGAGGGGACAGAGGGGAGGTGCTGGGTGTCGAGCTGTATCTTGTGCTGTTGCCTATGTTAGCCTGTGACTGGGAGTCCTGGACTGTGGAACCGGTGTTGCTGCTCTTACTATGTTTGCCTTCGGTAGATTTGTCTCTCCTGTCTGATAACACAGTTGTCTTGCCCAGAAGGCCCCATGCCTTTTCCAGGCCGTCAGCAGCCATTGGGGTCCTGGAAGCTGTAAAGCGTTTGGGGAAATCAGAAGTCTCTTAACTCGGGCACGTTAACAGACACATTGGAAGATCTGATTCATATTCAGATCTGGCTTTGACTGGGGCTAGGTGACATTTCTTGGAGTCCTTCCTCTCCCTTCAGACCTTGGGGATTCAGACGGAATCCCTCCCCAGCACCTCTGTGGCCCCTATCTAGAGGAATTTTGTGAGGTCCCAGAAACCAAACCCCCAAGACCTGCCGACTGCCCCCGCCGCCTGTCTCTTGCGACTTTCTGCTCTGCGGTTCCTGCTCCTCAGACCCTTGCCTGTGGCACTGCTGTGTCCCCGCTCCCAGCTTCCGTCAGCCTTGACGTGCTTCCCAGGGATCCATCCTTCTGTGCCCTGACAGAGTCGGTCTTTGCTGAGACCTGTCAGAGGGAGGAAATTTGCTTCCTGGATTGGCCCTGCCATCCTCTGGGTTCCCCTCTTCACTCTGGAAAGAGCCCCGGAAGCTGCAATACAGTCTAGAATGGGGTGTCAGGGTCTCATCCGCACGGTGGAGCACCTGGGGTTGGGGTGGGGCCGGGGTGAGGTCCTGGTGGCTTTGGGAGCTTGGCAAGATCAAAACGGCTGGAGGTGACTCAGGAGGCCCCTGCCCGGTTCTGCAAAGGCCCTTTGGGGTGACAAGTGGCTGAAACATTTGAACATGCCCCCTCTAGGACTGTGGCAGGACTCGCTTCCAGTCCTAGGTGCTTGAGAAGGATGGGGGGTGGGGGGAGAAGACAAGGGAGTAGGGGAGCCCGGGGAAGAGGGAAGCTGGAGCCCGAACCCCACATGGAGAGGTTCGCCTGCTCCCCCACCGGAAAGCTCAGCTGCACACACAGTAGGGGATGGGGGTGCCTCTCTGGCCAGTGCCGAGACGATGCCCGAACTGAACGCAGAGCTCTCAGCATCCTTCAAACATCCAGCCAGAGGGCCAGAGCGATAGTCCAGTGGGGAAGGCGCTTACCTTGAACACAGCCGACTCGTATTCAATCCCTGGCATCCCATAGGGTCCCCTGAGTCCCACCAGAAATAACCCATGAGCACCGCTGGCTGGGACCACCCCCAAAAATGTTCCAGGTTGGAGGTCCAGAGAGATAATATGGTGGGCAGGGGATTTGCCTGCATGCAGCTGACCTGGGCTCAATTCCTGGCTCTGCATATGCCCACCCAACCACAGCCCCGCTAGGAGCATCGAGCTGGGAGTCAGCCCTGAGCACATCTGGATGTGACCCCCAAGCAAAGCCAAAGTCCAATGAAGCAAGAACAATCTCCATGTTGACAGCCTCAGCTGGGTCTGTTTCAGGATGTGCCTTATTTGCAAATAGACCTACACAGACACAGAACCAGACTGTTAAGGTGAGGTCATCTGGTCAGTGTCTAAAACCACTAATGACCCACTGTCCACAAGCCCTGCTGCCACTGTCCCCTGAGCAGTGAGCAGAAAATTGCCATTAATGGCTGCCGGGTCTCCCCAAAAACAAAAGTGGAAGCGTTTGGACATAGCAACCCATACAGGCGGACAAGGGGTGACCACAAAGACGATGTAATGCTTCTACGCACCGAGAAAACAAAGATTCCATCCGGACCAGAGTCCAAGGCTGGCCAAGGACAGTCCTACCCTGACACCTGCAGAAAACTCCCGGGTATTGGGGTGGTGGTTTCACAGTCCAGGGAGTAAACATACTGTCCTTTCCTGACGGTGCTGGGTAGCAGGGCTTAAGGGCAGAGAAGTTCCTGGGGACTGCCAGGAAGAGTTCCTGGAGAAGGTGACCCTTCCAGATGGGGGCAGGGTCTGGGGCTGAGCCTCCAGATCTTTGTCTGTTCCTATTGTGGGAGGGGGTGAGAGGCTGCACCCACGGGGGTCCGGCTGGGCCAGAGGGAGAGCACGGAGCGAGTTCTGCAGAAACACAGTGTGACCAGGAATTAGGTGAGGATACTCCGGGTTACCAGTGACAATTACAGGGAAAAGCTTCCTGGAACCACGGCAGGAGAAATGTGGGGGTGGAGAGGGTGTCAATACTCTACTCCTGGTGGCCAAGGACACAGCAGCCAGCTGAGTCTCCACAGGCAGCTTGGGGAAGCTGTTGCTGAGAGGAGCTGGGAGGGTCGGTCATAGCAAGGACGAGAGGGAGCAGGAGGAACGGCTAGAGAGAGAGGAAGCTGGGAGGACCTTCCCTCCCAAGGTCCATCACAGCCCCTAACGGATCAGACTGCAAGCTCGAGTGACTTGGAGGTATTCCCATGGCTAAGAAGCCGGGCCCACTGGGATCAGAGAGATAGGACAGTGGGGAGAGCTCATGCCTTGCACATGGCTGACTCAGTTTCAATCCCTTGGCACCCCACAGGGTCCCCTGAGCACTGCCAGGAGTCAGCCCTGAGCACAGAGTCCTAAATACCACTGGGTGTGGCCCAAAAAGCAGAAGGAGGAGAACGAAGGAAAGGAGGAGGAGAAGGAAGAGGAGAAGAAGGAAATGAGGAGAAGGAGGAGGAGGAGGAGGAGGAGGAGGAGGAGAAGGAAAAGGAAAAGGAAAAGGAAAAGGAAAAGGAGAAGAAGAGGAAGACGAGGAAGAGGAAGAGGAAGAGGAAGAAGGAGGAGGAGGAGGAGAAGGTGGAGGAGGAGGAGAAGGAGGAGGAGGAGGAGAAAGAGGAGTAGGAGGAGGAGGAGGAGGATAGGGAGGACGAGAGAGGGGGAGGAGAAGAGGGAGACAGAAGGAGGAGGAGGAGGGAGGTGGGAGGGAGAAGGGGAGAGAGAAGGGGAGAGGAGGGAGGGGAGGAGGCAGCAGCTGCTCCTGTGCTGGGGCCTCTCATCCTGGCTCCTGAGGGGGTCATGATGCCTCCCACATCCCAGATCAAATTTGCTCAATGTCCCTCTTTCTGTTTCCCCTGGAGATGAATCAACAGTCCAGGGCCCCCAGTCTAAGGCCCCTTCTCACTGTCCCCACTGCAATGGCCTCCTGAGGGCCTGGGAGTCCAGGGCTGATGTCAAGAAGCTTCTGTCTCATTCCCTTCCTCTTCCCTCTTCCAGGGATCCCAGAACAATTGGGGTTCAAGAAAACTCGGAGGCCTCACCCTCGAGCCTTTGGGACCACCCGCAGCCCAAGGGTGGGCAGCGCAGCCGACTCACAGGAAGTTAGAATCTGGGGCTGCTGGACCTCCAACTGTGTTGTGGGTCTTGTGACTCGGGAGTTTTCGAGAGTCCATGGCCTCGGGGGGTCTGGGTGGGGGTGAGAGAGGCAGGAGGGGGTGGGTGAGTTTAGGAGTGGGTTGGAGGCACTGGGGTAGGGAGGCAAAAGAGACCCCAACAGTGGCTATGGGGGGCCAGGGGCCCACAGAGCTCTCAGTCCTGTCCTAGAATAAGCAGAGTGTGGAGGGAGATGCCTGAACCTCACAGGGAATGAGATGGGGGTGAAGACAAAGCCACAGCCTAGGGGATCACCCGTCCCTTCAGGAAGCAGATTCGGCCCGAACACTCACCCCACTCCATGGCTACGGCGGGGGGCAGGATCTGGATGAGCAGAACCAGCAGGCAGAGGTGGCTTCCCGGGGGCCTTGCCATGAGTGCAGAGAAGACAGCCCCTTCTGCACCTCAGAGCAGACGCCAGTGGCTGCCCCGATGCGGAACCTGCATATATAGGGGCCCTGGCGCCCTTTGCCCCTTCCGAGGTGCACGGTGAGCGTGGAGCCGGCCCCTTTCTGTGCAGCACCCCGGGGAACGCCCTTCCAAGATGTAATGTCATGGGTGGAGGCAGCCGGGATACCCCAGAGGAGAGGGCACCTCACCCCCAGGAAACCCGCCTTTCAGGCTGTGCTCCCCCAGTGGTTTCGTGACAGAGCGCCCCAGACACAGGGGACCTCAGGGGTGTCCAGGGCCAGTGGGGGCAGCAGAGGCAAGTGCTTCCGAGAGGATCTGCAGACTGACCTTGCTGGGAGGGGAGGGCTTCTCCGAGGGGAATTCCTAGGGGGTGAGCAGCTTTGGGGCGGGAGTGGTGAGGGGTGAGGGGGCTACCAGCCAGGGGTGTCAATGGACCTGCCTGGATTGCTGGTCCCTGCTGCTCTCTAGGCAGTCTTCCAGCTCTGTCTTCCAGACACCGGTGAGGGTGAGGATCCCAGCTCTGCCCACTCAGCGTCTGCCTCTGGGGGCCCCTGAATGGGGAGCTAGGTGGGAGAGGCCACGCCATGCATCAGCCATGCACAACCCAGCCTGGGTCACGTGCGTCCCTCATGGGAGCCGGGAGCAGGTGGCCCTGAGTCACCTCCCTGCAGGCGGCTGGGGAACCCGGTGACTTCCAATGCTTTTCCTCTTGTGATAGGAGAGTCCCTGCTGCCCTCGTGCAGAGAGGAAGCCCCAAAAGTCGGGGTTCCTTCACAGCGCCCCAGAATCTGCTCCCAGCCACAGAGCTCTTGTCCGCACTGGCCGCTGGCTGGCTCCCAAGTTTTCAGCACCTCTTTCTCTGGTCTACCACAGTCCACAGAGCATGACCTAGCTCTGGACCCAGCCCTGGGGGCTCTGCCTGCCCTCTAGTCCCCTCTTGCCCCGCCAGCTCTTGCCGTCTGTTATTCCCTTAAAGGTCACTGTGTCTTATAGGCTCCACCAGAAGCCTCAGACACCCCACCACACTTCCTGCATGTGGCCCCCACTTCCAGGCCACCCAGCTGTTTCCGGGATCTAAGGGTGACTTGACCCTCCACCTTCCAGTTCCTTCCTGTAGCAGCAAAGTGCTCGCTTTCACCGTTGGCTGGAGCTGAGTCCCGTCCCGGGCAAAGCAGCTCTGGACTGGTCGTAGAAGCCTGTGGGTTCCTGTCACTGGGTTTTGGGGGGTCACCTCCTTTCCCAGGTACTGTGACCCTTTCACTCACTATCTTCAGCACTGTACCCCACTGACAATGTCAGGGTCCTCTCACCTGACCCCACCCCACAGCCGGTCCTGACCCCCGGGCGGGTTCAGGTAAGCTCCGAGCACGTGTGAGTCTTGGCTTGGCCCTAACGTCCCCTAAGTGTGCCTTCCCGTGAGGGGACTGAGGGACCCCCCCAGTCACCCTGCTGCCCTCTAAGCAGTCTGGGGGAAGAAATGGGGAGACAGGAGGGGGCCCAGTCAGTAGCCGGCACTGAAGGAGCATCACGACTCCACCAGGGACTGCAGGAAAATGATGCCCATAGGTGCATTGCTGTGGCCAGCGAGAATATAGACAGTGGGCACTGCCCATTGCCTTACCCATCACCAAGTCACCCTGCCCCTCAGCAGGTGGCCCTGCCCTGCCCTGCCTTGGGTACCCCCTCTCTCAGACTGACCAAAGAGCTCCCCTGTGTAGTATGCTTGGGTTCAGTCAAGAAAAGGGTTCAGATGACCCCCAGGGTCCACACGGCCAGGCACCTGGTCTGGCTGGGGGGACACCCTAACGTCCCTCACACCTATCTTCCCAGAGAAAACTATGCCAACACAAACCCCCACTTTTCCCCAAGGCTGGGACCTGGGATGCCATGTTTTCCCAAGGAGCCCAGCCCACGGGAGGTGTCCTCAGGATGTGGTGCTTGACCTGATGGTTTAGTGGCTGCAACTTGATACCACCACTGTTGTTGACTCTATTTATGATACGGGCTCCAGCATGGCCATCTTGGCCATAGTCCAGCAGTGGCGTGTGGGTTGTGGGAACAGATAATGATATCTAGGGATTCATGAGGGAATTGATGGGAGGAGCTTCTCGATGCCTGGATGATCAGTGGGCAGTGACCCCTCCCTGGGGGCCAGTGGTAGCCAGGGGGGTGGGGGGGGGAATGCCTGATCTGTCCCACCCTGCCCTGGTTATGGGGGCCTGAGCAGCAACCAAGGCCAAGCCCAGGCTGGGGACCTGCAGTCTGGGGCACTCTGGAGCCCACCCACCGTGCCCCCAAAGCAACCTTGTGAGCATCGGGGCACCTTCGTTCCTTTCTGAGTCACTCATATGCTTGTGTTCATCCTTCTCCATGGTGCGATCCCGGAGTGTGCACCCTCCACTTCCCTCCCTTTCCCACACACACAGTGTTTAATGGGTTTCAGTGTTGTAAAGGTGACCGGGGTTGTTAAGTTGTAAAAACTGAATGTGGCTGCTATGGAAAAGTGTACATGTACAAAGGCTATTCCTTTCGTGGCAGCTGCCTAGGGCAGGAAGGTCAGGCGCTGAGCCCCCACTAAGCTTCTTTAGGGAATGAACAGGGTGGACTGTCTGGACACAGGGTGGACTACTGGACTCAGTGCCCAGATGTCATTTTTTTCCAGGCTAAGTTTTCTTTCTTGGTGCTGGGAGGTAGACGGGAGTGGGCGTCTTCCCTGGGAAGTGAGGGCGTGTGAGAATTCAAGCCTCAGGTCAAGATTGTGTCCACAGCTTTCTGTCCAGCTCCAAAGGAGGTCCTGACAAAGGCGTTGCCAGGAGACTGGAGCCGGAATTACAAGCAGGCAGACGCTGACACTGCACACAGCCGACCTGGTTTTGATCCTGCCACCTCCCGCAGTTCCCCCTAGCCCTTCCAGGAGTGGCAGAGAGCCAAGAAGCAGCCCTGGGCACAGCTGGATGTGACTCCCCTCAACCCGCCGAAAGAACCCTACACATTGAAAAAAATTCCCTCCAGCTAAACCTTGCCCAAGCAGGTCCCGACTTTGCCCCTGAAAGGACTAAATACTGACCCCCAATCTGGTTTTCGACATCATCTGACTTATGACCTACTTTCGGTTTTGATTATCTTTAGTTTGTAGAATCCTGGACTGGAGGTAAATATGAGAGTCCAAAGGAGAGTTTCTTGCCGAGAACCTGGCTGTTTTGGCCAAGGCAGCAGCTCCAGTCCTGGCACCGCCCATGGTCCCCAGAGCCCCCCAGAGTGATCCCGGAGCATGGAGCCAGGCATCAGCCCTGATCACTCCCTGCTGGGCTTTGAGGACCATCTGGGGAGCCGGGGATCAAACCGGGCTTCTGCGAGTGCTGTGACCCTAAGGCACTTCTCTTTTTTCATTTTATTCATTCATTTTGTTTTTTGTTTGGTTGGTTGGTTTGGGACCACTCCCGGAAGTGCTCAGGGGTTACTCCTGGTTCTGCACTCAGGGATCTCTCCTGCTCAGGGGACCACATGGCTGCTGGAGATCAAACTCAGAGCAAGCGCCCTACCCACTGTACTGTTGCTCAGCCCCCATTCATTTCATTTAATCTAACTTTATTTAAACACCATGGTTTACAAAGCTGTTCATAATACACTTGTTTCAGCATTCAATGTTCCAGCGCCCATTCCAGCAACAGTGTGACCTTCCCCCACTCCTGTTCCCAGTTTCTCACTCCCCAAGTCTGCCCCCTTAGCAGGCACAAGATAATTTGTTTTATATTGTGTTGTACGAATGGTTAGTTAGGCGGCCTGAGGCACTC
Organism: Sorex fumeus; assembly: GCF_029834395.1. Lineage (NCBI taxonomy): Eukaryota > Metazoa > Chordata > Mammalia > Eulipotyphla > Soricidae > Sorex > Sorex fumeus. The sequence goes on from NW_026606121.1 coordinate 149,826, forward strand.
AGACAAGGAATGCAAGAGAAATTATTTTTCACAGAGGATCACAGGACTCGCTCAGATCTTGTGACCAAGAGCAGCCTTCTCAGCTTCTTTTTATTTTTGTCTTATTGTAAATATGGCCAATGAAATTCAACAGAGTGTGAAGAATCAAAACAAGGCAAGGAAGGTACAGAATGAACATGTATCAAAGTGTACATTGTTTTGCCCTGTTTACAAGGTAAATAGTTACAATATCCAGGAAGGAAAACATGCTCAGTTATAGGAAGGAAAATGTGATCAGTTACAATTTCTGAGGAAGAAAACGGTGGTCTAACACTGGGTCACAACTTCCTCACACCTGGGGTCTGTGATAAATAGGAGAGGATGTTTACATATAAAGGTTATCTAGGTCTAGGGCTGGAGCAATAGCTTAGCGGGTAGGGCGTTTGCCTTGCACACGGCCAACCCGGGTTTGATTCCCAGCATCCCACATGGTCCCCTGAGCACCACCAGGGGTAATTCCTGAGTGCAGAGCCAGGAGTAACCCCTGTGCATTGTCGGTGTGACCCAAAAAACAATAAATAAATAAATAAATAAATAAATAAAGGTTATCTAGGTCTGAGACATGTGAGAAGGGGAAGCTGCTTCTTTGTGCTGCAAGACCTTGCTGGCCACCGAGGGTCCATTTGCCTTTTCCATATCAATCAGACTCATAAGCTTAACAGTTTCGCTGCATATTCACCAGACCAGATGCGAGGCTGCAAATGCAAGGCCCCTTTATTGCTAGCTCCAGCTAGGGTCCAAGTCTCATCCAACACAGTGGAATCTTCACAAGGACCCAGACTCCCAATTCTAAGCAGTTTATATAGGGTTTGGTTACATAACAGCATTTTTTTCTAGGACCTGGAAGTATGTTTTCAATTCTTGTCCCTGTCCGGTCCTGTGACTTCAGGGGCCAGCATTATGTTTCCATTTCTTGGTCCCTGTCCAGTCCTGTGACTTCAGGGGCCAGCATTATATTTCCAGTTCTTGGTCCCTGTCCGGTCCCCTGACTTAGCTCCCAAGCCTCTCTACTTGGTGGGGTGCCACTGCCCTTGCCCCTACTCTGATAGGCTGTTGCCACGGGGCAGTTTATCTGCCCAGGATGATATTGCTTTCTGAGAAGTCGGAAGTTTCTGATAGGGGAAACTGGAACTTAGGCCTGCTGAGTTTCAATCTTAACGTGGAGCCTGTCACGGCTCCACTTCAGCCTCACATCCTCACATCCCCCCTACAATGAGTAATCTTTCTCTAGCTGACTGTCACCACCTGATAGTGCTGTGTCGCAGGACCATTAGCTGCACAGTTATTAACCCTGTCCTTAATAAAAGCGATAAGCTTATTTAGTATGCAAAGGACAAAAGTTAGAATAAAAAAGCAATATGATAAGGGCCCCACAAGGGTGGGTATTAACAACTTTAGGGAACACAGCAAAGAAAAACAATATTCTTTAGATACATTTAACACTTGTGAGCTTAGGCAGGGGGTGAGGCCTGCTCTTGAGCAAATCCACCACCCCCCTTTTGAAGGAATTGCCCAGGAGTTGTTTGTGTGGTTGAGGCGACTAGTAATTGCACTAAGGTTTCACCTGACCATGGGAACATTCCCTACACATGTTCCCTTTCCAGAAATGGCCTGCCTAGTGAGGCCCAACTTTCTTTCTCCCCAGTTACATTGGGTTGGGTTCTCTTCTGAGGAAACATTAAATGTACTATTCAGTTTGACGGCTTCAGAAATGGGAGGGGGGAGTCTAATATAACGACATAAGGCCCTTTCCAGAGAGGTTCCAGGATTCTACTGTTATGCCTCTGGACCCACACCCAGTTCCCATATGTCCTGATGGACCACCTGGAGAGCCATTACGGCCACCAGGAGCTCTCCCGATTTCGCCCAGGGAATCGGCTGGGGGCCTATAGAAAATACAGGTGGGGGGATCCATATAAGATTTCAAAAGGGGTTAAGTTTAACATGTAAGGAGTATTCCAGACCCGAAATAGGGCAAAAGGTAGAAGCACGAGGGGTCCCATGTGGGATGGGACCAGGGTGACTGACTTTCCTAGCTCCGCCTTTCTAACAATACCTGTAGCACAAGCTTTACCATTCAGGAGGACTGGAATTGTCATAGGAAAGGGACAAGCAAGGGGTTACGTGCAAGCAAGCCAAATATTGTTGGGTCCCTAGTATAGGGGCTCTTCTAGCAGACCTGTGGTATAATCGCTGGGGGACCACTCTATAGTTTTAGTTACAATAGGCTCAATAGGTCCCTGAACAAACACATGTCCTAGCGTGGGCCATAACTGGCACAGATCAATGTTAATTCTACCTGTCTTAGTATCAGAAAGTACTCAGTACCCAAAACTAGGGCATGTAAGGAGCTCGCCCCACAACTATCACTATAAGCATACAGAAACAGAGAATAACCCATGGCCTTCCCGTGGTTCCCTTAAGTCTCTTTCTTCAATCTTAACTTGAAGGCAGGGGTCATCTCTGATTGTCCAGATGCATCACTGGTCCATGTCATTCTGCCTCTAATGGGGGGAGGCAGCTTTCTCATGTGAAGCATGGACCAGGGGTTTTTTTAATACAAAAATATTTTTTTCAGTTTTATTCATTTATTTTTTGTCTCATATTTATTTATTGAATCACTGTGGGAAAAGTTACTAAACTTTCAGGTTTAAGTCTCAGTCATACAATGATCAAACACCTTTCCCTTCACCAGTACTCATTTTTCACCACCAAGTACCCCAGTATACCCCCCCTCCCATCACTCCCAATGCCTGTGAGGCAGATGATTTCTACTTAACTCTTCTCTACATTGATTACATTCATTATTTCCACAAAAAATGCACCATCATTGTTTAGAATTCCCCCCCCCCCACCCAACAATCAGAATTGCTGAAAAGGCATTGTGAAATACTTTGTTTTCTATCGCTGGTTATGAGAATCATATAATGTTGAGCAGCTGCTATTGTGGCCACGCAATTTTGGATTTCTGCAAAGAGCCAGATAATTACAAGATTGTTTTCTGTGTGTCTGGTGTTATGGCTGTGCTGGAGAGCCGTTTGTGGGGGGTAACTCAGGACCTCGGTAGGGTGTGAAGGACAAGCCGGTACCGCCCCCCTTCCCATGAGACTGCAGTTGCCCCGTCACCACTGGCTCATACCTGGCTTTCCAATAAGCTCTGAGGCGGCGGCCACCTTGCTGCCAGGGGGTAAAAAGGCAGAAGGGAGCAACACCCTTTCCCTCCCGGGGAGGCATGGCACTGTAATTTAACGCATGGTCCATTTACTTTTCTGCCGCAAGCTACGCGGCTCTGGACTAAGTCCTTTTGCCTCTGGATCCATGCCGTGTATGCGGTCCAGATGCATTTCTGCCAAAAGCCGCTGGGTTTCAAGATTTGTTTCTGAGTCTCTGGGATCATGGCCATTAATCAGCTTGATCAGGAGCCAAAGAGACCATTTGTAGGCGGAGATTCGGGGTCTCGCTGTGATGGGGAGGAAAGGGCCGGTTCCACCCTCATCTGGTGAGGCCCCGCATGTCTCGTCACTGCAGGCCCAAACCTGACTGTCCAGTGGCCTCTGGAGGATGGCGGTCACCAGGCCGCCAAGGGGAACAGGCCAAGGCACAAAACCTATTCCCACCTGGAGTGGCCCAGCCCCAGTAGCCTACTGCAGGAACAGGACACATTTCTGCCAAAAGCTTTTGGGTTCCGAGATTCATTTCTGAGCCTCTGGGATCATGGCCGTTAAGCAGTTCCATCAGGAACCAGAGAGGCCATGCCTCCAATTATATAGCTGAGCAGGAGGTGGTTTGTGGGTGTGTCTCCCACATACCTAACTTTTGGCCGTTTTCTTTCTTGGTAAACTTTGCCCCAAGTTTTTGGGGTCTGGCCAAAGGCTCAGCAGCAATTTTGGGGTATCTGAAAGCTTGATGGTGCCATCAGGCTGCTGATGCACTCGCCTCACAGGTACAGATTGACCTGCTGGCGGCATCATACCCCCTGGACCCAGGTTTTGATTCCATCTACCTTTGGATCAATTGATGTAGTCAGGATCACGATATAAAGTCCTCTCCACCGAGGTTTGTGGGTGGCTGTCTGGTGCTACCTGACCCAGACTAGATCATTCAATGCCTACAGATGAGGAGTTACTAGTTCCCTTTCGCTCTGCTGGTGTGCTCCAAGCCCCACATGGAGCTGGACCTTGATATCTGTAGGGCCAGTAATGACTGGGGAAAAGAGAAATCATACATTCTGGCCTACACTTACACTTCCAAGGCTAAGTTGTAGTAGTGGCAATTAACCCAAAAGAATTTCAAAGGGAGCAGAGTTCCTCCGTAAAGGGGGTTCAAACTTACTAAAGGGCAATTGGGAGGAACTTCTACCCTATCATTTTCCCCTAGAGATTTCACCACTTTACATCAAAATGGTCGAAGTTTCCTTTTCTGGAAATGCTTCCTGCTGACACAGGAGCACAGACCCTGCCTGCACAGAGGTGAAATCTCAAGCTACTTTAGTTTTTAATGGGTATGGATTTGGTTTTGGAATGGATTTGGTTCCTGAAATTGTCAACATCTGAAAGATCAGACAGGCTGAGGAATATTTATTAGACCCTGGAGGTGTAGAAGGTCCTCTCTGGTTTACTGAGGGCAAAATAATTTGCTGTTTTAGAGAACACAAAAGTTAACACAACAGAAACCAAAGCAGCACAATGGCATACCTAGTCTTATCATAAAAATGAAAAGTAATAACTCCTCATCCATGAATTTGGTTGACAGAAAATGACTTCGTGCCCAGATCTTTCTAATTTACATAGAAACACCAAGTCACCTCTCTGACTTTTTCAGTACAGATCAGAAAAGCTTTTGCCATCCATTGACACTATCAATAAGAACCAATAGATATTTATATCTTAAACATCTGAGCATTTGATCCTTTACATGAAGTCAAAATGCCAGTCCCCCCTCCCCACCCTGCCCTGGATAAATCCCTGGCATTGAACAGCTGGTGGTAGGAGGGGAGACCCAAGATTTCCACTAGGTTTATTAATAGTACAGAAAGCACACTTCTGAGTTACTGTATTGGTCCAGGAGTTAGCAATTTTCCTTGTTTGGTACCTATTCATCAGCTTTCCTTTGGAGACCTTGCTCCACTGACCATTCTTCCTTTTCTGCAGTGTTCTGGCTTAGAGGAAATATTCTCTAAATGAGGTATTAATTCCACGATGAAACAGGAATCAAGAATTGTTGGGGAAAAAATCTCTGTTCTCTCCATATGACTATATGTATTAACTAAGAATGAATACTTAGAACCAGTTTAGATGTCCACTTTTAGTATTTTAGCAAACTGACAAGCTGGTGGAAAGCAATCAACCCTGCCCTTTGAGCTGAGATCCCCCTGGTAAAGCTCTGGCTTCCCCTTTTCTGGCCAGACTGGGACAGCTTGTACAACACTGAGTTTCTTTGCAGGCTTGACAGCTTACTTACTGAATTACCCAATTACTCAATCACCTTTGTATAACTAGAATCTGATTTTCACAAAGGAGGCTAATTATAGAAACATGGTTTTCTCTCCTCCATTTTAATTTGCCAAACAACTGAACAAACCTGGCTTGTTCTTTTGCACGAACGCAGCACGACTGGCTCCATTTGGGGTACCCCGTTATTTACTGATAAGTCCTAGGGATTGGGCAAAGACAGAGAAGGAGATGTTAGGGTCCAAGAATGGATCCAAGAATGGAAGACTCCCCCCACACACACACCCGATATTGCACTAAGAATCCAGTCAGTAATGCAAGCCACACACGGAGTTTATTCAAGCCAGCTAGCCGGGGTCGAGCCGTCAGGCACGCAGGCCAAGGCAAGACCCCGTGTCAAAGAAAACTTCAATCTTATAGTTGCTGTTTGCATCACTGTTTGCACTTCAGTGGGTTTCACACTTCAGAGATAAACCATGCTGGTGGGTTCTGTAACTAAGTCGCCCAGAGGTGCCATCTCACTTATCCCAGGATTTTCTAGTGGTTTCTCACCCTTCTTCTCAAACCTAGATATCCTCAAAAGATAGCGATTGCAAAAGAAAAAGCAAGTTTTGCTCTAGCTTCTCCTTCCTGCCCAGGTGGTCCGGAAGGGTGGGTCAGGCATCTGTTACCGCAAGCTGTGGGGGCTTCTTTGGCCTTGGCTCGTCCTGAGCCAACATTCCCCCCCACACACACACCCGGTTGTCTTGTTTATACTGAGGAATCATCCTCAGGGCCGGGATCTGCCCTGGGGAGTTGATTATACTGCTGGCGTAGCACTAGGAGCTGAACAGTGCTAATGTGATCCTTAATAAATGCAAGTAGATTGTTCAGTACGAGCGGCCCAATTGTTAAGAGCAAGAAAAAAAGAGGATTAGGGGTCCCGCCAACGATGAACCTGTCTTTTCAAAGCTAAATTGGAACAGTGGCAGTTGACCTAAAAGAATTTCTAAAGGAACAGAGTTCCTCCATTAAAGGGGTTCACACTCACAACAAGGAGGACCTTCCTTAAGCTATCTACCTATGTCATATTCCCCTAGAGATTTCATCACCTTAAATCTTCAATGGGAAAATGGTCGAAGTTCCGTCTTCTGGAGCTGCTTCTTGCTGACACAGGGACGCTGACCCTGCCTGCACAAGGGGTGAAATCTCAAGCTACCCTAGTTTTTAATGAGTCCCAGGCAATGAATTTGAAAAATCAGATCAGTTAGACGAAAGAATGTTGCTTTGAAATGATCAAACCTTGGAGGCAGAAACACAAATGACAAATGCTCAAATGCTCAGGTTACAAGAACCAATTATCAACAGCATAGGAAGCACAGTTATAAGTTGCTTCCTTCTTACTTCCCTGTTAATCCCTTTCACTAATATTTCACTGCATGTTAGTACAGGTGTCAGTAATTTTCAACTTCCCTTCAGACGCCTCATTCCAATGCCCATTCTTCCTCTTCTACATGGTATTCTGGCTTAGAGAAAATATTCTCTAAATGGGGTATCAATCCCATGATGGAACAAGAATTGAGAGCTGTTAGAAAAATCTCTGCTCTCTCTGTATGTATTAACCAAGAATAATTAATTAGAACCAGTTTAGATGTCCACTCTCAGTGCTTTAGCCAACTGACAGGCTGGGGGGAAATAATTGATCCTGCCCTTTGGGCTAAGGTCCCCCTTGGTGAAGCTCTGGCTTCCTATTTTCTGGCCAGATTGGTGACAACATGTTCGATATTAAGTTTCTTTATAGACTAGACAGTTTACTCACTAAATTACCCAATTATTCAGTCACCTTTGTAAAACTAGAATCTGATTCTTATAGAAAGCAAGTTACAGAAAAATGGTTTTCTTTCCTCTACTTCAAATTTGCCAGACTGCTTAACAAACCTGGCTTGTTCCTTTGCATAAGCACAGCAAGATTGGAGAATTCTCCATTTGGGATACTCCGTTACTTACTGAGAAGTCCTGGGGATTGGTCAAAGACAGAGCAGGAGACATGCCAATAATGGCGTTTAATGTTTTACCTCACGTCAAGGCTACCCCAGGCTCAGTCATAAGATGAGAAGATCAGCGAACTAGAAGTAGAGCCTTCAGGTTGAACTGGGCTTAGGCCTCTAGCCCTCCGTAAGAATGTCCTGGTAGTCAGGAGTCCATCCCATCCCTTCTTTTGGGCTGGGAGAGATCTCGACCTTCAGTTTTTTGACACTGAAGGCAGGGCCCAGGCTGAGTCAGTCATTGCAAATTTCCAGCTTCCTCGTTTTCCACAGCACAGACGCTGTCCAGTCCTTCCTTGAGCCGGCCTGCCTTTAGGGTCTTCCTGAGGTTTGTAGGGTACTTGAGACAGTAACTGTTTAATACCTGCTCCTGTCATTTAGACCAATCTCCTGACTCTTCCCCTGGAACAGGGCTTTTAGGGTCCCATAGCTGGTTTTCCTGTCTGCACTGGGTTAGACCCTATTGCAGAGAGGAAAGGCTCTTGTCTGGGTTTATGCAAACAAATATAACACCTTAATGCTTCATGGCACTGAAGAGAGAAAAGCAAATATTTTACCCAACTCATTTAATTCCATGTTGAAAACCTTGATTTCTAATTATCTAAGAGCACTGTAACAAAATTCTGGATACTACAACAATTCTTCAGATAATTTAAAGAATTTCTTATAACAATAGGGCTGGAGCGATAGCACAGCGGCAAGGCGTTTGCCTTGCACGCAGCCAACATGGCCGACCAGAGTTCGATTCCTCCGCCCCCCTCAGAAAGCCCGGCAAGCTACCGAGAGTATCTCGCCCGCATGGCAGAGCCTGGCAAGCTCCCCGTGATGTATTCAATATGCCAAACACAGTAACAACAAAGTCTCCAATGGAGACGTTACTGGGCCCGCTCGAGCAAATCGATGATCAACAGGAGGGCCTTTACCTTTACCTTTACCTTATAACAATACAGTTTGCTCACAGTTTTCTTTCTTAAAACACAACCTCAAACCTACACACACATTTCTTCACATACTCAAGCCTTCTATATATTCCTTTATGTTCATTCTGTCCTGTTCCTCAAAACCAGTTTCACTTTAACAGAATTCCTTTCCCTTTTTCCACTAATGATATCTCCATCCATCATCTTTTTAAAATACACATTTATATTTCCTTCTGATAGTCATATCTCACAGGTTTCAACCTCCTTATTTTACTGAACTTAATATAGCTTGATCTACCAAGAAATTTGGAAAGAAGTTGCTAATCATTATCTCATTTACCGCTGCAGTACTCTTTCAAAAGCATTGCATCAGTCCTTTAGATATTCAGAAGGCTTACAGTGATCACAATTAAAGATCTTATAACACATACCTACTTGGCAAAAGTTCACTTTACGTTTGAAATTTTATCTTTAGAATTCCAATTTCTAGGGAAAAAGATATGAAAAATTAAAACACTCACAGAAAACATCTTAGTTACTTCATCTGGGCGTCACCCGCAGTTGCTGGGGCGGCTCAGGATACTTTGTGCTCCTCACTCACACACTTTCCCATTTTCAGAAACCACTAAAGCTAAAGGGGCTGCCTGTAGCCGCTTGAATTTTAAAAGCTGGTCTGGACTCCAGCAGGAAAGCCCAATATCTTTAACTTTCATCAAGGCAAATTCTGTGGTTTCAGTAGCTCCTGAACTTAAGGTTACCAACAACCTCAAAAACCAAATAAAACACTGGTAGTGTAAAAAGTTTTGCAACCAATTCTAAAACTTTAGAAACTCACATTTTAACCCATCACTCTTTAAACTTGTTTTTATGTACCACCTTAATTTCAACTCATATCCTAATAATCCAGTGCAAGTACAAATATACATCAACATAGCAGCATAAGAAAACTCTCAAACCATCAATTTTTGAGACATAGGAAAACCTTCTTTGGCTTAATTTTAAAGTTCTTAATTATCTCGAATCATAAGACTTTGCACCAGATACTTTAACGATTTCGCAATTCAAACATGCTTTCATATAGAGAAAGAGGCCATTCCGATGAACAGAAAGTATCAAGTTTACTTTTTGATAAACAATCCTAAGTTGAGGGCCCTCCACTGCAACTCCGAGAACTGATTAAGGAGGAGAGACTTCGGTGTTGTCTGGGTCTGTCCCATATCGCCGCTTGCTAGGCCCGTCCACAGGAAGAATAAGGTTAGAGAAGTAAGGAAGAGAGTAACAGTGATGAGGCCAGCAAAGAGACACAGGATTAGTGGGGAGGCACACCCCGTTCGGCGTGGACTAGTCCGTTCACTCACACATTCACTCTCAAGAGACAGAGACACAGCGGATTCCCCAGTGCTAGATACTAGGTTTAAGGGCATTCACAGGGACTGCCTCTGCCTTTCTGGGATGTCTCCCGAGATTTTCACTAATGGAGTCTCCAGCTTTACTCCAGACTACTGAATACCCTGAAGCACTCAACCTCCAAAAAGGACCAGGTGTTTCAAAAGAGAATGGCCAGGGGTCTGGAGTGATAGTACAGAGGGTAGGGCGTTTGCCTTGCATGTAGCAGACCCGGGTTCTATTCGCAGCACTCCATATGGTCCTCCAGGAGTAATTCCTGAGTGCAGAGCCAGGAGCAACCCCTGTGCTTCGCCGGGTGTGACCCAAAAAGAAAAGAGAGAGAGAGAGAGAGAGAGAGAGAGAGAGAGAGAGAGAGAGAGAATGGCCAGTTTTTCTTACCGTAGACTGCAAATCTGTTTTCATGGGCCGAGCCCAGTCCGTAGGAATCTCTCCAGGGACCCAAATAGGATCCGTACCTGAACTCCAGTACAGGTGGTCAGTTTGTGGGGCACCAGAAAGGGGGTCTTCCAATCCCGGACGAGCCCCCAAATGTTAGGGTCTGAGAATGGAAGACCTCCCCCCCCCCCCCACGATGTCGCAAAAAGAGTCCAGACAGTAATGCAAGCCATACATGGTGTATATTCAAGCCAACTAGCTGGGATCAAGCCGTCAGGCACACAGGCCAAGGCAAGACCCCGTGTCAAAGAAAACTTCAAATCTTATAGTTGCTGCTTGCGTCACTGTTTGCACTTCTGTGGGTTTCACACTTCAGAGAAAAACCCTGAGGTGCCATCTCACTTATTCCAGGATGTTCTAGTGGTTTCTCACCCTTCTTCTCAAGCCTAGATATCCTCGAAAGATAGTGATTGCAAAAGAAAAAGCAAGTTTGCTCTAGCTTCTCCTTCCTGCCCAGGTGGTCTGGAAGGGTGGGTGCGAGCATCTATTACCGCAAGCTGTGGGGGCTTCTTGGACCTTGGGTCCTCCTGAGCCAACAGAGACACACCAATAATGGCATTTAATGTTTTATCTCACGTCAGGGCTACCCAAACTCAGCCATACATAGTGGAGATCAGGTCCCATAATGAACTTAAAAGTAGAGACTTCCATGGAATGGGGGTGGAGCCGGCCCTTTACCCCTGTCCCAAGGAGACCCCGAGTCACCACCCACTAACGGCCTTTCTGGCTCCTGATCAAGCTGCTTAATGGCCATGATCCAAGAAACTCAGGAACAAATCTCGGAACCCAGCAGGTTCTGGCAGAAATCCCTCCAGATTTGGGAGCTGGAGAGATAGCACAGTGGGTAGGGCGTTTGCCTTGCACGCAGCCGACCCGAGTTCGATTCCCAACAACCCATATGGTCCCCTGAGCACCGCCAGGAGTAATTTCTGAGTGCAAGAGCCAGGAGTAACCCCTGTGCATTGCCAGGTGTGACCCGAAAAGCAAAAAAAAAAAAAATCCCTCCAGATTTAATTGTTAAAATTTAGGAATTTCAAAATTGCATGGCCACTACTGCAGTCACGCAACATCATATGTTATTCATAACCAGCAATAGAAAACAAATTGTCTACTGTTGCCTTTTCAGCAGATCTGATTGTTGGGGTAAAATCCCAAATAATAATGGTGGATTCGGTGTCAAAATCTTGAATGTAATCAAAGTAGAGAGAGAGAGTAATGTGGAAATCATCTCCCCCACAGGTAGGGTGAGGGTGTGGGATGGGGGTATGCTGGGGTTTTTGGTGGTGGAGAATGGGCACTGGTGAAGGTACGGGTGTTTCATTGTATGACCGAGACTTAAACCCGAAAGCTTTGTAACTGCTCTTATGGTGATTCAATAAATAAAATTATAAAAAAAATAAATAAAAATGGACATACTAGAAAAAAAGAAGTAGAGCCTTAAAGTAGAACTGGACATGGCCTCAGGCTTCCCGCCCTCCATAGGAGTGTCCTGGCAATCAGGAATCCATTTCATCCCTTCTTCAGGCCTGGGAGAGATCTCGGCCTCCAGATTTTTGGGGGAGGTTCACACCCGGCAATGCACAGGGGTTACTCCTGGCTTATGCACTCAGGAATTACTCCTGGCGGTGCTCAGGGGACCATACGGGATGCTGGGGATCAAACCCGGGTCAGCCGCATGCAAGGCAAACGCCCTACCCACTGTGCTATTGCTCCGGCCCTTTGGCCTCCAGTTTTTGACACTGAGGGCAGAGCCCAGCCTGAGTCAGTCATTGCTGATTTCCAGCGTCCTCGTTTTCCATGGCCTGGACAGTGTCCAGTCCTTCCTTGAGCCGGCCTGCCTTTCAGGTCTCCCTGAGGTTTGTAGGGTACTTGAAACAGCAACTGTTAGATACTTGCTCCTGTCATTTAGACCAATACCTCGCCATTCCCTGGAAGAGGGTTTTGGGGATACCATAGCTGGTTTCCCTGTCAGCATCAGGGGTAGGCCCTATTGCAGAGAGGAAAAGCTTTTGTCTGGGTTTATGCAAACAAACATAGGACCACGAAGCAAAGGGAAGAAAAGCAAATATTTCGCCTTACTCACAATGAGATGTACCCATTTGCCATGGATCCTAGTCAAAAGAAGCATTAAGTTCTGATAACTGAGATAGGATGTACAGTTTAACAACATCATGTCTAACTCATTTAGCTCCATGTCGAAAGTCGACTTCCAATTGTTTAAGAGCACTGTAATAAAAATCTGGACACTAGACCAATTCTGCAGATATAATCTAAAGAGTTCTTATAACAGTATACTTTGATAACAGTTTCTATCTTAAAACACAACCTACACTTACACATTTCTTCACATACTCAAGCCTTCTACACATTCCTTTTCATCCTGTCCGGTTCCTCAAAGCCAGTTTCACTCTAACAGGTTTCCTTTTCCCTTTATCCACTAATGATATCTCTCCCCATCATCCTTTTTACTTAAATACACACTTACATTCCTTCCTTATTGTCATACCACAGGTTTTAACCTTGCTATTTTACTGAACTTAATGTAACTTGATCTACCAATAAATTTGGAAAGAAGTTTGCTAATCATTATCTCATTGACCATGACAGAGCTGTACTCTGCAGTACACTTTCAAAAGCATTATATCGATACTATAGATATTCAAAAGGTTTACAATACTCACAATTAAAGATTCTATAACAGAATTCTAAATCCTTGGAAAATACAGATAAAAGAGGTTAATAAAATACAGTTAACAGACTCACAAGATTCATATATTTCATTCACCTAATTATTCCTTAAATCTTTCCCCACTTCATCACTTCCAGTGGACTGCATTTTGCATTTTGTGTGTTTTCATTAGTCCCGGAGGCGCTCTATCTCTCCCGCCGCCCACGTTCAGTAGTCTCACGTAGCTTCCCCCACCCTGGGGAGGTCGATAGCAAGGTAGGCGAAGGAAGGAACGAGGGCCAGGCTGGTCAGTATCAATTGTAGTTTATTCCAATCTTCACTCTCACCTGACTCTGCCCTCTGGAGCCCGAGCTCCCAAGCCCAGGCCCACGCCTCAGCCTGAGCTCTCTCTGCCTGAACCTCAGTCCCTGCTCTCTCGAGCCCGAGCCCGAGCCCGAGCCTGAGCCCGAGCCTGAGCCTGAGCCTGAGTCTCAGCCTCAGCCCGCCTGCCTACGCCTTCGCACTCACAGCCCTTACAGTCTTGGTTTATATAGCAATCACGTAAGGTGGTGACACAAAGGTGGGCTGAACATTAACAAATCAACAAAGAGAGGTAAATCACTCCTTGAGGAGATTAATTCAGGGATAAAATCTCTTCATTCATCTGGGGAACATAAAGTAACAAAGTAGGAGACTAACACCCAAGAGTGGCCGAGATTAGTACCAGGAGTTTTGCTTCATGGCTTGGAGGCCAGTCATACACTCTAGGGGAAAAGGGAGCTCAGATAGAGAAAGGAGCATCAAATAAAGTGTGTTGGAAGGAGCCTCCCAGGATGGGAGAAGCATGCTGAAAGTAGACTACAGACCAAACATTGCCACTCAGTGCCTCTTTTTCAAAACACAATACCCAAAAGGAGAGAGAGAACAAAAGGGAATACCCCGCCACAGAGGCAGGGTGGAATGGGGCGGGGGGGGGGGGGATTGGGGGGTGGAAGGGATACTGGGACCCATGGTGGTGAAAAATGGGCACTGGTAAAGGGATGGGTGTTTGATCATTGTACAACTGAAACCCAAGCACAAAAATTTGTAAATCTACAACTGTACCTCATGGTGTTTCACTAACAAAATTTTTTTTAAATGTAAATGATGGAGAATGGGCACTGGTGGAGGGATGGGTACTGGATCATTGTATAACTGAAATCCAAGCACAAAAATTTGTAAGTCTACAACTGTACCTCATGGTGTTTCACTAATAAAAAAATTTTTAAAGGATAAAATCTCATCTAAAGAGATTATTCCAGATTACTAGGAGATCTGCTCAAGGGTGGGTTCCCAACAAGTGTGTGTTCTTTCCTCAGCTAGTAATCTACTTAAACAGTTGTAGTAAATCTACTTCCAATATTTCTAGCAATGTCATTCTGTATGAGCACTGTAAGAGATATAAACTTAAGGTTTGGTTCTTCCTGAGGACATCTCACTATATATTCCTCAGTCCTTCAGGTCAGGTTAGTCTTCCTAGCCCCAGCAGGGTCCTAGTCTCGTCGTTACTTACTTTTGGATCACGACAGCATTTGTCCATGATCATGCCCTCAACTTAGAGTTGAGTATCGTGGCACTTTGGCCTGGCCCATTTTGATGCCAGGGTAGCTCACAGCTTGCCCTGGGTCCATTCAGTCCCTTTTTGGGACCCTGCTTTTTGGGTGCTGGGAACTAAGGGCAACTGAGTCAAGAAAGCAGATGCCCAGGAGTAAATATTATTCGGAGTAAATCAACTCCCAAGTTACAAAACATAATATTAACTGTCTTCCTGTGTCCATACAGAGAGGACATTACTTTAAGGTAAACTATGCAAGACACAACTTACAATACAAGTTCAGTGTTTCTTAGAAGGATCTGATATTACAAGCTAACAGAATCTGATTAGGGAAAAAAAGGTGACTAACTGGCTGGAGAGGAGAGCACAGAGAAGGATTTACAGATAAATACAGAGGAATGAGAGTGACTCGGGAGCACTGTGATGGGTGTAACCCTATAAAACCTAAGCTCCCTGTGGCAATGTTATCCTACAGCATTTTATTCTATCAAATGACCTTAATCTCAATTTTTATTTTTTTTCAGTACACAACTCAAATAGCCACATGTGCAGTTTAAGTTTATGTTAATTTTTTGAACAATCTTTGAAAATAAGATAGAGAAAGGGAACAAAGTTTTAGATTGTCTATATTTATCTTAGTACGAAAGTCAAATATTCGTTCTAGGTTTCTGTTTTATCTTCTTTTTTTTTTTTTCATAATTCTTGAGACAAAACTCTTCTGCCGGTATACCTTAAACTTTACATTTCTTTTTGCCACAAATACATACTTAATTTTCTGGATATACTCTATTCAAAATGCATTCAAAACTTTGAACACTTAGATATTAACTTCCTAACTTCAAGACTGTGATCAGCATAACACTGATCCTCTCCATTCTCAGCTCTCATTTGCCTCAGCTGAGGAGGAAGAGAGGGTTGGGGGGCAGCTGTGTCTGTTCAGCTGCAAGGCCACCAAAGTCAAAGGGAGCAGTTTTCCGGCGCTTGGATCTGAAGCTGGTCTGAAACTTCAGCAAGAAAACCTGATATCTTTAAAACTTTTACAAAGGCACAATGCTGTGACTTCAGACTAGCAGGCTAACATCTGAGATTAACCCATTATAACTCTTTGCTAAGTTGCTCTAGAAATTTTAGTTGCCAAAAGTCTCAGAGATAAAATAAAATACTGGTAGGATAAGTTTTGCAACCAATTTTATAACTTTAGAAACTCATGTTTTAAAACAAACCATTACTCTTTGAACCTGTTTTTTCGTACCACAATTTTTTAAACTCCCATTCTAACAATCCAAGCAGATGACATAGCAGCATAAGAAAACACTTGAACTGCCAATGTTTATTTAAAAACATGAGGAATCTCTGTTTTAATGGCTTCTGTACCTCTTTTGTTTGGAAAAACAGCCAAATTTTTCATTAAGATTCACAGACCCTTGTAAGATAAAGCCTTGCATTCTCTGACCTCTGATTTCACTTTAGTATCAGACTCTAGTACTGCAGCTCTTTTCTAGATAGTACGGATTTTCTAGATAGTACAGAGCTCAAAAAAATTTTGATTGTTCATAACCATTGATGTTTTTCCAATAAGAAATTAGATTGAGAATTTCAATTTCTCTGTCTGAAAAACAAAACACCAAAACCTTTAAAAATGCTTGGTTGCATATCACTCTGAACTCTTGTGATGATGCTTCTTGTCCAAGTTTAAGGATCTCTACTTCTGATTTATACAGACAGACAGACAGACAATGGACTAACTACAAACACCACATGCACATGTGTACATATTTACAGTTGATCGATTGATCTGACTCTTTAAGAAAGGACTTACAGTTCTTAATTTTAAAAGTTCTTTTTTTTCTTTTTTGTATCTCAAGGGTTGTTTTTTATTTTGGGGGCTTTTTGATATCCTGTGAAGCAGAACGACAGAGCTCATGAAACAAACTGACATAATGGTGGCTCATAAAAAGTCTGAATGGGAGGGACAAAAGTTCTTAATTATCGCAAATCATAAGAGTTTTACACCAGATACTTTAACAATTTCACAATTCAAACATACTTTCAGACACAGAAAGAGGCCATTGGTACTCACCAAACTATTTTATTTATTTATTTATTTATTTATTTATTTTGCTTTTTGGGTCACACCCAGCGATGCTCAGAGGTTACTCCTGGCTCATGCACTCAGGAATCGCTCCTGGCGGTGCTCAGGGGACCCTATGGGATGCTGGGAATCGAACCTGTGTTGGCCATGTTGGCTGCATGCAAAGCAAACGCCCTACCCGCTGTGCTATCGCTCCAGCCCCTAAACTTTAAATAGCAGCATAAGACAACATTGGAACTGTCAATGCTTATGAAAGTATGAGATGTAACCTAATTTTTATCTCCGCACTGTTTTGCAACACACTTGTTTTTATCCAGGCAAGGGTCTCTCAACAAGTTCCTGCCAGACCAGGATGTAAGAGAGAGTTCTGGTCTGGGTGTCCTCCTGGTCCTGGAAAGAAACTTATACCTTTAACTTTTTAGAATGGTCCCAGATCAAAAGTACCTTGAGCAGGTCAGTCAATGTTGAAGACTGTAACACAAACCAATTCTGCAGAACAAAACGTTTTAAGTTTACTCTTTTTAACCTCCAAGAACAGATTACGAGCTCTGCTTTTAAAATCCGAGAAATGATCAGTAAAAAGAGACAGGGGTGTTGTCTGTCCCTGGCCCATATTCCTGCGGAGGAAGTTAGTGATTTATGGTCTGAAAACAGAATGAAGACACAGACTCAAGACATACGCAGTTATTCAAATGCACCACGAAGAAGACAGACAAATATAGGCTGCTGGTCCTCAGTGCACTGTACCCAACCCCACTTCTTGACTGGTCCCTCTGTGACGAAGCCTACTGGATGACGTTCACCGTTCTGGAGTTCCTAGTGGGGGACAGTGCAGATGTCTCCCACACTGCCCGACTGGCGACTTCTTCAGCGCGTCTGCCTAGGTCCTATGCCAGTCCTCTGTACTTGGCCCTTCCACCGACCCCTCCTGTCGGGCACTCAGAACGGTCAGTCTGACCAACCACCCTACTTCAGCTGCCTCTCCCTGAGATGAGCTTCCTCAGACACCTCTCCACGAGGTGACCTTCACTCAGCCACTGCTGCCCAGGTGACCTACCTCAGCCGTCTCTCCTCGAGACGACCTTCACTCAGCTGCTCCTTCCAGGGCGACCTACCCCATGGAGTCTCCAAGAGTCCCCACAGTGCTGATCAGCAAGAAGAGTGAGGGCCACGTCGAGATCTGGGGGTCACAACAGGAGCCAAAATCCCGGAGGATGAGGCCCATATGTTATGTCCCGGGAAGGATTTGTGCTTGCACATTGACCAAATCAAACGGGAGTCTCCAAATGCAAGGCCCCTTTATTGCTAGCTCGAGCAAGAGTCTAAGTCTCATCCAACACAGTGGAGTCTTGACAAGGACCCCGATTCTGAATTCTAAGCAGTTTATATAGGGTTTGGTTATATAACAGCATTTTTCTAGGAACTGGCAGTGTTTCCAACACTTGCCCGTGTCCGGTCCCATGACGTCAGGGGCCAGCATTATGTTTCCAGTTATTGGTACCTGTACAGTCCCATGACTTCACTCCCTAGGCCCTCTCTACTTGGCTGGGTGCCACTGCCCATGCCCCTACTCCGATAGGCTGTTGCCACGGGGCTGTTTATCTGCCCAGGCTGATACTGTTCTCTGAGAAGTCGGGACTTCCTGATAGGGGAAACTGGAACTTGGCCCTGCTGAGTTTCGGTCTTAAAGTGGAGCCTTTCATGGCTCCACTTCAGCCTCACGTTCACTCATAACTTCTGACTGGGGTGTTCCGAGTTCTATCTGGGTCCCTGAGCTGTTAGCTGCTAGTGGAGGCTTCAGCAGGATCGTTTTAGCTTCTGAGCTTCGTGAGCATTTTTGCGACTTTGTCTAATTTACCAACAAGGCGCTTCTCTTTTTTCTTTTTAATTTATTTATTTATTGAATCACCGTGAGAGCAGTTACAAAGCTTTCGTGTTTGAGTCTCGGTCACACATGATAAAACAACCATCCCTTCACCAGTGCATATTTTCCACCATCAAAAACCCCAGCATACCCCCAGCATACCCCTACCCCTGCCAGTGTGGCAGACAATTTCCACATTACTCTCTCTACTTTGATTACATTCATTACGTCGACACAAATCCCACCATTATTATTTAAAATTTTCCTCCAACACTCAGACCTGCTGAAAAGGCAACATTAGACACTTTGTTTTCTATTGCTGGTTATGAATAGCATATGATGTTGCATGGCTATGATCTTATATTCTAAAATTTTAATAATTAGGTCTGAAGAGATTTCTACCAAGAGCCGCTTAGATCTGAGATTTGTTTGTTTTTTGTCTCTGGGATCATGGCCATTAAGGAGCTTAATAAGTACTTAAGGAGCTTAATAAGTAGCCGGGAGGACATTCGTGGGTGTCATCTCAGGGTCCCGTCAGGGTGGGGGAGAAGGACAGGCTTCACCCCCATCCTGTGAGGCCCAGTGTGTGTCGTCATTGCTGGCCTATACCTCATTTTCCAATGAAGTTTGGATGATGGCGGCCACCAGGCTTCCCAGGGAACAGGCGGAGGGACAGCACCTGCTCCTATCTTGGGTGGCCCAGCGAAGGTGGCCTAGTGCAAAGCCCAGAGGCATTTCTGCCAAGGGTGCTTGTTTCTAAAACATCAATCATGTGATAGCAGGCATCTGTCCATAGACAGCGAAGTGCTGTGTTAATAGAGTTCTGCTTAGTTACTGAAATAAACTCATGCAGAAAAATTTCTTTATATAAAATAATGTTTATTCTGCCATCATTGGTATCAATGCAAACTGGGGTAAACATGTCCCAGAAGAGAAGGGTAGGAGCAGGGCTGGAGTGATAATACAGCAGGGAGGGCATTTGCCTTCATGTGGCCCACCCGGGGTCGATTCCCAGCATTCCAACTGGTCCCCCTAAGCACCACCAGGAGTAATTCCTGAGTGCAAAAGCCAGGAGTAAAGCCTATGCATCACCTTTGTGACCCAAAAAGTAAGAGAGAGAGAGAGAGAGAGAGAGAGAGAGAGAGAGAGGAGTTATAGATGAGTTATTTATTTTCCGGAATAGAATAGTGACATTTCTCAATTTCAAGAAGACTCTGGGGCTAAGAGGCCGGTAACAGTCGTTCCTCATCTCTGATTGGCAGGGAGATGCCAGATGGGGCACTCTACCCTCCCATTTCACAGAGGAATGAATGTCTGTTAGCAAAGAAAGAAGAAGCAAGAGTGGGGAAAAAATGTGAAGAGGAAAGAACTCATTTCTTAAAAAAATTTTTTTGGTTTTGTGTGACACCCAGCAGTGCTCAGGGCTGACTCCTGGCTTTGAGCTCAGAGATCACTCATGACGGGCCTTATGGGATGCCAGGGAATCAAACCCATGTCAACCACATGCAAAGCAAGCACCCTACCTGGTATGCTATCACTCCAGCCTGCAGTATTTATTTTCAACTGCCAAAATCCCACCCCCACCCCCCCACCAACAAAACAAAACAAAGAAAAACTCTCATTCGTAAAACCGTGTGTTTGTGCTGCCTAGGGCCAACCCAGGACCTGACCCAGGCCAGGCGAGAGGGACCGGTCTCCCACCACCCCTCACTCCTGCCCTGCAACCAAACTTCCCTCTTGTGTTTCCTTTGTTCTCAGATCACGCGGGGCCATTATCATAGCTGTATTCACAGTGGTCACCTATTCTTTGTCCTTGCGTGTAATTAACAGTCCCATGAAGACTCTGTGTGACCCTCCACATCCCTCATGATTTTCAATGTCAGGAACTACACAGACAGTGGGTTCCTGCCACCGATGAGTCCGGTGCTCTTGGGATGTTTCTAGAATCTTCTCTGTGCCCCCCAGTGCTGGGCCTTCACCGGGCTGCTTCCTGCTGGGCCTGGGGGCTCTGCAGTGTGGAAACACGAGGCTTGCCTGGGGGAGACTCTCCCAAGGTCTCGGGACTCCCCGCCTGGGCTTTCCCTGAAAAGTCTCACCTTCACTTGATTCCCATTTCTTCTTCTTATACCATCTCCAAGAGATTTCTTTTCTTTTCTTTTCTTTTTTATAAATTTATTTATTGAATCACCGCTAGAACCGTTAGAAAGCTTTCGGTTTTTAGTTTCGGTCATACAATGATGAAACACCCATCCCTTCACCAGTGCACATTTTCCACCACCAAAAAACCCCAGTATAACCCCATCCTACCCCTAGCCCTGCCTGTGTGGCAGATGATTTCCACATCACTCTCTCTCTACTTTGATTACATTCAATATTTTGACACCAGACCCACCATTATTATTTGGGATTTCCCTCCAACACTCAGACCTGCCGAAAAGCCAACATTAGAGAATTTGTTTTCTTTTGCTGATTATGAATAGCATATAACGTCACATGGCCACGGTTTTGGAATTCTGAAATTTTAATAATTAAATCTGGAGATATTTCTGCCAAAAGCCGCTAGGTTCTGAGATTCATTCCTGTGTCTCTGGGATCATGGCCGTTAAACAGCTTAATCAGGAGCCAGAGGGGCCATTCATAGGTGGCGGCTCAGGGTCTTGTTGGGAGGGGGGGAGGACAAGGAACGGGTCCTCCTCCATCCCACCCCCCCGCGAGTCTCATCACTGCTGGTATATACCTGACTGTCCATGACCTCTGGAAGATGGCGTCTGCTGAACCGCCAGGGGGACTAGGAGGAGGAACAGCACCTTTTCCCACCTGGGGTGGCCCGGTGCTGGCAACCTAATGTGAAGTCTGAACACATTTCCGCCAAAAGCCGCTGGGTTCTGAGATTCATTTGTGTGTGTCTGGGATCATGGCCATTAAGCAGCTTAATCAGTAGCCAGAGGGGCCATTTGTGCGCAGTGACTCAGGGTCTCATTGGGGCAGGGGAGGACAAGTTTTTTTGTTTGGTTTGGTTTGGTTTTTGGCCTTCACCCATTGGTGCTCAGGGTTTACTCCTGGTTCTGTGCTCTGGGAGCACTCCTCACTCCTGGTGCTGGGAAATGAGCTGAGGCAAGCACCTTAATGCTTGTAGTTGTGTGTGTATGTGTGTGTTTTGTTTTTGTTTTTGTTTTTTGCTTTTTGGGTCACACCAGGCGTTGCACAGGGATTACTCCTGGCTTTGCACTCAGGAATTACTCCTGGCGGTGCTCAGGGGACTTTATGGGACTATGTGGGATACAGGTCAGCCATGTGCAAGGCAAACACCCTACTCACTGTACTATCACTCCAGCCCCAATGCTTGTAGTTTTTTATTTTTTATTTTTTTTTAGTAATCAGGGTAATATTAACCTGACAGAATAGGTGGGGCTGTTCTTTTGTTTTGCTTGCTTGTTTGTTTTTATGTGGGCATCACACACACAGAAATTCTCAGGCTGACTCCTGGCTCTGTGCTCACTCCTGATGAGGTTCAGGGGGACCCTATGGCATACCAGGGA
This sequence comes from Sorex fumeus, assembly GCF_029834395.1. Taxonomy (NCBI): domain Eukaryota; kingdom Metazoa; phylum Chordata; class Mammalia; order Eulipotyphla; family Soricidae; genus Sorex; species Sorex fumeus. The sequence continues at coordinate 171,858 of NW_026606121.1, forward strand.
TGGAACACAGGTCAACCACACGCAAGGCAACCACCCACTCCACTATCTCTCTGCCCCTGCCCAGGGCGTTCCTCTTTTTGCTCTACTTCCTAAAAGAGGAAGCATCAACTCCTAGAATTGATGTCATTTCTTCCTTAAATGTGGAACTCAGCAGTGAAACCCTCTGGCATGGACTTTTGTTTCTGGGAAATCTTAAATAATTAATTGAAAAAAGTGTTTCTTGCACGCAGCCGACCCGGGTTAGATTCCCAGCATCCCATATAGTCCCCTGAGCACTGCCAGGGGTAATTTCTGAGTGCAGAGCCAGGAGTAACCCCTGTGCATCGCCGGGTGTGACCCAAAAAGCAAAAAAAAAAAAAAAGGTGTTTCAGGGGTATTGAAACCGAGTCTTAGTGGAGGGGGCAGGCCGGGGCATGAGAGGTAGAGCAGGCCCTCGTCCTGTTGACTGACCCCCACCCCCAGTCCCTCTCGCCCCTGCTTCTCTGTGCTCTGCGCTGACCCTTGGCCTGCCTCATCTCGGGCACCTGTGCCTGCTCCCTTATTTTCCTGTTCTTGGTCAGCTTTGCTATAAAGATTCATCAGGCTTGTGGCTGTTTTGGTTTTGGTTTTGCCTTTTCAAAGAACCAGTTCAGGTTTTGTGACTTTTCCCCCACTGCTTCCCCTCCATTTCTTTAATTTTCACATTGCTATTATTGTTTTGGTTTGGGGGGCCACACCCAGCTGTGCTCAGCGCTGACTCCTGGCTCTGTGCTTAGGAATTGCTCTCACTGGGGCCCGACTGTTCATTTCCACTTGAAATTTTTTGGTTTTATTTGCAGCTTTACGAAAAGATGAAACCCTGCAATTCTCTGCAACACGGATGGAACTGTTAAAGGAAGTCAGCCAGAAGGAGAGATATGGTCTCATCTCACTTACGTGCAGTCTCTAGACTAACTGCATCAGGGAATGCAGTGCTTGAAAGGGTGGAGACAGGACCACAGCGATAGGACAGCGGGAAGGCGCTGGCCTTGCACGTGCCTACTGAGGTTCCATCCCCGGTACCTCATATGGTCCCCAGAGCACCTCCAGGAGTGATCCCTGAGCTCTGCCAAGAGAAAGCCCTGAGCACTGCCGGATGTGGCCCCAAAACCAAACCAAACGAAACAAAGAAGGGAGATATTGAGATCACCCTTGGCGCCAGTGGTTCAGGAGAAAAACAGAGACGGGGAGTGAGGAGCAATGGGCGATGGATGGGAGGCACCAAGATGCAGGGCTCACGGGGACCTGAGTACATCAGGGGTGTGAAGCAGCGGCCGAGCTAAATATCCAAATTACAGAGCGCACAGCACCGAAAACAAGACACCTAAATTTCAGCAACCAAACTTGAAAACGTGCTGGTCAAGTCTGGGGGTGAGGCCCAGGGGCGGGAGGGACCTTGGGAAGTGACACGGGTGCTGGGATGGGTGCTGGGTAGGATGTCTAAACCCACATGAATAGCTTTGTCAGTGATGGGGCTTTAACAGAACATTTAATACTTTAAAAAGCTCAGTCATTTTTATTTTTTGATGTCTGTTTGGAGATCAACACTCAGTGGTGCTCCCAGAACAATGCTCAGGGATGGGTCCCAGTGGTACTGGGGGCACCAGGTGGTCCTGGGAATCGAACCTGGGCCCTCACATGCAAAGCCTGTGCTCAGCCCTCTGAACTGCCTTCTCCATTCTTTCTTCTTTGGCTTTTGGGGTGACACCTGGCGACGCTCAGGGGTTACTCCTGGCTCTGTACTGAGGAATTACTCCTGACAGTGCTCAAGGGACCCTATGCGATGCAGGGGATTGAGCCCCGTCAGTTCCCTGCGAATCAAACACCCTCCCCACTGTACTATTCCAGCCCTGCCTCCCCATTATGATATTTTGGGGGGGGCTGCACCCAGCAGTGCTCAGGGATCACTCCTGGAGGTGCTGGGGGACACTATGGGGTGCCAGGGACAGAACCTTGGTCGGCCGTGAGCAGGGTGAGCGCCCTCCCCCCGCCCACTGTCATATCTCTCGGGCCCACTTTATTTGTCAGAAGCTGCCCTGAGCTCAGGGCTTACTCCTGGTGATGCTCGGGGGACACAATGGGATGCTGGAGATCGAACCCAGGTCAGTCGCGTGCAGGCAAATGCCCTCCCAACTGTCCTGTCGCTCCAGCCCCCTTTGTTCTATTAATTCTTGACAGGACATTGAAATCTCCAATCTAGTTGTCTCCAGGCCAATCTCTGTGGTTAGATGCCTATATGTTTACAATTTTACATATCTGTTTCATTATGAAATTCACATTTTAATAAAAATTTCTAGTTGCAGTATTCAGTACGGGGAGGGTCTGATAAATATTTAACTCCTGGGTCTCAGGTAGGGCAGGTGTGGGTGCTATACGTTTGTCAGACTCAGAGTGTAGATCGCATGCATGACTTTGTTTGTTTGTTTGGGGGCCACACCTGGCAATGCTCAGAGTTTACTCCCGGCTCTGCACTCAGGGTTCACTTGTGATGGTGCCAGGGGGCCCATATGGGACGCCGGGGATCAAACCTGCCCTGGCTGCAAGCAAGGCAGTTGGCCTCCCTGCTGTCCTATTGCTCTGGCCTTCACTTTTGTTTTTGTTTTTGAACTCGCATGATTTTCCCCACATGCCGTTGAACACGAAGAGACCATAGGAGCAGAGGGTCACAGGCAGGCCCACACTGCCCGCTGCCCCATCCATTGCCATGTCTCATGTCTGTTTGTCATTTTCATTTAATTCCAGTGTTTGTTTCCCTGGTGAGAGACGCCTTCCAAAGACGGACCCTAGTGTTCTTTAGAAATATCTGGTTTGGAGGCTGGTGCACTGGTACAGCATGGAGGGCTCTTGCCTTGCACCAGCCAACACAGGTTCAGTCCCTGTCACCCCAGAGTGTCCCCTGAATCTGCCAGGAGTGAGCCCTGAGCAGAGCAGGATGTGACCCAAAACCAAACAATAAAAATGCCTGTTTCATTTTTAGGTGTTGCTAATGTTCATTTTTCCCCAATGGCTCCAATGTTTGAGGAAATTCCCACATTTCTTGCTCTTGTCGAGTCCAATTTAATCCTTTGGTCATTGGAAAAAGCATTTTCGCTGGTTTTTATCCTTTCGAATTTACTTAGATTTGCTTTGTGGCCTCTTGTCCATTCTAGTTGTGTCCCCACGGTGCTTGGGGAGAATTTGGATCGTGGGTCCGAGTATGTGAGTTGGCCAAATAGTGTTGTTCAAGTCTCTTACATGCATATTGGTTATTCTATAAAGTATTCATTTGGGTGGGGCTGACCACACCTAGCAGTGCACAGGGCTGACTCCTGGCTCTGTGCTCAGGGATCAATCATGGGCATTTTAGGTGGTGCCGGGATGGAACCCGGATGGCGCATGTGCGAGGCCAGCGCTTACCTCCGATATTATCTGGTCCTCATTCAGTGAATAATCTACAGAGCCCTGACTCCCCAATACATCCTCTCTGTTGCTTGGTGCCAACCCATTTAAAATCTCGCATCTTCCTTTCCTCATTATGAAATTCATATTTTTATAAAATTTGAATTTACAATGACAAATATATATAATTTTTTAAATGATATAAAAGATGTGCAGAAATGTTGCGTTGTGTTTGTTTGGTTGTTTGGATTATAAAGCAGTGAGTGGGACTGGAGCGATAGCACAGCGGGTAGGGCGTTTGCCTTGTATGCGGCCGACCTGGGTTCGATTCCCAGCATCCCATATGGTTCCCTGAGCACCGCCAGGAGTAATTCCTGAGTGCAGAGCCAGGAGTTAACCCCTGTGCATTGCTGGGTGTGACCCAAAAAGCAGAAATAAATAAATAAAGCAGCGAGTGACCTGAGTCACATCTAATATGCCAGAAGGATAAGGAGGTATTTTCTAGAAATATCCTTCCCCTTCTGATCTCTGTCTGATGTAGACAAAGAGGGATTGGAAAGATAATACAGCAGAGAAGATGCTAGCCTTGCACGTGGCTGACCGGGTTCAGTCCCTAGCACCTCATAGCATCATGTGGTCCCTGCTGGAAGTGATTCCAAAGCACAGAGCCAGGAGTAACTTCTAAGCACCAGTGGGTGGGCCAAAAAAGCAAAAAATCCAACACACACACACACCATCCCTGAACGCTTCACACACACACACACACACACACACACACACACACACACACACGTGTCACTAGAGGGTGTAAAAAGAAGCAGGAAAGAAAAGAAGTGTGAGAACTTGCAGTGCGTGGGGCCAAGCTTCAAACTGAGAATGCGTTCTTGGCCCACGGAAACAGCTTTCTGCGCCATCATGACAGATTCCCTCTTTAGTGGATGCTCAGACCACGATGGAAATCCAAGCAATGGCCCTTCAGTGATCTCCCAGGAGTCCACGTATCTGTTCCGTCAGTCTGAGCTGACCCACTCCCAACCGAGCCCCACCATCCCTGAGCGCTTCTTCCTCTTTACAGAGCACTTTCCTCCATCCCACTCTGTCCCCAGGGGTCCTGCCTGCCATCTCCCCAAGTGTGGCCCCGCTGTTCTCTTTGAGGATACGAGACTCTGTGCCTGGGTCTACAGCAGAGAAAGTTCTGGAGTCTCCATGATGCCGTATCATTCATGATCCCAGTCCTCTCCCCCCCACCCACCCCCCGCAAGCCCAGAGGAAAACCCTGTCACTTTAGGATGCTATTTCCACCTGCCTCCTCCTTGGGGTACCCCCTTATACACGTGTTGCTTGACCTCATGTCTCCAGCCTCAATAGCTGTTTATTTCCCTACAGGACTTTTTCTCTGGGTTCCTTTTTGTTTGTTTTGGGAAACACACCCAGTAGTATTCAGGACTGACTCCTGACTCCACACTCAGAAATAAGTCCTGGTGATGCTCAGGGCCATAGGGATGCTGGGAATGGCACCCAGATTGGCCGCTTGCAGAGCCTGCTGTAGTATCTCTCCGACCCCATGTTTTTGTGTTGTTTTGGCCAACTTGGCGACACTCAGAGCTTACTCCTAGCTCTGTGCTCAGGCTTGAGGGAACCCGATGTGATCCCAGGGATTGAACTGGGCCAGGCACATGCAAGGCAAATGCCCTGCACACGGCACAATCTCCCCATTCCCTCTCTGGATTTTTTGGACTGGATCACTTGTATTTATTCATCTTGGGGCCTGTTGCTGCTCCTACTACTCCAGCTACCACTCCAGGGTTGCCACTGAGCTTGTGGCACAGAGGTTTATGTTCAGTTACTTTACTTTTCAACCGCAGGATTTCCATTCTCCTTTTCCTCTTTTTTTTTTATTTTAACAGTTTCTGGTTCTCCATTAAGCTTTCTGTTCTGGAGTCACTGTAATTTATGTCCCTTTAATGCCTTGCCATTACTCACAGGGGCCGCAAGGAAGAAGTTGTGTGTTAGAGACAACATTTGGGCCCAGCCAAGTCCTCCCCCCTGGCCTCTCCATGTCTCTCAGCTTCTCTAGGATCTTAGAGTATTGGTGCTGATGCTGCTGTTGCTTAGCAACACGATGAGACTGGCTTGGTGACCACTAACATCTTCTTCTCTGTTCCTGATGGTGCTCAGGAGACTGTATAGGATGCTGAGGATTAAAACCGGGTCGGCTGCCTGCAAGGCAAGTGCCCTCCCCACTTCCCATTGCTCCAGCCCAGCTTCCTCTCATCCATTTCACTTCCGTTCAAAGGTTCTGCAGGTAAAATTCCCTGAAGGGATTCTCCTGGCTTCCACTCCAGGCCAGAGGAGCGAATAAGAGCGCTGGGTTGGGGGTGTGGGAAGTGAGAGAAACATACCCTAAGCCAAGTTTCCTTCTAAAATTTCCACCTGGATGTTGGGAGGAGCCTCCCAAGATCGAAGATACATGCTAAAAGTAGACTATAGACCGAACATGATTGCCACTCAATGCCTCTTTTGCAAACCACAGCACCCAAAAGGAGAGAGAGAACAAAAGGGAATGCCCTATCACAGAGGCAGGGTGGATGGGGGGTATCAGGGGGTGGGAGGGATACTGGGATCCGTGGTGGTGGAAAATGGGCACTGGTGGAGGGATGGGTACTCGATCATTGTATAACTGAAACCCAAGCACAAATATTTGTAAGTCTACAACTATACCTCATGGTGTTTCACTAATAAAAATGTAAATAAAATAAAATAAAATAAAATAAAATTTACACCTGGAAGCCAAGCTCTCTCAGTTGCAGAATACTGCTGCCTCGCCTGAGCTGTGTCCCTCCCAGCTGCCCTGGGGTCAGGAACCAGGGAAATTCCATGTGGCCTCGCAGACATTTAAACTGTCACTCAATCCTTCCTCAGAACTCGCTGGTCTCCCATCCGCCCCCTTCCCCTCCTCTGATCTCTGCCCTCCGGGGCCTGTTGCTCATCCCCCGCCCCCCCCCCCCCCCCCCCGACTCATGACGCCCCCCAACTAACAGCTCCCGCAGCACCTTTCACACGTAGCGGCCTTTTCACCGTGCAGCCACCAGAGGGCGCTCTGACCCTGCTGAACCCCACGAGCTCCAGGACTGGTCCGTTACCCACCCAGCCCCCGTGGTCAGCCACCTAACCTTGTTTCTGGATTCTGTGCGGAGTCTGTCAGCCTGTGGCCTGCTCTTGTCAGTCAGCAGAGGCGCTGTGTTTGTTCTGCACCGGAGACTGGGGCCACCCCTCCCTCTAGGAAATGTGCAGATTGCTCACACACACACACACACACACACACACACACACACACACACACACACACACACACACACAGCCTCTGTGCAAAATCTAGTGGAACCCCTAATGGCCTCTTTCATCAACATAAATATCTTAATGCCATATTTAAAAATCAAAAGGAGGGGTAGGGCACTTGCCTTGCATACGGCTGACCTGGGTTCAATTCCCGACACCCCATAGGGTCCCTGGTGGGAGCCAGGAGCGAGCCCTGAATGCCGCAGGGTGTGGCCCCCAAACCAAAAAGAAAGAAATACAATTAAAATCAAAAGCAGTGCAAAACTCTCCAATGGGCACTGAGTTGAGATGTCAGATCGAGACAGGATCCCTAAGGCAGGGATCCCCTGGGATTTCTGCCAGGCTCCCCCTCCCCCGCGCTGGGTGTCATGCCCCAGCACCTGCTCGGGCCTCCTAGTCTCTAGTCTCCTGCAACATCATGACCCTGAACACACTTCCTGTCTGAAGACAAAAGAAAAAAACAAACCACTAGCACGTCCCCTGCGTGACCTCGCCTGCCCCATCTCGGCCCTGTTTTTCTTTTTCTTGGGAATGGATTACAATTCAGTTTTTGTTCTCCACACAAGCTGTTGTGGCCAAGATCAACCAAGTTTCCACTGGTTGGAGCTGGTCTGGCCCTACTCTGGTTCCTGGGGAAAGGTATTCCCCGCCCCCAAGCTTGGAACCCTTTTCTCTAGACCTCCTGGTTTCCCTGCTTCTCCCTGTCTGCCCAGCTCAGGCTTTCCATCTTCCTGGCCATCTGCATGGAGTCCAGATGCTCTGCCCTGCTTCCCCCCAAGGCCTCCACATCCACCCTGGGCTCGTGGACCCCACTCGTTCCTGCAGGAGCCATTGATCCACACACGGACAGTTCACTCCCTCGCACAGTCCTGACGCCTCATCTCTGTAATGTCACTCTGCTCCGCCGTCCAGATGCCCGGCCAGCACCCTGCAGGGATCCTGGATTTATTCCTCTCTGTCTTAGCCCAGATACAGGACTCTGGACGCGTTGTAGGACAGTAATGTCACGCTTTGAACCACGCTGCAACCCATGCTCACCTCCCATCCAGCTAACATCCTTTGCCACATGCAGTCAGCACACTTGTCTGTTTTACGCGATGAGATATTTAAGATCTACTCTCTTCGAAGCTGTCAAATAGCTGGAGCGACCAGCTGATTCCTTTTCCTGTGGCATTTGTACCTGTTAGCCAACTGTCGGCTGTGCGCCCAGAACGTGTTTAGAATCTGTCTCTCTCTTACTTCTTGTCTTATCCCCACAATAGGCTTTTTATTCCATACACTAGTTTGTAGTTGGGACCAGAATTTTATTTTATTCAGATTTTATTTCTTTGTTTTCTTTCTTTCTTTTTTCTTTCTTTCTTTCTCTTCATTTCTTATGTTTTCTTCATTTCTTATATTTTCTTTATTTCTTATTTCTTTCTTTCCCAAGATTTTTTTTCTTTTTTTCAATTCTTAGGCCTTACCCCTCTGTGCCTAGGACTTATGCCTGGTCTGTGCTCAGGGGTCACTCCTGGCAGGGTTTGGGGGTTCATATGTGGTGCCTGGAATCAAAACCAGTTTGGCTGCATGCAAGGCAAGAGCCCTACCGCTGTGATTTCTGTCCAGTCCCAATTTTATTTTTTCTCACAGTTTTATTTTCTTTTTTAGGCCACACCCAGCCATGCTCAGGACTTACTCCTGGCTCTGTGCTTGGGGATCACTCCTGGCAGTGCTTGGGAAACCACGGGGAGTTCCAGGGATTGAACCTCGGTCAGCCACGTGCAAGGCAAGTGCCCTCACCACTGCTAAGCTCCTGTCCCCTCTCAGAGTTTTGATCAAAGCTTAGAACAGTCTTGTTGAACTTCTCTATGTAAATTTTTTTTTGCTTGAGAAAATAAATCACCAATATGTGCGTGAAAATATCTTTCAAAGGCTATGCATTCATCAGTTTCTTTGTATAATTCCAGCAGTCTGATTTATATGTTTCAAGCCGTAATAAACCTACACACGTTCAGAATTGTTCTATTTTGTCTAGCAAATTGACATTTATCAAGACACTAATGCGATGCCAACATTCATTCCCTTTGTCTGATGATAAAGCTTTGGACCAGGCTGGGAAGATAGTACAGAGGAGAGGGAGCTTGCCTTGCATGTCACTGACCCGAGTTCAATCCCAGCATCCCATGTGGTCTCCGAGCACCGCCAAGAGCAATTCCTGATGCAGAGCTATGAGTAAGAAAAAAAACAAAAAGCTATAAAAAAATGCCTTGGGCCTTGACGTTGTTTTAGTAATTTTGACCTTCCAGATCTCAATTTCCCTCTCATCTCTTTCACCTCAGGAAATATCTCTCCTCAGGGGCGGAGCTTTTGAATAAACAATAGTCCATCTTCACTGAACTCCACTGCTCCCTGGCATCTCTGGCTGTGGGTGCAACAACCAGAAGAAGACCAGGTCCTGGAAGGAGCCTCTGTGTTCAGTGTCTGGGAGCCTGGGGTGTCCCCCGACCCACGTTCCCTGTCAACCACTTTATAATCAAACAGTGTTGAATGATGCGTAACTCAGGGACTTCTTGTACTGATAAACTGATTCAGTGGCAATAGGGTGTGAATTTACTTACCTGGGGTGTCTTCATGACCATACTACAGAGCTGCCCCGTGCTCGAGAGTATCAGTGGTGTCAGATATTCACCTTGTCCTCGGCCGGGATGGATCTAATCAATTAATTATTAGTCTCCATTTAATAATCAGGGTGGAGTCTAATCAATCACTCAGAATGGACCTTGCCCAACCACTCAGGATGGACCCTAACTAATCCATCCACTGGATAGTGGACCTTGGAGACTGACCCTTGACAGCAACAGAAGCTGCCCAGGCACCTGTGACCGCTGAATCACAGCTGGACAGGAAAATCCTGCTCCCTTTTCTTGCCGTGGCCCTGGCTGTGTGCCCCTTTCACCTTCTAGAACATTCCCCCAGGTGATCTCCACCTCCCTTGAGTTGGCCCCCCTTTGGCAGGCTCTGTCCCACCTGCCCAGGGCTGTTCCTCAGTGTCAGGTGCAGCAGGACGGGTTTCTGGCCCTCAAGTCCCCACAGTTCTCAGGCCCATCCAGAGATTCTTCTGTCCCGCTCTGTCTCCTAATAAAGACACTGATTGACAAGTGCGTTGGGGGTCCGGGGGGGCCTGGGTGAACAGGGAGGCTGCAGTGAGCCAGGGGCCCCCAGGAAGTCTGTCTCTCAGGGTCCCCCGTTCATCCCTCCATGAAGTGTGGATGGATGAGCTGCTGCATATACAACTGCCCCTGGGGGCCAAGGGTCATTCCAAGTTGAGTTAGAGGACCCCTAAATTCTACATGGAAGCTTGATCCTGCAGACCCCACAGAAAGTGACTGTATTTGAAGGCCACTTTAAAAGGGCAGTATTTTAAATTGACCCATAGTCTGGGTTCATGTCTGTGGCATTTGTACCCATTAGCCAACTGTTAACCAAAGGTTAGTAAACAGAGGTCAAGGAGATGAACATTTCCTCATTGAACCTGTAATCCAGAACACTGGTGCCCTGGGGCCTTCAATGGCCTTATCTCTGCCGCTCCCTGGAGAGATCCCATTGCAAAGGTATCTGCTGATAAACGAGTCCTGGAATGTGTAAGGTAGGAGCCCTGACAGATGAAGAGTCAGGATCCAACCCAAGAATATTGTTCTCGTCCTGATTTTGACGGTTAAGCAAGCTTGCACTCGAGTACTGTTGGGGCTGAGTCCAGGAGGCTGAGTCCTGACCCTGACCCTGACCCCATGTGTTTTTTTTCTCTTATTCTCTCTCTCTCTCTCTCTCTCTCTCTCTCTCACACACACACACACACACACACACACACACACACATTTTGTTTTTTGGTTTTGGGCAAAAATTGGATGTGTGCAGGGCTTACTCTTGGCTCAGTGCTCAGACATCACTCCTGGCAGGACCAAATGGGGCTGGCAGCCTGCAAGGCCAGTGCCCTTCGGCTGTCCTGTCCCTCAGTCCCTATTTCTTTTTTATTATTTTTTTATTTTATAAGTTAGTCAACAGTATTTGATTACATTTAATAGTCAAACACCAATCCCACCACTATTACAACTTCCCACCACCAAATTCGGAATGTTACCATCCCAAACTCCAACCCCTGAGCCAAAATGCAACCGAAAGAATATATTTTGTATTATCTCTTGTGAAGAACTGCTGAGCATGCTTACAAAAAAGTGTTCATACAGGAAACAGCGTGAAGATTGTTCTATTTTGGCAGGACCCATTAAGACGTTCTATAGGATATCACTAACATGTTGTTAAAGTTTGAGTGATGTGAGCTTTGGTATATATGTCTGAAAATATGCATATATGCATATATATATATTTCCCTCTATGATTTGTTGCCTTTTGTCTGAACCCCATCAAATATGGTGTGGTAATTATGGAGAGGTATGGAGCGATAGCACAGCGGGTAGGGCGTTTGCCTTGCACAAGGCGGACCCGGATTCGATTCCTCCGTCCATCTCGGAGAGCCCGGCAAACTACCGAGAGTATCCTGCCGCACGGCAGACCCTGGCAAGCTCCCCGTGGCATATTCGATATGCCAAAAACAGTAACAAGAAGTCTCGCAATGGAGACGTTACTGGTGCCCACTCGAGCAACTCTATGAACAACGGGAGGACAGTGCTACAGTGCTACAGTTATGGAGAATGGGTAGGGAGTGTCTTATGACGTGTTGCGCGGCTGCAAAAGCAGCCATGCGGTCCAGGAATTTGTTCACTCATAAGTGAGGCTCAGCCCAAGTGTGTGGGGGGTGGCCTGGAACGTGGCGGTGGTTGGGTTGTGGAGGTCAGCTGCTGGGGCTGGGTCCCTTGGGGCAGGGAAGTCTCTCACCTGCCCACTTCTGCAGTGCCCCGAGTGAAAACAGCCTCGCGTGGAGTCTGGTGGCATAGCTATGGGGGCTTCATTTTATGCTCCCTTCCGGGAGAAGCATCCGTGTGATCTGGAGGGTGGCCGATGACAAGATTGTCTGGCGCCGGCAGGAGGTGGCCTATGGGAGTGACCTGTGGGTCTCCGAAGACTGGGGAGAATGGGGGGAGGATCCCGGCTCCTGGGTCCCGTTGAGCCCAGAGTCTAAGGTCACAAAGTTCCATATTACCTGGGTACCATGTCAGTCCCTATTTTTTGACTCTCACAGTGGCCCAGTTCAGCCCTGTTCACCCAGGGCCCTCTCCACCACCCTGTTCTTGTCAATCAGTGTCTTTTTTTAGGAAACAGAGTGAGACAGAGGGACCCCAGGATGGGCCCGAGACCTGTGGGGACATGAGGGGCAGAAACCAGCCCTGCTGCACCTGACGCTGGACTTAAAAATGACAGAAATCACGCAAAAGCCACCCCCAGCCCAGCCCCACAGGGTCCTGTTACACAGCCCACTAGGACAGTGGGGAGGCCCCGGGTTAAACACTGACCCCCCACCCCAGTGACCCCCAGTGCCTCCCCGCGGTCTCCCCTGCACAAAAAGAGAAAAAAGGTCCCCAGGGTCCCAGTGAGATTACACAGGGCTGCAGGGCTGGCCTGGGTGCACGGTGGCCCAGCACCCTCAAAAGAAAAATAAAATGCAAAGAAAGGGGGGTGGCAGCAAAAGGACAGTGGGAAGAGCACTGGCCTTGCATGCGGCTAACCCAAGTTCGATCCCCGGCATCCCATAGGGTCCTGGGCATAACCAGGAGAGATTCCTGAGTGTAGAGCCAGGAGTAAGCCCTGAGCACTGCTAGGTGTACGCCCCCCCCCACCCCTGTCGGCAAGCCCCACACAAAAAATGCAAAACCAGAGGCCCCAGCCCCTGGGGAGGTGTCGGAGGTCTGTGTCCAGCCCCCCACTGCCACGCTGCTCTCCTCCCCGGTGCCAGCCCACAGCTTACCCGACTGTTGAACAGAGGCAGAAGCCGCCATGTCCAGGCGGCCCGTGAGGGTCTGGTGGAATAACATGGGGGCGCTGATTGCCGAGGACGCCTTCGATCCCGTCCTGCAGTGGCCCCGAGGGCTGCCGGGAGTGACCCCCAAGAACCCAACAGAGCAGTGTCTGAGCGCAGCCACGTGTGGCCCAGACCCACCCAGTCAATGAGGCAGCGGTGACGCATTTGCACGTGGTTGTAGTGTTCGGGGCGGGATCAGGGCTGCGACAGGAGACCCCCCAGGGTGCGGCGGGGGCTCTGGCCACAAGCAAGCCCTGCTGGTGGTCCAGGAACCAAGGCCTCTACTGTGCACACCTGTCACATCTCGTGCTCAGGGTTTCCCAGTGCCGGGAGCTGCGCTAACATGCGAGGGACGGGTTAGCCCTGGTGAGCACCTGGGGCTGCTGTGATTCAACTGAGAGGGTGGGGGGACCTGGGAAGGACCGGGAGCCCCAGGGCTGTCCCTGCAGTGGTCCAGCAGCATGGCCAGGCCCCTGGAGGAGTGCTGCTGGTGGCCAGCCTGGCAGAGGCGGCTGTGGAGGGCGGGGCTGAGTCTGGAGCCTACAGTGCTCCTTCTGCTCGGTCCCATCCTGGAATCCCTTGAAGCAGTCCCAGTCATGAGCCGCCCTCCCCCGCGGTGGACATGCATCCCCTGCGTTTGTCCCCCCTGCCGTCTCATGATCCTTTGCTTATTTTGTTGTTGGATTTGGGGTCACACCCAGCTGTGCCCAGCATCTGCTCCTGGCTGTGCTCAGGGGAAGGCCACAGGGTCTGCCGCGTGCAAACCCACTGCCTCAACTCCTGGGCCATCTCTCTGCCCCCCTCCCCCACATCGTTTTTGTGAGTGTTTGGGTTTTAGCCATATCTAGTGCTCAGGGTTTTCTCCGGCAGTGCTCACAGGACCATAAGGTACCGAGGACTGAACCCGGGGCTCCTGCGTGCCAGGCCTGCGTTCCAGCATGCCGAGCCATATCGCAGCCCCCAGCTCAATCTTGACCTTAGCACATCCCCACTCTTGGAGCTCGCCCTAATGCTGGCTGACCTGCCCCCACCAACCGCCCACACCCTGTGGTTCCCCCCACCCCCACCCAGTGCTCTCTCCACGAGGCGCTGAGTTAATCAGGCTGATTACGGCTCAGGTGCAGCGCGGCTCTCCCCACTCCCACACGCAGTAAATTTCCTCAGCTGCCAGCCTGCTCCCTGTGGGCCTCTTGGCCAGGCAGCCGCCAGCCACAGGCTGCTGCTGTCTCATCGCCGATGAATCAGGCCTGCGCGGCTGGCACCGAATCCCCCAGTACGCGGCAGCAGAGCGCTGTGTCCTGGTGTCCCCGTATTGGTGGCTCGTGGGGTTCATCACGCCCAGCCCCAGTCACTCTCCCAAGGCCAGACCACAACCTCAGAAACCATGTTCCTCTGACAGCAGCAGCAGGAGGAGGAGGAGGAGGAGGAGGAGGAGGAGGAGGAGGAGGAGGAGGAGGAGGAGGAAGAGGAAGAGGAGGAGGATCAGAACAGGAAGCCCAGAACCCCCAGGGACAGAGAAAGAGCCCTGCTGGCTGTTTCTTCAGTTTTGGGGTGTTTTTTTTTTTTTTGCTTTTGGGTCACACCTGGCAATGCACAGGGGTTACTCCTGGCTCATGCACTCAGGAATTACTCCTGGCGGTGCTCAAGGGACCATATGGGATGCTGGGAATCAAACCTGGGTCGGTCGCATGCAAGGCAAATGCCCTACCTGCTGTACTATCACTCCAGCCCCTGTTCCTTCACTCATGATCTGGAATATTCTAGAGAGGGAGGGCCGTTGGCAGGGAAAGGGGAGACCTGAACCCCAGGTAGTGAAGGGACAGGACATTTTGTGGTTTGTTTGTTTGTTTGTGGGCCTCACCCAGCAATGCTCAGGGGTTACTCCTGGCTCTACATTTAGGAATTTCTCCTGGCGGGCTCGGGGGACCCTATGGGATGCTGGGGATGGAACCTGAGTTGGCTGCAAGCAAGACAAATGCCATCCCCAATAGATTATTGCTCTGCAACCGATAATTTGGATTACAGATGTTTTTAATCTTGAGAATGGTAAATACAGGGTGTTTTCTATCAGACACAGCTAAGGAACCGACCCAAATGGGCAAAACTCTTGCCTAGATGTCGTGGGAATTGGGATGATTCCCTCAGGGAACAGGGTGGGCAGGAAAGGACTGGGGGGATGGTTCATTTGGGGGGTGGAATGAGCTGGGACTTTGAGGTGGGTGTGACTCCTATACACACAAGTTGTTGAGATGTGCTACTCCTGAATTTCCACAGTGCTGTAAGATTTTTTAAAAAGAGAAAAATCTTTCAAATAAAGGGACTGGAGCAGTTTGCCTTGCACACTGCTGACCCGGGTTTGATCACTGGCTTCACAAATTGTTCCCCCAAGTCTGGCAGGAATGATGTCTGAGCACAGCCAGGTGTGGCAAAAGCCCAAAATTAAATATAAACATTTAAAAAATCTTGTGAAGACGAGTCTCAACTCTGTTTGGTTTAACAAGTGCAAACAGTCTGGGAAAGTGGTGACAGTGTCAGATGCAAGGGGAGCAGAGCCCTTGGCATCAGGACAAAGTGTCACGTGACTCTGTCCTGTAAAGGTGGGAAGACGGAATGTTGGGGGTCTCTCCTCATTCTTGTGTCACCCATCATTCAGTGTGACGGGATTTGGGGTGTAATAAGGTCGTGAGGGTGGGGCCCCATGACTGGGGTTGGCGCCCTCCTAGGGCACCCCTAGGTCTCCCCCTGGGAGGGCAGTGAGGGGAGGAGAGGTGAGAACCCGCCTGCCAGCTCTTACCAGACACCCCCACTCTCAGCAGTCACCGATTCTGATCTTCTGGTCCCAAGGGCCTTGAGAAATTAATAGTCATTGTTCACAAGCCGTCAATGCTGTGATATTGTGTTATAGCAGCTCCAATGGGCCCAGACAGAAAATTCTAGATGCTGGGATGATGGACTGCGGCTCAAGGGTGCGCCCTAGTACCGAGCCTGACTGCGGGTGTTCCCTTGTCCACCAGGGGGCAGCAGCGCTCAGGCTCGGTCCCAGCAGCTGGCTGTGGTGTAGAGAGACGCCCTGAACCAAACTTAGCCCCAATTCATGAACAAAAGGGCTCAGCAGACAGAGTCGTGGGGGCACTTTGCTCAAAAGACAGTCCCGGGGGCACGACCTTGGCCCGCTTTCAGATGGCCGAATTTTATCCCTTCCCCTAAACATTTCTGTTTCTTTGGGGGCCACCCCTGGTGCTGCTCAGGGATGACTCCTGGCTCTGTGCTCAGAATCACTCCTGGTGTGGCTTGGGGAGATCATACGAGGTGCCAGGGATCGAACTCAGGCCTGCTGCACGCAAGGCAAGCGCCTGACTTCTCTTGGGCCCCAAATCCCCTCCCCTCAGTTTTAACCCAGGAAGTGGATGTGGTAGCTGTAGAGACCCCTCCAAGTTCTCATCCCCCCCAATAAAAACCCGGGGTCAGAAAGAGAACACAGGGGCTAAGTCACCTGCCGTGCATGTGGCCGACCCTAGTTGAATCCCAGCGCCACAAATTGGTCCCCTGAGCACCACCAGGAGCGATCACTGAGTACAGGATGAGGGGTGCCCCCTGAAGACCAAAAATCAAAAGTAAAACACACAGGAAAAAATTCCATTTCTGGACAAAGAATTTTCTCTGTCTCAGGAGGGAGTAAGCTCCTAATCTAGGGATTGAGAAGTGGATGCCGCCTTCAGGGGTGGCCGTGTGAGCTAGGGAGCACAGGCATATGGACACTTCCGGGTTGCAGTGGAGCCAGACTCAAGCATGCCCTCTCCCAGGGACAGAGGAGCCTGACAGGTGAGGAACAGGAGCTGCGCCAAGAAGGCAACTGGAGAAAAAGGCTCGGGAACCATGAACGCTTCATGCAATTGCTTTTCCTACCGGAACTTCTGGGATGATTGTGACGCCCAAAGAAATCAAAGAATTAAGACCCTTAAACGAGAAAATAATCAGGACCTGTAATAAATAGAGGAAATGCTATTGATTCATTTTTCATTCAAGCGGAAGAAGCGAATCTCCCCAGGGCCGGTGCCTGCCCCGCCTCAAGGGGTTTTCAAACAGGCAAGGGGCGGAGCCTTGGCGCTGTCCTCGGTGCTGAAACGTCTCCAGCATTGGCTCGCAGCAACTGCCCTGTCTCTTCGGCTTTGAGAAAAGCTTGTATTGTTTTTCACGGGTTTTCTGCTAAAGTCTTCACTTGAAAGAGTCCAGCAAACTTATTCTAACAGACGTCTCTTCATTCCAACAGCTTCGAGCAGGACTCTTTGTTTTAACGTGATTGCGTCATTATATTGGGTGTCCTGATCTTTATCTGCAGAGAGGAGGCGGAATGAGAGCTGGACGAAGCGGGGCTGGGGGGTTACCTGGGATTTGGAAGCACCTGAGGGTGCATCTGGAGGATGAAGCTAAGAGCGAATCAGCTCTGTGTACTCCTCTCCCCTCCGCCGGAGATTTCCAAATGTCCTGATTATGGAGTTCAGTTTTCCCTGGCAGCCCTAGCCTAGAGAGACTCCATCATGCTGGATGGCACACCCCACCAGCTCGCTTCTGCAGACTGTATTTCCCCTGCCTAAAATACTCATCTAGTTCCAAATAAGCTTAAACGGTAATCAAGGCGTGATGACCTTTTCCAAAGGACCAGGTGTGGGGCCCAGAGCAATAGGACAGTGGGGAGCCTTGCACTTATCCAACCAGGGTTCAATCCTGGGAATCTCATATGGCCCCCAGAGCACTGCCAGGAGTAATTCCTGAGTGCAGAGCCAAAAATCCAAAACAAACAAACAACAACAAAAGAAACCTAAAAGAACACGAGTGAATGGCATGACGGGGGGCATAACAGATACCATATTTCTACTCAGGCTGCCCTTCATACTGAAAAGGGCTGACACTTCAACGTCTCTAGAATTAATTGCCAGTTCAGAGACAATAGAGGGAATTCTTTCTTCTTCCTTTTTTTTTTCTTTCTTCCTTTTCCCCCTTTCAGCCATAGTTGGCTATGCTCAGGGATAACTCCTGGCTCTGCATTCAGGGATCACTTCTGGTGGTGCTTGAGGAACCATATGGTGTGCTGGGATGGAACCCAGATTGGTCACGTGTGAGGTAAACGCCTCCCTGCTGTACTATCACTTCAACCTCAATATAAAGGATCATGGGACCAGTTCCAAGATATCATAAGAAAGTATGGTGAATATGGAACATTTCTTGAGATAACCATCCTAGGTTCCGTGAAAAAATCAATAGTCAGAGACAGCACAGGGAGGATGGCTCTTGCCTTGCATGTGGCTGGTCTGGATTCAGTCTCTGCACCACATATGATTCCCCTAAACCTTCCAGGAGTGATCCCCTGCACAGAGCCAAAAGGAAGCCCTAAGCACCAGGTGTGGCCCCAAAATAAACAAAAGAAGGCAGCATATTAAAAAGGTAAGAGCCATTGGTGGGTAAAATAGCCAAACAAAAATCGGTGAATCTGGAGCCCAGAGAGAGAGTAGGTGGGTACTAGAGAGTGAGGAGGGCATTTGCCTTGCACACAGCCAACCCATCTGGTTCTTTGAGCCAAGTCAGGAGTGATCACTGAGTGCAGAGCCAGGAGTCAGCCCTGAGCACCACTGGGTGTGGCCCCCTGCATTCCCACCAATTGTAAATATCAGAGATATTCTGGGGCTGTATGGGAAAATGGTACTGGATTAGCTGCAATACCCAGGAAGCAGGAAACTCATTGACAGAGTGATGTTTGGTGGAGGTGGAGGATGCTGAAATACTAAGAGTCAAGTATCGTCATGTTTGCAACCAACTTTCAAATAATTCAGCTGAGCTTGTAACCATGCACAGAAGCCAGGACTCATGTCCATGGAAAGGAATACTATCCAGTAATATTTATCTACCATTAACAGATAGGAAACTGACCCAGGGTCTTCACCCCATTGATCCAATGGGCAGAGAAATGTTTCCTATACGATTATTTATTGGTTTTAATTTTTACTTTTTGGGTCACACCCAGCGATACTCAGGGGTTACTCCTGGTTCTGCACTCAGGACTCATTCCTGGAGATGCTCAGGGACCATATGGGATGGCGGGGATGGAACCGGGTCAGGCACGTACAAGGCAAACGCCCTCCCCGCTGTGCTATCGCTCCAGCCCTGCTTGATTATTTTGAAATTTTACAGGAATTTGAAAGTTTAGCTAAACCACATGGCCATCAGGGACACATTGAGAGGATGAGGAAAGTTCTAGCCCTAGAGATCCGGGGCTCAGGAAAGCAGATTTCTCCTGCCCTTCAGCTTCCCCTCCCCACCTGCTGCCCCAAGTCCTGACCCTTTCCAGGAAGACCTGGAAGACCCCCTAGTCAGCTCACCATGGGCCTGACCAGGCACCTCAAGGGGCCTCCATGGGATAAGGGAGCTGAGCCTTGAGCCCAGAGTCCCCTAGGGGCACATCTCACCTGATTTCCAGGGTGCAAGAGGTTCGCGGTGGACGGGAAGCGGTTCATAGGGATGTCCCACTGGGGTCCTGGATCAGGGAAAGAGCCACAGAGGCAAAAATTAGGTGGTCAAGGGTCATCTGCCTGCCCCCCAGTCTGGGTCCCAGCCTGGGACGGGAAAGCCTGAAAATGTCTCTGCTACATCGGGGCCGGGCAGCAGGCAAGTTCCTGTCGGAGCACAGCTGAAAATGCTGGAAAAAACCTGCCTCTATGCTGATGGATCCGTTCATTTACCCTTGCAGTCTTACCCAGTTTTTCCTTTCTGTTTTTTTAAAGTTGAGTTAATAGGGCCTACGTGTGTGTGTGTGTGTGTGTGTGTGTGTGTTGTGGGGGGGTGTGAGGTTTGGGACACACAGCAAGCCTCAGGGGTCACTCCTGCCTCTGTGCTCAGCTGTGATCCCTGTGAAGTTTGAGGGATACGAACCAGAGACTGAACCCGGGTTGGCCACATGGCAGGTGAATGCCTTCAGCCCTCTGCTCTCCCACCACCTTTTCCCTCCTCTTGAGTCTCCCCGAGAGCTTTCCACAGCACTAAACGTACAAAGCTGTGTCCAGAGACACGAGTGAGGTTCACCCACTCCATTCTCAAACCGTCCTGCATGTAGGGTGAGGAAAAGCCCCCAACCAGTGCCCTCACAGCAGATCAAGGGAGCTGAGTCCGGGGGTCCTCCCTCATGAGTCCCACTGGAGCCAGTGTTGAAAACTAAAGCTGCAGGTGTGGCCCCAGAGGGCTCCTTGAACCCCCTGGGCATCCCCTCCCCTCTTTCATGTCATAGAGGATCCCAGGTACCTTCAGATGACTCAAAGCCCATATTCTGGAAAGATCCAGGGTATGATGGGTCATCGGCAGCTTTCCACTGCTCCATCTGAGCTGCTCTGGCCTTGTGTCTGTGGCCGGAAACAGCAGAGAGAGGACGTGAGGTTTGGGGAGGAGCCAAGACCAGGCGGGGAGGGGTGGGCTTGGGGCAGCACCCACCTTCTGACTTCCCTCTTGGAATGCAGCATGAGGCTCAGGAGCGTGATCACCAGCGCCAGCGCAAACACCACGGCCATGGACACCAGCCCGAACACCAGGGTCTTGGAGGTGCGGTTCTCGCAGGCAGCCCCGCTGTACCAGTGCGTGTCTGTGGCCGTGCAGCTGGAGGAGAGGAAGTTGGGTCAGGCCAGCCAGAGCCCTTGGAAACCGATAGAGTCCAGCTGCCATGGGGCAGGTGGGGGCATACACAGGCTTTGGGTTCCGTATCCCAGAACCTGGAGCAGTCGCCCAGCTGTACCCTGAGTCTTGGGCCCCTACAGTGGTCCACTTTCGGCCACGTTAACCATTGCTCTCTCTCCCTAGCCTCCCTGGCTTGTGGGGACACCCCCTCCACCATCCCTGCCCTACAGCACCCCCCCACTGTCTCAGAGATGCCCCTTATCTATGGAGATGCCCTTGTTCTCCCTCTCTGCACTCAACTTGTGAGTGCCTCTTCCAGGAAGCCTTCCTGGAATAATCTCTCTTGGGTGTGTGTTTCATCCTTCACAGACTCCACTCCTGTGGTGCTGGGTGCTGGGGTGAGGGGAAGGGGGCCAGGGCATACCCGGAGGTGCTAAGGTGAGGGGTGTCCAGGGTAGTTCTGATTGGTCAGTATCTGGGGGTCAGGGGGCGCACCAGGGACACACCCCATGGCGCCAGGGGACAGGGCTCTGATGCTGGGACTGAACTCAGGGCCTGGAACACACTGGTCATGTGCACAACCCCCTGAGGACCCCTCAGTTTTTGGTCCCACCCCGTGGGGAAGCTCCGCCCACTTCCGGTGGCCAGCCTGGGGCCCAGCAGGAAGGGACACCTACTAGCACTTTGGGCCGCTGCGCTCCAGCTCACACTTCCCTCGGTTGCAGTTCACCGAGCGGCTGAAGCCCGGGGTGCAGAGGCTGACGCAGCTCAGTTTCTTGTCCTTGTATTCCGTGTAGAAGAACTCAGCCAGCTCTTCCCTAACCTTCTTTTTGCATTCATCTGCGGGGAAGGGGGTCAGGCAGGGCTGGAAGCACACCGCCCGCCCCCCCACCCCCCAGCCTCCCGGACTGCGCCCTCCACCCCCACAGCACCCTGTCACTTACTGCTAGGGTCGTAGTTGACGGTGGCGTTTGGATTCACTTTGATGTCAGTGAAACACAGCTTATCTTCTGACAGACAAAAGCCACGTGGAGGTGTCACCTCCACCCTGTCGCTTGGGCCCCGCCCCTCGCCCCACCCTCAAAGCAGGGGCACAGATTCTGGGCAGGGGTTCCTCGGAAGGAGTCTGTGCGCCCAGTAGACTCCAGCCTGGGACTTACCGGCACAGGTGGCACTGGTGCTGGCACTGGCGGTGATCGTATCCTCCACTGTCTTCGTCAGATTCTCTAAGACTTTCTTCATGTCACTCTCAGACATTGAGAAATTAGTCTCAATGAGGACTTCATGCTTGACCACCACGCTGCCCCGCCTGCCGGAGAGGGGAGTCCTAGGTGGCCTGCGGGTTCTGCCCCAACCCCTCCTGGGACAGGGATGGAGACGGGGGTGGGAGGGGAAGATTTCTTTCTCTTTAGTAGGGTACAGGGTTTGGGTCACACCCAGTCAGTGCTCACTCCTGGGGACGTGGCGACCCCCACAGGGTGCAAGGCAGACCTTGACCACTGTACTATGGCCACGGGTCCTTGTGCAACCCATTCTGGGGGCTCCCATCATGGTCTGTGGGGGTGTGAGTTGGGGGGCTTGCAGGGAATCTCAGGACAGCACCAGGACAGGGGAGGGGTCAGTCACCAGGGTCCCTCAATGTCTTTAGATGAAACCAAGCAGAAGGGGCAACTGCTGGTCAGGGGTACTTTAGGGTGGAAAGTACAGCAGGCACTCGCCGTGGGGGTCAAACCACACTTATGTGTGTGCGTGCGTGTGCATGCGTGAGTGTACGTGTACATGTGTGTGCGTGTGCATATATGTGCATCTCTGTGTGCTTATGTGTGCGTGGATGCATCCGTGTGTGCACATGAGCATGTGAGTCTGTGTGAGTGTGCCTGTGCGTGCGTGTGCATGTGTGTGTGCGTGTGCGTGTGTGTATTCATGTGCATTGTATATGTGTAACTGGCTGTGATCAATTAATTGTAAACACCACTGCTGGAGCGATAGCACAGTGGTAGGGCGTTTGCCTTGAGCGCAGTCAGCCCAGCTGAGCCAGGTTCAATTCCTCCGCCCCTCTCAGAGAGCCTGGCAAGCTACCGAGAGTATCTCGCCTGCATGGCAAAGGCTGGCAAACTACCCATGATGTATTCAGTATGCCAAACACAGTAACAACAAGTCTCATAATGGAGACGTTACTGGGCCCGCTCGAGCAAATCGATGAACAATGGGAGGACAGTGTATGTGTGTGTGCATGCGTGTGCATGCTGTGTGCTCCTGTGTGTGCACATGCGCGTGTGTTTGTGCGTTTGCGTCTGTGCGTGTGTGTGCTTGTGTGTGTATGTGTGTGCATGTGTGTAAGTGTGTTTGTGTGTGGGCACGTGCATGGGAGGCTCATCCAACACAGAGTCCATTCTAAGAGGAATTCTGGTCCCAGGAAGGGGGAGGTTCCAGCCCAGGAGAGGCAGAATCAGAAACGCCCTCGACTCACGTGCTTCTGGAACATGCACCAGCAGGACTCAGAACCCAGCCAAGCCTCCTGGTTTTCTGATTCCCCTCCTCCAGGCTGCCCTCCCAGCTCTGCTCAGAGGATGAAATTCACCCAGCAGATGCAGGGGTGTGGTGGGTAGGGAAATAGGTTCTGGATCATCCAGAATCCTGGGCCTGACTGTTGAATCACTGCGTGGGGCCGGGGTGGGGGTGGGGGGGGGGGCGGGTGAGGCTAACGCTCACACAGAGGCGGCCCAAGGGTGGGGACAGACATCAAGGCATCAAAGATGCTTGCACGAGACTGACCCAGGTTTGGTCCCCAGCTCCATTTGTGGTGATTCCCTGGCGCAGAGCCAAGAGTGAGCCCTCAGCACCCCTGGCTGTGGCCCAACAGCATCCAGAGAGGAGACACCCCAACTGGCCCTGGGTTTGGTCACTCTCCTTGCAGGCCTCCAGGGTCCCCTGTACTCCACCTTCCGCACCCCGAGTGCTCACCGCAGGGTGTGCCCCAAGCTCGACCCACTTTCTGTCACTACTCCAGGAGGCGGGAGGCCCTGGAAATTTTCTCTGCAGCAAGAGAACAGGAGCAGACTGGCCCCCTGGGACTCCAGATTCCCGTCAGTGCTGGGAGATGAGCCAAAATGGGTCTGAACGGGTTCTGTGCTCCTCCTTGTGGGGTGCTCAGGAGGGAAAACCAGCTACTCACAGTCCAAGGCAAAGGCTGAGGGTGGGAAGGGCATCCAAGAAGGAGCCTTGTGGTGGGAGAGGCTCTGAGATCTCTGTGGTCACCCCCATGAAGACAGCAGCACCCGCCACACACCCCTACCGAGCCCTTCCCAGCACAGGAACTCACGATAATTGTAGAATTCTGACTCCTTTGTACCCAAGGGTTTCGTTATAAATACCATCCATCTGTAGAGTGGAGAGTGTTATTTTAGAGGCCAAACTTCAGAATCCCGGAGGTCGCTGCAATCACTGGCCCTGACCCTGACCCTGCTCTGATCCTGTCTCTGGCCCAACCCATTACCCCGTCTCTGACCCTGTCCCTATCCCTGACCCCGTCCCTATCCCCGACCCTGTCCCTGGCCCGGACCCAGGCTGTTCCTCCTCCCCAGCCAGCACTGAGGCAGGTGTGCAGCACTCAGCCCAACAGGAGGATGACCCTCCCCACCTGACGCTCCCCGTCCATCGCCTCACCTTCTTGGTGAATGTCTCGTTGAACTTGCGGAATTCTTCAGAACTCTTATCTTTTAGTTTTTCAGAGAAGTCCTGCTGCACCTTCAAGGACACTTCTACCTGGACCTCAACAATCGTTGGGTCTTCTGCGGGTCAGACAAGAGCACCTGGGGTGAGCCCAGCGCACCCCCCCAGTCCCAAACCCCCCCAGCCCCAGCCCCCCATGCCCATGGCTCACGCACCCAGCTGAATGTTTTCGACGATGTACTCGCAGTAGGGGCCCGTGTAGGCAGCACCGCACTCACACTTGTTGTCGATCCAGTTACCCCCATTCTCGCAGAACGGGTTCTCCTCCACCTTGTTCTGACACCACTTCCCCTCATAGCCATAGGCGCAGCGGCAGTGGGTCCCGTTCCACTTCCCGCTGTTTAGGCAGGGGTCTGCAGGAAACAGGAGGGTCCAGACAGGCCCATGGCGAACCCAGGCCTCAGCCCGACCGGCCTCAGCCTCCGCCTTAGAGGGGAGGGGAGAGGCCACCAAGGACAACTTGAACCTGATCAAGGAATTGAATTGAACCAATTCTTCCCCCCACTCCCTACCCTTCATGTCCTTTAACCACGTGTGCACCAAAAAAATAAGGCAGGGGAAGTTGGTACCAAGGGAGATGGGGGTGAGGGGTCCAGAATATTCTGGGCACGAGGTTGTCTGAGCAGCTGAGGCCCAGCCAGCGGGGACAGGCCCCTGCCTTCCACACCCGCTCCCCAGCAGTGCATCTGAGACTTCGGCTGTCCCTTTTGTCCTGTTTCCCTGCTGGTCCGAGAGGCAGCCTGGTAGCTCGGGCACCCGGACCACCTGCCCACCAGGCCTAAGCTCTGTTCCCGCTTTCTCTATGGAAGGAGCCACAGCACAGCAGGGAGGGAGTCTGCCTTCATGCCACCGACCCAAGTTCAATCCCCAATATCAGGTCCCCCAAGCACCACCAGAAGTGATCCCTGGGCACAGAGCTAGGGGTAAGCCCGGAGCATCGCAGAGTGTGGTCCAGAAACCACTCCCCCAGAGGCCAGTATTCCAGAAGCTCAGGTCACCTCGGTGGCCTGACCCCCACTGTCTCCCACTCGCAGACTCGACACTGATGCCACATCAGGGAGCCTGTCTCTGAGGGGGATCCCCAGCACCTGACTCAGCCCCGCCACTTCGCCTCAGTGCCAAGCACAGGGAGCCCCAGGCACAGAAAAGCAGGGGGGACCGTCGCCCCTCGAGAGGTGACCCAGTCTGCGGCCTCAGGCATTGGCTTTCTGGGAAAGTAGGGTCCATCCCCCTGCCACGTTCAATCACCCCATTTCCCCCTGGCACCCCTCTCCCACACAACCGAGATCTGAGAGTTCAGCAAGACAGAGACAGAGAGACAGAGACAGAGACAGAGACGAGACAGAGAGAGAGAGACAGAGCCAGAGGCAGACAGAGCCGTGGCATCAACCGGACGACAGCATCTAAAGCTCTGCCTTTCCTCCACCTCCAGCCAGACGGGACAGGGATGCCCCATAGATCTGTCTCGGCATATCTGCACTTACCCAAAGTCAACAAACTTTAATTATTTTCAGGTAATTAAATTTCCTTTGGTTTTGGTTTTGGTTTGCTTTGCTTTGTTTTGGTTTGGGGCCACACCCGGCTGTGCTCACAGCTTACTCCTGGCTCTGTGCTCAAGGATCACTCACTCCTGGCCAAACCCAGGTGGCCACATACAAGGCCAGCGCCTTACCTGCTGTGCTCTCTCTCCAGCCCCAGCTAATTAAACACTTATTAACTGGGGCGCTAGGCATGGAACCCAGGACCTCCCACCAGAAGTGTTCCCCTCCCTCCCACCTTTCTTTCCTCCCTCCCTCCCTTCCTTCCTCCCTCCCTCCCTTCCTTCCTTCCTTCCTCTCTTCCTTCCTTCCTTCATTCTTCCCTCCCTCCCTTCCTTCCTTTCTCTTTCTTTTTTTCAGTGTTCAGGACTGACTCCTGATTCTGTGCTCAGAGATCTTTCCTGGCAGAGGCCAAGGGACCATGCCTGGTGCCAGGGAGTGAACCTGGGTTTGGCCGTGTGCCAGGCGAGCACCTTCCCTGCTGTACCCTCTCCCTGCCCCAAGCATATTCATTCTTTCCAAAGATGCTGGAGATCAGACCCAGGGGATGACTCAGTTGTAGGGCATCTGTCTTGCACACATGAGGCTCTGGGTTCCGTTCCCAAACCACAGACACAGAATAACAAGGCCTCCCCCAGGCGTAGCTGATGCCGTCCTGCTGACCTACCCGAATCACATGTGCTTGCTCTCCCCCCCCCCCAACTACATGTGCTTGCTCTCCCACGTGCCAAAAGGCCCAAGGAAGAGAACCAGGTCTGACTGTGTTGTACATAGTATATGAAGTCTCTCATATGCAAGACTGTGATGGTGTAGGAGTCGGTGTGAAGTGGGCAGGCCCTAATCGGAGTAATGAGAAGGGGGAACAGCTCTGGCATCAGGGAGAGGATGCTGTGGGACAGGAAGTACCAGGGTGGTGGAGAGAGACTTTGGGGCTTGTAAATGAGCCGTAAATTTTTCTATTCTACTGACTTCTCTGACTTTTTTGGTTGTTTTTTCTCTCCTACCCACGACCTGGAGGTTAGCGCTAGGCCGTTCGCCCTGTTTCACCCGCTGAAAGTCAGCGAGAAAAACAGCGGGCGGGGAGCCAAGGCGACGCGCCTAGGCTGCGCGCGTTTAGGGTTAGGCGAGCAATGGCCGCCCGGCCTGGAGCGATAGCACAGCGGGTAAGGGCGTTCGCCTTACAAGCGGCCAACATGGCCGACCCGAGTTCGATTCCTCCGCCCCTCTCGGAGAGCCCGGCAAGCTACCGAGAGTATTCGATATGCCAGACACAGTAACAACAAAGTCTCCAATGGAGACGTTACTGGGCCCGCTCGAGCAAATCGACGATCAACGGGAGGGCCTTTACCTTTACCTTACCTTTACTGACTTCTCTGAAGACAAGATGGAGCAATAGAGGAGTGAACAGTGGTGAGAAAAGAGTGACAGGTACAGGGTAACAGCACAGGCAATGTCCTCAGCCTCGAAACACTCTGCACTTAGGCAGCAGAAAATCCAACGGAAAATCACAACAAAGGATAAAATGCCACTGAAGATCCCTAAATGAGGGAAATCATGGCACACGGATTAAGGGGCTATGTGCTTGCAGGGCTAAGGGAAAGAACAGGATCGCTTGCTGGCAGTTCAGGTGTCAAGGCAGAGACAGCCACTATGAGACAAAGAGAATAGAGTGAAAGCACATGGGCAGCACGCAGCAAAGCATCAGTCTGGAAGAGGTGAGCTAGTGTGATGGAGGAGGCACCAGCCCCAGGACCCCTCACCCCATCAAAAGGCAGATTTCAATTCAACTTGACTTACTTTGTGTAGCTGAAGAAATAGGAGCTGCAGTTGAGGTGACCTGGATCTCAGTGGTGGAACTGGCAAGAGAAGTGGTTGTGTGGGTGGGGGTCGGCGATGTGGAGGCACTGGCGGAGGAGCTGGTGTCCCCAGTGGTGGTTGTGGCAGTGGGCGATGTCGGGGCGCTGGTGGAGGAGCTGGTTTCCCCAGTGGTGGTTGTGGCAGTGGGCGATGTCAGGGCGCTGGTGGAGGAGCTGGTTTCCCCAGTGGTGGTTGTGGCAGTGGGCGATGTCGGGGTGCTGGTGGAGGAGCTGGTGGGGGAGCTGGTTCCCCCAGTGGTGGTTGTGACAGTGGGCGATGTCAGGGCGCTGGTGGAGGAGCTGGTTTCCCCAGTGGTGGTTGTGGCAGTGGGCGATGTCGGGGTGCTGGTGGAGGAGCTGGTTTCCCCAGTGGTGGTTGTGGCAGTGGGCGATGTCGGGGTGCTGGTGGAGGAGCTGGTGGAGGAGCTGGTTCCCCCAGTGGTGGTTGTGGCAGTGGGCGATGTCAGGGCGCTGGTGGAGGAGCTGGTTTCCCCAGTGGTGGTTGTGGCAGTGGGCGATGTCAGGGCGCTGGTGGAGGAGCTGGTTTCCCCAGTGGTGGTTGTGGCAGTGGGCGATGTCGGGGTGCTGGTGGAGGAGCTGGTTTCCCCAGTGGTGGTTGTGGCAGTGGGCGATGTCGGGGTGCTGGTGGAGGAGCTGGTGGAGGAGCTGGTTCCCCCAGTGGTGGTTGTGGCAGTGGGCGATGTCAGGGCGTTGGTGGAGGAGCTGGTTTCCCCAGTGGTGGTTGTGGCAGTGGGCGATGTCAGGGCGCTGGTGGAGGAGCTGGTTTCCCCAGTGGTGGTTGTGGCAGTGGGCGATGTCAGGGCGCTGGTGGAGGAGCTGGTGGAGGAGCTGGTTTCCCCAGTGGTGGTTGTGGCAGTGGGCGATGTCAGGGCGCTGGTGGAGGAGCTGGTGGAGGAGCTGGTTCCCCCAGTGGTGGTTGTGGCAGTGGGCGATGTCGGGGTGCTGGTGGAGGAGCTGGTGGAGGAGCTGGTTTCCCCAGTGGTGGCTGTGGCAGTGAGCGATGTCAGGGCGCTGGTGGAGGAGCTGGTGGTGATGTTGTTATTATTGTTCTTGCCTTCAGTAGATTTGTCTTTCCCGTCTAATGACTCGGGTCCCTTGACTGGAAGCCCCCATGCCTTTTCCAGGCCATCAGCAGCCGCCGGGGTCCTGGAAGCTGTAATGAATCCAGGCAAGTCATCAGCCTCCTATCTCGGGGACATTAGCAGACCCGTTGGAGAGATTCTGATTCATATTCAATCTGGGTTGGACTGGGGGTGGATGACATAGTTTGGAGTCTTTCCCTCTGCCTTCAGACGGGACCTCACCCCAGCGCCTCTGCAGCCCCTCTACCTAGAGGAATTTTGTGAGGTCCGGAAACCAGCCCCTGGAGTGTGCAGACTCCCCCCACCGCCTGCCTCCTGCAACTTCCTGCCCATTGGTCCCTGCTCCCCAAGACCCTCACCTGTGGCCCTGGTGTGGCCCTGCTCCCAGGTGCCATCGGCCTTGAGATGCTTCCCAGGGATCCATTCTTCTGTTCCCTGAGGGAGCTTGTCTTTGCTGAGACCTGTTAGAGGGAGGAAATTTGCTTTCTGGACTGGCCCTGCCATCCTTGGGGCTGCCCTCTGGGTTACCCTCCTTGTTCTGGGTTCCCCTACTCACTCTGGAAAGGGCCCCAGAAGCTACAATACAGTCCAGAACCAGGTGTCAGGGTCTCATTCACAGGGTGGAGCACATGGGGGGGGGGGGGGGGTGGGCTGAGGTAAGGTGGCCTTTGGGGAGTTTGGCAAGGTCAAGGGGCTAGAGGTGACCCAGGAGGCCCCCACGCGATTCTGCAGAGGCCCTTTGGGTGATAAGTGACTAAAGCATTTGGACATGCCCCCTCTAGGCCTGCGGCAGGACTCTCCTCCAGTCCTGGGTGCTGGAGAGGGATGGGGTGGGGTGGGGGACGAGGGGAGTAGGGGAGCCCAGGGAAGAGGGAAGAAAGAGCCCCAACAGCTCAGCTGCACACACAGTGGGGGGGGGAGGGGCAGCTCTCTGGCCAGTGCCCACGCCCGAACTGAATGCAGATCTCAGCCTCCTTCAAACATACAGCCAGGGGGCTAGGGCGATAGTCCAGTGGGGAGGGCACTTGCCTTGCACACAGCCTGTCCGAATTCAATCCCCGGCATCCCATAGGGTCCCCTGAGCTCCTCCAGGAATAGCCCCTGATCACCGCTGGCAGGGACCACCCCCCAAAAATATTCCAGGTTGGAGGCCCAGAGAGATAATATGGTGGGGAGAGGATTTGCCTACATGCAGATGACCTGGGCTCAGTTCCTGGCTCTGCATATGCCCAACCCACCCCCAGCCCTGCTAGGAGCATAGGGCTGGGAGTCAGCCCCTAGAATTTCTGGGTGTGGTCCCCAAGCAAAGCCAAAGTCCAATGAAGCAAGAACAATCTCCATGTTGACAGCCTCAGCTGGGTCTGTTTCAGGATGTGCCTTATTTGCAAACAGATCTACACAGACCCAGACCCAGACCATTAAGGTGAGGTCATCTGGCCAGTGGCTCAAATGGCTAGAGTGACCCACTGTCCCTAAGCCCTGCTGTCACTGTCCCCTGAGTAGTGAGCGGCAAGTCACCGTTAAACCGGCATGACTGCCAGGTCTCCCCAAAAACAAAAGTGGAAGAGTTTGGACATAGCGACACACTCAGGGGGACAATGGGTGACCATGGGAACGGGGTAACGCATCTACGCACTGAGAAAATGAAGATTTCATCCCAGACCAGAACCCAAGGCTGGCCAGGGACAGTTCTACCCTGACACCTGCAGAAAACTCCTGGGTATTTCTGCGGTGGTGGTTTCACAGCCCAGGGAGTAAACATACTGTCCTTTCCTGGTGGTGCTGGGTTGGGGAGCTTAAGGGCAGAAAAGTTTCTGAGGACTACCAGGAAGACTTCCTGGAGGAGGTGAACTTTCCGGGTGGGGGTAAGGTCTGGGGCTAAGCCTCCAGATCTTTGTTCCTGTGGGAGAGGGTGAGAGGCTGCACCCACAGGGGAGCCAGCTGGGCCAGAGGGAGAGCACCGTGTGAGCTCTGCAGAGACACAGCTTGACCAGGAGTGGGTGAGGATACTCCGGGTTACCGGTGAAAATTACTGGGAAAAGATTCCTGGAACCGTGGCAGGAGAAATGTGGGGGTGGAAAGGGTGTCACTGCTCTACTCCTGGTGGCCAGGGTGCGGCACCCAGCTGAGTCTCCATAGGCAGCTTGGAGCAGCTGTTGCTGAGAGGAGCTGGGAGGGTCAGACAGGGCAGGGTCGAGAGGGAGCAGGAGGGACGGCTGGGTACAAGGGAGCTGGGAGGATCTTCCCCTCCCAAGGCCCATCACAGCCCCTTAAGGGATCAGATCACTAGCTGGAGAGACTTGGGGGCATCCCCATGGTTAAGAAGCCAGGACTGCTGGGGCCAGAGAGATAGTACAGTGGGAGGGCTTGTACTTGTACATGCCTGACTCAGCTTCAATTCCTGGCACCCCACAGGGTCCCCTGAGCACTGCCAGGAGTCAGCAGGAGGAGGAGGAAGAGGAGGAGGAGGAGGAGGAGGAGGAGGAGGAGGAGGAGGAGGACAGAGGCAGGAACAGAGAAGGGGAGAAAGAAGGGGAGAGGAGGAAGGGGAGAAGGCTGCAGCTGCTCCTGTGCTGAGGCCTCTCAACCTGGCTCCTGAGGGGGTCATGATGCCTCCCACATCCCAGATCAAGTTTGTCCTTTGTCCCTCTTCCTGTCTTCCCCGGAGATGAATCAACAGCCCAGGACCCCCAGTCTAAGTCCCCTTCTCACTGTCCCCAACGAGATGGTCTCCCAAGGACCTGGGAGTCTAGGGCTGATGTATAGAAGCTTCTGTCTCATTCCCTTCCTTTCCCCACTGCCAGTGACCCCAGAACAATTGGGGTTTAAGGAAACTTAGAGGCCTCACCCTTGAGCCTTTGGGGCCTCCCGGGGCCCAAGGGTGGGCAGTGCAGCTGACTCACAGGCAGTTAGAATCTGGGGTTCCTGGAACCCCAGCTGTGTTGTGGGTCTTGTGCCTCTGGAATGTTCGAGAGTCCATGGCCTCGGGAAGTTCGAATGGGGGTGAGAGAGGCAGGAGGGGGTGGGAGAGTGTGGGAGCGGATTGGAGGCACTGGGGGAGGGAGTCAAGAGAGACCCCAATAGTGGCTATGGCGGGCCAGGGGCCCACGGAGCTCTCTGTCCTGTCCTAGAATGAGCAGAGTGTGGAGGGACATGCCTGAACCTCACAGGGAAGGAGACGGGGGTGAAGACAGAGCTGCAGCCCGAGAGCTGCCCTGTCCCTGCAGGAAGCAGATCCGAGTCTGGAGACTCACCCTGATCCGTGGCCACGGCGGGGGGCAGGATCTGGCTGAGCAGGACCAGCAAGCAGAGGCAGCTTCCCGGGGGCCTCGCCATGAGTGCAGAGAGAAACGCCCCTTCTGCACCCCAGAGCAGACGCCAGTGGCTGCCCCGATGCAGAACCTGCATATAAAGAAGCCCCGGCGCCCTTTGCCCCTTTCGAGGTGCCCGGTGAGCGTGGAGCCGGCCCCTTTCTGCGCAGCACCCCAGGGAACGCCCTTCCAAGTTGCTATGTCATGGGTGGAGGCAGCCTGGGATACCCCAGAGGAGAGGGTGCCCCACCCCCAGCAAGGAAACCCTCCTCTCAGCCTGGGCTCACCCACAAGGCTTCAAAGCTTTGTGACAGAGCCTATGAGAAGGACAGAGCGCCCCAGACACAGGGAACTTCAGGGGCATCCCCGTCCAGCGGGGGCAGCAGAGGAGAGTGCTTCCGAGGGGCATCCCCGAAATCTCCTACAGCCTGGCCTTGTGGGGAGGGGAAAGCTCCTCCTTGGGGGGATTCCTAGAGGGTGAGCAGCCTTGGGGCGGGAGGGGTGAGGGGTGAGGGGGCTACCAGGCAGGGGTGACACTGGACCCGCCTGGAGTGCTGGGACCCTTCCAGCTCTGTCATCCAGACCCGGGTGAGGGGCAAGGAGCCCAGCTCTGCCCACTCAACATCTGCCTCTGGGGTTCCCTGAATGCAGAGCTAGGTAGGGGGACCATACCATGCATCAGCCATGCACAATCCAGCCTGGGTCACATCCCCCCACCCATCGGGGCAGGGAGTGGCTGGGAGGGGGTAGCCCTGAGCCACCTCGCTGTGGGCAGCTGGGGGACCCAGCAGCTGTCCATGCTTTTCCTCCTGTGACAGGAGCAGCCCTGCTGCCCCCACGCAGAGAGGAGGCCCTGGAAGTCGGGGTTCCTTCACTGTACCCCAGAATCTTCTCACGACCACGGGGTCCTGCCTGCATAGCCATTGGCCTGCCTCCAAGTCTCCAGCATCTCCTTCTCTGGCCCCCTACAGCCCACAGAGCGTGACCTTGCTCTGGCCCCGGCCCTGGGGACTCTGCCTGCCCCCCATGTCCCCACCTGCTCCGCCCCGCCAGCTCATGCTGTTTCTGTTATTCCCTTCAAGGTCATTGTGTCTTACAAGCTTCGCTAAGAGCCACAGACAACTGCCCCCACCCCTGCTGGAGGGCCCTTCCCTGCGTGTGGCCACTGCCCCCAGGCCACCCAGCTGTCGCTGGCATGTGAGGGTGACTTGACCACCTCCTGGTTCCTTCCCATGGCAATAAAGTGATCACTTTCACCGTTGGCCGGAGCTGAGTCCCATCCCAAGGCAGAGCACACTGGGCTGGGCGCAGAAGCCTGTGGGATCCTGTCTTTGGGTTTTGGGGAGCTGCCTCCTTTCCCAGGCTCTGTGACCCTTTCACCCACCATCTTCAGCACTGTACCCCACTGATGATGTCAGGATCCCCCCACCCGACCCCACCCTACAGCCGGTACTGACCCTTGGGTGGGTTCGGGAAAACTCCAAGCATGTGTGAGTCTTGGTATGGCCCTAGCGTTCCCTAACTGTGCCTTTCTGGTGGGAGGACTGAGGGAGCCCCCAGTCACCCTGCTTCCCTCCAGCAGTCTGGGGGAAGAAGTGAGGAGACGGGAGGGGGCCCAGTCAGAACCTAGCACTGAAGGAGCATCACACAGGTGGAAGGAAGTGCTGGAGGGACAGTTGGCACAGGACCATGGGGGTCATAGGGGGTCATGGGTGGTCATGGGGGGTCATGAGGGCCATGGGGGCCATGAGAGTTATGGGGGAGTCATGGGGACACATGGGGACATGGGGGACTGGGGGTCATAAGGTGTCGTGGGTCATGGGAGGAGAGATGGGGTTCATGTGGAGATGTGGCATATAGGAGGCCATGGGGGCCATGGGGATATGGGGGCAGGGGTCATCTGACACGGACCCCTGGGGAGGGGTCCTCAAAGCAGTCCAGAGGCTGGAGCAGAGCCGAGGGTCAGGGTCCGGGCATTGGGCATGAAGGGCACGAGAAGAGCCTGGGGGTGCAGCTCCGGTCAGGAGGCGGACCCCAGTGGCCACAAGGACTCTGCTGTCCCTGGATGCTCTAGAAACTTCCAGAGGACCAGAATCTGCCAACGGCAGCACCAGGTGGGAAGTGTGGCAGGACCTAAGGCATGGGGGCCCTTGTGTCTCTCAAAGGGTGGGGGGCCTGGTCATGCCCTGAGCCAGCACTGCAGGCTTCTCTCGTCACCCCTGTGAACCTCTGGGATGGGGACGAGAGGGCAGTGGGCAGCAGGTACCCCCTTTGGCTCCCACACGGGCGCTATAACCGGGACGGCTCAGTGGGGAAGATGCTGCCCAGCTCCTTCCCCAGCTCCCACTGGCCCCAGCCCCGCCAAGACTGATTCCTGAGCACAGAGCCAGGGCAAGCCCTGAGCAAATTGGGTGTGGCCAGAAAACCAAAAACTAAAACCTAGAGGGGTGTTGGTCCCCGCGACTCCACCAGGGACTGTGGGAAAGTGATGCCCACAGGTGCTCTGCTATGGCCAGCGAGAATACAGACAGTGGGAACTTCGGGAACCGCTGTCCAGGCCTTACCTGTCACCAAGTCACCCTGCCCCTCAGCAGGTGGCCCTGCCCTGCCCTGTCTTGGGGACCCCCTCTCTTGGACTGACCAGAGAGTTTCCCTGTGCAGTCCGCTTGGGTCCAGTCAAGAAAAGGGTTCAGATGACCCCTAGGGTCCACACAACCAGGCACCAGATCTGGCTGGGGGGACACCCCAGTGTCCCTCACACCTGGTCTCCCCAGAGAAAACTGCCAAAGCACGAACCCCCACTGTCCCCCGAGGCTGGAACCTAGAACCCCGGGTCTCCCCAAGGAGCCAGGGTTGTGGGAGGTGCCTTCGGGATGTGATGTTTGACCTGATGATTTAGTGGCTGCATCTTGAAGCCGCCACTGTTATTGGTTCTATTTATGGCCTCCCCGATACGGGCTCCAGCACTGCCGTCTTGGCCGTGGTCCAGCAGTGGCCTGTGACTTGCGGGAACAGATACTGATATCTAGGGCTTGGTGCAGGAATTGAAGGCAGGAGCTTCTCGGCAACTGGACAGATCAATAGGCAGTGGCCCCTCCCTGGGGGCCAGGGAGTGGGTGGGGGGTGCCGGATCTGTCCCACTCTGCCTTGGTGAGAGGGGCCTGGGCAGCAACCGAGGCCAAACCCATGATGGGGACCCGCAGCCTGGGGCACTCTGGAGTGCCCACCAACCCCCAAGCTACCTGGTAAGCATTAGTATGGGAGCTTTCTCATTCCTGTCCGAGTCGCTCATATGCTTATGTTCATCCTTCTCCACAGGTGGGTCCAGGAGTGTGCACCCCGCAACCTTCCCTTCTCACATACAGTATTTTATGGGTTTCAGTGTTGTAAAGGTGACCAACGTTGTTAAGCTGTAAAAAGCTGTAACTGTGGTTCCCGTGGAAACGTGTACAAAGGCTATTACCAGTAGCTGCCCAGGGCAGGACGGCCAGGCGCAGGGCCCCCCACGAGCTTCTTTTGGGAATGAACAGGGTGGACTACCTGGACACAGGGTGGACTGCTGGACCCAGTACCCAGACATCAGTTTTTTCCAGGCCGCTTTTTCTTTCTTGTTGGCCCACGACACTCAGAAGCAGACGGTAGTGGGCATCTCCCCCGCGGAGCTGACAGTTAGAATTCAACCCTCAGGTTAAGATAATGTCCACAGCTCTCTGTCCATCCCAGGGCGGGGGTCCTGATGAAGACATTGCAAGGTGGCTAGAGCCGGGAATACAGCAGGCAGTTGCTGGCACAGCATACAGTCAGCCTGTTTTTGGTTTGTTTGGTTTTTTTTTTTTTTGGTTTTTTTCTTTTTGGGTCACACCTGGCGATGCACAGGAGTTACTCCTGGCTCATGCACTCAGGAATTACTCCTGGTGGTGTTCAGGGGGACCATATGGGATGCTGGGAATCGAAGCTGGGTTGGCCGCATGCAAGGCAAATGCCCTACCCGTTGTGCTATTGCTCCAGTCCCCCGACCTGGTTTTGATCCTGGCACCTCATGCAGTTCCCCCGAGCCCTGCCAAGAATGGCAAAGAGCCAAGAAGAAGCCCTGAGCACAGTTGGGTGTGCTCAACCCGTCCAAAGAACCCTACAAGTTGAAAAAAAAAAAAAAATTTCCTCCAACTAAACCCTGCCCTGCACAGCCCTCAACCTTGCCCCTGAAAGGCCTGAACACTGACCCCAGGCTCTGGTTGGCCACATCATCTGACCTAAGGCCTACTTTAAGTTTTGTTTATCTTGTACAGTTTGTAGAATCCTGGACTGGGGGTAGATATCAGAGTCCAAAGGAGAGTTTCTAGCTGAGGGTCTGGCTGTCTCAGCCAAGGCAGCAGGACAGAGCGACAGCCGCAGCAGATGAGGCCGACTCCAACTCGAGTCCTGGTGCCGCCCATGGTCCCCAGAGCCCCGCAGGAGCCAGGCCTCAGTGCTGATCACTTCTGACCGGGCTTTGAGGACTATCTGGGGAGCCGGGGATCAAATCTGGCTTCTGCTACATGCAAGGCAAGCACCCTCCCCACGCTGAACTAGCGCTGTGACCCTAAGGCACTTCTCTTTTTTTAAATTTATTCGTTCATTTTGTTTTTTGGTTGGTTGGTTGGTTGGTTTGGGGCCACACCCAGCAGTGCTCAGGGGTTGCTCCTGGTTCTGCACTCAGGGATCTCTCCTGCTCAGGGGACCACACGGCTGCTGGAGATCAAACTCAGAGCAAGCGCCCTACCCACTGTACTGTTGCTCAGCCCCCATTCATTTCTTTTAATCTAACTTTATTTAAACACCATGGTTTACAAAGCTGTTCATAATACACTAGTTTCAGCATTCAATGTTCCAGCACCCATCCCACCACCAGTGTGACCTTCCCCCACCATTGTCCCCAGTTTCCCACCTCCCCAATTGGGCCCCCTTAGCAGGCACAAAATAATTTGTCTTATATTGCTTGTTACAACAAAATGTAAGTGGATATATATATGGTGGATATATATATGTACATATATATATATATATATATATATATATATATCCTCTCGGAGAGCCCGGCAAGTTACCGAGAGTATTCGATATGCCAGACACAGTAACAACAAAGTCTCCAATGGAGACGTTACTGGGCCCGCTCGAGCAAATCGACCATCAACGGGAGGGCCTTTACCTTTACCTTTACCTTATATATATATATATGTATACACACATGTGTAAACTTAAAAAGTACACAGCAGCGGCAGCGGTCTATCTGTCCCACCGCCAGTGTTTTGTAGTCTCACACTGTTAACCCCACCCCGGGGAGGTCGATGGCAATGGGCAGGCAAGGGAAGGAACAAGGGCCAGGCTGGTTGGTCTTAGTTGCAGTTTATTCCAATCCTCTCTCCATCCATTCCTGTCTCCTCTGCTTCCCCTCCAGCTTCTTCCTCCCCCATGCTACTTCGTTCTCCTTCTCAATCCCCCTTCATCCTCCTTCCCTGGAGTCTGGATTCTCATCCAGACTCTTCAGCCCACTCTTACAGTCTAGTTAAATCCCAAAGCATGAGGGGTTGGGGTAACAATTACACTTAGGTGTGGTCACAATCAATAGGGGTAGAATTCTTTCCCTCGGGGACATCCACTCCTAGGACAGATCCTCATTATCAGATCAATCCACCCTAGAGCAGATTCCCCTGGGTGTGTTTCTCCTCTCCTTGTCCAACAAACATATAAGCATACATAATATAAATCATTTTGTATGGATACAGTAAGAAATACCTTAAACTTATAGAATTGCTCTCCTAGGGCCATCTTGATCTCAGACTACAGTGCTCAGGCCAGATAGTCTTTCCTACTCCTAGCAGGGTCCGACTCTTGTCGTTACTTTTGGATCATGACGGCATTTGTCTATGATCAAGCTCTTAACTTATAGTTAAGAATCGTGGCACTTTCGCCTGGCCCATTTCGATACCAGGGTAGCTCACCGCTTGCCCTGGGTCCATTCAGTCCCTCGTTGGGACCCTGCTTTTGGAGTGTTAGGAACTAAGGGCAACTGAAGCTTAAGTCAAGAAAGCAGATGCCCGGGAGTGAATAATATTCAAAGCCAATTAAATCTTAAGTTACAAAAGCATAATATTAACTGTCTTTCTGTATCTATACAAAAAGGACATTGCGTTAAACTATTCAAAAGACATAAGGAGAGGAGAAAGGCAATACTAACTTACAATACAATTTCAGTGTCTTAGAAGGATCTGACCTTACAAATGAACAGATACTGATTAGGGGGGAAAAGCTGATTAACCAGTTGGGGAAGAGAGCATAGAGAAGTGGTTACAGATAAACTAAATAATGGGAGTCTCTTGGGAGCACTGTGAAAGGTGTAACCAGATAAACCTAAACTCCTTGTGGAGAAAGGGAGAAAGGACAAAGCAATTTCATCATATATATATATATATATATATATATATATATATGAGTTCAGTAAAAGAAACCTTATGAAAATCATTGTCTCTCAACAAGGGTGTTTTGAGTCCTGTCTGGGTCCCCTGAGCTGTTAGCTGTGAGCGGAGGCTTCAGCAGGATTGTTTTGGCTTCAGAGCTTCGTGGGCATATCCTCGACTTTCCTGTCTAATTTGCCAATGAGGCGCTTATTTCTAAAGTATCGTGTGATAGCAAGCATCTGTCCATAGGCAGCAAAGTGCTGTGTTAATAGCGCTCTGCCTAATTACTGGAATAAACTCACGCAGAAAAAAAAATTTATATAAAATAACATTTATTCTGCCATCATTGGTGGCAATGAAAACTGGGGTAAACATGTCCCAGAAGAGAAGAGTGGGAGCAGGGCTGGAGCTATAGTACAGTGGGGAGGGTGTTTGCTTTGCACGTGGCCAACCCGGGTTTGATTCCCAGCATCCCATATGGCCCCCCGAGCACCGCCAGGAGTAATTCCTGAGTGAAAAGCCAGAAGTAACCCCCTGTGTATTGCCGGGTGTGACCCATAAAGCAAAGAGAGAGAGAGAGAGAGAGAGAGAGAGAAGTGGGAGCATGGTGGGAGGGCTGCGTTATTCTCCAGAATGGAATGGTGACATTTCTTTCAAGAAGATGCTGGTGCTAAGAGGCCGGTGACAGCTGTTTCTCATCTCTGAGTGACTGGGAGATGCCAGATGGGGCGCTCCACCCTCACACTTCACACAGGGGAGAACAGTGGTTAGCAAAGAGAGAAGAATCAAGTGTGGGGAAAAAAACGTAAAGAGAATTCTTTTTTTTAAAAAAAATTGTTGGTTTCATGTCACACCCAGCAGTGCTCAGGGCTGACCCCTGGCTCTGTGATCAGGCATCACTCATGACGGGTCTTATGGGATGCCAGGGATCAAACCCAGATCAACCACATGCAAAGCAAGCACCCTACCTGCTATACTATCACTCGGGCCTGCAGCATTTATTTTCAACCGCCAACGTTTGGAATCTCCCCAAGTGCCCATTGGTGTAGGAAGAGAGAAGGAAGAAATAGTCTAGACGCCACCGACAAAAATCTAGCTCTTAAAGCAAACAAAGGAAAGAGTGGAAGAACTATTTTGCCATTTGGAACAACCAGTCTGTGTCTAGAACATGCTATGCTAAGAGAAACAAAGCAGAATACATACTGACTTGATGCATATGTGGGAGATAAAGAAACAAAAGCAAACAAAACATAAATTCTTTGACAGGAGCTGTCTGGTGCTTACAGGGAGAAACCAGTAAAGCTGTGGATGGAGAGGTCAGAGCGACAGTACAGCAAGGAGAGCATTTGCCTTGCATGCAGTCTACCTGAGTTTGACCCCCGGCACGCCAGATGGTCCCTCAGGCCCACCATAAGTCATCCCTGAATGCAGGAGAAGGAAATATTCCTGAGCACAGTTGGGTGTGACCAAAAAAAAAAAAAAAGCATGGATGGAAACTGGACTTTGTCTGGGGTCATCATGTTCTGCAGATACAGATTGAAAATAGAATCTCACATACCTGAAATACCAAGCACATCATAAACCAGTTTTGCATCAAGAAATGAGTTTAGGGTGTTTTGTTGTTGTTGTTCGTTTGTTTTGTATGTGGGCCGTGTGGGGGACCATGTGCCCCACTGGAATCTGAACCAGTGTCATGATCAAAACTGCATGCAAGGCGAGTCCCTTAGATTTGTACCAGCTCTCATGCCTCAAGAAATTGAGTTGTGTGTGTGTTTTTTTAATATTAACATATATTCAGAAACAGACCAAAATATTATCAGTGTTTAACTGAGTGGTAACATCAAGCAGGATGAGGGTTTGGCAGTACTACACACCTGATAGTAGTCAGGCTTACTTCTGGCTCTGCTCTCAAAGCACTTAGATCAGTTCAGGACTCACAAGACCGTCGGCAGATAACCAGGCTACTGCTGCATCTCTCAGTACCTCACTGCCACAAGCAACTGGAAGCCACAAAGAACTGCCGCTGTTCACTGATGACCTCCCACATGCAGGGGAACTACTATATTTTGGAGTGTGTGTGGTGGTTTGGCGGTGCTCAGGCATTACTTCTGGCTCTGTGCTCAGGGAACACTCAGGGGGCCATTCGGGGTGCTGGGGATCAAACCTCAGTGGGCCTCTCACAAAGCAAGCGCCCTGCCGGCTGTACTATCACTCCTACCCTTTTCTTCCTTTTGTTTGTCTCTGCACTGTTATAACTTAGTAAACATGTATGTGATCAAAGGAAAACAATGACTCTGTTTACCACAGAAACCCCAGGAAGACGGTCAATGATTCCTAACCTGGAATTCTCTGCCTCCTGCAGGTCCAACAAAGCAGTCCCCACCCGGGTCTCACTGACCACCAGGCACCAGCACTGTCTTGCATGTGGCAAATCCCAGGCACTGCGTATGGGCCCCCTGAGCACTCCCAGGGGACCGCTCCTAAGCACAGAGCCAGGACCAGCCCCGCACCAAACCAGTAAAACCAAGGACTTCCTCCCTGATCTACAGCACTTCCTTGCTTCTTCACAAAACACGTATTAGGTTTGGGGGTTCTGTTTTTGTTTTTTTTACAAAGAGAATCCTTGGGTCAGGCAGTGGAGAAAGCTCTTCAGGTGACAAAGTCTGGAGAAGCTTCAGCTCAGCGCTGAGACCACCCCCTCCCACCACAAGCTCCCTGCTAGAGGGGTCAAGGGGGAGCCACCCCAAAGACAGAGTACCCAAAGGGCGATATCCTGAGCACTGCCAGGAGTGGTTCCTGAGCACAGAGCCAGGAGTAATGCCTGAGCACTGCCGGGGTGGCCCCAAACCACCCCATACACACTCCAAAAAATAGAAGCCCCCGGCATGTGGAAGGTCATCAGTGAACAGCGGCAGTCCTTCGTGGCTTCCAGTTGCTTATGGCAGTGGGGCACCGAGAGACGCAGCAGCAGCCCCATTCTCTGACGACGGTCTTGTGAGTCCTGAACTGATCTAAGTGCCTTAAGACTCTCACTGAAGCCCCCCACACGCCCAGTCTCTGAGGACCCCCTGTCCCCCACTTAACTCAGGGTCTCTTTCCCAGCCTCTAACCTTACCCTGTGTCGGGGTTCTTCCTGCATCTCCCACCCCATAAATCACCTTGACCATGGACCTGACCAGCTCTTTCTGCCTCCTGTGTGTTTGTGGAATGAGTAAGCTTTATGGTTCTGGTTAACTAGCGTATCAGTGGGGTCAGAGTGGTAGGGGTAGGGAAACTGCTGGCGGCAACTGGAATCGATGCTGGGGCCCTGTCCTGTCACAGTTTCTGTCCGATGGGCACTCACTGGTCCAGGGACATGAGGCGTATTTTGGACCGAAACAGCTATCATGGTCTGAACCCCACTCTGGCCCTCATCCTGCCCCGTGTCACACAGCTCCAGAGTGACTGGAGCCAGAACCCTTCAGCGTTTAGCCAAGAGATGTGGAAATCCCCTATCCCGGGAGAAAGGAGGAGCAGACCCCCAGGGGCCACCAAAACTGGTCACGGGCAGATTCTAACTCAATCCACTGAACTCAGGGATGCATCCTGGTCACTCTTCTGGTCTCTGTTTTCAGTCGAGACACATCAAATCCATTGACCCTTGAGGAAGGAAGAAACAGATCTTGGAAAGGGGATAAATATGCATAGCTTCACCCAGGTGAGCTTCCTCTGCCTGCTGGAAAGAGAAAGATTTTATCTGTGCGGGTCCAGGATTACCACAGTCACACGTGCGTCGGTCAAAGAATTCAGTCAGTCAGAAACCAATGATAGATGTTTATTAGGGGACACACAGGTGTGGGGTGGCCCTCGGACAGGCAGCTGCCCATAGAAGGGAGTGGCTATCAACTTTATGGGGAGATGGAGTCACGTGGGGGGCGGGGTCTGATGACAGGACAAATGTGGTCAGGACCCACTGAATCCAGGAGACAATTCTCTTTGATCATGGTGGGGATGCTCTGAGTGGACGACTGGGGTCCATGGAATTAATCAAGGGGAATGGGTTCAACAGTCCCCAAGAGTTGAGTAATTTTCCATCTTATGATCAGTCCCCGCCCCCTTATGAATATGTTAATAAAGGCAGAGGAGGGGAGGGAGAGAGAAGGGCTGTAGAGGGGAGGAGGCCATGGGAGTTCCCTGTCTCCAGGCCCCATTTCCCCTTTGCCTTAGTACCCAGGAAAACCCACAGCCCGGCCCACCCAGGGTCCCAGAGCTCTTGGTTGGGGAAGGGGAAGGGATGTCTCAGAGGGGCCTGAGACATCTCTGAGGGTCCTGAGTCACAGAGGGGTCCCACTTAGCTGGGGCTAGGCAGCCTGGGGGGACGCAAGATTTAGGTGTGACAGGGCACTGAGGAGTGAGGGGTGAGGGAGCAAGGGTAGGGAAGGGGAGATGCGGACTGGATATACGGAGAATCAAGGGTCCAGCAGGGAAAGATTTAAGGAGGGAGGAGGTCCTGGAGGAAAGGGGCGGGGGCAGGCTGCTCCCAGGGGCAGGAAAGGATATGCTTTGGGGGGTACCCGCGGAGAAAGTGGGAGTGGGAATGAGAGAGGCTGAGGCGGGGGGCAGCGCTGACTGAGGCCACAGAAACCTGAGAGTTGAGACAGGAAGGTGGGCTGGGTGCAGAAGCGGTTGGGTGTGAACGGGGCCTCCAGAGTGGATCCCCCAAGGGGGAAGAAGAACGGGCTGCGGGGTCTGGGTTTGGCCAGGAGAAGCCAGAGACATCTGTAGGCACTCTGGTCTTGACCCGGCTTGTCAGAATCGGGCTGGTGCCGCTGCAGGGCTCACAGCCAAGAGGACACCACCTCCGGTCTCTGGATGTGTACCTGTTTTGGTGGACAGGAGTGAGAAGGGCCCCTGGCTCAGCCTGAGCTCCGGCCCCGCAGAAGACAGAGGAGTGAGGCCTGACCTCGCCCCCCTTTGCCCTTTCACCTTCACACTGGTGTCCACTGTTTCCAGATCCACCTGGATGTTTCCCTCCGTGCCTAGAGGGAGAAGGGGGGATGGTAAATGAGTGGGTTGGGGGCCCGGGACTCGGGGCACGGGGCTGCCTGTCCCAGGGCACCATGGAGAGCCCAAGTCCCTCCCCTTTCCTAGGAGCTGGACTCACCTGCTCGCTCATGCTCAAAGCCCAAGTTGGTAAATGTCCTAGTGAATCTCTCATCAGAGTCATCAAACCAAATCGAATCGTCTTCCCGGAATCTGCATCGGGCAGCACGCATCAGGCATGACTGCCCCATAAGGGGACACCTTTGCCGTCCCCCTCCCCCGCCAGGGCCGCTCCATCCTTGTCCCCATGCCGCACCTGTGGCTTGCCCTCCGCTTCTGCACCACGTAGAAGCCCACGGTCGTTCCCAGCAGCAGCAGCAACACGGCTCCAGCCCCCGCCAGGCCGCCAACCAGCGCCCTCCAAGGCATGGCCACCTCGCAGCGTGGGCCCGAGTACCAGTGCGTGGAGGAGGAAAAGCAGCTGGTGGAAGGGACACAGGTCACCGACCTCCGCACCACCAGGGTCCACTGGGACAGTGGACTCACTGTACACCTGCTGCAGCGGGCTGGGGAATAGGGCGTGTGGTGGGGCCCCAACTAGGTCCAGGGGATCTGCTGGGCAGGATTCCAGGAAGGGGGCCTGGCCTTTGGTCCAGGGCAGGGCTGCAAGCTGGTGGGGGCAGGGCCTGAGCTGGGGGAGGGGCTCTTTGTCGTGTGGGCGGGGCCCTGGGCGGGGCTCCTCCAACCCATGGGCGGGGCTCACCGGCAGGTGGGTCCGCTCTTCTCCAGGATGCACTGGCCTGAGTTGCAGTCGATGGTGTTAGGCAGGCCTGCAGTGCAGTTGGTAACGCAGCGGAGCTTATTGTTCTCCTCCAGGGGGAAGTAGAATTCCTCATAGCCTTCAGCAGCAGCTCGGCGACAGAGGTCTGGGGCATGGCAGGGGTGGGGGTGCGGGGGCAGCGAGACAGAGACCTCAGTCACTTGGGGGCCTGGCAGTGTGATGAAGACTCATCTCGGGGTGGATGTGGTGGGAGAGCCCGGCTCCACCACCCGCGCCCTCTTTGGGCGGGTGCTCAGCTGGAAGCACCGGAGAGGGCGTCTGGCCTGAGCCACATCACCTATCTCCCTCAAAAGCGT
Organism: Sorex fumeus; assembly: GCF_029834395.1. Classification (NCBI taxonomy): domain Eukaryota; kingdom Metazoa; phylum Chordata; class Mammalia; order Eulipotyphla; family Soricidae; genus Sorex; species Sorex fumeus. The sequence goes on from NW_026606121.1 coordinate 216,335, forward strand.
TCCTTCCCAGGGGCCGGAGAGGTAGTATAAGGGCTAGGGCACTTGCCTTACATGCGACCAACCCAGCATCCCACACAGTTCCCCAACTCATTCCTGAGCACAGTGCCAGGAGCAACCCCAGAGCACTGCGTGGTGTAGCCCCAAAATAAACAAAACCTCTCCCCACCCCACCCCCAAACTCCGGTGCGTGGGCAATCCATTGTGAGAGAATTCAGGAGTTCCTAGGGACCCCTCCCCCTCACCTTTATAATCCGGCTTGAAGACCGCGTTATCCACCTGGATGGAGTCAGGCTTAAAGCACAGGGCTGGGGGACACAGTTGGAATTGGGGTTGTCAGGGGTCCGTGGCCAGGGAAACAGGGTAGGTACAGGGAGGGGCAGAGGTAAAGTGTGGGGGTGCCTGGGAAGACCTCCTTCATTTCTGTCAAATAATCAGGGGCTTCCACTTTCCTGGAAGTTGAGTGGTACTCTTGGGGGTCTCCGCTCAGTCCCCCAGTCCTGGTGAGCTGGCTGTGGACCTATTCCCCATCTGCCCATTTGCTGGCAGTGCCCTGCAGGGGTCATCTGGGTCCTGGCACTCACTCTGGTTGCTCTGGCAGCTGTTGGGGTCCTGGGTGGCACCATGGAGCTCCTTTATCAGAACCTCCTTCACTTTCTCATATTTCTCACTCAGCTGGGTGCTGAAGGGCAGCTTCAGTAGGATGACGTAGTCCACCACGATGCTGCCCGCTCTGAAAGTCGGGGGCATCAGGGGTCATAGGTCCTGGGAAAAGCATCTCCAGGACCTACCACCAGTGCCCAGAAGCGTCAGGTGTGGTGGTCACAGGGGTGAACTGAGGTCTGAGACACATGCTCAGAAGAGCCTGCCAGCACCCCTGGCACTCAGGGAAGGCAAGACAGGGGGTGGCGGACATGGTCAGCATCAGGAAGCCCTCTCCAAGGCAGGTCTCAGGCTCCCGCCAGCCAGAGAGAGGCCCATCACGGCGTCTGGACACCAGGGTTCCCCTGGCCTCACACATGGCTTCCCTGCCCATCCCATGCCTTCTGTTTCCTTACAGTGCCCTGGAGGGCTAGGGGGCTTCCCTCTCCCAAAGAGATGGTTCCAGAAGGTGATGCAGAGACTCTGATGGGCCAATGTCCAGGGCACTGCCCCCCTCTGCCCCTCCTTATGGATTCTGGTGGTTCCTGATGCAAGGAATGCAAGGATGGCTTCTCTGGCCTTTCTCCACACCCATCCCACCCCACCCCTGTAAACACACACACACACACACACACACACACACACACACACACACACGGTCCCCAGAGTACCCCTACCTCAGGGACTGGATCTTCACACCCTCAAACTCCGGCACATTTTTGTAAACCATCTTCATCTGAAATACCAAGAATCCCTGCTCTCATGGTTGAATTCCCCGGCCCCCAAGGGACCCCAGCTTGCTCCAGAGGAGGACTCAGGAAGCCCCTTTGCCCCCCTCACCTGTCTCTGGAAGGAATTGCTGAAGTCCTCGTAAGCCTTGGATGTGGTATCATTGAGGTCCTCAGAGAAGTCCTGGGTTACAGACACCTCCATCCCTACCTCAGCTTCCACAGTATCTGTACGAGGCATCACAGTTTTCTACTCCTACCCTCCTCTGCCCCCAACCCCTGGGGGGGGCGCCCCAATCCTTGCTCCCTGAGGATCGACAGAGCAGCAAGATGGACATGGAAGTGGTTTCTGGGCTGAGTTGTCTGCATGTGAGAGAAAGCTTGGAAATTGGGGGGTCCCAGTTGGCACCTGTCTGTTCAAGTGAGATTCAGCATAATGGGGCCCAAAGGTGCCATCCACACACACATCCCCACCAAACTTGTCGAGGATATTCGACCCTGTAAGGCAAGGAGGAATCTGGCCCAGAGCAACAGTCCAGTGGAGAGGACATTTGCCTTGCACATGGCCAACCTGGGCTCGATCCCTGGCATCCCATATGGTCCCCCAAGCACTGCCAGGAGTGATTCCTGAGAGCAGAGCCAGGAGTAACCCCTGAGCATTGCCGGGTTTGGCCTGAAAGCAATAAAAAAAACAAGGAGAAATCAAGGTTGTTGGTGGAAGTGGGGGGTGGGGAGGCGGGGGGTAGCATGGCAGGGAAACAATAGAATTATGAGAATCTTTTCCAGTAGAGAAGATATACAAGGCAGAGAGGTCAGGGGTCATGGGAGAAAACCAGATGGCAAGATGCGCCATGGCTGACTCTAAGAGTGGAGATTGCTGACCTGGGGACAGGCAATAGACACAGAAGGTTCCAGAACAGGCAAAGAAAATGCTTCTCATCAGAAGAAGAGAGGAAGCAAGGAAGTCAGTGCCACTGAGCTCAGCCTTCACAGAGAGTCAGTGCCCCTGGCTTCCCCAACAGTGACAAAAAAGTGTCTCAGTTTCAGGAGCCCAGAGGAAGAGGCAGCACCTCCAGGACAAGAAGCAAAGGAATGGGGGGCTGGGAGTGAAGGTAGGAATGCAGAAGTATGCAGAGAGGCAGCAAAGGGCCTGGGCACCTGTACTCCACCCAGCTACACAGGGGGACACCGTCTCTGCACTTACCCAGCACCACCTCTTCCTTCGCCAGTTCGCAGCGAGAGCCATATAAGGTGGCTGGACACTGGCACTTTTTGCCGTCCCATTGACCCCCATTCTCACACCGGCTCTCATTAAGGTCACAGCGGTCCCCGGAGAAATGCGGGGGACAGAGGCAGTGACCCTGCATCCAGGTGCCGCCGTTGTCACAGGTACCTGGACCACACAACCACAGAGAGCAAGTCAGGAGTCAGCCCCCACCCCAAAGGGGCAAGGGGTCATTTATCAGGGGAAGGAGGAGGGGGAACAGGCTCCTGAAGACCTACCTGGGGTAGTTGTCGGAGAAGGGGTCATGGTGGTGGTGGGTGGCCTGGGCGTGGTGGGGGTCTGAGTGGTCACTGGGGTGCTGGTGGTGAGAGATGTCCAGTCCACGGTGGTAAAGCTGCCACTGGGGGAGCCACTCTCGAGATGGGAAGTAGAGGAGGTGGAACGGTCCAACACGGTGGTGTCGGTGGTGGAGCTAGGGGTGATGGCCCTTTCAGTAGTAGAGGTCAGAACTGACACAGGGGCAGTGGGAGTGGAGGTAACAGCACTGTCTGGGTCCACTTCGATACAGACAGTGGTGGGGACGGTAGGGACAATGGTCACCGATATAGACTCCGGACAAGGGGTGGTGGAAAAGATGCTGATAAAGGGGGTCGTGATGGTCTGAGTCGAGCTGGAGCTGAAGAATGCCCTCACTGGAGTAGTTCTGGGGGTGGTGGTCATGCTGCCAGAGCTGCTACTAGACAGGAAGGCAGCGGTGGTCGTGGTAGGTGAGGAAGTTTGGCGAGGGAAGGAGGTTGTGGTGGCAACAAGGGTGGAAGAAGCAGAAGTAGAAATAATGGTACTGAATGGCGTTGTGATGGCACTTGAGCGGGTGGTCAGTGGGACAGACGCTGGCATAGCAGACGTGGTTGCAGTGGTTCTAGGAGTGGACGGCTTGGAGGTGATGGCAATAGAGGGGGGGAAAATGGGGGAAGGAGTTGGAATGTCAGTGGTAAGACTGGTCGGGGTTGTGCTGTTGCCTGCGCTGGCAGTGCCAGTGGGCAACATGTGGGAAGAAGTAGTGGGAAAGGTACTCAGGCCAGTGGTGCTGGAGGTGATGATGGGCATGAGAGAAACACTGACAGGAGTCATAGTGACGGCAGTGCTCTCTTTAGAACTGCTCCTTTTAGAGGAAATAATGGTGCCAGTTGAAGAAATGAGAGGATCAGTGCTCATCATAGTCAGGATTGTTTTTTCAGAAGTAGTAGATGTGGCAGTGTTGATGCTGTTAGGAGTGGAAACAGATGTGGTGGTGGTTTTGGTACTCGTGGCGATGGTAGTTGTTGACGTCAATGTCCTAGAGGAAGACTTGGTTGTGGTGGTGTTTGGGGTAGTTGGACTAACTGTTCTGGCTTCAGTACTAATGGTTTTGGGAGAAGTGATTCTGGTGGTGGTGAGAACAGGTGCAGTGCTACCTGAGAGGGTGGTTGTGGGGCTAGTGTTTATGGAACTTGTTGTTGTGGTGGTCTGGGATGTTTTACTAGTTGTTGTCGATTCTGAAGAAGTATTCATGAGAGTGGTGGTGATGGTAACAATGGGGGTAGTGACTGTGGTGGTACTTTTGGGGTTGCTGCTGATGGTAGTTGTTGATGCAAATGTTGTAGTGGGAGACTTGGTAGTGCTTGGGGCTTTTGTACTGGCTGTTGTGGTTTCAGTGCTACTGGTTTTGGCAGTAGTGACCCTGGTAGTGGTGATAACGGGTGTAGTGGTAGTTGGGAGAGAGGTTGTGTGGCTAGTGTTTATGGTAGTTATTAATGCAGACGTAGTAGAAGGAGACATGGTTGTGGTGGTTATGGATGTTTTACTGGCTGTTGTTGATAAAAGGGAAGTGTGTGTGGCAGTACTAATCCTGGTGGTAGTGGTAGGCACAATGGGGGTGGTGAGAGTGGTGGTACTTGTGGGACTGGTGTTGATGGTAGTTGTTGATGCAGATGTTGTAGAGGGAAACTTGTTTGTGGTGGTGTTTGGGGTAGTTGTACTCACTGCTGTGTCTTCAGTGCTAATGGTTTTGGCAGGAGTGATCATGGTGGTGGTGAGAAGAGGTTCAGTGCTAGCAGAGAGGGTGGTTGTGGAGCTAGTATTTATGGTAGTGGTGGATGCAGTTGTCGTAGAAGGAGACATGGTTGTGGTGGTCAGGGATGTTTTACAGGCTGTAGTTGATGAATGGGAAGTGAGTGTGGCAGTACTGATCCTGGTGTAAGTGGTAGGAACAACTGTGGTGGTGACTGTGGTGCTACTTGTAGGACTGGTGGTGACGGTAGTTGTTGAAGCAAATGTTGTAGTGGGAAACTTGGTAGTGGTGATGTTTGGGTTAGCTGGACTGGCCACTGTGATTTCAGTACTAATGGCTTTGTCAGTAGTGAACCTGGTGGTGGTGGTAATGGGTGTAGTGGTAGTGTAAAGAGTGGTTGTGTGGCTAGTGTTTATAGTAGTTGTTGATGCAGTTGTCGTAGAGAGAGATGTCGGGGATAATTTACTGGTTGTTGTCAGTTCAGGGGAACTATTTGGGGCAGTACTGATTCTGGTGGTGGTGGTGGTGGTAAAAACTGGGGTGGTGAGAGTGGTGGTACTTCTGGGACTGGTGGTGATGGCAGTTGTTGAAGCAAATGTTGTAGTGGGAAACTTGGTAGTGGTGGTGTTTGGGGTAGCTGTACTGGCCGTTGTGAATTCAGTACTAATGGTTTTGTCAGTAGTGAACCTGGTGGTGGTGGTAACGGGTGTAGTGGTAGTGGTGAGAGTGGTTGTGTGGCTAGTGTTTATCATAGATGTTGATGCAGTTGTCGTAGAGAGAGACGTCTGGGATAATTTACTGGTCGTTGTCAATTCAGGGGAACTATTTGGGGCAGTACTCATTCTGGTGGTGGTGGTGGTAGTGGTGGTGGGAAAAACTGGGGAGGTGACTGTGGTGCTACTTGTGGGACTGGTGGTGATGGTAGTTGTTGATTCAAATGTTGCAGTGGGAAACTTGGTAGTGGTGGTGTTTGGGGTAGCTGTACTGGCCGTTGTGACTTCTGTACTAATGGTTTTGTCAGTAATGAACCAGGTGGTGGTTGTAACGGGTGTAGGGGTAGTGGTGACAGTGGTTGTGAGGCTAGTGTTTATAGTAGTTGTTGATGCAGTTGTCGTAGAGAGAGACATCGGAGATAATTTACTGGTCGTTGTCAATGCAGGGGAACTATTTGGGGCAGTACTCATTCTGGCGGTGGTGGGAAAAACTGGGGAGGTGACTGTAGTGCTACTTGAGGGACTGGGGGTGATGGTAGTTGTTGATGTAAATGTTGTAGTGGGAAACTTGGTAGTGGTGGTGTTTGGGGTTGCTGTACTGGCCGTTGTGACTTCTGTACTAATGGTTTTGTCAGTAGTGAACCTGGTGGTGGTGGTAATGGGTGTAGTGGTAGTGGTGAGAGTGGTTCTGTGGCTAGTGTTTATAGTAGTTGTTGATGCAGTGGTCGTAGAGAAAGTCGGGGATAATTTACTGGTTGTTGTCAGTTCAGGGAAAATATTTGTGGTAGTACTGATTCTGGTGGTGGTGGTGGGAAAAACTGGGGAGGTGACTGTGGTGCTACTTGTGGGACTGGTGGTGATGGTAGTTGTTGATGCAAATCCTGTAGTAGGAAACTTGGTAGTGGTGGTATTTGGGGTTGCTATACTGGCCGTCGTGACTTCGGTACTAATGGTTTTGTCAGTAGTGAACCAGGTGGTGGTGGTAACGGGTGTAGTGGTAGTGGTGAGAGTGGTTGTGTGGCTAGTGTTTATAGTAGTTGTTGATGCAGTTGTTGTAGAGAGAGAAGTCGAGGATGATTTACTGGTTGTTGTCAGTTCAGGGGAACTATTTGGTGCAGTACTCATTATCATAGTGGTGGTGGAAAAAACTGGGGAGGTGACTGTGGTGCTACTTCTGGGACTGGTGGTGATGGTAGTTGTTGATGCAAATCCTGTTGTGGGAAACTTGGTAGTGGTGGTGTTTGGGGTAGCTGTACTGGCTCTTGTGACTTCAGTACTAATGGTTTTGTCATTAGGGAACCTGGTGGTGGTGGTAACAGGTGTAGTGGTAGTGGTGAGAGTGGTTGTGTGGCTAGTGTTTATAGTAGTCGTTGATGCAGTTGTCGTAGAGAGAGACGTTGGGGATAATTTACTGGTCGTTGTCATTTCAGGGGAACGATTTGGGGCAGTACTCATTCTGGTGGTGTTGGTGGTGGTGGTGGTGGGAAAAACTGGGGAGGTGACTGTGGTGCTACTTGTGGGACTGGTGGTGATGGTAGTTGTTGATGCAAATGTTGTAGTGGGAAACTTTGTAGTGGTGGTATTTGGGGTAGCTGGACTAGCCGTTGTGACTTCAGTACTAATGGTTTTGTCAGTAGTGAATCTGGTGGTGGTGGTAACGGGTGTAGTGGTAGTGGTGAGAGTGGTTGTGTGGCTAGTGTTTATAGTAGTTGTTGGTGCAGTTGTCGTAGAGAGAGACGTCGGGGATAATTTACTGGTCGTTGTCAATTCAGGGGAACTATTTAGGGCAGTACTCATTCTGGTAGTGGTGGTGGTGGTAGTGGTGGTGGTGGTAGTGGGAAAAACTGGTGAGATGACTGTAGTGCTACTTGTGGGACTGGTGGTGATGGTAGTTGTTGATGCAAATGTTGTAGTGGGAAACTTGGTAGTGGTGGTGTTTGGGGTAGCTGTACTGGCCGTTGTGACTTCTGTACCAATGGTTTTGTCAGTAGTGAACCTGGTGGTGGTGGTAACGGGTGTAGTGGTAGTGGTTAGAGTGGTTGTGTGGCTAGTGTTTATAGTAGTTGTTGATGCAGTTGTCGTAGAGAGAGAAGTCGGGGATAATTTACTGGTTGTTGTCAGTTCAGGGAAAATATTTGGAGTAGTACTGATTCTGGTCGTGGTGGTGGTAGGAAAAACTGGGGAGGTGACTGTGGTGCTACTTGTAGGACTGGTGGTGATGGTAGTTGTTGATGCAAATGTTGTAGTGGGAAACTTGGTAGTGGTGGTGTTTGGGGTTTCTGTACTGGCCGTTGTGACTTCTGTACTAATGGTTTTGTCAGTAGTGAACCTGTTGGTGGTGGTAACGGGTGTTGTGGTAGTGGTGAGAGTGGTTGTGTGCCTAGAGTTTATAGTAGTTGTTGATGCAGTTGTCGTAGAGAGAGACGTTGGGGATGATTTACTGGTCGTTGTCAATTCAGGGGAACTATTTGGGGCAGTACTCATTCTGGTGGTGTTGGTGGTGGTGGTGGTGGGAAAAACTGGGGAGGTGACTGTGGTGCTACTTGTGGGACTGGTGGTGATGGTAGTTGTTGATGCAAATGTTGTAGTGGGAAACTTGGTAGTGGTGGTGTTTGGGGTTGCTGTACTGGCCGTTGTGACTTCTGTACTAATGGTTCTGTCAGTAGTGAACCTGGTGGTGGTGGTAACGGGTGTAGTGGTAGTGGTGAGAGTGGTTATGTGGCTAGTGTTTATAGTAGTTGTTGATGCAGTTATCGTGGAGAGAGACGTTGGGGATAATTTACTGGTCATTGTCAATTCAGCGGAACTATTTGGGGCAGTACTCATTCTGGTGGTGGTGGTCGTGGTGGGAAAAACTGGGGATGTTACTGTAGTGCTACTTGTGGGACTTGTGGTGATGGTAGTTGTTGATGCAAATGTTGTGGTGGGAGACTTGGTAGTGGTGGTGTTTGGGGTTGCTGTACGGGCCGTTGTGACTTCTGTACTAATGGTTTTGGGAGAAGTGATTCTGGTGGTGGTGAGAACAGGTGCAGTGCTACCTGAGAGGGTGGTTGTGGGGCTAGTGTTTATGGAACTTGTTGTTGTGGTGGTCTGGGATGTTTTACTAGTTGTTGTCGATTCTGAAGAAGTATTCATGAGAGTGGTGGTGATGGTAACAATGGGGGTAGTGACTGTGGTGGTACTTTTGGGGTTGCTGCTGATGGTAGTTGTTGATGCAAATGTTGTAGTGGGAGACTTGGTAGTGCTTGGGGCTTTTGTACTGGCTGTTGTGGTTTCAGTGCTACTGGTTTTGGCAGTAGTGACCCTGGTAGTGGTGATAACGGGTGTAGTGGTAGTTGGGAGAGAGGTTGTGTGGCTAGTGTTTATGGTAGTTATTAATGCAGACGTAGTAGAAGGAGACATGGTTGTGGTGGTTATGGATGTTTTACTGGCTGTTGTTGATAAAAGGGAAGTGTGTGTGGCAGTACTAATCCTGGTGGTAGTGGTAGGCACAATGGGGGTGGTGAGAGTGGTGGTACTTGTGGGACTGGTGTTGATGGTAGTTGTTGATGCAGATGTTGTAGAGGGAAACTTGTTTGTGGTGGTGTTTGGGGTAGTTGTACTCACTGCTGTGTCTTCAGTGCTAATGGTTTTGGCAGGAGTGATCATGGTGGTGGTGAGAAGAGGTTCAGTGCTAGCAGAGAGGGTGGTTGTGGAGCTAGTATTTATGGTAGTGGTGGATGCAGTTGTCGTAGAAGGAGACATGGTTGTGGTGGTCAGGGATGTTTTACAGGCTGTAGTTGATGAATGGGAAGTGAGTGTGGCAGTACTGATCCTGGTGTAAGTGGTAGGAACAACTGTGGTGGTGACTGTGGTGCTACTTGTAGGACTGGTGGTGACGGTAGTTGTTGAAGCAAATGTTGTAGTGGGAAACTTGGTAGTGGTGATGTTTGGGTTAGCTGGACTGGCCACTGTGATTTCAGTACTAATGGCTTTGTCAGTAGTGAACCTGGTGGTGGTGGTAATGGGTGTAGTGGTAGTGTAAAGAGTGGTTGTGTGGCTAGTGTTTATAGTAGTTGTTGATGCAGTTGTCGTAGAGAGAGATGTCGGGGATAATTTACTGGTTGTTGTCAGTTCAGGGGAACTATTTGGGGCAGTACTGATTCTGGTGGTGGTGGTGGTGGTAAAAACTGGGGTGGTGAGAGTGGTGGTACTTCTGGGACTGGTGGTGATGGCAGTTGTTGAAGCAAATGTTGTAGTGGGAAACTTGGTAGTGGTGGTGTTTGGGGTAGCTGTACTGGCCGTTGTGAATTCAGTACTAATGGTTTTGTCAGTAGTGAACCTGGTGGTGGTGGTAACGGGTGTAGTGGTAGTGGTGAGAGTGGTTGTGTGGCTAGTGTTTATCATAGATGTTGATGCAGTTGTCGTAGAGAGAGACGTCTGGGATAATTTACTGGTCGTTGTCAATTCAGGGGAACTATTTGGGGCAGTACTCATTCTGGTGGTGGTGGTGGTAGTGGTGGTGGGAAAAACTGGGGAGGTGACTGTGGTGCTACTTGTGGGACTGGTGGTGATGGTAGTTGTTGATTCAAATGTTGCAGTGGGAAACTTGGTAGTGGTGGTGTTTGGGGTAGCTGTACTGGCCGTTGTGACTTCTGTACTAATGGTTTTGTCAGTAATGAACCAGGTGGTGGTTGTAACGGGTGTAGGGGTAGTGGTGACAGTGGTTGTGAGGCTAGTGTTTATAGTAGTTGTTGATGCAGTTGTCGTAGAGAGAGACATCGGAGATAATTTACTGGTCGTTGTCAATGCAGGGGAACTATTTGGGGCAGTACTCATTCTGGCGGTGGTGGGAAAAACTGGGGAGGTGACTGTAGTGCTACTTGAGGGACTGGGGGTGATGGTAGTTGTTGATGTAAATGTTGTAGTGGGAAACTTGGTAGTGGTGGTGTTTGGGGTTGCTGTACTGGCCGTTGTGACTTCTGTACTAATGGTTTTGTCAGTAGTGAACCTGGTGGTGGTGGTAATGGGTGTAGTGGTAGTGGTGAGAGTGGTTCTGTGGCTAGTGTTTATAGTAGTTGTTGATGCAGTGGTCGTAGAGAAAGTCGGGGATAATTTACTGGTTGTTGTCAGTTCAGGGAAAATATTTGTGGTAGTACTGATTCTGGTGGTGGTGGTGGGAAAAACTGGGGAGGTGACTGTGGTGCTACTTGTGGGACTGGTGGTGATGGTAGTTGTTGATGCAAATCCTGTAGTAGGAAACTTGGTAGTGGTGGTATTTGGGGTTGCTATACTGGCCGTCGTGACTTCGGTACTAATGGTTTTGTCAGTAGTGAACCAGGTGGTGGTGGTAACGGGTGTAGTGGTAGTGGTGAGAGTGGTTGTGTGGCTAGTGTTTATAGTAGTTGTTGATGCAGTTGTTGTAGAGAGAGAAGTCGAGGATGATTTACTGGTTGTTGTCAGTTCAGGGGAACTATTTGGTGCAGTACTCATTATCATAGTGGTGGTGGAAAAAACTGGGGAGGTGACTGTGGTGCTACTTCTGGGACTGGTGGTGATGGTAGTTGTTGATGCAAATCCTGTTGTGGGAAACTTGGTAGTGGTGGTGTTTGGGGTAGCTGTACTGGCTCTTGTGACTTCAGTACTAATGGTTTTGTCATTAGGGAACCTGGTGGTGGTGGTAACAGGTGTAGTGGTAGTGGTGAGAGTGGTTGTGTGGCTAGTGTTTATAGTAGTCGTTGATGCAGTTGTCGTAGAGAGAGACGTTGGGGATAATTTACTGGTCGTTGTCATTTCAGGGGAACGATTTGGGGCAGTACTCATTCTGGTGGTGTTGGTGGTGGTGGTGGTGGGAAAAACTGGGGAGGTGACTGTGGTGCTACTTGTGGGACTGGTGGTGATGGTAGTTGTTGATGCAAATGTTGTAGTGGGAAACTTTGTAGTGGTGGTATTTGGGGTAGCTGGACTAGCCGTTGTGACTTCAGTACTAATGGTTTTGTCAGTAGTGAATCTGGTGGTGGTGGTAACGGGTGTAGTGGTAGTGGTGAGAGTGGTTGTGTGGCTAGTGTTTATAGTAGTTGTTGGTGCAGTTGTCGTAGAGAGAGACGTCGGGGATAATTTACTGGTCGTTGTCAATTCAGGGGAACTATTTAGGGCAGTACTCATTCTGGTAGTGGTGGTGGTGGTAGTGGTGGTGGTGGTAGTGGGAAAAACTGGTGAGATGACTGTAGTGCTACTTGTGGGACTGGTGGTGATGGTAGTTGTTGATGCAAATGTTGTAGTGGGAAACTTGGTAGTGGTGGTGTTTGGGGTAGCTGTACTGGCCGTTGTGACTTCTGTACCAATGGTTTTGTCAGTAGTGAACCTGGTGGTGGTGGTAACGGGTGTAGTGGTAGTGGTTAGAGTGGTTGTGTGGCTAGTGTTTATAGTAGTTGTTGATGCAGTTGTCGTAGAGAGAGAAGTCGGGGATAATTTACTGGTTGTTGTCAGTTCAGGGAAAATATTTGGAGTAGTACTGATTCTGGTCGTGGTGGTGGTAGGAAAAACTGGGGAGGTGACTGTGGTGCTACTTGTAGGACTGGTGGTGATGGTAGTTGTTGATGCAAATGTTGTAGTGGGAAACTTGGTAGTGGTGGTGTTTGGGGTTTCTGTACTGGCCGTTGTGACTTCTGTACTAATGGTTTTGTCAGTAGTGAACCTGTTGGTGGTGGTAACGGGTGTTGTGGTAGTGGTGAGAGTGGTTGTGTGCCTAGAGTTTATAGTAGTTGTTGATGCAGTTGTCGTAGAGAGAGACGTTGGGGATGATTTACTGGTCGTTGTCAATTCAGGGGAACTATTTGGGGCAGTACTCATTCTGGTGGTGTTGGTGGTGGTGGTGGTGGGAAAAACTGGGGAGGTGACTGTGGTGCTACTTGTGGGACTGGTGGTGATGGTAGTTGTTGATGCAAATGTTGTAGTGGGAAACTTGGTAGTGGTGGTGTTTGGGGTTGCTGTACTGGCCGTTGTGACTTCTGTACTAATGGTTCTGTCAGTAGTGAACCTGGTGGTGGTGGTAACGGGTGTAGTGGTAGTGGTGAGAGTGGTTATGTGGCTAGTGTTTATAGTAGTTGTTGATGCAGTTATCGTGGAGAGAGACGTTGGGGATAATTTACTGGTCATTGTCAATTCAGCGGAACTATTTGGGGCAGTACTCATTCTGGTGGTGGTGGTCGTGGTGGGAAAAACTGGGGATGTTACTGTAGTGCTACTTGTGGGACTTGTGGTGATGGTAGTTGTTGATGCAAATGTTGTGGTGGGAGACTTGGTAGTGGTGGTGTTTGGGGTTGCTGTACGGGCCGTTGTGACTTCTGTACTAATGGTTTTATCAGTAGTGAACCAGGTGGTGGTGGTAACGGGTGTACTGGTAGTGGTGAGAGTGGTTGTGTGGCTAGTGTTTATAGTAGTTGTTGATGCAGTTGTTGTAGACAGAGAAGTAGAGGACGATTTACTGGTTGTTTTCAGTTCAGGGGAACTACTTGGTTCAGTACTCATTACGGTAGTGGTGGTGGGAAAAACTGGGGAGGTGACTGTGGTGCTACTTGTGGGACTGGTGGTGATGGTAGTTGATGATGCAAATGTTGTAGTGGGAAACTTGGTAGTGGTGGTGTTTGGGGTAGCTGGACTGGCGGTTGTGACTTCTGTACTAATGGTTTTGTCAGTAGTGAACCTTGTGGTGATAACGGGTATAGTGGTAGTGGTGAGTGTGGTTGTTTGACTAGTATTTATAGTAGTTGTTGGTGCAGTTGTCGTAGAGAGAGACGTCGGGGATAATTTACTGGTCGTTGTCAATTCAGGGGAACTATTTAGGGCAGTACTCATTCTGGTAGTGGTGGTGGTGGTAGTGGTGGTGGTGGTAGTGGGAAAAACTGGTGAGGTGACTGTAGTGCTACTTGTGGGACTGGTGGTGATGGTAGTTGTTGCTGCAAATGTTGTAGTGGGAAACTTGGTAGTGGTGGTGTTTGGGGTAGCTGTACTGGCCGTTGTGACTTCTGTACTAATGGTTTTGTCAGTAGTGAACCTGGTGGTGGTGGTAACGGGTGTAGAGGTAGTGGTTAGAGTGGTTGTGTGGCTAGTGTTTATAGTAGTTGTTGATGCAGTTGTCATAGAGAGAGAAGGCGGGGATAATTTACTGGTTGTTTTCAGTTCAGTGGAAATATTTGGGGTAGTACTGATCCTGGTGGTCGTGGTAGGAAAAACTGGGGAGGTGACTGTGGGGCTACTTGTAGGACTGGTGGTAATGGTGGTTGTTGATGCAAATGTTGTGGAGGGAAACTTGGTAGTGGTGGTGTTTGGGGTTGCTGTACTGGCCGTTGTGACTTCTGTACTAATGGTTTTGTCAGTAGTGAACCTGTTGGTGGTGGTAACGGGTGTAGTGGTAGTGGTGAGAGTGGTTGTGTGGCTAGTATTTATAGTAGTAGTTGATGCAGTTGTTGTAGAGAGAGAAGTCGAGGTTGATTTACTAGTTGTTGTCAGTTCAGGGGAACTATTTGATGCAGTAGTCATTATGGTGGTGGTGGTAGGAAAAACTGGGGATGTGACTGTAGTGCTACTTGTGGGACTGGTGGTGATGATAGTTGTTGATGCAAACGTTGTAGTGGGAAACTTGGTAGTGGTGGTGTTTGGGGTTGCTGTACTGGCCGTTGTGACTTCTGTACTAATGGTTTTGTCAGTACTGAACCTGGTGGTGGTGGTACCAGGTGTAGTGGTAGTGGTGAGAGTGGTTGTGTGGCTACTGTTTATAGTAGTTGTTGATGCAGTTGTCATAGAGAGAGAAGTCGGGGATAATTTACTGGTTGTTTTCAGTTCAGTGGAAATATTTGGGGTAGTACTGATCCTGGTGATGGTGGTAGGAAAAAGAGGGGAGGCGACTGTGGGGCTACTTGTAGGACTGGCGGTGATGGTAGTTGTTGATGCAAATGTTGTAGCAGGAAACTTGGTAGTGGTGGTGTTTGAGGTTTCTGTACTGGCCGTTGTGACTTCTGTACTAATGGTTTTGTCAGTAGTGAACCTGGGGGTGGTGGTACCAGGTGTAGTGGTAGTGGTGAGAGTGGTTGTGTGGCTAGTGTTTATAGTAGTTGTTGATGCAGTTGTCGTAGATAGAGAAGTCGGGGATAATTTAACGGTTGTTGTCAGTTCAGGGAAAATATTTGGGGTAGTACTGATTCTGGTGGTGGTGGTGGTGGTGGTGGGAAAAACTGGGGAGGTGACTGTGGTGCTACTTGTGGGATTGGTGGTGATGGTAGTTGTTGATGCAAATGTTGTAGTGGGAAACTTGGTAGTGGTGGTGTTTGGGGTTTCTGTACTGTCCGTTGTGACTTCTGTACTAATGGTTTTGTCTGTAGTGAACCTGGTGGTGGTGGTAACGGGTGTTGGGGTATTGGAGAGAGTGGTTGTGTGGCTAGTATTTATAGTAGTTGTTGATGCAATTGTCGTAGAGAGAGACGTCTGGGATAATTTACTGGTCGTCGTCAATTCAGGGGAACTATTTGGGGCAGTACTCATTCTGGTAGTGGTGGTTGTGGTAATGGTGGTGGTGCTGGTGGGAAAAACTGGCGAGGTGACTGTAGTGCTACTTGTGGGACTGGTGGTGATGGTACTTGTTGATGCAAATGTTGTAGTGGGGAACTTGGTAGTGGTGATGTTTGGGGTAGCTGTACTGGCCGTTGTGACTACTGTACTAATGGTTTTGTCAGTAGTGAATCTGGTGGTGGTGGTAACGGGTGTAGTGGTAGTGGTGAGAGTGGTTGTGTGGCTAGTGTTTATAGTAGTTGTTGATGCAGTTGTCGTAGAGAGAGAAGTCGGGGACAATTTACTGGTTGTTGTCAGTTCAGGGAAAATATTTGGGGTAGTACTGATTCTGGTCGTGGTGGTGGTAGGAAAAACTGGGGAGGTGACTGTGGTGCTACTTGTGGGACTGTTGGTGATGGTAGTTGTTGATGCAAAAATTGTAGTGGGAAACTTGGTAGTGGTGGTGTTTGGGGTTGCTGTACTGGCCATTGTGACTTCTGTACTAATCGTTTTGTCAGTAGTGAATCTGTTGGTGGTGGTAACGGGTGTAGTGGTAGTGGTGAGAGTGGTTGTGTGCCTAGAGTTTATAGTAGTTGTTGATGCAGTTGTCGTAGAGAGAGACGTTGGGGATAATTTACTGGTCGTTGTCAATTCAGGGGAACTATTTGGGGCAGTACTCATTTTGGTGGTGTTGGTGGTGGTGGTGGTGGTGGGAAAAACTGGGGAGGTGACTGTGGTGCTACTTGTGGGACTGGTGGTGATGATAGTTGTTGATGCAAATGTTGTAGTGGGAAACTTGGTAGTGGTGGTGTTTGGGGTTGCAGTACTGGCCATTGTGACTTCTGTACTAATTGTTTTGTCAGTAGTGAACCTGGTGGTGGTGGTAACGGGTGTAGTGGTAGTGGTGAGAGTGGTTATGTGGCTAGTGTTTATAGTAGTTGTTGATGCAGTTGTTGTAGACAGAGAAGTAGAGGACGATTTACTGGTTGTTGTCAGTTCAGGGGAACTATTTGGTGCAGTAGTCATTAGGGTGGTGGTGGTGGGAAAAACTGGGGAGGTGACTGTGGTGCTACTTGTGGGACTGGTGGTGATGGTAGTTGTTGATGCAAATGTTGTAGTGGGAAACTTCGTTGTGGTGGTGTTTGGGGTTGCTGTACTAGCCGTTGTGACTTCAGTACTAATGGTTTTGTCAGTGGTGAACCTTGTGGTGGTGATAACGGGTGTAGTGGTAGTGGTGAGTGTGGTTGTGTGGCTAGTGTTTATAGTAGTTGTTGACGCAGTTGTTGTAGAGCGAGACGTCGGAGATAATTTACTGATCGTTGTCAATACAGGGGAACTAATTGGGGCAGTACTCATTCTGCTGGTGGTGGTGGTGGTGGTGGTGGTGGGAAAACCTGGGGAGGTTACTGTAGTGCTACTTATAGGACTAGTGGTGATTGTAGTTGTTGATGCAAATGTTGTAGTGGGAAACTTGTTAGTGGTGGTGTTTGGGGTAGCTGTACTGGCTGTTGTGACTTCAGTACTAATGGTTTTGTTAGTAGTGAACCAGGTGGTGGTTGTAACGGGTGTAGGGGTAGTGGTGAGAGTGGTTGTGTGGCTAGTGTTTATAGTAGTTGTTGATGCTGTTGTTTTAGAGAGAGATGTCGGAGATAATTTACTGGTTGTTGTCAATACAGGGGAGCTATTTGGGGCAGTACTCATTCTGGTGGTGGTGGGAAGAACTGGAGAGGTGACTGTAGTGCTACTTGTGGGACTGGTGGTGATGGTAGTTGTTGATGCAAATCCTGCAGTGGGAAACTTGGTAGTGGTGGTGTTTGGGGTAGCTATACTGGCATTTGTGACTTCAGTACTAATGGTTTTGTCAGTACTGAACCAGGTGGTGGTGGTAACGGGTGTAGGGGTAGTGGTGAGGGTGGTTGTGTGGCTAGTGTTTATAGTAGTTGTTGATGCAGTTGTCATAGAGAGAGAAGTCGGGGATAATTTACTGGTTGTTTTCAGTTCAGTGGAAATATTTGGGGTTGTACTGGTCCAGGTGATGGTGGTAGGAAAAACTGGGGAGGTGACTGTGGGGCTACTTGTAGGACTACTGGTGATCGTAGTTGTTGATGCAAATGTTGTAGTGGGAAACTTGGTAGTGGTGGTGTTTGGGGTTGCTGTACTGGCCGTTGTGACTTCGGTACTCATGGTTTTGTCAGTAGTGAACCTGGTGGTGGTGGTAATGGGTGTAGTGGTAGTGGTGAGAGTGGTTGTGTGGCTAGTGTTTATAGTAGTTGTTGATGCAGTTGTCGTAGAGAGAGATGTTGGGGTTAATTTACTGGTCGTTGTCAATTCAGGGGAACTATTTGGGGCAGTACTCATTCTGGTGGTGTTGGTGGTGGTGGTGGTAGTGGGAAAAACTGGGGAGGTGACTGTGGTGCTACTTGTGGAACTGGTGGTGATGGTAGTTGTTGATGCAAATGTTGTAGTTGGAAACTTGGTAGTGGTGGTGTTTGGGGTTGCTGTACTGGCTGTTGTGACTTCAGTACTAATGGTTTTGTCAGTGGTGTACCTGGTGGTGGTGGTAAGGGGTGCAGTGGTAGTGGTGAGGGTGGTTGTGTGGCTAGTGTTTATAGTAGTTGTTGATGCAGTTGTTGTAGAGAGAGAAGTCGAGCATGATTTACTGGTTGTTGTCAGTTCAGGGGAACTATTTGGTGCAGTACTCATTATGGTGGTGGTGGTGGGATAAACTGGGGAGGTGACTGTGGTGGTACTTGTGGGACTGGTGGTGATGGTAGTTGTTGATGCAAATGTTGTAGTGGGAAACTTGGTAGTGGTGGTGTTTGGGGTTTCTGTACTGTCCGTTGTGACTTCTGTACTAATGGTTTTGTCAGTAGTGAACCTGATGGTGGTGGTAACGGGTGTAGTGGTAGTGGTGAGAGTGGTTGTGCGGCTAGTGTTTATAGTAGTTGTTGATGCAGTTGTCATAGAGAGAGAAGGTGGGAGTAATTTACTAGTTGTTGTCAGTTCAGGGGAACTATTTGGGGCAGTACTGATTTTGGTAGTGGTGGTGGTGGTGGGAAACACTGGGGTGGTGACTGTGGTACTACTTGTGGGACTGGTGGTGATGGTAGTTGTTGATGCAAATGTTGTAGTGGGAAACTTGGTAGTGGTGGTGTTTGGGGTAGCTGTACTGGTCGTTGTGACTTCAGTATTAATGGTTTTGTCAGTAGTGAACCTGGTGGTGGTGATAACGGGTGTAGTGGTAGTGGTGAGAGTGGTTGTGTCTCTAGTATTTATAGTAGTTATTGATGTAGTTGTCATAGAGAGAGACGTCGGGGATAATTTACTGGTCGTTGTTAATTCAGGGGAGCTATTTGGGGCAGTACTCATTCTGGTGGTTGTGGTGGGAAAAACTGGGGAGGTTACTGTAGTGCTACTTGTAGGACTTGTGGTGATGGTAGTTGTTGATGCAAATGTTGTAGTTGGAAACTTGGTAGTGGTGGTGTTTGGGGTTGCTGTACTGGCTGTTGTGACTTCTGTACTAAGGGTTTTGTCAGTAGTGAACCTGGTGGTGGTGGTAACGGGTCTAGTGGTAGTGGTGAGAGTGGTTGTGTGGCTAGTGTTTATAGTAGTTGTTGATGCAGTTGTCGTAGAGAGAGAAGGTGGGGATAATTTACTAGTTGTTGTCAGTTCAGGGGAACTATTTGGGGCAGTACTGATTCTGGTAGTGGTGGTGGTGGTGGTGGGAAACTCTGGGGTGGTGACTGTGGTGCTACTTGTGGGACTGGTGGTCATGGTAGTTGTTGATGCAAATGTGGTAGTGGGAAACTTGGTAGTGGTGGTGTTTGGGGTTGCTGTACTGGCCGTTGTGACTTCAGTACTAGTGGTTTTGTCAGTAGTGAACCTGGTGGTGGTGGTCACGGGTGTAGGGCTAGTTGTGAGAGTGGTTGTGTGGCTTGTTCTTATGGTAGGTATTGATGCAGTTGTCATAGAGGGAGACATGGTTGTGGTGGTCAGGGATGTTTTACTGGCTGTTGTTGATGGATGCGAAGTGGGTGTGGCTGTAGTGATCCTGCTGGTAGTGGTAGAAACAGCTGTGGTGGTGACTGTGGCGCTACTTGTGGGACTGGTGTTGATAGTAGTTGTTGATGCAAATGTTGTAGTGGGAAACTTGGTAGTGGTGGTGTTTGGGGTTTCTGTACTGGTTGTTGTGCCTTTAGTACTAATGGTTTTGTCAGTAGTGAACCTGGTGGTGGTTGTAACGGTTGTAGTGGTAGTGGTGAGCGTGGTCGTGTGGCTATTGTTTATAGTAGTTGTTGATGCAGTTGTCATAGATGGAGACTTGGTTGTGGCGGTTGGAGATGTTTTACTGGTTGTTGTTGATAAAGGGGAAGTGGGTGTGGCAGTACTGATTCTGGTGGTGATAGTGGGACCAACTGGGGTGGTGACTGTGATGGTACTGGTGGGACTGGTGTTGATGATAGTTGTTGATGCAGATGTTGTAGAAGGAGACTTGGTTGTAGTGGTGTTTGTGGTAGTTGTACTGACTGTTGTGTCTTCAGTGCTAATTGTTTTGGCAGTAGTGATTATGTTGGTGGTGATAGCAGGTACAGTGCTTACTGATAGGTTGGTTGTGGGGCTAGTGCTTATGGTACTTGTTGGTGCAGTTGTCATAGAGGGAGACTTGGTTGTGGCAGTCGGGGATGATTTACTGGTTGTTGTTGATAAAGGGGAAGTGGATGTGGCAGTACTGATCCTGGGGGTGATGGTGGTGGTAGGAACAACTGGTGTGGTGACTCTGGTGGTACTTGTGAGGCTGGTGGTGATGGCAGTTGTTGATGTAGAATTTGTAGTGAGAGACTTTATTGTGGTGGTTGTCGGGGTTGTTTTACTGGTTGTTGTTTTGGCTAACGTGATGCCTATTGTAGTTGTGCCTGTGGTGCTAACCCTGGGTGTTGAGGTGGGTGATGGGGTGGTGACATTCTCAGTGCTTGTCATTGTTTGGGCTGTCATGTTTCCTGTGGTGGTGGCAGTGTGGGTAGTGATGGAGGGAGCAGACGGAGTGGCTGAGGTTGTGACACGCTCAGTAGCAGACGTGGCCAGGGGTGTAGTTCTGTCTGTGATTTCTGTGGTGGTAATGAGGGGTGTGGGACCCACGGTAGGGGTTGGTGTAATGGGACCATCAGTGCTGACAGTCCCTAGGACTGTAGTGCTCCCTAGGAGAGTGGCTGTGGCAGTGGCTGTGATGGTGGTTGTGGAAGTGGAGATAGTGGGTGTGGAGGTGGGACCCCCAGTGCTAAGAGTGGCCAAAGGTGTGGTGCTATTGGTGGTGGCAGTCATGGTGCTTGTATGTTGCATGGTTGCCACTGTGGCCATCTGGGGCGTTGTGCTATGTGAGCCCACTGCTGCTGTACTGTGAGTTGGTGCTGGGCTGTGTGTAGTGACCTTTTCTGTGGTTGTAGAGGCGGGTGTTGGGGTGGAGGTTATGGCCGTCGTGCCTGTGGTGGCAGAGGTAGGTGGTGCTGTGGACATAGTGTTGGTGGCAAGCACAGTTGTGGAGCCAGTGGTAGCTGGGCTGTGCTGAGTGCCTGTTGGGGGGGCTGTGCTGGGAGTGGTGACCGACCCTATTAAGGTGGGCGTCAGTGTGGTACGGGTGGTTGTGGCTGGCCTCCCCGTGGCTTCTGTGGTCCAGGAGGAACTGGTGGACGTGGCCGGGCTCGGGGTCACACACACGGTGGTAGGCTGGCTGGTGGTGATCCTTACGGTCGTTGGGTTGACGCACTCGGTGGTGCTGATGTAGACGACGGTGGTGGGAGGATTGGTGCCTACCTTAAAGATGTACTTGGCCGGCTGGAGGTCAGAACCGGTCCCCGAACTCAGCCAGGTGCCCATTGTGGGATCGATATGAGGAACTGTTTGCAGGTCCAGGCTGTGGCCCCTCCTGGCTGCCAGCGAGGCGATCTGAGGAGTGCCGAGAGGCCACCCGGCGTGAGAGGAGCCGCTGAGAGCTTGGGACGTTCTGGGGAGCAGCTGCGTGGTGTGGTACATGGCTGTGGACCAAGTTCCTGCCGTGGCGGCAAGGGAGGGGTTAGTGGGTCCTTCTGGGCCCATGCCCAGGCCCCTGCCCCCCCCATGACTTCCCCCTGCCCCCTTCCCAAGGGAAGCTGATACCCTCACCAGGAAATGTTCTCCCTGCCTTTCAACTCATGGCGGGAGGGGGAGGGGAGTCCTCCTGTTTGTGAGAGGTGGAGCATGCTTGGAAACAGGACAGAGCACTCCAGTTTCTACTCTCCCCGCCCTTCTCTCACCCCTGCACATCTTCCTCTGCCATCCCCACTCCCTTGTCCTCCCTTCAACCCCTTCCCTCTGCCCCTCTCCTGTCACTCAGGCTGGGGGGTGACTGCTCTCAGGGAGACCCCCCATCCCAGGGCAAGGCCCAAGTGGGGGTGCATGGACCGGGAGAAACAGCACAGCTTGGTCATTCAGAGGCCAAGGGGCAAGGTGAGCCAGGAAAGTTCCAGAAGAGGCAGCCTATGGGGCCGCCCGCATCCTCAAGATTTAACAGTGAGGACCTTAAGATTTAGCAGATTAGCGCCCCCCACACACACACACATACTAGGCAGTGCTCAGGTCTTACTCCTGGCTCTGTGCTCAGGGTGCCGGGGCTCAAACTCGGGTCAGCTGTGTGCAGAGCAAACATCCTCCCCACTGTTCTATTGCCAGCCCCTAGCAGGAAATGCTAATAACCAAACACACACACACACACACACACACAAATACAAACACTGTCCTCCTGTTGTTTATCAATTTTCTTGAGCGAGCCCAGTAACATCTCCATTATGAGACTTATTGTTACTGTGTTTGGCATATTGAATACGTCACGGGGAGCTTGCCAGGCTCTGCCGTGCGGGCGAGATACTCTCGGTAGCTTGCCGGGCTCTCCGAGAGGGGTGGAGGAATCGAACCCAGCTCAACCGAGCTGGCTGCGTGCAAGGTCCTACCACTGTGCTTTCGCAATAGCGATATATGTGCTATAATAACGAAAATGCACATTAAATAAAACATAATTAAATAAGGGGTAAAACACTTTCTAGCACCTACTCTCAGCCTCTCCGTTAATTCACAGACAAACTCCAGCCCCTCACTCTATGGATACCAACACCCCTGTTTTGTTTTGTTTTATTTTATTTTTGTCTGTTTTGGAGTCACACCCGATGGTGTTCAGGGCTGACTCCCAGCTCTGTGCTCAGGGATTACTCCTGGTGGGCGCAGGGGACCATATAGGGTGCCGGGGATCAAACCCGGGACAGCCGCAAGCAAGACAAATGCCCTACTACTGTACTATCTTTCCAGGCCCATCACCCCCATTTTACAGAGAGGCTGAAGTGCCATAAAGCTGTGGTGAGGGACAGGGATGTTCCCCCACCTCCACACAAGCCCTGCATTAGCTCCCAATGCAGCAATACATCTGGCTCTGGAAATTGGGGTTTTAAAGTGTCTTAGCCTGGCTGGGGTGGTGGGAGAATTAGAATGCTCAGGTGGGGGTTATGAACCTGCTGGAATAGCACCCTGATATCAGTAGCTGAGGAATTCGGGGGTCCTAAGGGTGGCAGGGCTGAGAGAGAAGGCTCTCCTCGGGTTTTGGGGAGTAAAGTGCAATTGTGATCGTGCTAGCATTCAAGCTGCACCCAGAAGCATTTATGAGGGGCGCGGAGGGTGGCAGCACTGGAGAGGTACAGGGAGAGTGGAAGACTCCCCAGGAGCTCTCCTGGGGCCTCAGGGAGAAGAGAGTGGGATGAGCAAGAGGTCTGGAGCAGAGGGGCCCCTGAAAGCAAGGGGGTACAAGAAACTAAGACCGAGTGGTGATTCACCCAGAAACTTATTCCCATGCAGAAAGAGATTAGCGCCTGCTGAAACCCGCAGGCTCCCCGTTCCCCACCTCAGCCTCCCTATCCCACCCCCTCCTGGCCCCCTCACCTGTGGCTCCTGGGGAAGCCCTGAGCACCCAGAGGAAAGCGAGGAGTCCCAGGAGCTGCATGGCCCTGAGTGGCAGGTGTGAGCAGAGAGGTGTGGGGACAGCGGCCAGCAGCAGGACTCTGGGGCTCACGGTGCGTATAAATTCTCGGGGGGGTGGGTCAAACTTCACCTTTGCACCACGATATCCCGCCCTTTTTCTATTTTCCTGGATCTGACTTAAGCAACCCCTTCTGTGAAGAACCCGCAGAACTAGGCACTGAAGACAAATTAGACCTTGGACTCTGGGGCCAGCAACTCCCTAGTAAAACAGTGTTTCAGCTCCCCCACAGGGGGTGAAGGAGGAATCTCATTGCCCCTCTCTCTGCCTGGCCCTCTTCCCTCTCTCTGTCCTACCAAACCACCAGGAATCTGTTGCCCCATAAGCAGAGGTTAGTACTTGAAGACTTGAGCAGGTTCCTCAGAAGAAAATGCAGATGGTCACTGAGAACAACCACTTGGTGTGACTGGCTTCAGTTCAACAGATCGGCATGTCTTCGTCTGCTTCCCCACAGAGTGGGGAAAGGTATGAGGAATAAACACTGAGCCAGATGGGGGAAGAGGCGGAAGACTCAGTACAGAGCTGAAGGCACATAACATGGGGCCGCCCCCAGGTCCATCCCTGGCACCACTTATCCATCAAGCCCCTCCAGGGGTGATCCCAGAAAAAGGGGAAGAAGAAAGGGAAGAAGGAAAGGAAGAAGAGGAAGGAAAGGAAGAAAGGGAAGTAGAAGAAGGAGAAGAAGAAGAAGAGGAAGGAAAGGAAGAAAGGGAAGTAGAAGAAGGAGAAGAAGAGGAAGAAGAAGAAGAGGAAGAAGGAGAGGAAGAAGGAGAAGGAGAATAAGTAGAGGACGAAGAAGAGAAAAAATAGAAGGAGAAAGAGAAGAAGAGGAAGAGGAGGAAGTAGAGGAATAGGAGGAAGAGGAAGAAGAAGAAGAAGAAGAGGAAGAAGAAGAAGAAGAAGAAGAAAAGGAAGGAAAAGAAGGAAAAGAAGGAGGAGTTGGGCCACTCTCGAAAGGCAATCAGGTGACATCTGTACAAACTTTAAGTGCAGGGGCCAGAAGAATAGCTCAATGGATGGTAAGCAAGTTTCAAATGTGAGAGACTGACACCAATCCTGACACCACCTGGAGCAACCCCCAAGCACTGATCCAAGAGTAGCCCCCAAGCACTAAAATAAAGCCAAAACAAGATTTTACGCGCAACTCAAGGGTCCAGCAATTCCACCACTTCATCTTGGAGTCTGAAAAAAAAATACCCCATGCCTCAAGGAGGCATTCAAAGGATATTTGCTGCAATTCCAGTGAGTCAGAGCAGCCCATATGGTCTCAAAAGGAAACTAGGATAAACATGAATCAGTCCCGTTGTAGACCCAAGACACAAATCAAAAACATGGTACCACTGTAGAATGACTTGAACGGCTTATCCAGTGAAACCAGTCAATGCAACTCTGTTAAAATTGGAGCCTGAGTGATACCATAGCAGAGAGAGTGTTTGTCTTGCATGCAGCCAACCCAGGTTCAATCCCCAGCATCCCATAGGGTCCCCCAAGCACTGTCAGGAGTGTTTCCTGAACCCAGAGCCAGGTGTCACCCCTGAACATCGTCAAAACCAAACAAATAATTTAAATATACATCACTTGATGACTTGATCACTTGATATCCCTGTTACTCATCAATTTGCTTGAGTGAGCACCAGTAGCTTCTCCATTCGTCCCTGTCACGTGCTAGTGTAGCCCAATGGCATCTGCTCACTCCAGGAACACAAAGAGCCTCAAACTGATCATTCAGGGTCTTGATGAAGAAATCTAACCATCTCGTAGGTGGGCAGCCACAGTGATCTTTTGACATCCCATGGAATCCAGTCGGTAATGGTTCTAGTCCAGCTGTCGTCTCCAAATCGCATTATGTGTCCAGTCCATCTGATTTTTGACGCCTTGGAAAATAAGATAGCATCCCTGATTTTCGATTGACAGAAGTTAGAACTCCAGATTCTTTCTCTCACTTGAGTAAAGCGTGATACTCCAAGAATAGCTCTTTTGATTTCTCTTTGGGGGATCCAAATTGTGTTCTCATACTGTTTTCATAGGGCCCAGGTCTCTGACGCATATGTTAATGCAGGAAGAACGGTGGAATCAAAGAGATGTGCCAGAGCCGGAGGTTCTTCGTCCTCTTAGCTATTTCTTCGACCCTCTTGAAGATGTTCCAAGCCACTCTCTACCTCCTGTGCAACTCAGGTGCCAGGTCATTTGTCATGTTGAGTTCTCGACCTAGGCACACATAATTGTTGCATTCGGAGATGTTCGTTTCATTGAGAGCGAATGGAACGTCAGGAATGAGAAACGGTTCTCATGAACATTGTCTTCGTGAGATTCAGCTGCAGTCCGACTTTTCCACCCTCATGGTCGAAGTCAGCCAGCATTTGTGCCTCTTGGCTAATGTTTGGTATTATTAGAACGATGTCATCAGCAAAGCGGAGATGGTTCAGTTGCCGACACTCTATCTTCATTCCCATTTCTTCCCATTCCAGTCTTCGCATGACATCCTCGAGGATGGCACTGAGGAGTTTTGGTAAAATGGTATCACCCTGCTGAACCCCTCTCTTGACATCGATGATCACTTCCTTGTAGAATGGTGAGATTCTGGTAGTGAATCCATAATACAGGTCACGGAGTATCCTGATATATTGAGTTTGAACACCCTGTTTAGCTAGGGTTTCGATGACCACTTCAGTCTCAACAGAATCAAAGTCCTTCTTTAAATCAATGAAAGTTAGACAGAGCGGCATCTTGAACTCCCAAGAAACCTCAATGAGCTTGGTCACTGTGTGGATGTGGTCAATTGTGCTGAATCCTTTTCAGAACCCAGCTTGCTCGCATGGTTGTCCTTCATCTCGTGTTCTGCCAATCCTATTCAGGATGACTTGAGTGAACAGCTTGTAGACAAAAGACAACAGGCAGATCGGGCAATAGTTGCCAATATCATGGATGTCTCCCTTCTTGTACACTAGAACAGTCCTGCTGGTTTTCCATTGGAATGGAACCTTGCATTCAGACAAATAGCGTGGGAAGAGCTGAGCCAGTGTATTTATGAGTGCTGACGGCAGGTTCTTCAGGTGTTCAGGTTTGACCTTGTCTGGGCCTGGTGCTGTTCGCTTCTTTACCGATGAAATGGCATGTTGGATTTGGGAAGGGAGAACGTTGAGAATGACATATCTATCCTGCAGAATTTGGTATGTGGGCAGGTCAATGTGGACTGTCTGTACTTTCAATGCATGTATGCTGGCATTGGATGCATTCATCGAGGACCTGATGGTGCAAGTGTGAAAGATCAAGTAAGACATCATTGGTCTGGCTTAGACGAGAAGGCATCAACAACATCATGCTATTTTAGACACTGGAGAAGAACTGTTTCTCAGAATATGTGACAGAAGAGGGGTCAGTGGTGTTGGTGTCCTTGTGAACATGAACTTTGCCATGAGCACTGATTCATTCGAATGCCTAACAACCCGAATCGGATGATTACACTTGAATAGATGTGGCTCTCTGCCAGCAGTATCTATCTTCGTTGTCTACACACCAACATCCAATTACGATGAAGAAGAAATTGAGAAGTTCTACACGGAGCTGGAGAAGTTCTATAAAGAAGACCACACCTTCTACAAGTTCATTGTCAGTGATTTTAATGCCAAGATAGAATCGAGAAGATCAACTGAAGAACTCCACATTGGGATCCATAGCCTAGAATGGAACAAACAAGGTAAGAGACTGTCTGAGTTCATCATGTCAACCAAAACCATCCATGGTAACTCACAGTTCCAGAAGGCCGAATCTAAATGTTGGACATGGGAGTCTCCCAGTGGACAGTTGCACAACAAAATTGACCACATCATATTCAATAGACGGTTTTGCCTGACCGATGTCGCTGTTGCCCCAAAATTCCAAACGGGATCGGACCACCATCTCCTTCACACAAAATTCTACTTCACAGAGCGGGGAGAAAGGGTTGCAAAGTTTAAGGAGAGAACTTACAGAACGACCACTGGGATCTCTTTGGCACTATTGCGGCAACATGGGAAGATGTCATTGTTGACAATATTGACGAAGAATATGATCAACTGGTTCAGCACCTCCATGATTGTGCAAGGAACACCGAGAGAGAGAGAGAGAGAGAGAGAGAGAGAGAGAGAGAGCCACAGGAAGATGCCTGTCTTCGAAAACTCTTGAGCTCATTCACCAACATGGCTTGGCGCTAGCCTCAGGCAACCACAAGCAAACCCCCAAGCTCACAAAGCAGTGCAGAGAAGCGACAAAGGAAGACCTCAAAGAGAGAAGAGCAGTAGTTCCGGCCGATGCGGCAGAAGCCGGAAAAAGCATTCGCAACACCCGCCTGCCCTTCGCCAACTACAAGACCAAGATGACTGACTGCCCTCCGACGTCCTGATGGATCTATCACATCTCCCAGAAGGGCAATGGATAAGATTATCCATGATTTCTACTCAGATCTCTTTGATAGCCACGTCCACCTGCCCACATACCATATTAAATATACATGCACAGATATATTACCTACAAAAATACTCCTATACACATATAAGTGCATTTAAAATTTAGACAGAAACTCATCTACCCCAATAAATGGGGAAGATCTGTTTAGCTCACAGAACTTGAAGTAAATAAGGCTGGGAATAGCAGGGAATTTTACTCTACCTGTAGTTTTTATTGTGACAAATAATTTTTCCTTGAGTACAACCTTTCAGGTTCTGTTGAATTCTCCTGTTAACTAGCCTCAGACTAGACTAGACCTTTAGAGTACAAAGTGATATCAAAGATCCAGTTGTGAACCCCACTGCCGCAGGGTCCCCTGAGCACTGCTGGGAGTGACCACTGCCCATCAAATCAGTAGTAACACCAGGTATGGTCCAACCCTGCAAATAATAGAATAAACTCTAGCATCACTTCTATTAGCATCCTGTAGATGATTCTGATTCCCTGAAACTATCTGCCTGAGAAAACTCAAGGCTGCCAGAAGGACAAATTCTTCCAACCAATACTTGAAGCGCCCCCCCCCCACACACACACACACATGCTGCCTCATAGTCTCTGTGGGAGGGTCAAGTTTTGGAGAATTCTGGTTAGCAAGCAAAACAAGTTTCATGAAAGCCAATTCAACAGCAAAATAGAAGGATTACATGCCATTAACAAGTGAGATTTATCCCTGGAACGTAAGGATGGTTCAACATATGAAAAATGAATTGATGTGATTTATCACATCACCAGAGTTATAGGATAATGTTGATTTGCCCTTCCTCTCTGGCTGCTGGGAACTTGTGTTTGTTGATTTCCCCTCAACCTTTCAATTGCTTTTGTCTCCTGATCATAATTTGACTTGTAAATTTCTTTCTCTTCTCCTTAATGTCCTTTGCATGGTTAGTTATTTCAGAGCAATTGCTTTTTATATGGA
The DNA here is from genome assembly GCF_029834395.1 of Sorex fumeus. Classification (NCBI taxonomy): domain Eukaryota; kingdom Metazoa; phylum Chordata; class Mammalia; order Eulipotyphla; family Soricidae; genus Sorex; species Sorex fumeus. The sequence continues at coordinate 244,669 of NW_026606121.1, forward strand.
TACAGGAAGATAGTTAGAAAGACAAGCCTATGGCTTGGGAGTTGATTGACTCCAGATAGTATTACCTCCTAGACATCTGCTTTCTCAATTTAAGTTTCAGTTGCCTTTACTTCCTAGATCCTCAAAAGCAGGGTCCCGATGAGGGACTGGATGAACCCAGGGCAAGCGGTGAGCTAGCTACCCTGGCATCAAAATGGGCCTGGCCAAAGTGCCATAATGCTTAAATGTAAGTTAAGAACTCGGTCAGGGACAAATTCTGTCATGATACAAAAAAGTAATAACTAGATTTGGACCCTGCTGGGGTTAGGAATAATTGATCCGGCCTGAGTACTGTAGTCTGAGTCTGTAGTGAGAGGTCCCCAGGATAGTTACCATACAAGCCTAAAAGTGTCTATTACTGTGTCCATACAGAATGGTAAATATTAGGAAGTAGAATTAAAGATGTTAATTAAGTTTCTGGTCTAAGGAGAGGAGAAACACACCTTAAGGGCTGTTTTGCCCTCGTGGGCTGCAGGTGGTTGGGAAGACTGAAAAAACATTTTGATTGCACATCCTGTAGTGAGGGAGGGTGTGGTAAGAGAGAAGAAAAAGAGCAGCTGTGGGGAGAGAAGGGGAGAGGAGATGGAGACACAGAGACAGAAGTGGACAGGAGATTGAGGAGAGATACAGAAAGAGGAGATAGATACAGCATGAAGAAAGGCTTGCGGGCTTACAGACAGAGGGTTACAGAGAGACAGAGATGGAGAAGGAGACACAGAGAGAGACAGAAAGAGGAGTAGATTGAGACAGAGAGTTCAAGGGAGATTGAGGAAGAGACAGAGACAGAGAGAAGAAGAGATACAGAGTTAGAGAAGAAGGTTGAGAGTTAGAGAGAAGGCTGAGAGGAGAGTAAGAGTGGCCAGGGAGATTAGAGAGGAGTCACAGAGAGGGGTGTAAAGCGAGTTAGAGAGAGGGTTAGAGAGAGCTGGGAGTGATGAGAGATTGAATAAACGGCAACTAATCAGCAACCAGCTTGGCCCTCATTCTTCCTTTGTTCGTCCAAGGCAACAGCCGTTGGATGGGAAAGTGGTTCGAGAAAATGGAACAGGGGCGGCGAGAGAGGGCGGAGCCCGGAGAGCCTGAGAACATCTGTTAACATGTAATCCCTGAGTGAAGGAATTTACACAGCTCCCCGAGAAGGGGTTTTCACAGCCTGAGAGTGGGGTTTTCACACAGGGTGCTATCGCTCCGCTTCGGCTGGTAGGGCGTTCGCCTTACAAGCGGCCAACATGGCCGACCCGAGTTCGATTCCTCCGCCCCTCTCGGAGAGCCCGGCAAGCTACCGAGAGTATTCGATATGCCAGACACAGTAACAACAAAGTCTCCAATGGAGACGTTACTGGGCCCGCTCGGGCAAATCGACGATCAACGGGAGGGCCTTTACCTTTACCTTTACCTTATAAAGTAGTTTACAATATTTCATTACATTTAATATCCAAACACCAATCCCATCACCATTATACCCTCCCACCACTATATTTCGGTGTTTCCATCCCAAACGCCAATCCCTGCCCCAAAGCACAACCTAAATAATATATTTTGTATTGTTTGTTATGGGCTGGAGTGATAGCACAGTGTGTAAACTGCCTTGCTCGCAGCCAGCCTGGCTGAGCCGGGTTCGATTCCTCCGCCCCTCTTGGAGAGCCAGGCAAGCTACCGAGAGTATCTTGCCCGCACAGCAAAGCCTGGCAAGCTCCCCATGACGTATTCGATATGCCAAACACAGAAACAACAAGTCTCACAATGGAGACATTGCTGGGGCCTTCTCGAGCAACTCGATGAACAACGGGAGGACAGTGCTACAGACAGTGCTATTGTTTGTTATGAAAAAAACCTGAAAATGCTACAAAAAAAGTATTCTTAGAGGAAAGAGGGTGAGTATTATTGTATTCTACCCAAGGGGGGAGGGAAAGGGGCATTAAAACCTTCTATAAGAGATCACTAACATGTTGTTAAAGTTGAGCCTTGTGTGTTTATATATATACATTTATATTTATTTATATATTTATGGGCTGGAGCTCTAGCACAGCGGTAGGGCGTTTGCCTTGCACGCAGCCAACATGGCCGACCCGAGTTCGATTCCTCCGCCCCTCTCGGAGAGCCTGGCAAGCTACCGAGAGTATCTCGCCCACACAGCAAAGCCTGGCAAGCTCCCCGTGACATATTCGATATGCCAAACACAGTAACAAGTGTCACGATGGAGACGTTACTGGGCCCGCTCGAGCAAATCGATGAACAACGGGAGGACCGTGACCGTGGCCGTATATATATTTATATATGTATATGTATCTGTTAAAAAATATATTTCCCTCTAAGATTGGTTGACTCCTACTTTGAACACTTATTAAATGTGGTGCAACACTCTTGGAGTATGAGTAGGATGTGTGGCAGATGACCTCCGTTCCCAGTCCTGTTGACCCCAGAGTTGTCAGTCACAAAGTCTCGCATACCTGGGCTCTCCAGGGGGTCCCTCATGGGTGAAGCTTGGCCTGAGGGAGAGGAAAGTGGCCATGAGTAGGGCGGAAGTTGAGTTCTGGAGGTTTTCGGCTGCCAGGCCTGGGTCCCTTGGGGCGGGGAGGGCTCTCGCCCTCCCCACTCTGGGGCACCCGAAGTGAAACAGCTTGGCACAGGGTCCGGAGGCATGATTATGGAGAACGTCATGTTATGCTCCCTTCTGGGTGAGAAGAACATGAGATCTGGATTGTGGCCAATGACAAGATTATCTGGTGCCAGCCATTTTTTTTTCCTTTTTTAAGTTTTTGGCCACACCCAGTGATGCTCAAGGATTACTCCTAGTCTGTACTCAGAAATCACTCCTGGCACTACTTAGTAAACCTGGGTTGACCACGTGCAAGGCAAGTTCCCTACCCACTATACTATCTCTCTGGCTCTCAAATGCATTTCTATACGCTAACAATGAAGAATCTGAAAAGGAAATTATTTGGACTCAGAGACATAGTACAGTGCTTGCTTTGCATGTGGCTGATCTGGGTTTGATCCCTGGTACCACATATGATTCCCCGAGCATAGCCAGGAGTGATGCCTGAGTGCAGAGCCAGTAAGCTCTGAGCACACTGCTAGATATGGTCCCAAAACAAAAATAACTTTAAAATAAACTAATTAAAATTTTAAAAAGATTTTATTTACAGAAGCATCACAGCAGGTAGGGCGTTTGCCTTGCACGTGGCTGACCCGGCTGACCCAGGTTAGATTCCTCCGCCCCTCTCGGAGAGCCCAGCAAGCTACTGAGATGATCTCGCCCACACGGCAAAACCTGGCAAGCTACCTGTGACGTATTCGATATGCCAAACACAGTAACAAGTGTCACAGTGGAGATGTTCTGGGCCCAGTTGAGCAAATCGATGAACAACGGGAGAACAGTGACAGTGACAGTAGCATCAAAAAGAATAAAATATTTAAAAACTAAATTAACAAAGAATATGAAAGCCTTGTACAATGAAAAAACTATAAGAGCCATAACTGTCAGGGGCCAGAGAGATAGTACAGTGGGTAGAGCACTTGACTTGTATCCCATATGGCATTCCATAAAGCCCCCCGCACCACCAGGAGTGATCCCTGAATGCAGAGTCAGTAATAACTCCTGAGCATCACCAGTGTGATCTCACTGAGATCAGATTAAGAATGCTTACAACTCAGGGCTGGAGCAATAGCACAGCAGGTAGGGCGTTTGCCTTGCACGTGGCTGACCTGGGTTCGAGTTCCAGCATCCCATATGGTCCCCCAAACACCGCCAGGAGTAATTCCTGAGTGCATGAGCCAGGAGTAACCCCTGTGCATCACCGGGTGTGACCTAAAAAACAAAACAAAAAAAAAAAGAATGCTTACAACTCAACAAGAGTAGTGACCCAATTCAAAAGCCACTAACTGCTTTGAATAGATGCTTCTCTGAAGGAGATATCTGAGTGGGTCAACAAGCACAGGAAAAGAAACTCAATTGTCAGGGAAATATGAATCAAAACTGTAGGGAGATGCTGCTTCACATCCATTAAAATAGTTATATCCAAATACAGAAACCCCGTGGATTGCTGAGAATGCAACAAGAACCAGAACCTCCTCACACTCTTAGTACAAATGTCAAATGAGACAGTCATTGTTGACGTCGGTGGGACGTATGGGTGACTTACATGAAGTGGGGAGGAGAAAGATGGTCACTTTCTCCCCATCCACCTCTGCCATCTTGGACTCAGGGTTACTGGGGTCTTGTCTCACCTTGCAGAAAAGAATTTCAGGAGTAGACAAGCAATGAAGTACAACAGATTTTTATTTGGAGGTTTTGAAGGGAAGGAGGAAGAGAAAGTGGGAGAGAGTGGAGAGTAACTCGAGAGAGGACCCAGGCTTCTCCAAGGGCAGAGAGAGCCCCTACACACACCCCAGCATTAGACATGAAAGCATGAAAGTACACATCTCAAGATGCTGGTGACACATGTGCTTTGGCACCACATGTGCTTGGCCACATGGGCACAAGCAGCACATGGGCTCGGGCAGCATATGCATGCCCTTCCTTTGTTCAAGGTTGCTTTTTTTAGAGCATCACTTTGGGATGTCTTGGTCTGGATTGATCTGAATCCAGATCTCTGGGCTGAATCACTAAAGTTAATCATATTAAGGGAGAGATCCAAGGGTATTCGAGAAATTTCCTTTATAATTGGTAGGTGTTCAATCTCCTCAGAGTCCTTTGCTGGTGAGTCTAATTAGGCCTTCGTTCCTGTTTTTCTGCAAGGTTGGCTTTCACAACTTCAGAGCTATTACATCCTAGGAAATTTATTGCCATCGCCTTGGGAAGGGGTCTTTTCTATCTGCCTGCACATCAATTGTGGAACACAATACAGTGGTTCCTTTCAAAAAATAAAAATAGTGGCTGGAGAGATAGTATAGCAGGGAAGGCACTTGCCTTGCACAGAGCAGACCCAAGTTTGATCTCTGGCATCTCATATAGACCACCAAGTCCACCAGGAGTGATACCTGAGTAACGAACTAGGTGTGCCCCCCAAAAAAATAATGAATTCATTCATTTTAAAAAACAAAACAGAGAGGGTATGGTGCCACCAGCAGGTCAGTCCGTACCTGTGGGGCGAGTGCATCAGCAGCCTGATGGCGCCTTCAGACTTCCAGATACCCCAAAATTGCTGCTGTGCCTTTGGCCAGACCTCAAAAACTTGGGGCAAAGTTTACCAAGAAAGTAAACGACCAAAAGTTAGGTATGTGGGAGACACACCCACAAACCACCTCCGGCTCAGCTATATAATTGGAGGCATGGCCTCTCTGGTTCCTGATTGAACTGCTTAATTGCCATGATCCCAGAAACTCAGAAACAAATCTCGAAACCCAGCAGCTTGGGGGTATGGTGCCGCTAGCAGGTCAATCTGTACCTGTGAGGTGAGTGCATCAGCAGCCTGATGGCACCGTCAGCCTTTCAGATACCCCAAAATTGCTGCTGTGCCTTTGGCCAGACCTCAAAAACTTGGGGCAAAGTTTACCAAGAAAGTAAACGACCAAAAGTTAGGTATGTGGGAGACACACCCACAAACCACCTCCGGCTCAGCTATATAATTGGAGGCATGGCCTCTCTGGTTCCTAATCGAACTGCTTAATGGCCAGGATCCCAGAGACTCAGAAACGAATCTCAGAACCCAGAGGCTTTTGGCAGAAATGCGTCCTGTTTCTGCAGTAAGTTACTGGGGCTGGGCCACTCCAGGTGGGAATAGGTTTCGTGCTTTGGCCTGTTCCCCTTGGCGGCCTGGTGACCGCCATCCTCCAGAGGCCACTGGACAGTCAGATTTGGGCCTGCAGTGACGAGACACTCGGGGCCTCACCAGATGAGGGTGGAACCAGCTCTTTCCTCCCCATCCCAGCGAGACCCCGAATCTCCACCTACAAATGGCCTCTCTGGTTCCTGATCAAGCTGATTAACGGCCATGATCCCAGAGACTCAGAAACAAATCTCTAAACCCAGCAGCTTTGGACAGAAATGCATCTGGACTGCATACAAGGTGGCAGCCACCTCATAGTTTATTGGAAAGCCAGGTATGAGCCAGCGGTCATGGGGCAACTGCAGTCTCATGGAAAGGAGGGCGGCACCGGCTCGTCCTTCACACCCTACCGAGGTCACGAGTTGCCCCCCCACAAGCGGCTCTCTGGCATGGCCATGGCTCCAGAGGCAAAAGGACTTAATCCAGAGCCCGGCAGATTGCGGCAGAAAAGTGAATGGACCGTGCATTAAACTACGGCGCCATGCCTTCCCGGGACAGAAAGGGTGTTGCTCCCTTCCGCCTTCCCCCCAACCCACCAGCAAGGTGACCACCACCTCAGAGCTTATAGGAAAGCCAGGTATGAGCCAACGGTGACAGGGCAACTACAGTCTCATGGGAAAGGGGGCAGTACCGGCTCATCCTTCACGCCCTACCGAGTTCACGAGTTGCCCCCCACGAGCGGCTCTCCTGCACAGCCATAACACCAGATGCACAGAAACCAATCTCGTAATTATCTAGCTCTTTGCAGAAATCCAAAATCATTATATCATAACCAGCTATAGAAAACAAAGTATTTTACAATGCCTTTTCAGCAATTCTGATTGTTGGGGGGGAAATTCTAAATAATAATGGTGCATCTTTTGTCGAAATAATGAATGTAATCAATGTAGAGAAGAGTTAAGTGGAAATCATCTGCCTCACAGGCATTGGGAGAGGTGGGAGGGGGGTATATTGGGATTCTTGGTGATGAAAAATGAGTACTGGTGAAGGGAGAGGTGTTTGATCATTGTATGACTGAGACTTAAACCTGAAAGCTTAGTAACTTTTCCCACAGTGATTCAATAAATAAATATAAGAAGAAAAATAATTAATAAATAAATAAATAAAACTATGAAAAAAAAAGTAAGGTGGAGTTCATGCCCAAAACAATCTGCTAGGGGGCTGGAGTGATAGCACAGTGGGTAGGGCGTTTGCCTTGCACGTGGCCGACCCGGGTTCGATTCCCAGCATCCCATATGATCCCCTGAGCACCGCCAGGAGTTAATTTCTGAGTGCAGAACCAGGAGTAACCCCTATGCATTGCCGGGTGTGACCCAAAAAGCAAAAAAAAAAAAAATCAGCTAATCAGTGGCTGAATAAATAGCAGAATTCCTACATTAAAAAAAAAAAAAAAGAAACCCAGCGGCTTTTGGCAGAAATGCGTCCAGTCCCTGCAGTAGGTTACCGGCGCCAGGCCACCCTAGGTGGGAATAGGTTCCGTGCCTTGGCCTGTTCCCCCTGGCAGCCCAGTGGCCGCCATCTTCCAGAGGTCACTGGACAGTCAGGTTTGGGCCCACAGTGACGAGACACACAGGGCCTCATGGGAGGGGGGTGGAGCTGGTCCCATCCTCCCCACCCCAATGAGACCCCAAGTCGTCGCCCACAAACAGCCTCTCTGGCTCCTGATCAAGCTGCTTAATGACCATGATCCCAGAGACTCAGAAACAAATCTTGAAACCCAGCGGCTTTTGGCAGAAATGCGTCCGGACCCCACAGTAGGTTACTGTCGCCGGGCCACCCCAGGGGGGAAAGGGTGTTGTCATTGTATGACCGAGACTTAGACCCGAAAGCTTTGTAACTGCTCTCACGGTGATTCAATAAATAAAATTATTAAAAAAAACTTTTTTTAAAGTAAAAGAAAAACCTTAAGAGAGTCATAGTTAGCACAGCAGTAGGGCGTTTGCCTTGCACGCAGCCAATATGGCCAACCCGAGTTCGACTCCTCTGCCCCTCTCCGAGAGCCCAGCAAGCTACCGAGAGTATCTCGCCCGCACAGCAGAACCTGGCAAGCTCCCCGTGACGTATTCAATATGCCAAAACACAGTAACAACAAGTCTCACGATGGAGACGTTACTGGGCCCACTCGAGCAAATCGATGAACAATGGGAGGACCATGACCGTGACCGTGAAAAAAAAAAAAACAAGAGCCAGAGCAATAGTATAGTGGGTAGGACATGTGCCTTGTGCGCAGCTGTCCAGGTTCAATCCCCGGCATCCCATATTGTCGCTCCCCCAAGCACTGCCAGGAGTAATTTCTGACTGCAGAGCCAGGAGTAACCACTGAGAATTGCTGGGTGTGACCCAAAAGAGAAAGAAAGAAAGAAAGAAAGAAAGAAAGAAAGAAAGAAAGAATGAATCACTGTTTGATCCAGCAATTCTACTTCTGGTCATAGACCCTACAGAACTGAAGAAAGAGGTTTCAGAACATATTGAGACCTATCGTAGCTTTCCTGACAGCAGCTGAATCACAGAAGCCTGCTAGTGTCCACTGACAGATGGATGGTCACTCAACATGGGCCATAGACATGCAGCAGAATAGACCAAGTATTAGAAGGAAGTAAGCTGTCATAGGCTACAACAGGGTTAAACTTTGGAGATGTCAATAAAGTATAATAAATTCATCACAATGAATAAGGCCAATATTCAAAAGGGAAATGTCTCAAGATCTCCAGAGGGTCCTTGAAAACAGAAGCAGTACAAACCCTATAAATAGTTGGGGTTTTTTTTCTATAATATATACATGGGATCAAATTGACCCCAGGACACTAGGTCAAGGACAAGTCCTAAGTACAACAATATTCCTGTAGCTATACCATAGTGCCTCATCTGTGCTATTCTAAACTGTCCTCAGAAGTGAAACTGCAACATAACACATCCTGTGAAAGTGTGTCACTAGGAGATTGTTTTATATACACTCTCTAAATTGGACTCAATAAAACATTAAAAGTGATAGCACTGTAGCACTGTCCATGTTCATCGGTTTGCTCGAGCAGGCACCAGTAACATCTCCATTGTGAGACTTCTTGTTACTGTTTTTGGCATATCGAAGACGCCACGGGGAGCTTGCCAGGCTCTGCCGTGCAGACGAGATACGCTCCAGCCCTTAAAAGTGATAAGGTAAAAGGTAAAGGCCCTCCCGTTGTTCATCGATTTGCTCGAGCGGGCCCAGTAACGTCTCCATTGAAGACTTTATTGTTACTGTGTCTGGCATATCGAATACGTCACAGGGAGCTTGCCAGGCTCTGCCGTGCGGGCGAGATACTCTCGGTAGCTTGCTGGGCTCTTCGAGAGGGGCGGAGAATCAAACTCAGGTCGACCATGTTGGCTGCGTGCAAGGCAAACGCCCTACGCCTAGTAGGGCGTTTGCCTTGCACGCAGCCAACATAAAAGTGATAGCAAACAATAAAATTGGATCACTGTAGCATACACCCCAGTAAAAGTCAGAGGAGTGTGGACTTCCAAAATATCACCTGTAAGAGTTTCAGACCCCAGTGGAAATACTGAAAGTAAAATCTGAGATGGGCTGAAGCGCTAGTACAGTGGGGAAGGTACTTGCCTGTAACACTCATCTAGCCTGGGGTTTGATTCCTGGCGCTCCATATGGCCCCCTGACCAGGAGTGATCGCTGAGTGTAGAGACAGGAGTCAGCCCTGAGCACCATTCGTGTAGCCCAAACCGCCCAAAGGGGGAGAAGGCTGACTCTACTGTATAATTCCATTTATAGGGGGCGCTTAGAGTTGTCAAAGTCACAGAGGTGAGGAGGAGGTTGGGGAGGAAGTCATACACTGGGTTTTGAGGTGTCCAGGCGCACAAAGAGAGGGGGACCAGGACGGACACTCCCCCTCTATTAGTGGTCTAATTCAGCCTTGTAGGATGAAGGCTGGCCTCAAGGAATGGGATAATGGTGGCCCCGTCCCCTAAAGGCATCTAGGGTACCTGGGAACCTTGGGGGGTGGCTCGGTGGAAATGTATGTGCCCGCATGTCCCCTGAGCCGCCAGGAGTGATCCCTGAGTGCAGAGCCAAGAGTAAGCCCTGAGCATATGTGGGTGTGGCCCCAGACTCAAAACCCCAAAACCAAAACTGAAAAAAAAAAAGTACAAGATGACATAATGCAGGTACAGAGAGTTTGAGCAATGAGGTGTGTCTGGAAAAGTGCATTTCCAGGGAGCCTAGAAAAGCAAGACACAAAATATCAAAATGTAGAATCAAAAAAGTAAAGACTGGGGCTGGAGAGATAGCACAGTGGGTAGGGCATTTGCCTTGCACGCGGCCAACCCAGGTTCGATTCCCAGCATCCCATATGGTCCCCTGAGCACTGCCAGGAATAATTCCTTAGTGCAGAGCCAGGAGTAACCCTTGAGCATCATCGGTGTGACCAAAAAACAAACAAAAAAAACCTGGAGTTCTTCTGGGGAACAAGAAAGTGAGGATCAAAAAAAAAATTTTTTAAATATTATGGGGGAAGGAGAGGAGGAAGAAAAAAAGAACTGGGCGCCCCAGAGCGGGGCAGGTGAGAGCCCTCTCCACCCCAACGGACCCAGCACAGGCAGCCGAAAACCTCCAGAACCCAAAAGCTGCCACACTCAAGGCGACTCCCCACATGCTCGGGCCAAGCCTCACATATGAATGAACTGTATTCCTGGACCACGCGGCCGCATTTGCAGCTGCACGACATATCATAAGACACTCCCTAAAGGGGGGTGTTCCGGTCCGTCCTTCACGCCCGACCGAGGTCACCAGTTTCCCCCCACGAGCGGCTCTCCAGCACAGCCACGGCCCCAGAAGCACAAGGACTTAATGCAGAACCCAGCAGCTTGGAGCAGAAAAGTGAATGGACTATGGGTTAATCCAGGCCATCATGTCTGCCCCGAGGGGAAGGGGTGTTGCCCCATTCACCCTCTCCTCTCTGGAAAGAAGATGGTGGCCACATGGGTGCCTTATGGAGAGCAGGTGTGAGCCGGGGGTGTGGGGGCGACTAAAACCTCATGGGAAGGGGGGCGTTCCAGTCCGTCCTTCACGCCCTACCGAGGCCGCCAGTTGCCCCCCACGAGCGGCTCTCCAGCACGGCCACGACTCCAGAGCACAGAAACCAATCTCTTAATTATCTGACTCTCAGTAGAAATACTTCCAGGGTTAATTAGCAAAATAGCGGAAATCCAAAACCAACATTTAATTCTTGAACCCAGCTGTAGAAAGCGAATCACTTCACAATGCTTTCTCAGCATGTCTGATTTGGGGGGAGGGGGTAAACTCTAAATAATAGTGGTGCATCTTTTATTGAAACAATGAATCTAACCAAAGCAGATAGAGTGTCAACTAGAATTCATCCGCCTCGCAGGCATTGGGAGGGGTGGGGGTGGGGTTTTATTGGGGTTCTTCGTGGTAAAAAAAATAAGTATTGGTAAACGGAAAGGTGTTTGATATTTGCATGACTGAGACCTAAACCTGAAAGCTTTGTAAATTTTCCCACAGTGATTCAATAAATAAATAAATTATTTTAAAAAAAGACACTCCCTACCCATTCTTTATAAATACCACACCACAGTTGATGGGGTTCAAATAGTAGGCAACAAATCATAGGTAAAGGTAAAGGTAAAGGTCCTCCCGTTGTTCATCGATTTGCTCGAGCGGGCCCAGTAACGTCTCCATTGGAGACTTTGTTGTTACTGTGTCTGGCATATCGAATACGTCACAGGGAGCTTGCCAGGCTCTGCCGTGCGGGCGAGATACTCTTGGTAGCTTGCCGGGCTCTCTGAGAGGGGCGGAGGAATCGAAATTGGGTCAGCCATGTTGGCTGCGTGCAAGGCAAACGCCCTACCGCTGTGCTATCACTCCAGCCCAATTTGTGCATGTATACATATTTTCAGATATATATATATATATATATATATATATATCCCCTCTCGGAGAGCCCGGCAAGCTACCGAGAGTATTCGATATGCCAGACACAGTAACAACAAAGTCCCCAATGGAGACATTACTGGGCCCGCTCGAGCAAATCGACGATCAACGAGAGGGCCTTTACCTTTATATATATATATATATATATATGTATATATATATGAAAGCTCACATCACTTCCATCTTTAACAACATATTAGTGATATCCTAAAGAATGTCTTAAAGGCCCCTGCCAAAATAGAACAATCTTCACACTGTTTCCTCTATGGATACTTTTTTGTGTCATTTTCAGTGGTTTTTTATAACAGACAATACGAAATATATTATTTCGGTTGTGCTTTGGGACAGGGCTTGAGGCTTATGATGGAAACATCCCAAAGTTGGTGGTGGAAAGGTGTAATGGTGGTGGGATTGGTGTTTGAATATTAAATGTAATCAAATGTTGTGAACTACCTTATAAAAATTTAAAAAATAAAGAAAATGAAATAAAAGAATATTCTGTAAGGCAGCTTCTCATTTGCATCACTTGCACTATGGGGGGGTGCGGCTAGTCAAGTAGAACATTCACAGGGAAAAGATCAAATGGAACCAGTTTCAAATCCCAAAAGGTTTTGTGGTGGTCACTCAGCGGCAGTGCAGGGCTGGCTGGAATGCAGGAAGCAAGGGACCAGATGCCAACCACTGTGCTGGGCACAGGGAGGAGTGGGTGCAGATGGACACCGACTCCAAGGCAGAGGAGTCTCTGTCCTGCTTTCAGTTCCCCAGTCGCTCCCATTCTTCGGTTTCAATTTCCTACCCATTCTTCACTTTCAATTCCTCTGGCTCAGCTCCTGGGCTGGCCAGGGCCCTTATCTCCCATTCTTTTTCTCACACCTCCTGCAGCGCCCTTTGCTTGTGGAAATCAGTCAGGAATGCTTGTGTCACTGAGGCAGAGCTGGCCTCTGACTCTTGGAGTTATAAACCACCCAGGGTTGTAATCACTCCCCCTCACCCCCAAACCCTCCCCATTCCCAGCACTCAGTCATTCTCCAGGGGAGCGGTGGGGAGGGGCATCTGGCATCAAGAGCCACAGTCTCAGTCCGCAGGAATCTCCAACACCTTCTCTAAGCTGGGGTTCAGGTTCCAGAGAAAATGGCATGAAGGGGAGGAGACCCGGCAGCAAAGCAGCAAACACCCCAGCTACTTCCGCCCCCCTCAGCTCAGCCAGACCAGGAAGATCAGCCTTTCTGAGCACAGGAAGGAGGATGGTCCGTCTAGTCTGCACCTGGGAGCCTGGGACGGCAAAGAGGGGGTGGGGACTGAGAAGGCTCAGACTCTCTCAGTCCTCAGCGACCCACCTCCCACTGGGCGCCTTCTGACATTCACTCAGCAGGCTAGGTGACTGTGAGGTGGCCTTCCAGGAGCCAGAAAGATGGGGCAGGGGGTTAGGCCTTGTGTGCAGACGACTGGGGTTCCATCCCCCGGCACCACCTATGGATCCCTAAGCACAGAGCCAGGAGCAAGCCCTAAGCACAGCAGGGTGGGCCCCCACTTAATAATGATGATGATGATGATAATAATAATAATAATAACAATAATAATAGTAATAAAGTGGACGTAGCCAGGCCAGGGAAATTGCTTTCTGCATAGAAGCCCTGGAGTTTGAGGATTCAGTTTTTTGTTTGTTTGTTTTAGGGTCACACCCGGTGATGCTCAGGGATTACTCCTGGCTCTGCACTCAGGAATTATTCCTGACTTTGTTCCGGACCGGGACCATATAGAATGTATAGAAAGCCAAGCCGGGGGTTGACCCAGGGTCAACCTTATGCATGGCAAATGCCCTCCCCGCTGTGTTACTGAGGAGCCCTGGGTTGGGAGCAGTCCCCCAAGTACCATCAGGCAGACTCCCCTCAAAAAAAGGGGTTTTCTAGGGAAGCCCGTGACTAGTACTAGCCTGTGACGCTGCCTGCGAAACCAGAAAGGGACCGGCATGTCAAAGGCCCACGGTGTAAGGATTTGGGGCAGAGATGGGGGATGGAGCCAGCAGAGCTAGGGGATAGTAATCTGAGGTGCCACCATCCCCACTGCTGTCTGTGGCGGCTGCCCTCACTGTTGCTCTGTAAAGGGGGACCTAAGCCACTCGTTTAATGTGGTGGGGGAAGGAGCGTGGCTAAGCAACTAGTGGGCGTGGCCTGCACTTCGGGTGGGGACGTGGGCGTGGCTTTGCATCCAGTGGATGGGGAGGGGCGTGGCGCTGTGTCCTGGAGGATGATTGGCTGATATTTGAGAGGCGGTGTCGGCTTCTGATGCAGTAGCAAGGGATGCTCAACGCAGTGTCCCAGGGTCCCTAGAGGAGAGAGGCCGGTCTTCACTGGCGACCCAAATGAGCAAACTGCCCACTCGCTCGCTGGGACAGCGACAGGCGACAGGCGATGGGGGAGGACAGACGGCAGAGCCACTTGCAGGAGCCTCGCACTTCTGCTGGAGCCTCGTGCTTCTCTCTGAGCTGGCGAGTATCTTGTGGGTGGAAGCGGGTTGTGTTTGCCCTGGAGTATGGCAGACAGCGTTGGAGAGTGCAGCTGCCAAATCTAATAGCTGTGGGGCCGGGAGCCATGCTCCACTCTGGGGGGGACAATGAACATTCCAGACGATGACACCGATGACACTGTGTCCCACAGCCCTTCAGGGTTGGCTCGCACCCATCCTGACCCACTGGGGACATTGGTCGGTAGGATCCAGCCGCTGGTGATCTGTGCTTATCGGGGCATTGCTGAGAGATGGTATCTGAGACAGGAGGACAGAACCAGGGGAGTCCCACAGTGAAAGCAAGGGACACTCCGGAGTGGAGAAGCCAGAAACCACAGCTATGTCTATTGTTCTGAGTTCTTTCCTTTTATTTGGTCGAGGGAGATTGCACCACACCTGGCATTGCTCAGGGCCACTCTTCTGCTAGTCTAAAGTAACCCCTAGCAGTGCTCAAGGACTAATATTGGTGCTGGAGAGCCAACCAGTGTCAGCTGCATAAAGAGGCAAATGCCTCACACTTTGTGCCTTCTCTAGTCTTCAGAACCCATGTATAAGAAGTTGTGTACGAAGTTGTTTATCATATCCTTACACACAAGGACAGGAAGGTCATTACTTCATCCCCTTCCAAGCCTGCTTTTGGTCTGAAGTCTGAATGAACACAGGTTAAACTAAATAAGCTATTTTTTTAACTGCATGATACCATTTCTAACCCTGACTACTTATGAACTGGTCTTTTTATGTCTTTAGTCCCAGGCAAGCAACATAACCAGCCCCACATTCTTCCCTTTCCTGAGCATCTATTGTGCACACCAGTGTTGTTCAACCATTTGACACCTGTGGCCCAGCATCTGTCCAGCATACTGGTCCATGAACTGACCAAGAAGGTAGGGCCAGAATAACAGTTATTGTGGGTAGAGCACCCACCTTGAATGCAGCCAATCCGCGTTCAACCCTGGCATCCCAGTTGGTCTCCTGAGACCACCAGGAGTTATCCCTGAGTGCAGAGTCAAGAGTAAGCTCTGTACACAGCTATGTGTGGCAAAAGAAAGAAAGAAAGAAAGAAAGAAAGAAAGAAAGAAAGAAAGAAAGAAAGAAGAGAAAAAATAAAAAAGGTAGACCAGTGGTTCTCAACTTTTCTACACCTATAGTTGATGCAGGTCTATGACTGATGTTCACTGATGTATGAGACTTATCACTGCACTGGATAGTTCTTGGCTGCCAAGAGCTGACACCAACTGTAGTTAACTGAAGCAGAAAATGTATTCATTGGAGGACTGGAACATGGCTCAGAAAGCAATATGTGGGAATCCTTGTTTTGGCGTACCCATCCCCCACTCCCCAGCATCATATGGTCCCAAGCAGCACCGGAATGAAAAATCCTTGGGTTCAGAGGCAGGAGGAAGAAAGAAAAGAAGAAAGGAGAGAAGAAAGGAAGGGGGCTGGAGCAATAGCACAGTGGGTAGGGCGTCCGCCTTGCATGTGGCAGACCCAGGTTCGAGTCCCAGCATCCCATATGGTCCTCTGAGCATTGCCAGGAATAATTCCTGAGTGAATGAGCCAGGAGTAACCACTGTGCATCGCTGGGTGTGACCCAAAAAGCAAAAAATTTAAAAAAAAGAAAAGAGGGAAGGAAGGAAGGAGAAAGAAAGAAAGAAAGAAAGAAAGATAAAAGAGGAAAGAGAGAAAGAAAGAAGAAAGAGGATAGAGAGAAGGAGAGGAGCATATTCACTGGGCATTTATTAAGCTGCTCAGAGAATTTAACTGTCAAAGCATTCAGAGCGTGTCCCTGTGAAAGCACAGTAGCTGTTTTTACTTTTTGAGCCATACCTGGTGGTGCTCAGAACTGACTCCTGCGCTCAGGGATCACTCCTGGTGGGGCTCCAGGGATCAAATGGGGTGCTGCATGCAAATACAGTGCCCTCCCCGCTGTACCATTGTTCTAGTCCCAAGTGTCCGTGCTTTTCCCTCTACCTCTACCACCACCGCCAAGATTTTTATATCAAAATCCAAGATGCCACCTACTGCTGCTACTGTCAATGATTGCCTGCTTTCTGCAATCCTCATTTGGACAAAATATCTAATGGGTCGGATTTAGGTCACAAGTTCATGCTTTAGTTGTCAGAGAAACAGTTAGGGACCTCTGCATCTCCATTCCCAGGGATCCTAAGATTGTTCCCAAATGTGACTGTATACTTATAAAGCAACTGAGTACCCAATTATGTTTTATTAGAATCAGAAAAACTGGGGGCCTAGCTGGAGCCCCTGCCTCATGAGTATGAGATCTTGAATTGATCCCCAATACTATCCTTGCATGCCTGAGTGTGATCCCAGAGGCTCGTTCTTGGGGTCCTCCACACCACTGTCAATGTGATGAGCTCCACAACCAAGTGTGTGTAACCCCATCATTGCAGAAACAGCAACAAAGGAAATAGGAAGGGAATCAATGGAAAATAAATTTTGGGGTCAGAACAATAGTACAGCTGGAAGGGCGCTTGCCTTGCACACGGCTTACCTGGTTTCGGATCTCTGGCATTTCACGTGGTCCCTCAAGCCCTGCCAGGAGTGACCTCTGAGTGCTGAGCCAAACTAAGCCCTGAGCTTAGATGTGGTCCCCAAAACTAATAATGAAAAAAATTTTTTAATTGAATTAGAATATGTAAAGTGATTCATTGTGGGGACTTAGTAGAGGCGATGTGGACAGTTGTTGAGAAGTAGAGATAAGATAAGGGAATGATGGCCATATTTACTGTGAATGGGTTACCTAGGCTAAAGGGATCTGAAGGTAATTAGTGGGACTGAAATAAAATACCCATAATTTTATAACATGCAAAAACAAAATATATATTGGCTGCTTATCAAACATCTTGTCTCAGCCCATATCCTTTCTAGCCAAATTTCTTTTTCACTCACAGGACAGATATGACTTGGGGGAAAGTCACCCAACATCTACTCCACAAAAGATCCTGACTATTCTACCCACTGCAGCCATCATTGCCTTGCCAATGAGTGAAACATTAATGCACAAGCCTAGTGAAGAATAATTGTCTGCAAGGCAGCTTCTAGGAAAAGTCCCTCACATTGGAGAATCTTGTTCATCTGGAATTTCCAATTCTTGTTCCTTATTTCCTGTCAACCCATATCAAAGTTGGGAAAAGCCTAGGCTTCAGGGGCTGGAGAGATAGTATAGCGGGAAGGGTGTTTGCCTTGGATGCAGTTGACTCGGGTTCCATCCCGGCACCCCATATGGTCTCCCAAGAACCGCCATGATTAATTCCTGAGTGTACAGACAGGAATAACCCCTGAGCATTGCCAGATGTGACCCAAAAAGCAAAAAAAAAAATAACCTGAGATTTGGATGATATCAATGACCTACTGATTTTCTCACTTCTGGAGTCTGGACCTTTTATGAGACAAGACATTTCTGCAAGGTGTAAGTGAATGTGAATCAGTCTTTATAGCTTCAGCCAAAACATCCTAAGTAATATATAATCAGAGTGTGGGTCAGACGGGTTTTGCTGGAGCAACACATTTGCTGCTGAGCTACTTAACACCCATTCACACCAAAGTCTGGGGTTTGGATTGCATAGATGCTTCAAGTTCCATTTGGAAAGAATTGATGTTCTAATATTATAAAAGTTTACAACTAATGAACGATCTGCAGTATTGATTGTTGGTCAGACCTTCTCTTCCTCTCATCAAGGTTTTGTGGTATTCAGAGCACAGATCTGAGAATCTTGTTTTCAGATTTGTCCCTGAGTTTTCCATTGTTGCTGCGAGTTTGTGAGATCTCCCGGGCTACCCATGGTGGTGCTCAGGGTCAAACCTGGATTCCCGAGTCTGTCAGGAGGTGCTCCAGCCCCGTGAACTATCTCCTCAAGCCCTGAGACTTGTTTTATTCCCCCCCCCAATTTTATTTAAAATGCCTTATAAAATTTCTATTTTTTTCTCCTGGCAGTTTTGGTTCCTTATTAGTTTTAATTCTTATATTCTTCTTCAATCTTGTGAAACTGACTCATCAGATCTAATCTCCTTTCATAGATTTCATTGGATTTTCCCTATAGATTATGATTCACCTTATGTTTTACCTTTTTAATTTTTTGGGGGGTCACACCTGGTGATGCACAGGGGTTCTGCAATCAGGAATTAGTCCTGGCAGTGCTCGGGGGACCATATAGGATGCTGGGAATCAAACCCGGGTCGGCTTTGTGCAAGGCAAATGCCCTACCCACTGTGCTATTGCTCCAGTCCCATGTTTTATTTTTTGTTGTTATAATCTGGATTCTTTTTCTTGCCTAATTGCTCTGTCTAAAATCTCTCATGCAATGCAGGATAGACATGGTAAGAAAAGACATTCTTCTCTTATTCCAAATCTTAAAGAGAATGCAATCTCTCTTTCAGTACTAAGCATGTAGGTTTCCCATAACTATGAACAACTGAGGAAGTTTGTCTCTAGTTCTAGGGTGGTAAATCCATAAAGATGGGTATTGGTTATCAGTAAATGTGCCTCCTACGATAAGGTCTATTAAGATAATCATATATTTGTTAAATAATGGGGTTTTTTTTTGCTAATATAATAAATTGCACCCAATAGATTTTTGGTCACACCCGGTAATGCTCAGGGGTTACTCATGGCTCTGCACTCAGGAATTACTACTGACGGTGTTCGGGGGACCATATGGGATGCTGGAAATCAAACCCGGGTTGGCCACATGCAAGGCAAACGCCTTCCCCACTGTACTATTGCTGCAGAACCCAGATTTTTACATTTTAAAGGAATGTTGTATTCCTTGATCTTTTGAAATGATCACTCTGGACAAAAACTGAGTGCTGAAAAGAGTTAAAGAGATATACATGATAACCTTTCAGTACCTACATTGAAAACCACAGTGCCTAAAGGGGGAGGGGGAAGAGAGAGAGAGAGAAAGACAGAGGGGGAGAGAGAGAGAGAGAGAGAGAGAGAGAGAGAGAGAGAGAGAGAGAGAGAGAGAAGAAAAGTGTCTGCCATAGAGACAGGTGGCTGGGGGTGGGAGGGAAAGTGGGGACATTGGTGATGGGAAGTGTGTGCTGGTGAAAGGTTGGGTGTTGGGACACTGTATGACTGAAACCCAATCATGAACAACTTTGCAGCTGTGTATCTCAAAATGATTCAATAAAAAGAAAAGGAGAGAAAGAATATTGTATTCCTAAGATAAACTCCACTTGGCCATTTTTTTTAATGAATCACCATGAGGTACAGTTACAGACTTACAAACTTTCGTGCTTACATTTCAGTCATACAATCATCAAGTATGTATGATGATATAATGATCCGAGTACCCATCCCTCCACAGTGCCCATTCTTCACCACCAATGTTCCCAGTATCCCTCCCACCACCCCCACCTCACTCCCCTTTCCCCCTGCCTCTGCCACTTGGCCATCTTGATCATGATGTTTTATCCCTTGAATATATGTTAAATTCAATTTGATAAAATTTTGTTTCGAATTTTTGCATCTGTGTTCATTAGGAAGGTTGAACATTATTTTTTAAATTATTTTCTGGATAATTATTTTCTGGATAATGTCCACTTGCCCACATACCAAATTCCGCACGATGGATATGTCATTCCCAATGTTCTCCCTTCCAAAATTCAACACTCCATCTCATCAGTAAAGAAACAAAAAGCACCTAGCCCAGACAAGGTCAGACCTGAACACCTGAAGAACTTACCATCAGTACTCATCAATACAGTGGCTCGGCTCTTCACACGCTACCTGTCTGAATGCAAGGTTCCATTCCAGTGGAAAACCAGCAAGACTACTATTCAAGAAGGGAGACATCCACGACATTGGCAACTATCGCCAATAGGCTACCGGTGCCATGCTACCCCAGGTAAGAAAAGTTGTCTCTCTGCCTATTCCCCTTGGCGGCCTAGTGGCCACCATCTTTCAGAGCCCTTTGGACAGTCAGGTATGGTCCAGCAATGACAAGACATGTGGAGCCTCACGGGATAGAGGTGAAGCCGCTTCTTCTCCTTCTCTACCCTGACGAGACCCCAAGATGCCGCCTACTGTTGGCCTCTCTGGCTGCTTCTTAAGATCCTTAATGGTCATGATCCCAGAGACACACAAACAAATCTTGGAACCCAGTGGCTTTTGGCAGAAATCTCTCCAGACTTAATTATTAAAATTTCAGAATTCCAAGGTTATGGCCATGTGACATCATATGCTATTCATAAAGGTAAAGGTAAAGGCCCTCCCGTTGATCGTCGATTTGCTCGAGCGGGTCCAGTAACGTCTCCATTGGAGACTTTGTTGTTACTGTGTCTGGCATATCAAATACTCTCGGTAGCTTGCCGGGCTCTCCGAGAGGGGCAGAGGAATCGAACTCGGGTCAGCCATGTTGGCCGCTTGTAAGGTGAACGCCCTACCCACTGTGCTATCGCTCCAGCTCCATGCTATTCATAATCAGCAATAAAAAAACAAATTGTCTAATGTAGCCTTTTCGGCTGGTCTGAGCATTTGGGGGAAATTTTCAAATAATAATGGTGGGACTGGTATCGAAATATTGAATGTAATCAAAGTAGAGAGAGAGTAGCACTGTAGTACTATAGCACTGTCCTCCTTTGTTCATCAATTTTCTCGAGCAGGCCCAGTAACGTCTCCATTGTAAGACTCGTTACTGTGTTTGGCATATCAAATATGTCACGGGTAGCTTGTCAGGCTTTGCCATGTGGGCAAGATACTCTAGGTAGCTTGCCAGGTTCTCCAAGAGGGGCGGAGGAATCAAACCCGGCTTGGCTGGGCCAGCTCCACACAAGGCAAACGCACTACCACTGTGCTATCGCTCCAGCCAGAGAGAGAGTAATGTGGAAATTATTTCCCACATAGGTAGGGGGAGGGGGTGGGATGGGGGGCATACTGGGATTTTTGGTGGTGGAAAATGTGCACTGGTGAAGGGATGGGTGTTTGATCATTGTATGACCAAGACTTAAACCCAAAAGCTTTGTAACTGTTCTCACGGTTATTCAATAAATAAATTTATAAAAATAAAAAAACAAATAAAGAGGGGCTGGGGCGATATCACAGTGGGTATGGCATTTGCCTTGCACGCAGCTGACCTGGGTTTGGTTCCCAGCATCCCATATGGTCCCCTGAGCACCGCCAGGAGTAATTCCTCAGTGCAGAGCCAGGAATAACCCCTGTGCATCGCCAAGTGTGACCCAAAAAGCAAAAATCAATCAATAAATAAAGAGAAATTTCTCCTGGTGATGCTTGGGGGGGGGGGGGACCATATGGGATGCTGGGGATCCAACTCATGTTGGCCATGTGCAAGGACAGAGCTTTGCCCGCTGTTCTATTTCTCCAGCCCCTCTTTGTGGATTGTTAACTCTAGATTTAAAATTTTAAATAGACATAGGGACATTCAGACTATTTATTTTTTTTAATGAATTTTAGCAGTTAAGGTCTTTTTTTTTTAATTTTTTTATTAGTTAAACACCATGAGGTACAGTTGTAGACTTACAAATTTTTGTGCTTGGGTTTCCGTTGTACAGTGATCGAGTACCCATCCCTCCACCAGTGCCCATTTTCCACCACCACTGATCCCAGTACCCCTCCCATCCCCCTTATACCCCATCCCACCCTGCCTCTGTGGCATGGCACTCCCTTTTGTTCTCTCTCTCCTTTTGGGTGCTGTGGCCTGCAAAAGAGGCATCGAGTGGCAACATGTTCGGACTAGAGTCTAGTCTCCCATCCTGGGGGGATGAATAGAACTGTAGCGCTATAGCACTGTCCTCCTGTTGTTCATCGATTTTCTCAAGCAGGCCCAGTAACGTCTCCATTGTAAGACTCGTTACAGTGTTTGGCATATCAAATATGTCACAGGTAGCTTGCCAGGCTTTGCCATGCGGACGAGATGCTCTCAGTAGCTTCCGGGCTTTCCAAGAGGGCTGGAGGAATCGAACCTGCCTCGGCTGGGCCAGCTGCATGCAAGGCAAACGCCATACCGCTGTACTATCGCTCCTATAAAGGCCCTCCCGTTGATCGTCGATTTGCTCGAGCGGGCCCAGTAACGTCTCCATTGGAGACTTTGTTGTTACTGTGTCTGGCATATCGAATACTCTCAGTAGCTTGCCGGGCTCTCCGAGAGGGGCGGAGGAATCGAACTCAGGTCGGCCGTGTTGGCCGCTTGTAAGGGGAACGCCCTACCCGCTGTGCTATCGCTCCAGCCCATCGCTCCTATAAGAATACGAAATAATTATTATTTATAGTAGTCCTTTAATATCCTTCCGAATTTATTAAGGCAAGTTAGCCCAGAACATTATCAGTCTTGGCAAATATTTTAATTTACACTTGGGACGTATGTTTGTTTTTTCATCGCTGGTTGGAGTTGAAATTTTCAATTAGATTGAGGTGTTTATGACAGTCTTGTGCAAGTGTTCTATATATATACATATATATATATATATCTTGCTGATTTTCTGTGCAATTGTTGCTGAGATTTGGCCACGGGAACTTTTAGAATTGCCTCATGTGGAAATCATTGTGTTCTTCATAAAGAAAATCATGGCAGAGCAAATGGTAGTTTCTGTGCTTCTGAAGAGGCTGAAGTGGGGAGTAGAACAATGCAGGCCCATGTGCCCCCATGGGTTCAACCCTTGGCATCCCATTTGGTTCCCAAGCCCTGCCAGGAGTGAGTCGTGAGCACCACTTGGTCTGACTCAAAAACAAAAAGAACAAAAGTAATCAGTTATTTGGGCAAAGTTTAAGTTATTTAGGGTCAGAGAGAGAACAGCAGATAGGCGCTTATCTGGCATTCAGCTGACCTGGGTTGGGTCTCCAGCATGTCACAGGGTCCCCAGAGCCCGCCAGAAGTGATCCTTGAGCATGGAGCCAGGAATAAGCTCTGAGCACTGCTGGGTGTGCCCCCAAAACAAAGCACAAAGAAAGAAGTTTAAATTCTCTCTATTTTTTGGTTCTGGGGTCACATCAGCATATTGCTGGGGGTCTCCTGTCAATGCGGGGTGCCAGGAAGAGAATCCAGATCCAGGAGTCCTGTATGTATCCCTTGAGATATCCCCAGTGCTACATTATTTTGTTAAGAAGATTCTGTTTACCCAAGGTAAACTTAGGGTTTTTCAAAAGAAATTAGGCTAGAGAGATAACACAGAGGGGTGGGCACATGCCTTGCTTGCGGCCGACCCAGGTTCAATCCCCAACATCCCACAGGGTCCCCCAAACACAGCCAGGACTGATTCCTGAATGCAGGGCCCGGAGTCAGTCCTGAGCATTTCTGGGCCCCACAAGAAAAAAAAGAAAAAAAAGAAACCAGAGGTCTGAGAGATAGTACCACGGAATATATGCTCACCTTACACATTCCTTCATCACTTCTGTGATATACAGTCTCCTGAGCCCCACCAGGAGTGATCCCTGAGCACAGTTGGGTTTAAAGTAGAAAAACAAAGATGCTGGCCAGGGTGATAGTACAGCCAGGAGGGCATTTGTCTTGCATATGGCTGACCTGGGTTCGACCCTGGCACCCCTGAGCCCACTAGGAGTGATCCTTGAATTCAGAGCCAGGAGTAAACTCCTGAGTACAGCCAGGTAGAATTACAAAAAAAAAAAAAAAAAAAAAAAAAAAAAAAAAAAAACAGTAAGTAACCAAAAAAAAAAGAAAAGAAATTTTAATTAGAAAAGAAAAGAAGAAAAGAAGGTAATTTGACCTTCAAACCAAACAGAGACGATATAAGGCTTTTGTTCCTTTCCTATGAACTCTCTTACTGCTTGTCTTATGATTACACAAGATAAAGCTTCCATGACCTTGGGTGTGAGGTTTAACTAGCCATAAAAGTTCAATTAAAGCTAAAGGGACAGAAATGAGAACTGCGTGCTGGAAGGAGGTAAAAGAACAAACATGATAACCTCTCACTACTTGTATTGTAAGCCATAATGCCCAAAGGAGAGAGGGCGGGAGAGACAGAGCTAGAGAGACAGAGAGAGAGGACAGAGAAAGAGAGAGAGAGAGAGAGAGAGAGAGAGAGAGAGAGAGAGAGAGAGAGAGAGAGAAGAAAAGTGACTGCCATAGAGGCAGGCTGAGGACAGAGTGCGGTGGGAAGTGGCAGGAGGGAAACTGAGGATATTGCTGGTGGGAAATGTACACTGGTGGTGGGATGGGTGTTGGAACATTGTATGACTGAAACCCGACCATTACTATTAACAGCGTTGTAACTGTGTATTTCACGGTGATTCAATAAAAATAAATAAGTAAATAATTTTTTTTTTTTTTTGCTTTTTGGGTCACACCTGGCGATGCACAGGGATTACTCCTGGCTCTGCACTCAGGAGTCACCCCTGGCGATGCTCAGGGGACCATATGGGATGCTGGGAATCGAACCCAGGTCGGCCGTGTGCAAGGCAAACACCCTGCCCACTGTGCTATCTCTTCAGCCCCTAAGTAAATATTTTTAAAAATAAAAAGTTTTTTTTAAATGAGAATACAGATTCTTTAAGATGCAACCTGCCTGGAAATATCCACTAATATTTCCTAGGGACATTCCTAAGGAACTACAGATTTTTAAAAAATAAAGAATAATGTAGATATGAAAAAAATGATATGAGGAAGAAACAGCATGGAAATAAACTTTGTGTATAGTCCAGCTAAATAAAAAAATCTTAAAATCGGGGGCTGTACAGCAGGAAAGGCACTATAGCACAGACTCAATCCCCAGCACCCCAGATGGTCCCTCAATCCACCAGCAGTGATCCCTGAGTGTAGAGCCAGGAGTCAACCAAAAGTACTTCGAGTTGTGCCCCCAAATTTAATTAATTAAAAATAAATTGATATTTCAAAATCAAATTTCAGTATCTACGAAAACATTTGCGTAAAATCAGATTTTCAGTTTTCTTTGCCTAGGAATAGCCTTGTCAGTTTTATCTTCAGGTCAGTTACTTAACTTTTAACTAAAGTTAAGTAAAACCAGTTTTGGTCTGAAGATGCTTTATTCGCAATTTCCAAATCTTAACTGCTTTGGTCAAGTGGATCATTAAGAATTGTCCCCTTCAAAAGGGAGCTCAGATAGAGAAGGGAGCACCAAATAAAGGGTGTTGGGAGGATCCTCTCAGGATGGGAGAAGCATGCTGAAAGTAGACTATAGACCAAACATGATTGCCACTCAATGCCTCTTTTGCAAACCACAACACCCAAAAGGTGAGAGAGAACAAAAGGGTATGCCCTGCCACAGAGGCAGGGTGGGATGGGAGGAATGGGGGGTGGGAGGGATACTGGGATCACTGGTGGTGGAGAATGGGCACTGGTGGAGGGATGGGTACTCTATCATTGTATGACTGAAACGCAAACACTAAAGTTTGTAAATATGTAACTGTACCTCACGGTGATTCACTAATAAAGTAAATAAAGGCCCTAAAAGGTAAAGGCCCTCCCGTTGATCGTCGATTTGCTCGAGCGGGCCCAGTAACGTCTCCATTGGAGACTTTGTTGTTACTGTGTCTGGCATATCGAATACTCTCGGTAGCTTGCCGGGCTCTCCCAGAGGGGCGGAGGAATTGAACTCGGGTCGGCCATGTTGGCCGCTTGTAAGGCGAACACCCTACCGCTGTGCTATCGCTCCAGCCCAATAATAAAGTAAATAAATAAATAAAAACATTTACCATCAAACATATTATTTTGAAAGACTTTAATGACCCTTTCAAAAAACACCATAACTCAAAATTAGTTTATAATATACGATCTTTATTTTGACATTTTACAAAATGTTCTCTCATTTTCGGGAACATATGGCTCTTTTCCTATTGACTATTTTTTCCTATTTTTCCATCTGACTAAGTATGAGACATTCAAAATGTTTTAAAATGTGTACTCTACAGAGGGCTGGGGTGATAGCACAGCGGCTAGGGCGTTTGCCTTGGATGCCGCCAACACGGGTTCAATTCCCAGCATCCCATATGGTCCCCTGCGTACGCCAGGGGTAATTCCTGAATGCAGAACCAGGAGTAACCCCTGAGCATCGCCGGGTGTGACCCAAAAAGCAAAAAAAAAAAAAAAGTACACTCTACAGTTCAAAAAGAGCAATGTCTTGATTAAAAATCTGCTTTTATAGACAGATGTAGGTTACTATGTACACTGTTTAACACGTGTAGAGCAGAACATGGTTCAAATGACTAAAAATCGAAAAGAAAGGACAATCCACTGACATGTAAGAAACAGAAAAGACCTTCGTATTCTTACATTTTTAGATTTAGTTTTATAGAATTCATTGTTTTATAATATTCTATAACTTTCTATCTTGTAATATATCTCTTAGTAAGACATAGAAAGATAAAAGCACATTAAAATTATGAACATATGATGTCATTCATCTTTGTAACTAAAATATTAAATAATAAAATTAAATAATGTCACATAGATGTTTAAAAAAATTTTTTTGCATATTGGGTCACACCTGGCAATGCACAGGGGTTACTCCTGGCTCTGCCCTCAGGAATCACTCCTGGCGGTGCTCAGGGGACCATATGGGATGCTGGAAATTGAACCCGGGTTGGCCACGTGCAAGGCAAATGCCCTATCCACTCCAGCCCCAGAAATCTAAAATTTTTAAAAAATTGTCCTCTTGAGGGTACGATGCTGCCAGCAGGTCAATCTGTGCCTGTGAGGCTAGTGCATCAGCAGCCTGATGGCACCTTCAGACTTTCAGATACCCCAAAATTGCTGCTGTACCTTTGACCAGACCCCAAAAAGTTGGGGCAAGGTTTACCAAAAAGTAAACGGCCAAAAGTTAAGTATGTGGGAGACACACTCACAAACCACCTCCGGCTCAGCTATATAATTGGAGGCAAGACCTCTCTGGTTCCTGATTGGACTGCTTAACAGCCATGATCCCAGAGACTCAGAGACAAATTTTGAAACCCAACGACTTTTGGCAGAAATGCGTCCGGTCCCTGCAGTAGGTTACCAGCACCGGGCCACCCCAGGTGGGAATAGGTTCTGTGCCTTGGCCTGTTCCCCCTAGTGGCCCAGTGGCCACCATCCTCCAGAGGCCACTGAACAGTCAGGTTTGGGCCCGCAGTGACGAGACACGCAGGGCCTCACGGGATGGGGGTGGAACAGGCCCTTTCCTCCCTGTCCCAATGAGATCATGAATCACCACCCACGAATGGCCTCTCTGGCTTCTGATCAAGCCGCTTAATGGCCATGATCCCAGAGACTCAGAAACAAATCTTGAAACCCAGCGGCTTTTGGCAGAAACGCATCCAGTCCCTGCAGTAGGTTACCAGCACCGGGCCACCCCAGGTGGGAATAGGTTCTGTGCCTTGGCCTGTTCCCCCTAGTGGCCCAGTGGACGCCATCCTCCAGAGGCCACTGGACAGTCAGGTTTGGGCCCACAGTGACGAGACACACGAAGTCTCACAGGATGGGGGTGGAGCTGGCCCTTTCCTCCCTGTGCCAACAAGACCCCAAGTCGCTGCCCACAAACGGCCTCTCTGGCTCCTGATGAAGCTGCTTAATGGCCATGATCCCAGAGACTCAGAAACAAATCTCAAAACCAGGCGGCTTTTGGCAGAAATGCGTCCAGACCCCACAGTAGGTTACTGTCGCCGGGCTACCCCAGGGGAAAAGAATGCTGTCCCTCCTCCTGCTCCCCCTAGGCGGCCCAGTGGCCTTCATCCTCCAGAGGCCACTGGACAGTCAGGTTTGGGCCGGCAGTCACGAGACACGCAGGGCATCACAGGATGGGGTGGAGCTGGCCCTTTCCTCCCCGTCCCAACAAGACCCCAAGTCGCCCCTCATGAACGACCTCTCTGGCTCCTGATCAAGCTGCTTAATGACCATGATCCCAGAGACTCAGGAACAAATCTTGGAACCCAGCAGCTTTTGGCAGAAATCCCTCCAGATTTAATTGTTAAAATTTCGGAATTTCAAAATCGCGTGGCCACTACTGCGGCCGTGCAACATTGTATGTTATTCATAACCAGCAATAGAAAACAAACTGTCTACTGTTGCCTTTTTTGGACAATCTAAGTGTTGGGGTAAAATCCCAAATAATAATGGTGGGTCTGGTGTCAAAATATTGAATGTAATCAAAGTAGAGAGAGAGTAATGTAAAAATCATCTGCCCTACAGGTAGGGGGAGGTTGTGGGATGGGGAGTATACTGGGGGTTTTGGTGGTGGAGAATGGGCACTGGTGAAGGGACGGGTGTTTCATTGTATGACCGAGACTTAAGCCAAAAAGCTTTGTAACTGCTCTCACGGTGATCCAATAAATAAAATTATAAGAAATGGGGGGAAAATTGTCCTCTTGAGGGCTGGAGCAATAGTCCAGCAGGGAGGGCACTTGCTTTGCAGCATCCTGACCCAGATTCAAGCCCTGGCACCCCATATGCACCCCCGCCAAGCACCAACAGACCAGTTCCTGAGTGCAGAGCCAAGAGAAATCCCTGAGTATCTCCAAGTATGATGGAAGAAAGAAAGAAAGAAAGAAAGAAAGAAAGAAAGAAAGAAAGAAAGAAAGAAAGAAAGAATTGCCCCCTGGTGGTCTCCATAATACCTTAGTTCTTTCAATCATTTGGGGGAAGTTTTTCACTTTTCTTGTGAACTGGAATGCATCCTATATTTTGCTAATATCTGGCTGCAACTTTCTGAATTAGTCAGCTGGAGCTGAGGCTACAGAACGGTGGAGAGGGCATTTGCCTTGCATATGACTGACCCAGGTTCGATCCCTGGCACCTCATAAGGTCCCCATGCACTGCTAGGAGTGACTCCTTGAGCATCACCAGTTGTGGCCCCCAAAGAAAACTAACAAAAAAGACCCCACAAACGGGGACCTGGGTGGCGGCAGAAGTCACAGCTATGGTTGTGTTGGTCCTGAGTGTCCGGGCACAGACACGCAGGAAAGCCAGTAGGGAGAGTGATGCCCACCCAGCAGCACCTGCAACTCTTGCCAGAGTGGAGGACGCGGCACACCCAGCAGTGCCTGGGAGTCTTCACTCTGAGGGGGGCTTTCAGGACTTGCTGGGATGGAACCCAGGCCTTCATCATGCGGAACAGGTGCGAGGACTTTTAGTTCTCTCTAGTCCAGTTCATGATATTTTGGACATTTGGACTGGATTTTCAACTTATTTCCATTCTTTTTCGTGCGTGCTCTCACTCTCTCTCTCCCTCCCTCTCTCTCTTTCCCTTTCTCTCTCTTCCCCTCCCTTTCTCTCTCTCCCTCTCTCTCTTCCCCTCCCTCCCTCTCTCCTCTCCTCCTTTCTTTCTCTCTGTCTCTGTCTCTGTCTCTCTATCTCTGTCTATCTCTGTCTCTCTCTCTCTCTCTCTCTCTCTCTCTCTCTCTCTCATTTTGCACCAGGGTTTTGATAACACTTCTTTAGTGGGGCTCAGGATTGAAAGACTGGTTCTGAGAAAAACTGGAACAACTTCTGAGTCAAGAAGCTCTCTCGAAGTCCCAAAGGTGGGACCATAAAGAAGCAAAAATTTGCCTCCTGAAAATATGTTCTTTTTCTGGGGGTTGATCACAGCCAAAGGTGTTCAGGGCTGACTCCTGACTGTGCTCAGAAATCACTGCAGCAGTGCTGGAGGGACCGTATGTGATGCCAGGGATTGAACCTGGGTCAGATTCGTGCCAGACAAAACCCTCCCCGCTGTATATTGTCGCTCCAGCTTTGGCTTCATGAATTTCATCGCTAAAGGGCCCCTGTGACTTCACACCTCCAGCCTGGAATCTCATTCATACCCACCCAGCATGGCGGGGAGCACTTGCGTTGGGGGGGGGGGGGTGGCTCAAACACTGCGGCTTCCGGCTTCCAGTGCCTGCTCTGCACTGAGCTAGCCCCATCCCCACCCGGGGTCTTTTGAAGACCCCAGCACAGGCTGGAGACTGAACATTTGCTGCAGTCCCTCACCTTCCCTGGAAGAAAGCTGTTTCCTTCCCACATCCCGATCCTGCCAGATAACCAGGTCCACCCGGCACTCACCAAGTCCGTGAGTCAGTTCCTCAGCACTAAAATCGCTGTGACCTTGGGATCAGAGAGCTGGCACGGCGAGGGCACGGACCTCACACATGGCAGACCTGGTTTTAATTCCTGGCCCCACATATAGTTTCCCCCAAGCACCGCCTGGAGTGACTCCTGTGGGACTAGAGCAATAGGACAGTGAGTAGGGGATTTGCCTTATATGTGGCCAACCCAGGTATGATCCCTGGGATCCTCTAGGGTCCCCAGAGTACTGCCAGAAGTAATTTCTGAGTTCAGAGCCAGGTGTGGCCCAAAACAAATAGTGATCCCTGATCACAGAGGTAGGAGTAAGCCATGAGCACAGCCATATATGGCATCAAAACTAAGTAATAATAATAATAATAAAATCAGAATGAGTGTCAGGATATTCTGGGGAATACCAGAGCACCTTCTCAGAATATATCAAAAACCAGCCCTTCCGTTGATCATCGATTTGCTCGAGCAGGCCCAGTAACGTCTCCATTGGAGACTTTGTTGTTACTGTGTCTGGCATATCCAATACTCTCAGTAGCTTGCCGGGCTCTCCGAGAGGGGCGGAGGAATTGAACTCGGGTCGGCCATGTTGGCTGCGTGCAAGGTAAACGCCCTACCCGCTGTGCCAGGGAAAAAGCAAAAACTATTTGGGGGCTTTTTTTGGCGGGGAGGCATTTTACGCTATATCTGGCAGTGCTCAAGAGTTACTTCTGGCTCTACACTCAGGGATCACTCCTGGTGGGCTCGGGAACCATACTGGGTGCCAGGGATCGAACCCAGGTCAGGCGTGTGCAAGGCCAGCACCCTCCCGGCTGTGCTATGGCTCAGGCCCCTGTTCGACGTGTGCTTGGTTTCTAACTCTTCCCTCCTTTTTTTCTTCTCGGTGATTTAAAAGACAGCTGCAGCCTGAGGTCAGAAGCATGTGCTGAGACAAACATTCACGGCTCACAATTTGCATTCCTACAAAATGTATCTGTCCAAAATGATGGCACAGGACTGCAGTAATAGGACAGCAGGGAGGCATTTGCCTGCACACAGCTGACCCGGGTTCCATCCCCAGCATCCCAGACAATCCCGTGAGCATCACCTGGAGTGATTCCTGAGTGCAGAGCCAGGAGTAAGCCCTGAGCATTGCCGAGTGTGGCCCAAAAAAGGGAAAAGAAAAATGATGGCACAAACGCTAAAATCCAGACAGAGGGGCTGGGAAGACAAGTTCAAAGGGCTGAGGGGGAGCCCTTGGGGTAGAGCCCCAGCACTGCACAATTCCCTGAGCTCTATTACCAGGAGCACTCCCCAGCACAACCTGACTGACCATAAAAAAATCCACACAGAAATCCAAGAACAATCTTTTGAGAAAGAACAAACTTAAGGAGCTGGAGAAAAAAGCCAGGAGGTAAGGGGCTGCCCTTGCATGCAACTGAAGCTGACTGGAACCCCAGCACCTCCTATGGTCCCCCCCACATTGCCATGGGTCAATCCTGAGCACAGAGCAGGAGTAGTCTCTGAACACCCCCAGGTGAGTCCCAAAATATATATAAATTAGTAGGAACAGGGCTGGAGAGATAGCACAGTGGATAGGGCATTTGCCTTGCATGCAGCCAACCCGGGTTCGATTCCCAGCATCCCATATGGTCCCCTGAGCACCACCATGAGTAACTCCCGAGTGCTGAGCCAGGAGTACCCCCCTGTGCATTGCCGGGTGTGACCCCAAAATAAAAAAAAATTAGTAGAAACAAAATCGAGCCCGGATGTAAGAACACTTGCTTTGCATGTGTGAGGCCTTGGGTTTAATCCCCAGCACTGCACAGAATAAAAGACAGTAAGAAGAGGACTACAGAGTTTGCGGAACATCCTGAGGACCAGGTTCGGTCCCTGGCATGGCAAAAAGGAAAAGAAAACCATAAACCTAACACTGGAGGTTTTGAGACACAGTTAACTCTCAGAACTCAAAGAGCATGACAAGTGGCAACTTACAGGGTGGGGTGCGTGTGTTTTGGGGGGGAGAACAGGGCCAGGTGCAGAGTCCTCTTTTACGATGCCAGTCTGTAAATGACCCTTAAAGATGACTCACACCTGATAAACTTCAAAAATATTTAACAGCATAGGTAAATATTAAAAAAAAAAAAAAGACAAACCAAATAATGGTAAAGGAAATGAGAATGGAAGAACTACAGAGCTGGAGGGGGAGGGGGGCTCACCGGGGCAGCACTTGTCATGCGCGTGTGAGGCCCTTGGTTCCAACTTCTACACTGCTTGGGTCCCCAAGCCCTGCAGGAATGACAGACACCCAAACCCCAAGACAGAGGCATTAGTTAGCCTCCAAGCACTGCAAAACAGAACAAATCGGACTGGAGCGATAGCACAGCAGATAGAGCTGTGTGTGCCTTGCACGCAGCCAATCCAGGTTTGCTTCCCAGCATCCCATATGGTCCCCCGATCACCGCCAGGAGTAATTCCTGAGTGCAGAGCCAGGAGTAATCCCTGTGCATCTCTGGGTGTGACCCAAAAAGAAAAAAAAAAAACAGAACAAACCAAAAAGCATGTTGGAGAGGTAAGTTCTTGCCTTGCACAAGGCCGACTGAAGTTTGATCCCCGAAACTCATATGGTCTCCCGCTTCCTACCAGGAGTGGCCTCTGAGCACAGAGCCAGGAGTAAGCCCTGAGCACTGCTGAGAGTGGAGGAGAAGGAGGAGGGGGAAAGGGAGGAGGAAGAAAAACAAGAAGGAGGAGGAGGAGAAGGAGGAGGAGGAAGGGATTCACCTTCTGATCATTTTTTTATCTGGGGGGTGATGTGGGATGAGCACTTTAAAAGTGCAGGCCCAGATTGCATTCATCTGGGGAACATAAAGTAACAAAATAGGAGACTAACACCCAAGAGTGGCCAAGATTAGTACCAGGAATTTTGCTCCATGGCTTGGAGACCAGTCACACATGCTAGGGGAAAAGGGAGCTCAGATAGAGAAGGGAGCACCAAATAAAGGGTGCTGGGAGGATCCTCCCAGGATGGGAGAAACATGCTGAAAGTAGACTATAGACCAAACATGATTGCCACTCAATGCCTCTTTTGCAAACCACAACACCCAAAAGGAGAGAGAGAAGAAAAGGGAATGCCTTGCCACAGAGGCAGGGTGAGATGGGGGGGGGGGGGGGGGAGGCATACTGAGATCCGTGGTGGTGGAATATGGGCACTGGTGGAGGGATGGATATTTGATCATTGTATAACTGAAACCCAAGCACAAAAATTTGTAAGTCTACAACTGTACCTCATGGTGTTTCACTAATAAAAATTAAAAAATTAAAATAATAATAATAAAATAAAATAAAAGTGCAGGCCCAGGCCCAGAGCAACAGCACAGCAGGTGGGCACTTGCCTTGGATGCAGCCAACAGGATCCCATCTCCAACATCCCTCATGGGTCCCCCAGCATCCCCAGGACCAATTCCTGAGTGCGGCACAGTGGGTAAGCCCCAAGCATTGCTGGTGTGGCCCCACCAAAAAAAAAAAAATACTAAATAAATAAAGGTAAAGGTAAAGGTAAAGGCCCATAGCACAGCGGGTAGGGCGTTCGCCTTACAAGCGGCCAACATGGCCAACCCGAGTTCGATTCCTCCGCCCCTCTCGGAGAGCCCGGCAAGCTACCGAGAGTATTCAATATGCCAGACACAGTAACAACAAAGTCTCCAATGGAGACGTTACTGGGCCCGCTCGAGCAAATCGACGATCAACAGGAGGGCCTTTACCTTTACCTTTACCTTACTAAATAAATAAATTAAAATGCAGACACTTGCACAGAGGCAATCCTGACAAGTGCCACAAGTGCCACCTAGAAACTTGGAAATTTCTAGGAAGGAAAAAAAAAAAGCAGCAAAATGCAGATTCCATGCACACTTGCAATACAGGGTGCAGTTCTCCCATTTATGGGAGGTGAGATACAGCGCAATATTCGTACTGAAGAAAACCCAGTGGGTGAGAGGACAGATGAGCTTCGTACGTGGAGAGCCAGGTTTGATCCGCTGCATTCTGTGCCCCACCCCATCTCCAGCACTGGCAGAAATGACCCCCAAGCACCAAACAGGAATAGCCCTTTAGCACTGCTGGATTTGGTCTAAAAAAAAAAAAAAGCAAAGAAAAAAGAAAAAATGCAACATAATTGTACTCATTTGAGGTGTGGGGGGGGCCGTGTCCTTTATTTTAGTTACTTGATTTTGTCTGGAGCAATAGCACAGTGGTAAGGCGTTTGCCTTGCGCGCGGCCAGCCCAGCCGAGCCAGGTTCGATTCCTCTGCCCCTTTCGGAGAGCCCAGCAAGCTACCAAGAGTATCTCGCCCGCATGACAAAGCCTGGCAAGCTACCCGTGACATATTCAATATACCAAACACAGTAACAATAAGTCTCAGAATGGAGACATTACTGGGCCCACTCAAGCAAATCGATGAACAACGGGAGGACAGTGCTACAGATTTTGTCTGGATGTGTTCAGTGGTGCTCAAGGCTTTCTCCTTGTTCTGTACACAAGGATCACTCCCAGTGGACTTGGGGGATCATCGGGTGCCAGGGACCAAACTCAGATTGGCCACATGCAAGGCAAGTGCTCTCCCTCCCTGAACTGTTGTCCCATTCCCTATGCCCCAAATCGGGCACATTTTTTCCTTCATTGCCATAGCCCAGAGTCTTTTCCAAATTAAAACGCAAGCAGAGGGGCTGGAGAGACAGGAAAGCAGGGAGGGTCACCCCAAGCCCTGCCGGGAATGACTCCTGAGTGCGGAGACAGGAGCAAAACCTGAGCACCACCAGGCATAGCCCCAAAATAAAACAAAACAAAACACAAACATGCAAGAAAAACAAGCAGAGACCCACAGAAGAATAGGGTTCAGCACGTCTCATTGCTGTGGAGTGCGTGCAATTGGCTACCTGGCATCTGCAGGTTTGTATTTCAAGGTGCTTCTGCCTGCGCTTCCTCTCAGACTCAGATCAAAGAAAATCCAAGGCCGGTGCAGTAGTACAGAGGGTGAGTGTAAAATCTCAGCACGCCGAAGGTTGTGTGTCCACGGGCTCACTGGATGGCACTGTCTCACCGCCCGCGTTCGGTGTTCTTGAGCCGCTGTGTGTGGCTTGGATCGGGACGGCTGTTGGCCAAGGGCAGATGGAAGAAGAAATGAGGGCCAGGCTGGTCGATATCAATATATTTTATGCCAATCCTCTTCACTCCTGTCTCTCCTCTGCCTCCTTCTCTCCTGGGCCCCAATCTGGAACCTTTCTCCTTCTGGCTCTGACTCTGGATCTCTGGAGCCTGAGCTCTCTCGCTTCTGACTCCACTCTCCAAGCTTACAGTCTTAGTTTATATAGAAATCACGTAAGGTGGTGACACAAAGGTGGGTTGAACACTGACAAATCAACAATGAGAGGTAAGACCACTCCTCCAGGAGATTAACTCAAGGATAAAAATTTCATCTAAAGAGATTACTCCAGATTACTAGGAGATCCGCTCAAGGGTGGAATCCTAACAAGGGTGTGTTCTTTCCTCAGCTAGTAATCTACTTAAATAGTTGTAGTAAATCTACTTTTAATATTTCTAGCAATGTCATTCTGTGTGAGCACAGTAAGAGATATAAACATCTCATTATACATTCCGCAGTCCTCAGGCCAGGTTAGTCTTCCTAGCCCCAGCAGGGTCCTAGTCTCCTCGTTACTTACGTTTGGATCATGACAGCATTTGTCCATGATCATGCCCTCAACTTATAGTTGAGTATCGTGGCACTTTGGCTTGGCCCATTTCGATGCCAGGATAGCTCACAGCTTACCCTGGGTCCATTCAGTCAGTCCCTCATTGGGACCCTGCTTTAGGGGTGCTAGGAACTAAAGGCAACTGAGTCAAGAAAGCAGATGCCCAGGAGTAAATATTATTCGGAGTCAATCAACTCTGAAGTTACAAAGCATAATGTTAACTGTCTTCCTGTGTCCATACAGAGAGGACATTGTTTACAATACAAGTTCAGTATCCTTAGATGGGTGTGACCCCATAAACCTAAGCTACCTGAGGAAGGACAAAACAGTGTTATCCTACAGATAAGGAGCTCGCTTTGTACATGGCCGAGCCAGGAGTAAGTCCTGAGCCAGGAGTAAGTCCTACCTCCAGGTGTAGCCCAAAATATTAAAAACAGGGGTTGGAGGGGCTGGAGTGATAGCACAGCGGGTAGGGCATTTGCCTTGCACGTGGCCGACCCAGGTTTGATTCCCAGCATCCCATATGATCACCTGAGCACCGCCAGGAGAAATTCCTGAGTGCAGAACCAGGAGTAATCCCTGTGCAATGCCAAGTGTGACCCAAAAAGCATTAAAGGAAAAAAAACAGAGGTTGGAGCGATAGTACCCCAGAAATAGCTTGCCTTACATGTGGCAATCTGGGTTCAATCCCTGGCACCACATCTTGTCTCACGAGTACTGCTAGAAGTAATTCCTGAGCGCAGATCCAGGAGTAACCCCTGAACATCGCTGGGGATAATGCCCCCTCCCCAAAAAATATCCAAAATAAACAATGGAAGATAGACATGGTTTCTCAGGCCAAATTAAGATCGAGAAGAATAAAATGCACCAGTCAGGACTGGACAATAGTACAACGGGAAGGGTGCTGGCTTTGCACATGGCGAAGCAGGGTTTCATCCCTGGCACCCAAATCCCACCAGGAGTGATCCCTGAGTGCAGCGCCAGGACGAAACTCTGAGCAGAGTCAGATGTAGTCCAAAAATCAATTTAAAAAGAAGAAAGGAAGGAAGGAGGAAGGAAGGAAGGGAGGGAAGGAGGGAGAAAAAAAGGAATGAAGGGAGGAAGGAAGGGAGGAAGAGAGGGAGGGAGGGAGGGAGGGAGGGAGGAAGGGAGGGAGGGAGGGAGGGGGGAAGCAGAGACTCCACCCTGACCCAGAACTGCCGAGGCCCGAACACCAAACCATCAGCCCACATGGCCAGGAGTGAGCCCACCGCCTTTCCCTCTTCTTGCCCCTTGCTTGTCGGGGCAGGATGCAGCAGGCTGTTCAGGGCCTGTGCCCAGGGAATGATTCGCATCCCTCTGAGCTGGATTTCCCTCCCTGGGCTGCCTGGCTCCCAAGCAGGGGGGGGCGGGGGGGGCTGTGCCATCAGCCTGGGGCTGGACTCTGCAGGGCTCTGGGGGTGGCCAGCGCCCTCTGCAGGGTGTCTATACAGTGTCCTGCTGGCTCTCGGCCACCCCCATGCTGCTCTGGCTTCAGCACCTCCTCCTGGGGGTCTCCTGGCGGATGGGGGACTCAGTGGCCGGCACTGGGAAGCTTCTGGGAATGTGCCAAGCTGCTCCTGGCTGCTGGCAGGGGTGAGTCCACCGTGACAGTTTTGGGGAAGCAGGGGGTTCCAGTAGCCCACAGATGTGGGAAGGGCACATCTGGAGAGTGGGAAGAAGTGACTGCCAGGCTAGCAGCCTGGTCAGAGGCTGGGGTGAATGCTTACAGTCCTGGGGCCCCAAGTGCGGGCAGCCAGGCGGACGTGTCTCCCTCTGGCCTCGTCGCTGTACCCTGAACTGTGCCCTCTCTCGCTCACAGCCCTGGCCATGGGGTGCCCTCTTATCCCTCACCTGATAGCCAAGGACCTGACACAGGTTGCGGGAATAGAGCTTCTCCCGCTGCTCAGCTGTCACAGTACCTGGGCCTTGGCTGAGAGCCACGGCCACACCAGACTTCCAGAAAACTTTCTCCCAAAGTCCACAGAAGGCAAAGGGCAGGGAAGGTACCCACCTATGTCCCAGGATTCCTGGCAGTGCCTCTCCCTGCCTCCCTCCCCCACCCAAGGCTCAACCCTGACCCTTCCCCCGGGCTCTAGCAGTGGCGGTCTCGCGCACCAGAGAAGGGCACACAATTGGACAACAGCCCAGCCTTTCGGAAAAACAATACGGACACCTGAAAACAAAGAACTGACTTTTCAGGGGCCCCAGTGATAGCAGAGTCGGGAGGACGCTTGCTTTGCACTCGGCTGACCAGGGTTTGATCCCAGAACCACATATCGTCCCTGAGCAAAGCCGGGAATAAATCCTGAGCACAGCTGGTTGTGGCCCCCAAATAGCGGGGGTGGGGACCCGGGGTGCACGGCCTCCCCACCCAGCCTCTGCTCCATGGCCACAGCCCAGACACATCTGCCCGCTCCCCAAGGCCCACAAATGGGCTGGCACATCCTTGGTCTGAAGGACGTTCCCAGGCCTGCCTGCGGTGTGGGTTCCAGGCGAGGAACCATCCTCACATACCAGCCAACCCGGGTATATCTGCAGTCGAGCCGGCCACGGAGTTCCCAGCCAGCTGGAGCACGGTCAGCCTGCACAGTTGCCCGGCCTAGCTCTCAGGAACGTGTGGTCCCTGACGTGGTTCCATGGGAACAGCTTTGAAAGGGAGTGTTGCATGTGTACACATGTGCATTGCATGTGTGTGTGCACTCACTGCATGTGTGCAGACATGTGCAGTGTATGTATACTGCCTGTGTCTATTGTGTGTGTATTGCATTGTGTGTGCTATGTGTCTATTGCATGTGTGCGTGTATGTCCTTTGCATACACATGCGCATTTCGTGTCTACAGCATGTGTGCATCATGTATGCATGTCTAGTGCGTGTGTGTGCGTGTGTGTGTGTGTGCACATGTGCTGTACTTTGGCTATCTGGCTGAGGGCAATTTCTTTTTTTTTCTTCTTTTTTTGTAGGAGTACTGCTATTTATTCTGATTAGCTGATTGAATTGTGCATGAACTCCACCTTACTTTTTTTTCTTTTTCCATTTTTTATAATTTTATTTATTGAATCACCATGAGAGCAGTTACAAAGCTTTTGGGTCTAAGTCTCAGTCATACAATGAAATACCCGTACCTTCACCAGTGCCCATTCTCCACCACCAAAAATCCCAGTATACCCCCATCCCACACCCTCCCCCTGCCCGTGGGGCAGATGATTTCTACATTACTCTCTCTCTACTTTGATCACATTCACTATTTCAACACCAGACCCACCATTATTTAAGATTTTACCCCAACACTCAGATCTGCTGAAAAGGCAACAATAGACAATTTGTGTTCTATTGCTGGTTATGAATAACATATGATGTCGTGTGGCTGCAGTAGGGCCATGTGGTTTTGAAGTTCTGAAATTTTAACACTTAAATCTGGAGGGATTTCTGCCAAAAGCCACTGAGTTTAGAGATCTGCTCCTGAGTCTCTGGGATCATGGCCGTTGAGCAGCTTGATGAGGAGCCAAAGAGGTCATTCGTGGACAATGACTTGGGGTCTCATTGGGGTGGGGAAGACAGGCCCGGCTCCACCTCCCCCCCATCCCGTGAGACCCAACAAGTTTCGTCACTGCGGGCCCAAGCCTGACTGTCCAATGGCCTCTGGAGGATGACAGCCACCAAGTCACCAAGAGGGAGCAGGTGGAGGGACAGCACCCATTCCCCCTTGGGGTGGCCCGGTGACAGTAACCTACTGCGGGGTCCGGACACATTTCTGACAAAAGCCGCTGGGTTTCGAGATCTGTTTCTGAGTCTCTCGGATCAAGGCCGTTGAGCAGCTTGATGAGGAGCCAGAGAGGCCGTTTGTGGGCAATGACTTGGGGTCTCGTTAGGGTGGGGAGGACAGGCCCGGCTCCACCTCCCCCCCCCCATCCCGTGAGACCCAACAAGTTTCGTCACTGCGGGCCCAAGCCTGACTGTCCAATGGCCTCTGGAGGATGACAGCCACCAAGTTGCCAAGAGGGAGCAGGCAGAGGGACAACACCCTTTCCTCCCTGGGGTG
This sequence comes from Sorex fumeus, assembly GCF_029834395.1. NCBI lineage: Eukaryota > Metazoa > Chordata > Mammalia > Eulipotyphla > Soricidae > Sorex > Sorex fumeus. Next base: position 284,689 of record NW_026606121.1, read on the forward strand.
GCCCAGCGACAGTAACGTACTGTGGAGTCCGGATTTATTTCTGCCAAAAGCCACTGGGTTTTGAGATTTGTTTCTGAGTCTCTGGGATCATGGCCATTAAGCAGCTTGATCAGGAGCCAGAGAGGCCATTCGTGGGCGATGACTTGGGGTCTCGTTGGGGTGGGAAGGACAAGCCCGGCTCCACCCTCATCCCGTGAGGCCCTGTGTGTCTCGTCACTGGGGGCCCAAATGTGACTATCCAGTGGCCTCAGACGGATGGCGGCCACTGGGCCGCCATGAGGAGTAGGCCAAGGCACGAAACCTATTCCCACCTGGGTTGGCCCAGCCCCGGTAACCTACTGCAGAGACCAGACGCATTTCTACCTAAAGCCACTGGGTTCTGAGATTCGTTTCTGAGTCTCTGGGATCATGTCCATTAAGCAGTTCAATCAGGGACCAAAGAGGCCTTGCCTCCAATTATATAGCTGAGCCGGAGGTGGTTTGTGGGTGTGTTTCCCACATACCTAACTTTTGGCCGTGGAGCGATAGCACAGCGGGTAGGGCGTTTGCCTTACACGCGGCCAACATGGCCGACCCGAGTTCGATTCCTCCGCCCCTCTCGGAGAGCCCGGCAAGCTACCGAGAGTATTCGATATGCCAGACACAGTAACAACAAAGACTCCAATGGAGACGTTACTGGGCCCGCTCGAGCAAATCGACGATCAACGGGAGGGCCTTTATCTTTTACTTTCTTGGTAAACTTTGCCCCAAGATTTTGGGGTCTGGCCAAAGGCACAGCAGCAATTATGGGGTATCTGGAAGTCTGAAGGCGCCATGAAGCTGCTGATGCACTCGCCTCACAGGTACAGATTGACCTGCTGGCGGCACCATACCCCACGCTGAGGGCAATTTCAACAGTTAAGGTCTCTATAAAATGATTGCAGTTCAGATGATAAAGTAGTCATTACAAATGAACTTTTATTTATGAATTTTCTGATAATTCCATCTTCCATTCCTTTAACTGTTGTGGTAACAGGTAATATAAAAGTAATTTATTTTACACCTGGGGACACTGGTGGAGGGACCGTGATACCAGTGATGGGACTGGTGCTGGAACCTTGTATGCCTGAAACAACTCTATTATGCATAACTTTGTAAACTATGGTATCTTAATAAAAGTCATTACTTTGTGGGGCCCACACCCGGTGATGATCAGGTTTTACTCCTGACTCTGCACTTAGGGATCATTCTTGGCAGGGCTAGCGGAGGACCATAGGTAGTGCCAGGAATAATACATGGGCCAACCACGTGCAAAGCAAGAGCCCTACCCAGTGTGTAATCGCTCCAGCCCAATCAAAATCAATTTTAAAAGGAATTTTGATTTGGCTGGTGATCAAACTTTGATTGCTCAAGTCAAAACCTTCCCAGTAAGTTTCCTTGTTCGCTAAAACTGTTTCTCATTGAGGCAGGAGGAGCATGAGGGAGCCCCTGGGTCCAGCCCCTGCAATACATGGGTTCCCCAGCAGCGGTGGCGCGAGTGTCCTTCCCTGCCCCTAAAAGGACACCTGCTCACTCCACTCTGGATCTGACTCTCCTGGCCCCCTGCCCAAGGGGGGTCAGCTTTAAAATGCACTTAGAGTACCAGCTTTGAGCCCAACACTTTCCTGCCATCTTCCCGTACGTCCCTGCCCCAGTTGCTCCCAGTTAGGGAACTGGAAAGGGGGGGTCCTCCTAAGTGTCCCCCCAGACACACCCACCTCTCCTGCTGTGTGATCTCCCGAGCACTTTCCTTACTGGGTTCTCAACAGTAGCCCCTGTTCGCAGATCTGAGCTCTAGCTCCTGCAGTGACACCGACATCCTCTGCCCAGCTGAGTGCCAGGGTGCCTCTGCCCCTGAGACACGCCAGGGCTCCCACCTTCACCAGGACCCCATGTCCAGTGCAGCCCACAATCAGTAGCAGCCTCTGAGGTTACCAGCGCACCTTGATCACTCGCTTCCCATGACGCATGCTGCATCGCATATCACTCACATGTGATAAGCCCCGATCACGGGGTCCATGAGCGCGGGGGAAGTTGGTCCACACCACCACCAGGGCCTTTCCCGGAGAGAAACCCCTCCAGCACAGTGATGGAAAGGGCCGCTCCAGCCTCCCGGAGGTGAACCAGCGCTCCCTGTTGGTGTCTGTGTGTGTTGGTGTCACACCACGAATAAAGTTTGGAAGCTTGGGGTCACCCAAAGTGCTGTGGGACCACGAGGTGCTGGGGACTGACCCCCAGATGCAAAGCCTGCACTCAACGCCTTTAACTTAATGTTTCCTGAACACTTGGCTCTCATAAGAGCAATTGTTTTTGTTGTGTTTTGTTTGGAGGCAACACATGGCTGTGCTCAGGGTTTACTCCTGGCTCTGTGCTCAGGGATCACTCCTGGTGGGCTCAGGGAACCACATGGGGTGGCAGGGATCGAACCTAGGTCAGCTGCATGCAAGGCAAGCGTCCTCCCCACTGTACTCTTCCTCGGCTCCAAAAATCAATTTTAGGCCAAGAACTGTTTACCAGCTTGATGTGGTAAGTGCAAATGTGGCCTTTTCGCTCCTTTGCTTTTCTCCTGGGTAACTAAGACCATTCTGAGGAAAAGACAAAGGAGCGTGAGGAGAATGCCCTACAGCAACCTTCATTCCCACACTCTGTTCTGTACCCCACACGGGACCCACCACACCTTTTTGGCTTTACAGGCCCCTAAAAAAGCCAAAGAAACACAAGTTGGCTTGATTTCTGACTTTGTGCTCCCCAATTTGCAAACCTAAGGCTTCTAATAAACAATTGCTTTCTCTTAGCCTCCTGGGGGTTATCTTGGTGGACAAACTTTGGGACCGGGGCAGGTGTCTCTCGTACCTGTCCTAGGAATGGTTCTCCGGGGCTGGAGAGATAGGACAGCCGCGAGGGCGTTTGCCTTCCACACGGCCAACCCTGGCTCCATCCCCGGCAGCCCATATGGTGGCCTGAGCACTGCCAGGAGTGATTCCTGAGTGCGGAGTCAGGAGTAAACCCTGAGCATTGCTGGTCGTGACCCCAAAACAAAACAAAAACATAATTCTTATTCCCACCATCCCCGGTGGCCACGGTGGGCGGCAGCAACGCTCTATCCTGCTCTCCCGATTTCCTGGAGACCAGGCAGACGTCGAGGGAACCTGGCGGCCAGGCGGACCGGAAACCTAGGGCGTGTGAACAGTGAGGCACGCAAATCCAGAAACTGGAAAAAGATGGGTTGAGGAGGGGGTTTACCTCCGCGACGCTCCCCACCCAATCCCATTCCAGCCCCCGAGGCGCAAGTGAAAGCCGGTGGCGCCACCTGGCGGCCACCCCGGAGAGCGACGAGCGGACCGTGCGCGGGCCCCTGCCCTGCGGGTAGATGGGGGGCCGCCGTATGCGCGCGGCCTGGGGAGCAGGAATCTCGCGGTGCAGGGCGGCGCCCTCCCTGGACCCGGGCGCACCCCGCAACTCTCTGCATGCCCCGCCGCCTCGCGCCCCGGGCGGCGGCGCCCTGCAGGGCGCAGCGGGCACCCCGGGGTGGCCGAGGCCGAGGCGGCTTGCGCGCGTGCGCCTGCCCCACGCAGCGCCCCGCACCACCGCGCGCGCGCACGCACGCCCCGACGCTCGCCCCCGCGGGCCGGGCTCCCACGCAGGGGTGCCCCTGGCCACGCAGGCCCTTCGGCGCGGGGCGCGGGTGCGGGCGGCCCGGCGCGCTCTCTCCACGGTACCCCGCCGCCGGCGCGGGGACGACGCCACGGCCTCAGCGGTCCTCTTAGGATGGACACCCCCGGAGAGCGAGACCCGGGGGGCTGCGCGATCCAAGGCCCCTCGGAGCCAACCGGGGGGTCACCGGAACCAGGCCGCTCCCACCTGCCGTCCGCCGCGGCCAATGAGAGCGTGGCCCGGTGATGTCATGGCCCGGCCGGACCCGGGTGACGAAAGCCCCAGGTTGCCCGTCAGGGACCTGGCGCGAACCCATCCACGGGGGTTCCGGAAGTTTCCACTGCAGCGGTGGAGCGCGGTCTCGCCCCGCAGCCCTGCGCTTCCACCGCACCGGCCAGCCCGCTCGGCTGTCCCCAGGTCACCTCTCCCAACCCCGCCGCGCGGGGGTCTCCCCACTCCGCGGGGCCCCCCTGCGTTTCCACTCGGGATCCCATGCGCGCGCCTTCATTCCCACAGGTGCGCCTCGTCCCCAGGAGCGTCCCGCGTCCCCTGCTCCCCGCCAGGGCCCCCCAGCTCCGGCAAAGCGGGGGTCAGTTCCATGCACTTGCACGTGCGCGCCCTGCGGGCCAGCCAGCTGCCGGGAGGTGCCGGGGGATGCTCGCCGCCCGAGGCTGCCGGGATGTCCCCGTGCGTGCGTCCGTCTGGCGCGGTCGGCCACTGCGTCTGTCTGGGGCCGTCGCCCCAGGACGCCCTCCAGCGGCCCGCGTCCGTCTCGCTCGCCTCGGTCCGTCCGTCTGGCCCTGCGGGTGTCTGCGCCGGTCGCGTCTGTCCGTCAGTCGGCGCCACGCCGGGGTCTCTCGGGGCCGGGGCCGGGGAGGGACCGGGGAGGCAGCGGCGGCGGGGAGGGCCGGGGGCGGAGCAGGGGCGGGCGCGGGGCGGGCGGGGGCGCCGTGCGGCCCGCAGGGGGTGTGTGCGGGGGGCCGAGGCGGCGGCTGTCAGAGTCGGCTCAGCCTGCGCCCGGGAACATCGGCCGCGTCCAGCTCCCGGCGCGGCCCGGCCTCAGGTGAGTCTCCCGGCCCGCCCGCCGGGGGATCGGCACCCCCAAACGGGACGCCCCCCGCCGCCCCGCACTCCGCCTTAACTCCTCCCCGGCCGCCGCCGGTCCCACGCCCGCGCCCGGCTCGGCGCCCCGCGGGGGTCGGCCGCCGCCTCGGCTCCCGGATTCCCGGGGGGACCCCTTCCCCTCCACCGTCGCCCCCAAGTCTGGAAGCGCTGGGAGACAGCCCCCTGCTCGGGGCGGTACCCGCTGCCACGCAGGTTGGCGGCGCCCGCTGGGCCAGCCCCTCCCCCCGCCCCGGCCCCGCTCCCCGCGCCCCGGCGCCCCCCCTGCACGCGCCCCTCCCGCGGGGACCCCGCCGTCTCGGTGTGTTGGGAAGGGGAGGCTCAGCGGAAGCCCCGAGTTATAATTAGCCCCACTCGGGTTTCCAAGTTAATCTCCTGCACCTCCACCACCCCCCCCCCCCCCGCTCCGGGCGGCGGGCCTGGGGAGGGGGGACCGCGGGCAGAGGGGGTTGTTCCGACCCGGGGAATTTTGATCCCTTGGCTGGAGATGCCGGAACCCGCAGCAGCAGCTGCTGCCCCAAAATAGCGCCCCCGCCTCTGCCGCGGGGATCTCCGGAGCTCCGGGAACACGGAAAGCCCGACTCACCCTTCAGACCCCTCCGCCATGCCGGGGAGCCCCCCAGACCCCCGCCCCAAGTTCCCGGCTCCTCGACTCGGGGCGGGGAGCGCCGCGCTTCCCTCGGTCTCTGTTGCCCCCCGCAGGCTGCGCGGCGCACCGCAGCGCTGCGCGCACGGGGTACTCGGGGCACCGGGGGGCTTGGGCTGGCGCGCCCCTGCGCCCCGGATCGGCAGGGGCGTGCGTCGTTGACCCGCGTCCGCGGGGAGCCGACGCAGGAAGGTGCGGAGGGGTGGTCGGCAGTGAACTGGGAGGCGCTGGGCGGGGCGCGGAGTCTGCAGGAAGGCAAAACCTGGGGTGCCCTGGGACTGACAGCTCCCACATCCTGATCGCCCCCCACCCCATCCCCCCCAGGGCCCCAGCCCTGGCCCAGGCCAGAGAGGAGAGATTGCGTCTTCACGGCCCGCCGGTCCCGCATCCGTTTCTTCAGACAGACAGGGCCCCGCCCCTGACGTGGTCACTGGACATCAGCCTTTGCCCAACCCCGTGACCCCAGCCAGGGAAGGAGGTGAGGGCCGGCCCGTGGGCACAGGAGCAGATGGAACGCTGGGAAGGTCCCGTGGGTGTTCTGTCGTGTGCCCGGTGGGGTGGGGGTGCCCCCGCCTCCCTTCTGGCTCTCTCTGGCTGTGTCCTTGTCTGCTGCGGCCCTCGCTGCCCGCTCTCCTTGCTGCCAGCCCGCCCCACCTCCCCTGCACCTCTCTGATAACCCCCGGGTAGGAGTGCCACCTAATCTCACCAAGACTGCCTCCCTCTGTCTCTGTCTCTCTGTCTGTCTCTCTCTCTCACTCTCTCTCTGCCCCCCAGACACCCTCCTGCCCCCCAGAAGCCATGAGGCCCGCATCCCTTCAGGCCTCTCCGTTCCTCCTCCTCCTCCTCTTCCTCCTGGAAGGAGGGGTGGAGGGCCTGGAGGATCCCGAGCTGCTGGTGACCGTTGGCGGGGGGCGACTGAGAGGCATCCGCCTGATGGCCCCCGGAGGCCCCGTCTCCGCCTTCCTGGGCATCCCCTTTGCTGAGCCACCCGTGGGGCCTCGCCGCTTCCTGCCGCCTGAGCCCAAGCGGCCCTGGTCAGGGGTGCTGAACGCCACAGCCTTCCAAAATGTCTGCTACCAATTCGTGGACAACCAGTACCCTGGCTTCGAGGGCAGCGAGATGTGGAACCCCAACCGGGCATTGAGCGAAGACTGCCTGTACCTCAACGTGTGGACCCCGTCGCCCCGGCCCACGAGCCCAGCTCCCGTCCTCGTCTGGATCTATGGTGGCGGCTTCTACAGCGGCGCCTCCTCACTGGACGTGTATGAGGGCCGCTTCCTAGTCCAGGCTGAGGGCGCCGTGCTGGTGTCCATGAACTACCGGGTGGGCGCCTTCGGCTTCTTGGCCCTGACGGGCAGCCGGGAGGCGCCAGGCAACGTGGGGCTGTTGGATCAGCGGCTGGCACTGCAGTGGATACAGGAGAATGTGGCCGCCTTCGGGGGGGACCCCACATGCGTGACACTGTTTGGGGAGAGCGCGGGCGGCGCCTCGGTGGGTATGCACCTGCTGTCGCCCCCCAGCCGGGGCCTGTTCCACCGGGTGGTGATGCAGAGTGGCACCCCCAATGCGCCCTGGGCCTCAGTGACCCCAGGGGAGGCCCGGCTCAGGGCCACGAAGCTGGCCCGCCTGCTGGGATGTCCCCTCACCGGCACAGGTAGCAACGACACTGAGCTGGTGGCCTGCCTGCGTGCCCAGCCGCCGAAGAAGCTGGTGGACTACGAGTGGCACCTGTTGCCACAGGACAGTGTCTTCCGCTTCTCCTTCGTGCCGGTGTTGGATGGAGACTTCCTCAGTGACACGCCTGAGGCCCTCCTGGAGGCCGGGGACTTCAGTGGCCTGCAGGTGAGCCAGGGCTGTGTGGGAGGGTGGTGGGGGTGGAGCCACTCCCTCTAGGTCCCCTGGTCCCCCCTCACTGCTCCCGGGAACCAACCCCAAAGGGCCATTGCTCCTTTTCCAATGGGGGGAATTAGATGGGGGGCAGTGGTAAACCACAGGGGACCCCGTTTCTGCTCTCTCCATCCCTCCTTGCCTAGTACTTAACTCTTGCTCCCCGAGGGTACAGGGCTGTAACGGTGCCTCTCTCTGGCTTTGTTCTTCTGTTTCTGTCTGTCTGTCTGTCCCTCCCCACCTTGCTGTCCCCTCACCAGGTGCTGGTGGGTGTGGTGAAGGATGAGGGGTCCTATTTTCTGGTTTACGGGGCCCCCGGCTTCAGCAAAGACAACGAGTCGCTCATCAGCCGGGCCCAGTTCCTGTCCGGGGTGCGGGTCGGGGTCCCCCAGGCAAGTGACCTGGCCGCCGAGGCTGTGGTCCTGCAGTACACAGACTGGCTGCACCCCGAAGAGCCCGAGCTCCTGAGGGATGCCCTGAGCGAGGTGGTGGGCGACCACAACGTCGTGTGCCCCCTGGCCCAGGTGGCTGGGCGGCTGGCCGCCCGGGGCGCACGGGTCTATGCCTACCTGTTTGAGCACCGCTCCTCCACGCTCTCCTGGCCCCAGTGGATGGGGGTGCCCCACGGCTACGAGATCGAGTTCGTCTTTGGGCTCCCCCTGAAACCAGGGCTGAACTACACCGCGGAGGAGAAAGACTTGGCCCGGCGGATGATGAGATACTGGGCCAACTTCGCACGCACAGGGTCAGCGGGGACAAAGGCTGGGTTGGGGGGGTGGGAGGAGAGGATGCAGTAGGAACGAGATGAGACAGGCAGCAGACAAGGGCCTGAGAGGACAGACAGGAGGAACTTAGGAGCAAGGCCCGGGGCTGCACTTGACCTATCTAAAAAAAAAAAATCCCACGGTCATGTGGGTGTTGTCCAAAGTAAAAGCCAGATTGGGGTGAAGGGGTGGGGGTGGGGGAATTCCTGACACCCCCACACTCATCTGCACATTGTTGGTAGAAGTATAGTAAGGGTGTAATGACACAGTGTAACCGAGTACTTAAAGAGAGGAGGGAAGCAGGAAGGGGGAGAGGCGAGAGAAAGAGAAGGCTAGAGGCAGGTCGGACTCCTGAAGCTGTTGCGGGGTGCTGGGAAAGAGGGGGTGAAAGAGGTGGGCCTAGCAGGGGCCCAGGGAGGTTAGATCTGGGCATTGCCGCCCCGGGTAGGGCGGAACACCCTGAGCCTTCCCTTGCCTTCCGCAGGAACCCCAATAGTCCTCCGGACCCTAAAGGCTCACAGTGGCCCCGGTACTCGGGGGACACGCAGCAGTACGTGAGCCTGAACCTGCGGCCGCTGGAGCTGCGCCAGGGGCTGCACGCGCAGGCCTGCGCCTTCTGGAACCGCTTCCTCCCCAAGTTACTCAGCGCCACGGGTACGCGGGGTCCAGGCGCCGCGGGAGGAGAGGAGTGGGGGCCGGCTGGGTATGACCCCTCTCTTCTCCCCCGTCCCCAGACACTCAGGGTCCCTGCAGCTGCTCAGACCCCACCGGCGGGGAGGCTGCCCCGAGGCCCCGGCCCGGCCTCCCCATGTCCCTCTGCCTCCTCCTCTCTTGGCTCCTGCGCCTCTGACGAGTGCTCGGTCTGTGGGGCCGGCCCCCCAACACTCAGGGATCTCCAACCCGGCGCCCCCACTCTTGAGACCCTCAAGCGGGAGGGCCAGGAGGGTGGAGGGTGACCAGCGACGACTCAGGGATCCCCACGCCTCTGCTGCTTCAATAGAAATGCCACAACTTTTTAATATTTTTTTATAAATTCATCCCTTGCAGCCTAAACCTGGTGTTGGGGGCTCCGGGTCTGGATAAAAACCCCGGCACAGTGGGGCGATAATCGTCAATCATTTCTCTCTTCTCTTCTCCCCGCCAACCTTGGACCCTCCCGCCTCTGTTCCCTGTCCCCGTCTTCCGGTCGTTGTCTTGTGCTTCTGCTCCCTGTCCCCGTCTTTCCGGTCATGTTCTCGTCCCCCTCCCCCTTCCTGCCGTCCGTGTCCGGCCCCGCCCCTACCCGCATCCTCCCTCTGGTCCTTGGCGTTTTTTCGCCTGATCCTCTCCCCACCCGCCCACGTGTCCTCCGTGCACTCGCCGCCCGCCCGCCCCCGCCTCTGTCCCTGACCTTCCCCGTGCCATCGCCCCGGCCGTAGACACGCTGGACGAGGCGGAGCGCCAGTGGAAGGCCGAGTTCCACCGCTGGAGCTCCTACATGGTGCACTGGAAGAACCAGTTCGACCACTACAGCAAGCAGGACCGCTGCTCAGACCTGTGACCCGGCGGCCGCCTACCCCGGCCCGCCCCCCGCGCTGTACATACTATTTATTATGGGCTGGGATATAATACGAGCCCTCCCCCGCCTCTGCCCGGCCCTCCCCGGGTCGCCCCGTCCTCTGCATGTCTCGGGCCGAGCCCCTCCCCCGCGGTGCCTTCGCCCCTCGGGGCTGCCAATAAACTGTTACACCACCAGAGTGTGCGCGACTCGGAGGGCGGGGACCGAACGCAACGACTCCGCCGTAGAGGATGCGCGCAGAGCCCGGCGCGCCCGCGGAGACCAGCGCGGGTGCAGGACGCGGGCACGTACAGGTGGCCCCGCCCCCCGACCGGCCCCGCGCCTGCGCAGTCGGCGGCCGGCGCGGGGCATTGTGGGAGCCGCCGGAGCCCGCCACTGCCGCCACCTTGGAGCCCCTAAAGGACGTTCACCTCGGCCTGGCCCCGCGCCCCGGCCGCCAGGCACTGCTGTCCGGCCACTATCTCTACTACCACTACGGCTGCGACGGTGTGGACGACCGTGGCTGGGGCTGCGGCTACCGCACCCTGCAGACACTGTGTTCCTGGCCAGCTGGCCAGCCCACGCGGGTGCCCACGCTGGCGGAAGTGCAGGCGGCCCTGGAGGACATGGGCGACAAGCCGCGCGGCTTCCGCGGCTCCCGGGACTGGATCGGCTGCGTGGAGGCCTGCCTCTGCCTTGACTACTTCGGGGGACCCCAGGGGCGCCTATGCCACGTGCCCCGAGGCGCCGGGCTGCGTGGACAGCTGGACTCGCTCTACGCCCACTTCTCTGGAGGTGGGGGGCCCGTGATGGTGGGGGGCGACGCGGATGCCCAGTCCAAGGCCCTGCTGGGTGTGTGCCTGGGGCCCGGCACAGAAGCTTCCGTCCTGGTCCTGGACCCTCACTGCTGGGGGACTCCACAGAGCCCCCATGACCTCCAGACAGCCGGGTGGGTGGGCTGGCGAAATGTCAGCACGACCTTCGACCCCACCTCGTTCTACAACCTGTGTCTGACCAGCCCAAGCCCGGACAGTAAAGGGGCCCATTCCCGGGACTGAGGCTCACTGCGGTCCCCCACGTTCCACCCCACGTCCCTTTTCCGGGGAACAGGCCCAGCCTTCGGTGACAATAAAGCGAGAGGTCCCCGCTATCCCCGCCTGGCCCATCTTTGGGGGGCGGGGCGCGGGGCTCCTGGCAGTCCCCGTGGAAGTGCATTTATTGGCAGTAGGGCTGAACGTACAAAAACTCTGAGCTGGCTGGTGCACGGCAGTCACAGCACAGAGACCGGGAGTGAGACGCCAGGCGCTCAGAAGAAGTCCACGTCATCTGGAGCGTCCAGGTCACGGTATTCCACAATGGCCCGTGGGTCCCCACGAACCATCCTGTGGTGAGCCGAGAGGTAAGAAGGGATGAGCTGAGGGTCCACAGACGAGCAGAGGGCAGGAAAGCCCGGCCACCTTGGCTCCTCACCTGTTGCGAGGCTTGCCGGGATAGCCTCCCTGGCCTCGGAAGGCATCGTAGTTGCCTCGGCCAGCGCCGTAGGGGCCGTGCGGGTACGGAGGCCCTCCTGTGGGGACTGCGGGGCGGACACCACCAGCTACAAAGACCATCGGGGCTGTGGTGAGGAACCACCTCAGCCATCTGCGCTGCCCATCCCCCCCCCAACCCTCACCTCCTGCCCTTTCAAACCCCCTCCAAGACTTACCTCCGTAGCCCAAGATGGGGGGCCGCGGCTGACCATAAGGCATGAGCCCCTGCGGAGTCTGGTGTGGGTAAGGGAGTCCTGGAGTCAGGCCTGGGGGGAGTACAACAGGAAAAGGAACGTGAATTACTGCGTGGGGAGCAGGACCAGAGACAGAACGGGGTTGTGACGCTCGCTTTGCATGCAGACTACCCTAGTTCGATTCCCAGTACTACAAGGTCCCTGAGCATCCCTGGCAGGGTTGTAAGACCCAACCATACCCCACCCCTAAAAACACCTTCCTAGAGCTGTCCTCAACCTAAGAAACATGGGATGCTTTAGGGGGGGGGTGGCACGGGGCAAGCCCCCATGGATCGTATCTTACTCTGGGCAGGACCGGGAGGCTGGGCAGGCTTGATCTCAGGCAGAGCTGGGCGCTTGGCGTCAGTGAGGAAGTTGTTGAAGAACGCCACCTCCTTCTTTACCTCCTCAATTTTCTCAGCATGCTTGTTGAAGATGTGCTTGCGCACAAACTCGGGGCCCTGATGGGGGTAGAGAGGGTGAGAGCCCTGCGCCGAGTGTGGGATCCACAGACCACCGCACCCTGCCAGCCTGCCTCTCAACATCTCAGACCTTGAATTTCTTGCCACTGAGAGGGCAGAGCCACTTATCCTTGCCCAGCTCCTGAGTGTTAGAGGTGACGAACTTCTCCACTTCCTGTTCAGGGTCTTTTCGCCCCATCTTCTGGGCCTCCTCCTCAGACAGGGACTCCCGCACACTCAGCAGGGGTGTCAGCTTCTCCTCAAATGTCTTCTGCCACTCGAGCACTGTGGTTTGGGGACACATAGGCCTTGGAGCAGGGAGCCAAAAGGGGACTCGAGTTGTGCCCGGCCGCCAGAGCTATGGGGTCGGGAGGCACGCACCTTCGCCGTGACTGATGCGGTTGGGGGGCATGGGCCCGCGCACGTGGATGATACCGCAGCGGTTAGGCATCTCGTCCTCGTTGGGGTATTCACAGGTGTTGTAGTAGTCCAGCGAGTGGACGATACGCAGGTACAGGAGTAGTTTGTCCAAGACCTGAGAGTACAAACAGCGGAGTCGGTCCCTGGCCCTGCAGTCAACCCCCTGGAGCCTGGTCTGCCTGCCTGCTGGCACCCACGAGCACCTTGATCAGTTTCTCATCCCTCTCCACATTGATCTCGGCAGGGTTCCCCTCCTTGGGCGGCTCCTCCGGAGGCGCCCCTCCACTGCTCCCCAGCAGCTCCTCCTCCTCGGCGCTCACTTCCTCAATCAGGTAGTCGGTAATATTCTTCAGGATGGGGTTCTGCGAAGGCAGGCTCTGGGGAAAGAGTGAGCAGAGCAGTGTGGTGAGGGATGGGCTCGGGCCACTGGCAAGGGAGGACCCAGCAGGGGCCCTGGGGCAGCACTGACCGCTGGCAGAGGTGGCGTGCCGGGCTCCGTTGCCCAGAGCTGGGTCCTGTCGTCCAGCGTGTGGATCAGTTTCGCCGCCAACTTGATGTCATTGCGCACGATCTGCTTGTGCTGGGTGATGCCGTTGATGTTCCTCACTCGGCGCGTCAGGTCTCTGTTCACCCCGGGGCTCAGCTCACACTCCCGGAGCTGGAAGCAGCAGGGCACTCAGCTCCTCTGGCTGCACCGAGCTAAAGGGGCCAGGTCCCTCCTCCCCCCCTCCCGCACTCACGCGGATATTCTGCAGATTCCAGCAAATCTCCTTAATGTTCACGCTGCGGTCAAAGGTCACCCAGCCACGGCGGAAAAATCTGGACAAGGAAGGATCGTGAGTGCTGTGGTGTGTGGCCGGCACTGGCCTCTGCACCTCGGGCTCTGCTTCCCCAACTGCTCACCTCCTCTCAGGCTGCGGCTCCGAGAGGGCCACGCGCATAAAGCCTGGGTATCTCTTACAGAGCTGAGAAACAGAAGCAAAGAGATTTAGACTTAGAGATTTGAGGTTCCACCTTCCCCCAGCGGTCTGGGTGTCAGCCCCCCGCCCCCGTTCCCCACTCACGGAGATAATCTCGGCCCGGGAGATGTTGGGGGCGATGTTGCGCATGAACAGGGAGCAGGTCTTGTGCAGGGGCCTGGGCTTACACTCCAGCCCGGGCCCATCCTTGGCTTTCTCCCGCTCTTCCTCCTTGGGCTTCTCCTTCTCCTTCGATGCTTCCTCTGTGCAGGTGGCAGAAGGGAACTGGGGATATGTGTGTGCCCAGAAGGCCCACACCACCCTCTCCACGCTAGGGGGCAGGCTGACCACACACATTAGATGATAGGCTAATCCCCGCCCCAACAAACACATACACTAGAAGGCAGGCTAACTTGCTCCCCCCATACACGCATACACAACTCACACTAGAGGGCAGACTAACCACACTCTCACACTAGAGAGCAGGCAAACATACTTGCACACTCTCTCTCCTCCCAAAAAAGCACCCTCCCCACAGCCTCCCGCAAACCTACACTGCCCATACACTCAGGCGAATGGGCCCAGCTAGACTATAGCTAGGGCGATGGCTCAGTGATCAAGCGCAAGGCCCAGGGTCCGAATCCCAGCCCAGCCCCAGCTGCGGCCCCAGCTCAGGCCTACCCGACTCCTCCTTCTCCTCCTCTGCCTGGCCACTCTCTGAGCCCGACTCCGACTCCGACACACTGCCCTCATCAAAGCTGTCATCGCCGCTGTGCTTTCTGTTCCTCTTTTTGCTCTGTGAAGCAACATGTCTGGTAAGTGGCCAGCCCAGACCCCCACTGACACCCACCGGGCACATGCAGCAGTGCCCACCTTTTTGGCCTCCTTCTCCGAGTCCTCTTTCTTCTCTTCCTTTTCCCCTTCACCCTCCGACTTCTTGGTCTTGTCTTCATTGGAACTGTCATTCTCGGCCTAGGGACAGAGCTGCGTCGACACCTCTCTCTCTCGGCCCCCAAGCACCCCCAGGTCCAGCTCCCAGGGCCTGTGCTGACCTGTTTGCCCTCTTCTTTCTTGTCCTCCTTGTCATTGGCCTTGCGTTCTGCATCCCCCAGGCCTGGGCCAGCCCGGCCTTCCTCTTTCTTGCTGGGGTCCCCAGGCTTTCCTGCCTGCTCCTCCTCCTCCTCCTGCTCCAGGATGCGTAGGTCATTTTCTGTCCCTCCTTCCATCTTAATCACAGCTACCAGAAGCAGACAGAGCCATCAGTGCCTAGGTTCTGGCCCTCCACGGCTGTCCCCCACCACCCCCACAACCCCCGGACGCACCGGCATCCAGCATCTTGACGATAGCGTCAGCTTTGTCGATGTCCAGGAGGAGGTTATCGAACCAGCCTGTCTCCATGAGGGACAGGAAGACCCTCAGGCGGTTCTGCAGGGCCCCCCGAGCCTCCTGTCTTCTCTTCCCCACCTCATCTGGGTGGTACTTAGACCGGAACCTGCAGGGCAAAGGGGAAGGCAGAGACAGTCACAGGGGTCAGCGCCAGGACATGGGGCGGGGCCCAGGCAAGTCAGGGCAGTGCCCGTCCTCTCACACCCACGTGGGCCATCGGTGCACAGCTAGGGGAGGGGGTGCACTGTGACCACCCCCCACCCTCCGAAGGAGCCAGAGGTTGTTGCTCTGACAAGACTCGGGGAGAACCAGAGACTGAGCGGCTGGGCTGGGGAGGGCTGTGACCAGAGGAGACCATGGTGGCAGCAGCAGGGCCGCGCCCCAGAGCTCCCAAGGGGAGAGCTGAGGAACGGGGAGGCCCCAAGCATCGCCCTCTCCTGCCCCAGGAGCACTCCCACCAGCTCCCGCCATCCCTCGGTGGCAGACAGAGGGACACCTGAAGTGCGCCAGAGAGGAAAGGCCAACCGAGGAAGGACAACGCGGTTCTCCCCCAGGGAAGAGAAGCAGGTGGTGAAGCAAAGGGAGACCCAGAAATGCCCGGGTGCCCACAGGCACTGCCCACAGGGGACAGAAGGGAGAGAGGGAGGAGAGCAGGGAGAAGAAAACACTTAAAGGAGGGCCTGGCAGGAAAGACAGGAACCAGGAGCAAGAGGGAGAGTATGAGAAAGCCCCAGAGTGGGAAACCAAAGGGGGAATCAGAGCAGACACAAGGAGAAAGTGAGGGGTCAGGAGTGTGGGACAGGGATGGAGGGGGACAGAGAGGGAGGGACAGGAAGGCTGGCAAAGACGACACTGGGAAGGTGGGGAGAGGGCAGCAGAGGACGGAAGAACCACAGGTCGAGGAGGAAAGGAAAGCCGCAGGCATCACCTCCAGGATCTTTACCTTGGCCGCTTGGTCAAACAGAGCTCAAGATTTAACTAGCCGCGCCCAGGGCCCACGCTGGCTGGTGGGCCACCGGCTGGCTCCTGGCTGGGGCGCCCGGCCCAGAGGCCCCAGCCCCGCGGGAGTCCGCGGGGGGGCCCTGACTGACTAGCTGCCTGAGCGATCACATTCAGCTAGACCACTGCATTGTGCACAGCGGTGCCCTGCCTGTCTGCCTGGCCGGGCAGCGCGGCTCAGCCCAGGGCTCATGTTTGGGCTGGGTATGGTGGGGGTGGAGATGGGTTTGCTCCGAGCTCCGTCGATGAGCGGGTGTAGTTCCCAGTTCTGGCTCTTTTCAAGGAGGAGGAGCAGAAAGAGGATGAGGAGGAGGAGCAGGAAGGGGGGAAAAGATGGTTGATTAAAATCAAAACATCCACAAAAAGAAAAAATTAAAATTCTTTTTCTGTCAAACGACCCTGAGAGCTTTGATTTGTCTCGTCTGGATTCACTCGTTGCTTTTGGGAAGACGCCACAGCCACGCCGGGTCCCGGCGACGAGGGATGACGGCGACCCCAGAAGCAGCAAGTGGGGCGCAGCCGGCCTGTGGTCCCCGGGGAACAGGAGGCGCTGGCCAGTGGCCTGCAGAGCCCCACTCGCGGAGGCAGTGGGGAAGGGAGAGAGACCCCTCGGCCGGTGCAGGTGGCCCCCATCCCCCGCCCAGGAGGGGCAGCATGCCGGGAGCAGCAGGTCGCACTCACCACTCCTCGTCCTTGTGCGCCAGGAAGAAATCCTGCATCTGCTGCCGCCGAAAGTCCAGCTTGTAGTCATTGTAGCGCTTCACCGCCTCCGTCTCGTCCACCGAGTCGTCAAGGGAGAGGAGAAACTCCTTGAAGCTCTTCATCACGGGTGGGGGCACACCCAGATCGATCTCGGCGATGCTGCCCAGCCTGCGGACGAGGCGCCCAGCAGCAAGTCTTGGTTGGGGAGGAAGTGGGGGCCCAAGGTCGCCCACTGCCCCCTTCACACTCGGCCCCTAACCAGCTACTCCCAAGCCCACAAAAGCTCCTGTGTCCCTGGCCGTTTTCTGGCTCCCGTCATGAACCCCGAACACCCCCAAGTCGGCCCAACTCCCTTCGACCAAAGACACACAACCCGAGGTCTTTACCTGGCCTGGATGGGCAGAACATGATGCTGCATGATGTGGACATCTGGGTGGCCCCAGGGCTGAGGGGGGCCGTAGGTGGGGCCCCCACCCCCCCCAGCATAGGGCATCTCATAGCCACTGTGGTACGGGTCAGAACTGTGCTCATCCCTGAGAGTGGGGGACACAAGCGTCAAGAGAAGGGCATCACAGCACAAGGACCGCGGCGGGCAGCTAGGCGGCCCCTTCGCTCCCGCCAGTGTTGGCGTCCTGTGGGAGGGCAGGCCCCCACCCGGCAGACCCCAGGCCAACTTACCAGTCTCGCCTCATGCGCTTCTGTGGGGGGCTGAGCTCATGGCGGGGGGGCGAGAAGCGCTCCCGACGGGTGCGGTCATAGTCCCGGTACTCGCCACGGCTGCGGCGCTCACGCCCGCGGTCCCACTCCCTGAAGGGGAAAAATGAGGACTGGAGAGAGTCACACACCCCAACGGGCTGTTCCTTCTCCCACGTAAGAGCCCAAAATCGAGGGGGGGCTTAGGGTGGCACAGCACACACCGAGTGCGTGTAAACCCAGAGCCTGAGCCCAGGACTGCAGCTTAAAAACTAAGGGCCAAAGAGGTAGTTCAGTGAGTAGGGTGCTGGCCTTGCATGCTTCTGACCAGGTGTCAATCCTTGGCACCCCATACGGTCCCCTGAGCCCACCAGGAGTGATCCATGAATGAATGCAGCTGGATGTGGCTCAAAAACAAACCAAAAATAAGTAAATAAACAAAAGCCTAGGAGCTAGGGAGAGCATTCAAAGGCCAGAGCCCTGGGTTCACTCCCTACAGCACTTGGTTCCCAAAGGAGAAGCCAGTCCCGCTCCACAGTCCCTTAGCACACCGGGCTGAGCGTCATTCTTGTTGCCACCCTCACCCACGCTCACCAGCTCTTCCCGGGTCCAGCCTGGCCTCCTCCCTCTCCGTGGCCATCCCTAAGGAGCGGTACAGGCCCCACTGGTGGGGTGCAGACCCCCGCCTCCTGCTCCCTTCCCTGCACCAGCAGGAGGATACCAGGATCCCCTCATCACTAACCTCCCTGTCCTGCCAAGTCTCAACCTCAGGGCTGGAGCGACAGCACACCGAGTCAGGTGCTTGCCTTGCATTTGGCCAACCCAAGTCTGATCTCCAGCACTACAGGATCCCCTGAGCCCGCCAGGAAGAAGCCCTAAGCACCGCCAACTGTGGCCCAAACCAAACCCCCCCACTCCACAAAAGCCTCGACCTCAGACCCTATGCACTGTCCCATCCTGACCACCCCACCACCTCTGCCCCGCCAGCTGTGTGGACCTGCCTCCACCTGTGCCACTTCTGATGGTCAGTCTCTGATGCCAACATTAATCTCTCCCAGCCCTGCCCTTGTTTCACTGCCAATAAACACTCCTCAGAACCAGGACTGAGGCCTTCCTGTCGTCTCCCACCTGTGCACGTTATCAGCCTCCCTCAGCCCTATCCTAACAAAAGCAAGAAAACCCAGGGGAACATAGTACAGTGGGGGGCACTTGTCTTGCATGAGGTCAACCCAGGTTCAATCCCCAGCACCCCATATGATCCCTGAGCAGAGTCAGGAGTAAGCCCTGAGCACTGGGAAAGAAAGGATGAGAAACAGCCCTTTTCTTTTGGGGCCACACCCAGCACTGTGATGCCAGGGACTGAACCCAGGTTGGCTGTGTGGGAGGCCAATGCACCATCCTACTGCGACAGCCCTAAGATGGCTGCATTATTATTTAGTTGAAACCCAACCTGCCATAAGACTTCTTTGAATTGTGAAGACTACAACCTTTTCAAACTGCAAATAACTTTAATACTACTCAAATCTTGACAGGTCATGTGGGGTGGGGGGCACATCCGGCTCTGTGCTCAGGGGTCACTCCCAATGTTCCTCAGGAGAACTTATGGCAAGGAACCGACCCTGGGCTCCTGCATGCCAAGCTCAAGCTGTGCCTCTCCCCAGCCCCAGGAAGGCCCCTATCAGTAAGTGCTCTGTCCTATACAGATCCACTGTTCTGGGGCTGGAGAGTAAGACAGCAGGGGACACGCTGACCTTGCACATGGCTGACCCAAGCCAATCCCAGCATCCAAACAGCTACCTGAGCCCCACCAGGAGTGACTTCTGAGCACATACCCAAGAGTCAGGCCTAAGCACAGCCAGGTGTGGCTCAAAAAATAAACACACAAACCAAGGGCTCGGCTTTGCACTTAGTAGAGGCCTTGCCATAGCCCCATTCTTTCTGGTCAGAAGAATCCGAATCCAGCTCACGTTGGTGAATAGTTTTCCAAAATTTCAGTTTTCACTGGAAAGTTTCACAACCCCTGTAGCCATAAAACTAAAGATTCTTTTAAATAACAAGTTCTCCTATTCTGTTTGCAAGAAAACATCTAACACACACCCTGCTACGAACAGCCGCTGATCTAGAAGCTCCATCCCTTGCAAGCCCACAACGCTTTCCTGCCTGCTCCCCACCACCTGTTCAGCCACCGATGAGACCAGGCAAGACCCAGAGGAACAGTGCGCACTTCAGAGCAGCATGGCTCCATTGGGGACCACAGGGCTCCCTGTGGGCCCCCAGATATTTCAAGGAGCCCACAGGTGAAAATCCTGTCAATGGAGAGTCAACCTGTAGGATGCAAGGTCCACCCCCACACCGCCGAAACAAGCTTGGGAGGGGGCCACACAGGAAAAGGTTGAGCTCACGCCTGGCACACATGCCATGTAAACATGTGGTCACCAGCACAAGCCCCTGCTACCCCATATGCGCCAAGCACACACTGGCAGGTCTGCTATCCATGATGCCCCCCCCCCACCTAAGGGATTTTCAGAGACCCCATGTAGAAAGGGTGCAACTCTGAGCAAGCACCAGGCAAAGAGTGTGAATCGTGGCCGGACAAGCACTGAAGTGGCCCCTGATGAACTCCACAACCCTAATCTGAGTGACTGAGAGAAGAGTGTCCCCCAGTCAGCACAACTGCGGAAGCCCACAATAAGCATCTAGGCTTGGGTGTGCAACCACAACCTCCCACACTGTGTGACCCCTGGCTCTCAGAGCAAGCCTGAGCACAAAATAGAACCAAAAAACTTCTGTCTACCGCTGCAGCTGGGAAGCAGCACTTGCTCGCACAAGGATGACCCGGGTTTGATCCCCAACACCACAGACAGTTAAACCCTGGGTTTCACACATTCAAGGCAAGTGCTCTACAGAGCCATATCCCAGTCCCCACTTGGGCCCCCAGAATTTTAGATTGTTTATTGCTACTCCAAGGCAGCACCAGTGTCACTAGCCACTGCTCCACACCATAGATGAGTATTCACTCTAAAAAGAGCCACAACCAGGCCGGAGAGAAGGTATAGCACGTAGGGTGCATGCCTTTGCACAGATAGTCTGATTGATCCCCAGCCAGGCATATGACCCCCGCCTCCCCCCCCCAGTTCTGCCAGGAGTGATCCCTGGGAACCATGGAGAGTCACCCCCCACACACACACGAAAAAAAGCCACCAAGGTTCTGTGGACCCACGACCCTAAACAAACAGTATGTGCTGTTGTACCCTCAACTCAAAATACTGGCTCCCGCTGTGTTCAGGAAAATCACTCATTGCCCCACACCCCTGACGCCCCAGGCCCTGCTCCAATCAGAGAAACACTTTGGAATCCTGTTTTTGGTTGTTTGGGGGTGGAGAGGGGTGTCACACAAGCCAGAACACTCCTGCAGGGGTAGAACCCAAGCCAACCGCATAAACCCATGAACCCATGAAGCTCTGCCCTGTGCCTAGGATAATAGATTTTTTTTTTCTTTCCTTGGAAACCCCAAGGAGAGGCCAGTACCAGTCTCCACAATGCTGAGACGGCCTGACTGCAGGAGGACCCACTAAAAACAGGGACCCAAGGGACACGCCCATCACAGCAAGATGCCCAGGCATCTTCCTGGAACCTGGTTCATCCGCAAGTGCAAGAGCCAGTTATGATGCCTCTCGCACAAAACCTTCGTAAAGGTGTTCTTACTCCCACTTCTTTCTCAAACCACCTCAAGGGCTTCTTAACCCAAGCACGAGGCCTGAACGCTCACTGGGAACTCAAAACGAATCAAAGACGGCCGGAGAGATAACACAGGAGCCTAGAACCGGGAGGGCGCTCGCCTTGCACACGCGTCCGATCCGGGTTCGATCCCCGGCATCCAGGGGATCACACTGCCAGGAGTGATTCCCGAGTGCAGAGCCGAGAGTAAACCGGATGTGACCCAAAATTAGACAAAAAGAAAAAACCCAGCCAACCAAGCGGACCAGGCGCGACGCCCGGCACGGTCGGGAGTGACCACCGCCCCGAGAGCACCAAGGCACACCAAGCAACCTAATCAAGCCCACACCATCCACGCTCTTCCCCAGGAAGCGAGTTACCAGGAAAGGCCGGCGGGGAAGGGTCCGCCCGCGTCCGCACGGCGCCCCTCGCGCGTTGACGAGGCTGCACCGACCTCCGGGACGTGCAGGGCCCCGGCAGCACCGCGCACATCCCGGCGGCGGCCGCGGGCAGCCCCCTCTCCGGGCGGTGGTCACCGGACGCCCGTAGCCCCCCACCCGCCCCGCCCCGCCCCCAGCCCGGGACCCGCACGCGGCGGTCGCGCGGGAGACACAGCCGCGGCGGCGAGCGCGCGCGCGCGGCGGGGCCGAGGCGCGCCTGACAGAAAGCGCGCTCGCACCGGTCGTTCCAGTCGTCCCCCCGACGTCTCTCGTCCCGCTCCCGGGAACGGTCGTAGTCGCTGCGCTCCCGCCGGAACTTGTCCCTGCGCCGCCGGTCGTACTCGTCGTCGCTGTCCCCCATGGCGCGGCGTGCGGAGCCTGCAGAGCGCGCGGGGGGGAAACAACCGGGTGCGGGACAATGAGCGGCGGCGGCGCGACCCCCGCGAGGGGCCCGCCCCGCTTCCCCAGCGTCCGGCCCGGCGGGCCCCGCAGCCCGGCCCCTCCCCCACCTGGAAGCGGTGGCGGCCGTTAGCCTCGCGCCGGGGCCGGCGGGTTTACCCGGCCACCTGGGCCCGCCCCTCGCCGCGGGCGGGCGGGCGCGCGACGACGACGACGGCGACGGCGACCGGGGGACGAGGGAGACGCGGGGCTCTCAAGCGGACGCCGAGGAAGCGGCAGCGGCGGCCACCGGCGGGCTGCGCGCGCCACTCGCGCCGCGCCTGCGCCCCGCGCGCCACGACGCCGCGAGCCCGCCGCCACTCGCGCCCGCGCGCGGCCTGCGCCCCAGAGAAGCGCCGAGCGAAGAGGCAGCCGGGCCCGGGGCACGACGGGAAGGGGCGGGGCCGGCCAAGTCTCGCGAGCCCTCCGGGGCGAGAACGGCGCGCGCCCCGGCAAGTACGGAAGCCGGGTTGGGCCTCGCGCCCGCTTCTAAAACTGGGGTGGGGGGAGTACGCGGGGCGCGAGGGGCGCGTCTCCGGGCCGGGCTTCCGGGTCTGGGCCCCCACGCGGTGTCGGCACCCGCTCGCCTGCGGTCACGGTGCCCGGGCAGCCCCGCAGCGGGCGCTCCCTGGACCTCGGGGAGGGCTGGCAGTGTCGCCCCTCTCGGCGACAGGGCAGGGGCAGGGGCAGCGCGGGCGTCCCAGGCGACGCAGCAACCATTTTAAAGCATCTCCCACCATTTTGTGTGTTCCCACCCGGAGAAGCGGCCGTCATTGGTTCCCGGCCAGAGCCCGGGGTCTCTGCCTTTCCGCAGGGACAGCCCGCTCCGAAGGAAAACGGGGAATGTCGGGTCGTAGCCCCCGCCTGAGCTTTGGGGGGTAGGGGGGATGGAGGCCAGGCTGAGGCCCCTGCTGACGACGGACAGGGTTTGTCTTTCCCCAGATGAAGCGCAGCAGCACCTCGGCGCTAACACCGGCTCCTCCGGTGAAGTGCACGTGAAGCAGGCTCAGGAACAGCAAAAGTCGGGCTGGAAAAGGCCCAAGGGGCTGCAGCCTCCTCACCCCCATCACCAAAAAATGAAAAGGAACCCGGAAGGGAGCTCAGATAGAGCCTACCGCCCTCCGAATGCCCTGGATTGGAACTGCAAATAAGAAAATAGGAAAGGGGCTGGAGCAATAGTTAGGTGGGTGGGATGTTTCATCCCCATCAACCAATATTTTATCCCCAGCAACACATATGGCCCCAGAGCACCACCAGGAGTGATCCCTGAAACCCCTGGATGTGGCCCAAAAACCTAATAATGAGAGGCCATAGGGATAGTGTAGCAGGTAAGATGCCTTGCTGACCCGTTGGGTCTCGAGGACCACACACTGTCACTGTCACTGTCACTGTCCTCCCGTTGATCATCGATTTGTCTTTTGGGCTGTCCAATACTCAGGACTCACTCCTGATGAGATGGTCCTCACACAGGGTCCCCCTAAATCTCATCAGGAGTGAGTCCTGAGTATGGGACAGCCCAAAAGACAAAAAATAATACAGAGAATAGAAAGTGCTGCCCCCACCCCAAACTGCAATGTAGTGTCCCACCAGTGGGTCAAAGACAGCTGCCGGCTTTGCACAAGGGAGCCCCCGCGGGCTGCATGCTGGCTCTGCGTAGGATCAAGATGACCAAGCAGGCTCAAGCGCCAAAACCAAGCATGGGAACACCCAGGGGTGCTGAGTAGGGGGGAGAACTTCCGTGTACACTGGGCCAGGGCTGCGGAAGACTCCGCTTCTCAGTGGTCCCATTTGGGAGCCCGGCAAATCCTGGCAAGTCAGTTCTCTGCTAGAAAAGGTGAACGATCCCCACCGAGCCAGAGTTGGGCTGTGGTGTGAGTCGGACGAGACAAAAGGCGTGACTCTGGAAACTCCCAAGGGGGTTATTATTGTGAGACGAGACAGCGTTTGGAGATGGAGCTGTAAAGGCAGCCGCCGGGAGGGCCGCTGGTGAATCCTCAGCAGTCGGTGGTGACAGTGGCCGAGAGCTCCTGGATGCGCCAGGCACTGCAGGTCTTGCACAGGATGTGCCCGTCCAGCGGGTAGCAGCCCTGGCATTCCCCCTCAGAGGACAACAACAGCCCACACTCCTGTGGGGGGAGAGAGAGAGAGAGAGAGAGACTAAACAGTTCTGCCTCATCCGACACCCCCGACCGGATGAGTCCCCTTTGCCCCTTCACCCACAGCCCCTGACCTCGCACTTGTAACATCCGACATGGAAACTGCGGTCCAGGGCCACAATGCGCACCGTTTCTTCCTGCCCTGGCTCGGGCATAATGGCACCGCCACATACAGAGCACCGTGGGGCAAACTTCCTGGGGCGGAAAAGAATCCAAAAGAGTTGAGCGGGGAGGAGGAAGGGGAGGAAGGAGGAGGCTGGGCTCATGGGGGCAGGGGACGGTAAGGTTCATCCTGTCCCACGACAGGCAGGGCCCGGGCCTGACCTGTGGAAGTCCTCAATGCAGTGGATCTGGCTGGTGGCGTCCACTGTGAAGGGGATCCCATCGAGGCCGCGGTGGCAGACCACACAGGTGAAGCAGCCGGGGTGGTAGGCCTTGCCCATGGCCCGCAGGATCCGGTCCAGGATGGGCTGGGAGCAGGTGGAGCATTTTTCCAGGGTGGCCTGGGGGGTGGAGGGGAAGGAGGTTGGGGGGCTGAGGAGCGCCCTGGCAGCCTGCCCGGCTGTGTCGTTCCCCCAGCATGTGATTGGGCTAAAAGTCACCTCGAAGTGGTTCCTGTCCCTCATCCTGTCCACTTTCGGTCTAACATTTCTCAACGACCCCACCTCCACTTTTTACTGCTGCGCCACGCCCAGCTGCGCCCAGGGCTTGCTCTGAGCTTAGGGTACCGTTTGCAGCACCGGAGGAACACTGGGGTGGGCCACACGCAAGGCAAGCGCATCTCTGGGGCCCTTCAGCGCCCCCCGGTGTGTGTCAGCGCTCATGTCCCCGCCGGGAAGGCGCAGCTACCTCTCTGGGGTCTGGACACGCCCCCCCTCCCCCACGCAAGCCGGCCTCCCCCTTGGTCCGCAGCCCCCTCCCCACTCACCACATAGCAGTGCTCGCAGTACGCCCTCCTCTCCACGGCATAGAAGTGTTGGCCCCGCAGCTGCGCCCCACACGTGGCGCACACGAAGCAACCGACGTGGAAGACGCGGTCCAGGGCCACCACTCCGGCCCCATCCCCGACCACGTCCTCTCCGCAGCCGCCACACCGGCCTGCGGACCAGCAGGGGCAGGGTCAGCGTGCACAGCACCCCGCCCCTCCTCCCCTCTGCCCGCGGCTCTGCTCACCGAAGTACTCGCCGCTGGGAGGGTGGTTCATGTCCTGCACCAGCTTCTTGGTCAGCCGCTCCAGCTCCAACTCGGGCGGCTGATTCAAGGGACCCTGCAAGGCGGGGACCCATTACCCACAAGCCTCGGCTGAGGCCGTCTTGGCCCCGGGCCCGGGCGCCACTATCTGTAGGGACCCCCACACCCCAGTGCCCGGGGCTCACCTGGGACCCGTAGCCGCTGCTCCTTCCAGGGCCAGTGACCACGGCTGTGTCCTCTTTGACCCCCGGGCCTGGCTCCCTGCGGCTCCTATTATAGCCAGCCCCCCAGACTTCACCCCGGCCTGAGAGCGGAAAGTGGGGGCCCGGGAGGGGCCCGGCGGCCTGAGAGGCCCCCCGCCTGGGGGGGCCACAGCCTCGCACGGGCTGCGCCACCTTGACCTGCACGGGAAAGGCGGGCCCAGCGGGGGTGCTGGCCGTGGTGTAGGAGGCTGGAGTGGGGCCCCCGTAGGGACACGTGGGGAGCAGCGGGGGAGGAGGGGCCCCTCCATTCAACTTTAGGGGGCAGGCGCCTGGGCGGTAGGCAGGGGGCTGCGGGGGCTCATATGCCTGTGAAGGAAAGCAGACGGGGTGGGAGCTGAGTCAACCCCCAACACCCCTCTAGGTCCCCCCAACCCCCAAAGAAAACTGGGGTTGACAGGGTCCTGCCCCTCACTGAGTCAGCTTTGGACCCAGCTGTTCCCCCTACCCCGCTCTCCAACCCTGGCCTTGCAGGGAGGATGGGGTGCGGGGAGAGACCAGGCCGACTGGGGCTCACCTGTCGCTCTGGCCGCCGTCCTGGGTGGCCACGACCCCCGTCCAGCTCGGCCAACATGCTGGTAAGCGAATCAATCTCGGCATCCAGACTTCCGGGACACAAGCCCCCTCTGTCTGGTGGCAGCCCCTGAGGTGGGGGGGGGGGGTGCAAGCGCAATGTAACCCTCACACCTTCACTCTGGCCCCGCTGACCCCCTCCTGCCCGCCCCTCCGGTTCTCACCTGCGAGCGCTGGGGTGTTCCATGGCACCCCACCCAGGCCAGCCCCCGCTCCTCCGGACCCCCGGGGACCTGGTAGCACTGCTCAGACGGAAGGGGGCAAAAACTGACCCTGGGGTGGGGCTGGAGTGCTGGGGGGGAGGGAAAAGAGCAGAGGTGGGGCTTGGGAAGATGAGGGTGACATTTGGGGACACCACCCTCGAGTCCCAGGAGGGGGCTGGCGGGCAGGGGCGGCGCCTGGGCGATGGGCCCCGGGGGTGGCACCACGGGGGCGCCTTACCTGCTCCGTGGGCCGGCGGGGGCCCCGGGGCGCCCCGGGCGAGTGCTCTCCCGTGGAGGGCCCTGGCGGGCTCCGGCTGCTTCGGGGGGAGCCAGGTGGGACCCGACATGGCCAGGGACCGGGGACTCCAGGCCCCCGCGGAGCCCGGGGCCTCCGGCCTTCCCCCTCCTTCTGTCCCACACTCGTTAGGAACTCCAGGAAAGAAACTTTTCCTGGCCTTTTTTTTTTTCCCTTCCTCCCCAATTTTGGGGACGACCACGCCCCCGGTGACGTAACCGCATTCCTGGGGAGGGTCACGTGACCCCAAGTCCCCTCCCCCCGGTCGGGCCCCCTCCTGCCGAGCCAGCGGCCGGGGCTGCGCTCCCGGGCGTCCTGCCAGGGCCCGCAGGGGGGACCAGGACGGGGGCAGGGGGTACCGCCCCCTCCAGTAGTCCAGTAGGCTCCGCCCCCTCCAGTCGGCCCCGCCCCGGCCGCGGGGGACCCCCCCCACCCCGTCCCACGGGCCCGCCTCCCCCCGCCCAGCAGTGCGGGGCCAGCTTAGTGTTTTGCTCTTTTATTATTCACGATCCGCAGTTAGAAAAATAAAACAGAACAACAGCAGCCGCGGGGGCCGGCGGGGGAGCCCGAGGTAGCCCCGACCCGAGGAGCCCCGGCTCCCCCCCAGCAAGGCACCGGTGAAGGGCGGGAGGGGGCCCCCGCCCCGCCCCCGCCGGGCCGCGCGGCCGCGGGCGGGATCCCTGCAGTCCACGGGCCGGGGGCTGCCCCTGGCCCCGTGGGGGCGGCCTCAGATGTCCGTGCACGTGACGGGGGTGACGCCGTGGATGAGCAGCGTGGGGCCCAGGTCCCGGGTCAGGAGCTCCAGGAGCGCCAGGTAGCGCGGGTAGCGGGCCGGGTCGGCGGGCGGCCGCGGCAGGTAGAGGAAGGTGAGCGCCGTGGCGGGCCCCTCCGGGCCGGGGCCGCCCTCGGGCCCGCCAGGCCCCGCGCCCGCCCGGCCGCGCCCCTGCTGCGCGCGGAGCAGCGCGTTGGCGCTCAGCGCCAGCGCCTCGGCCTGGGCGTCCCCGAGCCGGCCGTTCACGAAGTCCCCTTCCTCGTCGTCGGCGTCCTCTGGCGCCGCCGCGTCGCCCCACGGCACCTCCTGCACCTCGGCCCGGATCCGCAGCTGACTCAGCAGCGCCCGGAGCCGGCCCTCAGCCGCCCCGGGGGCCTCCCGCGGCCCCAGACACAAGAAGATGCGGAGCCGGGCGCTGTGCCAGGCGGGCACCATGCCCAGGATGGTCGCCATCTGCAGCAGGAAGAGGCCGCACACGTCCACGTAGCCCGGCCCGCCGCGCGGTCGCAGGAGGTTGAGGGGCCACACGTCCACGTGGTGCGGCGTGGACGTGCCCCTGGAGCCCTGGCCCAGCCGCTCGGGGGGCAGCGCCCCACAGGCCCGCGCCAGCACCACGTTCTTGTTCATCTTGAGGGCGTCGGCCACCGTGGCCACGTAGTCCTGAGGACTGAGCGCGCGGGGGCTCCCGGGGGCCCGGGGTGGTGGGAACAGGGTGCTGAGCGCCGGGACCCCGCCCTCCCGGGCTCCATCTGCAGCCTCTGAGAAGGCAGGGTCGCTCAGGAAGTGGTCCTGGGGGGCGGCGTCATCGTAGAAGCCCAGGACCAAGGTGTTGGGCTTCATGCCACCTGGGGGGGCAGAGGGAGGGCGTGGGAATCAGACTCCACGGTGGCCCCCCCACCGCGGGGTCACCCACCCCCTGGGGTTGCCCTCCTGGCTCCCAGAGGCCATGGAGGGGATCTGACACTTTTACACACATCTGCATGTCCCCCAGGGGATGCAACCCCACTCCAAGCTTCTAGGGGCACCCATTTCTCCAGCATGCACCCAGATCCCTCTATGGGATCCCACCCCATCAGCCTCTCTCCCTCCCCCTCCACCCACCCCCGCAGAGTCAGGCCCCCATACCCACGGCGGCAAGTTCCCTAATGGTGCCCTGGCAGCCCATGTAGGGGACAAGAAATGCCAGAGGTCACACTCGTTCTCTCCTTTTCCAGGGCCCAGGGCAGTGAAGTCACTGGCCCCAGGCTCCAGGCCAGCCCTGGGACCCAGCTCAGAGTTTCTGAACTCCAAGTCCCTGCTCTAAGTATTTGTTTTGGGATTAGAATCTGCGGGGGAGGGGCCGGAGCAATAGTACAGCAGGGAGGGTCTTCCCTTGTATGCCACTGACCCAGGTTCTATCCCCGGCATCCCCTATGGTCACCTGAGCACCGCCACCAATGATCCCTGAGTGCAGAGCCAGGATAAGTCTGACCATCGATGGGCAGGTGTGTGTGGCCCAAACACAGGCAAACAAGTTGAGGGGTGGGATCCCTACTCCTGTTCATGTTTTGGGGGACTGCTTCTGGTGATGCCAGGGATGGAACACAGGCTTCCTGGTTCAAAGCTGGCAGAGCTCAGCCTTCGTTTCTTTTGTTCGGTTTGGGCGCCACACCTGGTGGTTCTTGGACTTACTCCTGTCTCTGCAGTCAGGAATCACTCCTGGCAGTGCTCGGGGGACCATATGGGGTGCTGGGGATTGAATCCAGGTCAGCCCGTGTGCAAGGCATATGCCCTCCCCGCTGTTCTTAGGCTCAGACGCACTCAGCCTTTTGAGCTGTCTCCCGCCCATGGTTTTTAGGACCACTGTGGGGCTCACTCCAAGCTTGTTCCAGGTTCACTCCAGTGAAGTCCAGGGGTACTCAGCAATGCTGGGGGTGAGACCTGGGCCTCTTGCCTGTAGAGCCTGTTCTCCAGCCACTTTGAAGCGCCCCCACCTCCAACCCCAGTCCTAGTTGAAAGCTTAGAATAGGGGCCAGAGAGTAAGGCCAGGAATTTGCCTCCCGAACCACTGCCAGGACTAACCCCTGAACAGAACCAGGAGGAAGCCCCAAGCAGTGCTCGGAGTACACCCCAAAACCAAAGGAATGTGAACAGCTGGTCTAAAATGGAGTCAGGGGGCTGGAGCAATAGCACAGCGGGTAGGGCGTTTGCCTTGCACGCAGCCGACCTAGGTTCGATTCCCAGCATCCCATATGGTCCCCCGAGCACTGCCAAGAGTAATTCCTGGGTGCATGAACCAGGTGTAACTCCTGTGCATCGCCGGGTGTGACCCAGAAAGCAAAATAAATAAATAAATAAAATGGAGTCAGTGAAATCTCCAGGCTCTGTGGGGTCTGGGATGGGCTACCTTCCCCCACCTCCCTGCACCTCCAAAAGCCCTGGCAGTCACGTCCACCCCAAAGCCACCACCCAGTTGCAAACTATAATACACAAAAGGACAGAAAGAGCAAGAAGAAAGGTGTCTGTGATAGAGGCTGACAGGGTTGAGGAGGGATGCAGGGATGGGAAGGGGGGGTGAAAGGGAAACTTCGGTGGCGGGAAATGTACACTGGTGGAAAGATGGGTGTTGGAACATTGTATGACTGAAACCTAATCGTGAATAGCTTTGTGATGGTCTATGGTCTATTTCATGGTGATTTTTTTAAAAAAAGTAAAAAAAAAATTTTTTTTTTAAATAAATGGAGTCAGTCCCCATTGAGTAGGACTGCACATCCAAGCTGTCCCCCTATCTCAAATTCTAGCTGGAGGCAGTCCTCCTGTTGGTTCGAAGGCTGAAGAGACAGCGAGTCTTCCCCTAGGCTGGGTCTAAACTCGCTCGACAATGAGATGCCTCTCATACTCAGGCAGGGGACGCAGCAGCTCCTTGTGCCCAGCCCTTTTCCCAGTGGAGTCCTGGGGGCAATGTCCACCATGCTGAACCTTATTCTGATCTGGCTTATGCACAACCAGATTCTAAGCAGAGCAGCAGGCCTTGGTGAGGAGACAACATGATTCAGGGTACCAGCAAGGAGGCAGTCGAGCAGGGACTCGCTGGAGACGGGGGTACAAGACAGGGGCCTGGACACTCACTTAGACACAGCCCCAAAGCCAGGAAGTGTCCACTCCCTCCCAGAGTAACAGCCCACATCCTCAGCACCATGCAGTCTCTGGGGCCAGGTCACACCACTGTCCCCTCTTCCAGGGCCAGCTGTGAGCCCGCCGGGGCACAAACGCTCTGCTGCCCACAGAGGTGCCCACTGGCCCTCCTCTCGCCGAATCCATCCACGGAGAGATCAGTTGCATGGACTGGACAGCCCCATTCCCGTTCCCACAAGCTGCCACTTGCCCTTCAGAGCCTGAGCCCCATGTTTGGGCCAGGAAAAAAAGTCAAAAGACCAACAGAGGGGCTGGAGCTATAGGGCATTTGCCTTGCACGTGGCCGAACTGGGTTCGATCCCCAGCATCCCATTACACCGCCAGGAGTAATTCCTGAGTGCAGAGCCAGGAGTAACCCCTGAGCATCGCTGGGTGTGACTCAAAAAGCAAAAAAAAAAAAAAAAAAAGACCAACAGAAACAAAAACTCTCCCCACCACGGCGGCCACAGCCTCCACTTCCCCTCGGGGACCGCATCCCACACGCTGGCTATCTCTGTAAGCTGGGCGCTTATCTGCCCAGACGGCCAGTTCCTTTTGCAGTTTGCAATCTGTGGTTTATGCCCGCGCAGGGCTGGGGGTGGGGGCCAGAGATTGGGAGGGATGCACAGAGTAGGCTGGGCAGGGACGGGGAACACGCAGAACAACTCACCAAGGCCTGAGATCCGCAGCAGGTGCTGGGCCCCCTGGCGCACGGAGGGCGAGAGGGTGAGGTCCACAAAGGCCTTCACCTGGGCCCGGTCCACCAGGCTCAGCCACGCCCCGTACTGCGGCTGCACCGGGTCCGACGGCAGATAGTCTACAGCAGGAGGGCAAGGAGGCAGCCAATGGGGGGCCGGCTCAGGCCTTTCCTTCCAGAACCCCGATCCCCAGGGGTGGCAGAAGAAAAGGGCCTGGGGCTAGAAGAGAGACATACAGAGACAGAGAGAGACACAGAGAGAGACACGGAGACACAGACAGAGACATAGAGACAGAGACAGAGATAGACACGGAGACAGAGACAGAGACAGAGACATAGAGAGACACAGAGACAGAGACATAGAGGCAGAGAGAGACATGGAGACAGAGACATAGACACAGCAAGAGACAGAAACACAGAGACAGAGAGATAGAGGCAAGGAGACAGAGACATAGAGACACACAGAGACCGAGAGACAGAGACACAAACAGAAACACAGAAGCAGAGATACAGAGAGAGACAGAGACATAGAGAGAGACACAGACAGAGACAGGGAGATACAGAGAGAGACACAGAGACAGAGACACACAGAGAGAAACAGAGACACTCACACAGACAGAGACATAAACACACCGAGAGACAGCGAGAGGGCGCGGACAGGCAGCAGGCAGCTCACCAAGGTCCCCCAGCGTGACGTGGCCCAGCACATAGAGGCCCCCTTTCTTGAGCTGGTTGGCCAGGCGCAGCAGAGGCAGAGCCCCCCGCGGGTTGCCCACCAGAAGCAGCAGCTGTGGCCGCCAGAACTTCACATGGTCCTTCCGGACGTCCAGGCGGAGCAGGTACTTGCGCACCTGCAGACGGGGCAGCGCTGGGGGGACGGAAGGGCCCGGTCCGCAGCACCCCACGGCCCTCCCACCTCTCCCCCGCCCCCCACCCTCCTCCGAGCTCCCTCCCCACCCCCCACCTGATGGAAGAGCAGGGCCTGGCTGACGTAGCCCCAGCTGCTGGGGCCGCCGCGGGCGGTGAGCAGGGCCGAGAGCAGACCCATGAGGAGCAGGGAGCCGCCGGCCGCGCCAGGGCTGATCAGGAACATCATGAGCAGGCAGGAGGCCACCCCCAGCAGGCAGGTGTGCCAGGAGAACAGGCTGAAGGTGGGGCTGGGGAGAAGGGAGGGTCTCAGGCCACGCCGCACCCGGCCCTGTGTCTCCCAGCCCCCAGTCTCTCCTGGGGAAACAGGCCTTCCCTCTCACCGGAAGTTGGGGGCCGAGGCCCACTCCAAGCTCAGGCAAGACAGGTCCACTGCAGCATAGGCCACCAGGTAGAAGACGGTGACCACAGCAGCCAGTGTGTTCAGTTTCCCTGCCAGGAGCACCAGCTGCACGAGAACACAGGGCTGAGTGCATGCTTCACAGGCAGGAGGTGGGGGCGTTCGTCTCCAGCATCACAGGGCACACCAAGTACCACTGAGTAGCCCCCCCCAACAGCCCCTGAGTACTACCAGTCATAGCCCCCAAGCCCCCATCCAAAAAAAAAAAAACCTAGATTAATAAAAGAACCCATGGGGCCGGAGTGATAATACAGTGGGGAGGGCGTTTGCCTTGCATGCAGCTGACCCAGGTTCAATCCCTGGACTCGCATATGGTCGCCCATGCACCACCAGGAGTAATTCCTGAGTGCAGAACCTGGAGTAACCGCTGAGCATCGCCAGATGTCACCCAAAAAACAATAAATAAAAATTTAAAAAATAAAAGAACCCAGGAACTAACTGATATTAATCCAACACACACACACACACACACACATCAAAGCATCACACTCCTCTGTGTCATGCATTCCAGCCTGCGTCTGGTCCAGGTAACACACAGAGGACCAGGAGTGGCGGGGGGAGAGAGCAGGAGGAAGACTCACCTGCACGAGACCCCAAGAATACAGCACAGCCCCCCACGGGTTCCCGCCTCGGGATACCACCTTCGCAGGCGCCAAGATCACTCCTGTAATGGGACAGAGCGGTCAGCCAGGGCTGAGGGGACGCAGACACACAGCCACAGGAGGGACGCCGGGAGGAGGGAGGCACACACCGAAGAGATCGTCCTGGGCCAGGGCATGCAGAATGCGGGAGGCGCCGATGAGGGAGCTCATGGAGGCCGACAGCGAGGCGGCATACACGCCAATGAGCACCAGCGGGGGCCACAGGCTGATGGCCCGGAAGAAGCCATAGTCCTCCTGAAGCAGGGTCCTGTAGGGAGCAGGGCCGAGGCTGAGAACAGGCCTCTAGGCCGCGTCCTCTTGACAGCGTGTCAGGCTGCTGGCTGGACGTCCTTCAGTGCCCCAGCCGGGTCCTGGGGGACACAGAGGACAATCTACACTCCCCGGCGCAGGCCTGGCCCACACCTGCTATCTGAAGGGGGCTTTGGATTTTGTTTTCGTTTGGGGGTCACACCTGGTGGTGCTCAGGGCGGACTCCAGGCACAGCACTAAGGAATCACTCCTGGTGGGGTTTCGGGGGACGCTATGGGATGTCAGGGATCGAACCTGGCTCAGCCACGTGCAAGGCAAAGGCCCTTCCTGCTGTATACTATTGCTCCAGTCCCAGCACTGGGTTTTGTGGCCTGGTGGCTGCTCCCAGTAATAGAGTCACAAGAGGCCGATGGTATGACTGTCTCAGCAGCCAGGGGCCACATCCCCCTCCCCTGACCCAAGCAAGGAACTTGGCAGTTTCAGAAGCTCAGAAGCTCATCGTTCTCCCAGCAGAACCAGCCCCCACTCTCCCTGCTCCCATGAGAGGGACCGACACAGGAAAGAGTCATTGCAAAGGCAGGAGTTGGGGCTAGAGACACAATCCTGGGATGTCAGGGATCGAACCTGACTGGCACACGGCCAACCTCCTACTGTCCCCCGAGTCACCAGGGGTGATCCAGGAGCACAGAGTCAAGGGGAAACCCTGAGCACAGCCGGGGGGGGGGTCTCCAAACAAACACCCCACAATTGCCTGGGCCTGGTCTCTGTTTCCCCTGCACCCAGTGCTGTGTCGCCCCCCCACCCGCTCCATCTCCGGGCCACACACACCTGTCACACGTGAAACTAGAGAGGAAGAAGAGCAGTGTGTAGATGAAGAGGGTGTAGGCCACGGCGACGATGGTGCCCAGAGGGATGGCCCGGCTGGGGTCCTTGAGCTCCCCTGGGTGACAAAGTGGTCAGACAGGGTGGCCCGGCGGCGCCCCGCCACAGCCCACCCCGCAGCCCCGCTCACCCAGCAACCCCGCTCACCTGACATGTTGGCCCCCGCCATGATGCCAGTGCAACCGTTGAAGAGGACGGCGAAGACGCTGGCGAACGTCATCATGGCACCCGTGGTGTAGTCCTTGGCGTAGCCAGCTTGGGGACCATCCCAAGACGGGGAGCCATCAGCGCCTCACCTCAGGGGCCCAGCCCTGGCCCACCCCATCAAGATGCCAAGATGCCTGCCTCACTACAGCTCTGGCCCGACCGGCCCCAACACCCCTTTCTCCCCAATTGTGCAGAACCATCCAACCTCCCTCCCTTCCTCCCTTCCTCCTTTTGGTCTTTTTGGGTCATACCCAGAGATGCTCAGGGGACCCTATAGGGTGCTGAGGATTGAACCTGTGTCCACCACATGCAAGGCCAATGCCTTGCCGGCCCCTCCCCTGCTTTCCTCATTCAGGCTCTTTCCGGGGGTGCCTCCCCTCAACTCCAGCCTGGCCCTCTGGCCCCACCATCCTTCAGGTGGGGAGTCCCAGTCCCCTTCCCCCCACGAGCAGGCCCCTCCTGTGCCCACTCACCATATAAGTTGGCTTTCAGGGTGCTGCTATTGAAGCCGGTGAAGTGGCCGAACTGGGGCAGCGGGGAGGAGCCGTTGGAGCCGGGCCGAGGGGCCAAGGGGACATCTCTGGGCCCCACAGCCACAAAGCTGACCAGCACGGAGGCCAGGGAACCGGACACCAGGAGGAAGGTGAGGAAAGAGGCGCGGGCGTAGAGGCCAGCCCCCAGGGTGCACACACCCCCCACGAGGCCCAGCAGTAGCGAGCCATACAGGAGATTCCAGCCGTAGCCCTGTGGCAGTACCCGGAGCCCGCTGGCACCCGCGGCATCTGCGGGCAAGGCAAGACGGGGTTAGGGGCTACGCAAGCCCACCCTCAGAGCAGGAGCAGGCCCCTGGGGAGGGCTCCCCCCTTGCTCACCGGGCATCCCAGCTCCACTGTACCCCAGCTTCCTGGCCTGCCCGGTGGCTCCCACCCAGTCTGCCTCTGAGTTTTGGTGGGGGCATAAGCCCGCTCCCCCCTCGCGCCCCGTGGGCAAGGACAAGCTCTCAGATATCTACACAGAGCCCGGCGGGGCGCACGGACCAGCCCCGAAGACGTCCAGCACGGCCTCCACCAATCCCAGCAGGGAGACGGCACAGCCACACACGTTGGCAAGGTAGAACATGAGGCCAATGCTGCCCCCGACCTCTGGGCCCAGGGTCCGACTGATCATGACTGAAGGGCAGAAGCAGAGGGTGAGCGTCAAGGGAAACAAGCCACGGGAGCTGGAGGCAGTGCCCCAGGGGCCCCCCCGGCCTGGTCTCCCAGCACACGCCAAGATGCTTCCCTACAGGACAGCTCCCACGGGGATAGAGTGTCCCCAACGGCTGCTCCCGAGACACGTGCCATCCCGTGCCCCTGAGCCAGCCTGGCCTCCGCTGTGCAGAGAATTGCACCAAATCGGCAGGCCAAAAAGGCAGTGAGGAAGCTGGAGTGATAGCACAGTGAGTAGGGCATTTGCCTTGCTCGCAGCCAACCGGGTTCGATTCCCAGCATCCCTTATGGTCCCCCAGCACCGCCAGGAGTGATTCCTGAGTGCAGAGCCAGGAGTAACCCCTGTGCATCGCTGGGTGCGACCCAAAAAAACAAAGCAAAATAGACAGGCAGTGGGGTGGACCCCTGAACTGCCCCCCAGCACCCCCATCCAAGGAGGAGGATACAGTAGGCTCCGCCCCCGCGCACGGCTCCATTGGTGGCGATGGCACAGACAGAGAGAACGGTGAGCGCCAGGATGAAGTAGGCGACCAGGAGCATGGCCAGAGCCTGCAGCAGGCCTGCGTGGCCAACCACGAACCCTAGGGCCAGGAGAGGCAAGGTGGGTCACCCCCAAGCCTGGACAGAGATGGATACAGCCCACGGGGAGCCCGTCCCCAGACCTCCATGCACGGGCATCCCCCCTTCCTCCAACTTCATACCTACCTTCACCCCCTGGCACCCCCAACAGAGCCCCCGCACCCACTCACCGATCCTCATGAAGACGACAATGCTGAACATGGACAGGACGGTGGGTACCACCACGCCCAGGAAAGTGGAAAGCTTCCGGACAGGTGCCCCTCCCAGACCCCCGGCCCCGTTGGCAGGGAAGGCCAGACCCTCTTCCCCCAGGAGCCGGTAGGCCAGCAGAGGGGAGTTCTCACTGGCCATGGTGGAGTGGACAAGAGGCGCCCACCAATGTGTTCTGAGGCCTGCAAAAGAGATGAGGCCCCGTGGCCCACAGAGCCCCCACAAGAAGAACACTAACCAGCACCCACAAGACTCCCCAATAGGGAAATACTCCGCAGCGACTCCCAGACACTGTTTTTGGTTGTGCATGCGCAGCCCTGCTTTGGGGGATCCACCCCTCCCCCACAGTCCCCTGCCAGGGGCAAAGATCCTCGCCCTTCTCCACTAGCGGTCGGTGCAAGAGGAAGTAAATCCGCAGAAAGGGAAGTGAGTTACCGGGAGAACGCCTATGAAGTCTCCGTGAAACCTTCAAATTCAGGCCCCCCTGGCATCCCCTTCCCGACCGGGTCAGCAAGAAACTTCCGAATCTCAGAGCCCCACCCCCCCGCGATCCTCCCTCACCCCTCCCCCGGCCCGCTCATCCCCGCCTTCCCAGCCGCTCCCACCCAGACCAGACGCCCCCCCGCAAGCCCACCAACCCAAACACACCCGAAGCACCCACCTCGGGCGGCGCCCCCCGCCGGGCCCCCTTCGCCGCACCCCGAGCCTGCCCACTTTGTCCCGGGGCCGGCCCGAGCTCCCCTCCTCCCTGCCCGCCACTCGCCCACGGCCCGCGCGCGGCGGGAGCTCACCCGGGGGGCCCCCCGGAGGACGCGGCCCCGCTCGGGGGTGATGCTCGGGAAGCAGGGGGGTCCGCTAGACGAAAAGGGGGCGCGCGTGCCGGAAAAGGCAGCGGCGGCTACCGGGATGCCAGGCCCGGAGCCTGCCTCCAACGCCGGCCGCTCATTGGTCCCCGCGCCGGGCCACGCCCCCTGGGCAGTCCCGGGAGGCCACACCCCCAGGCTTGGGTTCTGCAGCCGCCGGCGCTCCACGTGCTTCTGGGGTGCAACCTGCAGTTGCCCCGCGGGCTCATACAGAGCCCTCCCTCCCCGCAGGGTGCAAACAGACGCCGCCCCCCGGCCGACCGGACCGGACCCCGCTTGGAGCTCCGCTGAGAAGGGCGCTGGGGTGAGGGCGGAAGGCGGGGCCGCGACACCTGACCCAGGTATGCCTCGGAGAGCTCAGGGCTGCAAGGATCCCGGACTTCTGCTACTCCTTCAAGGTCTAGTACGTGCCGCGGGCTCCCGGTTTCGCCTCCTCCTCGGTCCTCCTCCGGGGACCCTCCTGCTTGCTCCCAGCCCACTATTAGCCCGGCCGCGCTCTTCGCCGTGGCCACCGGAGGGCACCATTGGCCGCTGATGCCCGCGAGCTGGAGAGGTCCAGGTCCGGCCGCTTTGTGTCCTCGACCGCCCGCTTTCAGGCCTCGGAGATGACATTATCCACCGACCCGACCGAGGACCCGTCACTCAGGTCCCGTCAGCATCAGCACCAGCTCAAAACGCTCCCACGTCTGTGAAATGGGCATTAACCAGAACCTCCCCTTGAGAGCTCCGTGAAGCAGTGGGCGCCAGAGAACAAAGCCAGAACGTCCAGGGGTCCCCCCCACCCCCCCGCCTCCGGGCAGGGTGAGGATACTGTGACACTGTAGAAGCACCCTGCCAGGCAGATGCCGCTGTGATCTCCTTTTCTCACATTAGGAAACCAGCCCTCGGAGTTCCATAAAACATTCCTAACGTGTCGGGGCGCGCGAGTCCCCCCTTTTCCTGCCCTGATCGCGGGATTTAGATTATCCAAGACATTTCTCTAGGACCAGCAGGGACTCGAACCAGCCCAAATGTGGCTTGGCAGGTAGAGGTCGAACAGTGAAACGGGTCACTCTCTGTTATCCGCTGCAACGTTCCTGTCTGCACTGGTGGTTTTGGGTTTTGTTTTGTTTTTGTTTTTTTTCTGGGGGGGTGGGGAGTCACACCAGTGATGCTCAGGGGTTAGTCCTAGCTCTGCACTCAGGAGTCACTCCTGGCGCTGTTTGGGGGACCATATGGGATGCCAGGGCCCAACCCGGGTGGGCTGCGTGCAAGGCCCGCTGTACTATTGCTCCAGCCCCACTGGTGGTTTTAACATCCACACTGAGGCAGCTGTCATTCCTTTCTGCCTCTTCTTCCCCTCCAGCCTCCACCCTCCCCAAGAATTTGCCACTACTGGCCTCAGCAGTAAAAGCAGCCCTTTCCTCTTCCTGCTCAGGTTGGCCTGGGGGGAAAAACTCCTCTGACCTTTCCTAAATCTGCAAGGACTGTTGTAATAGGTGTGGGGACAGAGGAAATGGGGTGGGCTGGGATTAAGCTAGACTCCCTCCCGGCACAGCAGAAATGGAAAGGATGGAAAGGCAGAATGGGGGGGGGGGGGGATGAAGAGGTGGCAGCAAGACCAGAGAAGTTCTTGCTACACTGATTCAGGATTCTTGCCAAAGGCTGTGAGCAGTGGTTCTCCGGGAAGGGCACTCACTTTGCACACGACTGGACTGACCCTGGGTCCTGGTTCCATCCCCGCATCCTCTGTGTCCCTTCTCCCTCACAGCACCGCCAGGAGTGATTCCTGAGCACAGAGTCAGGAGTAACCCCAGAGCATCCTCTGGTATGACCCCAAGACTAAAAAAAAAAAAGGAAGGGAAAGGGGACTAATTTCTAATTTTTGCTCAAGAGTCCTTGTTGGGCCAGAGTGATAGCACAGCAGGGAGGGCATTTGCCTTGCACACGACCGACCTGAGTTCAATCCCCAGCATCCCATATGGTCCTCCAGGAGTAATTCCTGAGTGCAAAACCAGGAGTAACCCGTGAGCTTGGCTAGGTGTGGCCCAAAGAAGCAAAAAAAAAAAAAAAATTGTCCTTGTCTTACCCAGCAGCGATTCCTCACCTCACTGAACCCCAACTCCTGTCCTCTTGCCACTGTGCCCCCAAAAACTCACTTCCCTTCTCACCCAGTTTAAAGTTCAAAGCCAAAACCCAGATCCCCTCCCCCATTACACTCCTGGCAAACCACAGCCTTATAAACCTGCTGAGTTGGCCCTCTGCCTGCACAGTCTCCTGGGGCCCAGAAACACCCCCGAGCCAGACCCTTCAAAAGCGTGACTGAGGGCCTCCAAGGCCTCCGGGCTGGGCAGGTTCTTGGTTGATTCCTGCAAGGCTCCCTGAGGCCTATTAAATCCCTGTCCCTTCCCTGCCCCTTCACCTTTCTCTCCCAGCCTTCAGGCCCAGTTTGCTGAGAAAACAGGAGCCCTCAGAATAGCTCCCCACTCAGGCCTGTCTTTGCTCCCACAAGCTGATGTTCCTTCAAGAGCTGGTCAGGCCACTTCTGTACCTCATTGCTTTTGCACACCAGTCATTCCCAGAACTACAATTTACTTCTCTCAGAAAAATAGGAGGTGGGCTGGAGCAATAGCACAGCAGGTAGGGCGTTTGCCTTGCACGCAGCCAGCCCGGGTTCGATTCCCAGCATCCCATAAGGTCCCCTGAGTAGTGCCAGGAGTGACCCCTGAGCATCGCTGGGTGTGACCCCAAAGAGAAAAAAAAATAGGAGGGGATGGTGGAGAGAGTACAGAGGGAAGGGCACTTGCCTTGCTCGTTAAGTCTCCAGCACCTCAGAGACTGCCAGGTGAAAAAAAAGGGCTGGGGATATATTTCAGCAGATACAGTGTGTTGCCTTGTACCTGACCAAATCAGGTTTAATCCTGGGCATCCCGTATGGTTCCCTGAGTACTGCCAGAAATAATTTTTACTGAGTATAGAGCCAGGAGTGACCCCTGAGTGTTGCCAGGTGTGGCCCAAAAAACAAGAAAGAGAGAAAGGGGGGATGGGGTGGAGAAATATTATTGGGGATGAGGCACTTGCCTTGCATGTAGCTGACCCAGGTTTGATTCCCACTGTAGCATGTGAAAAAATATAGGGGCCTAGTGGGGCTGGAGTGATAGCACAGCGGTAGAGCGTTTGCCTTGCATGCGGCTGACCCCGCCGGCCCGGGTTTGATTCCTTCGCCCCTCTCGGAGAGCCCAGCAAGATACCGAGAGTATCTCGCCCTCACGGCAAAGCCTGGCAAGCTACCCTGATGTATTCAATATGCCAAACACAGTAACAAGAAGTCTCACAATGGTGATGTTACTGGGCCGGCTCGAGCAAATCGATGAACAACTTTGAGGACAGTGACAGTGACCTTAAAGCAGGTAAGATGCTTTGGCTGGAGAGACAGTACAGTTGGTAGGGTGCCTTATATAAACCCCACCCAGGTTCGATCCTCGGCATCCCATATTGTCTCCCAAGCACCACTAGGAGTAAGTTCTGACTGCAGAAGTAATCCCTAAGGAAAAAGAAAATGAAATGGAGTAACCCCTAAACATTGCTGGGTGTGACCCCAGAAACAAACAAATAAAAAAAAAAACTTGCATGGAACCAGTCCCTTTTCAATACCTGATGCCACATGCAGTCCCCTACCACTGCCAGGAGAGAGCACAGAGACAGGAGTAGCCCCTGAGCACTGTGGATGTGCCCCTAAAACGGAAAAAAAATCTTGAGTCCACCCCTACACACACACACACACACACACACACACATACATACACACACAAACACAAACACACACATTTCATGCATCATACACCATTTCATTGTTTTCTTCGTAGGTTGTGGCTCTGGCTGTCTCCAAGCCCATCCCCTATCCTGCCCACCACACTGAGTTTGGCTTCAGCAAGAGGGAAACTCACCAAATCATGGTCTCCCACTGGTCAGCCCAGCAGCCAAAGCTCATTCTCACCTCACTGACAAACCACATCCTTGGACAAACTTCTTCACTCAGTTCCCTTCCTTCCCTTTTTGGGATGTAGGACCACACCCAACAGTGCTCAGGGCTTACTCCTGTCTCTGTGCCCAGGCCATGCTAGGAATACCCTATGGGGTTCCGGGAATCGAACCTGGGTCAGCTGCACGCAAGGCAAGGGCCTTACCTGCCCTACTACCTTCTGCGTTTCCAGCTCTTTATTAGTTCTGGAACTTGGCTGTCTCACCTTACCTCTGAAGCACCCCACGGGGCTGTTGAAAGAACAATGAAGAGCACCTGAGGCTAAGTCCCCGTCTTCTTTTTCTCAGCCACTCCCTTGGTGATCTCATTCGATTTTATGGCTTCAATATTACCTATATCATAGGCCCACAGCTCCTGCCCAGGTCCTTCGCCACTCTACTGAAGTCCGAGCACCTGTTAACCTTATCTCCACTTGAATGTCAGATCAGTTCAGAGCTGGTGTGTCTAAGGCAAACTCTTGAGGAATGCAGATAGTTATCATGTGACCCAGCCATCCCACTTCCTGGGACCTGTCGAAGAATGTGAAAACAGTAACATAAAAAGTTACATCCATGGGGACTGGAGCAAAAGGGAAGTTCGTATTGCACATGGCTGACCCTGATTCCATCCCCAGCACCCTATCTGGTTTTCCCTGGCAGCACAACTGGGAGTATTTAGTTCATAAATGCAGAGCCAGAAGAAATCCCTGAGGAGCTGGAGGGATAGCACCAGCGGGTAGGGTGTTTGCCTTGCATGCGGTTGACCTGGGTTCGATTCCCAGCATCCCATATGGTCCCCCGAGCACTGCCAGGAGTGATACCTGAGTGCAGAGCCAGGTGTAACCCCTGTGCATCAATAGGTGTGACCCAAAAAGAAAAAAAAAAGAAGTAAACCCTGAGCATTGGTGGATGTGACCCCCCCCCAAAAAATTAGATGATTTCCCCCCAGGTGCGTGCCAAATGAAGGCGCTGAGCCAGTTCAAGCCCCTCCTCCGTAGCCCCCCTCCGTGGGATGCCCACTTCTGCCCTTGCCAAATTTAGTGCACTTTCATTAGTGCAGTCAGAGTGGTGTTATGAAAGCAGCGACCAGTCCATCACGCTTCTCTTTCCAGAGCTCCCCAGTGGCTTCCCGTTTCCCCCAGTAAAAGTCAAAGGGCCTTCGAGGTAGAAAACAGACCTCCTGCCTGTGCCAAGTCTGATCCCGGCTGCGTGGGCCTGTGGCCTTGGCATTCGCGTCCACAGCGTTTCCTCTGCTCCAAGCGTCCCAGCCTCCCACGCGGCCCCCCTGGCCCCCAACCTCTACCCCATTCCCTGCTCCCGCCCACAAAGGCCTCTGGGCTGTTGTCAGAGGATGTGCAATGAGCCTTTTTTTTTTATCACAGATAGGAGATTCTTCTGGAAATCTCTGCCAAGCCCATTTCTTTTTCTTTTTCTTTTTTTTTTTCCAGTGGCTAAGAATCGACTTGCTCCCATGCATGGTGCGCCCTTGTTTTACTCTTAGTCACGTCTTGGAACCCCAATTGCGTTTGTTTGTTTCGTTCGGGGGCCACACCCTGCTGTTCTCAGAGTTTTACTCCTGGCTCTGTGCTCAGGGATCACCCTGGGCTGGGCGAGGGTGACCATTTGGGTGCTGGAGATATGTAGGGTTAGCTGTGTGCGAAGCATGCGGCTTGCCCTGTCCTCTCTGACTCCCCAGCTCCACTGTGAATGGACTCACTGCTTCCTTCCAATCTCCCTCTTGTCGTTTTTCTCCATAGAATATTAATATCACCTGACATGTGTCATCCATTCCATGTACCATCCCTCCTTGGTTTTTGTTTACTTTTTTTTTTTTTTGCTTTTTGGGGGGGCACACCTGGCAATCGATACTCAAGGGTTATTCCTGACTCTGCACTTAGGAATCACTCCCTATAGTGCTTAGGGGACCATATGGGATGCTGGGAATCGAACCAGGGTCCCCTGCATGCAAGGCAAACGCCCTACTCACTGAACTATCGCTGCAGCCCCAGGTTTTCGTTTATTCTAGTGCCAATAGAATCTAACTCCAAGAAGCTGGGGATTTGGCTCAGTAGTAGGGCAAATATCTCACCCACGTGAGACCCTGAGTTCCACACTGGCATATACATGAAAGCAAAATAAACAGACACAACTTAAAAATCTATTTTAAAAACTGGAGTCTGGAGCGACAGATAGCACAGTGAGTAGGGCATTTGCCTTGCCCTCAGTCAACAGGGGTTTGATCCCCAGTATCTCATCGGGGTCCCAGCACCGTCAGGAGTAATTCCTGAGTGCAGAGTCAGCAGTAATCCCTAATCCCCAAACATCGCCGGCTGTGGCCCAAAAACAAATCTGCTTTAGGGGCTGGAGTTATAGCACAGCGGGTAGGGCGTTTGCCTTGCACGCGGCCAACCTGGGTTCGATTCCCAGCATCCCATATGGTTCCCTGAGCACAGACAGGAGCGATTCCTGACTGCATGAGCCAAGAGTAACCCTGTGCATTGCTGGGTGTGACCTAAAAAAAAAAATCTGCTTTAAAAATTAAATCCAGGGGCTGGAGTGACAGTACAGTGGGTAGGGCGTTTGCCTTGCACGTGGCTGGCCCGGGTTCGATTCCCAGCATCCCATATGGTCCCCTGAGCACTGCCAGGGGTGATTCCTGAGTGCAGAGCCAGGAGTAACCCCTGTGCATCGTCGGGTGTGACCCAAAAAGCAAAAAAATAAAATAAAAATTAAATCCATTAAGAAAACTCAGGATCCGAGCGATAGTACAGCCGGCAGGGCGTTTGCCTTGCACACGGCCGACCAGGGTTCCATCCCCAGCATCCCATAGGGTTCCACGAGTACCAGGGGTAATTCCTGAGTGCAGAGTCAGGAGGAACCCCTGTGCATTGCTGGGTGTGACCTCCCCGGGGCCCCCTCCCAACAAAAGAGAAGAAAAAGAAAAAAAAAAAGGAAACTCCACTACACTGGAATCCTTGTTTTTCTCACCGCGTGGCCCGAGAACTTTAAACAGCTCCAAGACTTCCCGGGGCCCTCCCAAGACACCCTCCCCCCCCCACATCTTTCAGACAGTGAGAATGCAGGGGACCTGTGACTTTCTCAGGTATCAAGCCGTCGGTCCGCCCCTCCGCTGGGAAGGGAAGATGGCGGCGCCCACAGCGGCTTCAGAGATAGGGCAACCAACGAGATGGCGCCAGCTCGCTAGAGCGTCCACGCCACTCCCGGGTCTGCGGTTGCGTCCTGGGAAGGCGCGAATTCTGGGGCTACGTGCTGGTCCTCCTCTCCACCATTTTTTTAAGGGCAAATTTGAAAAAAAAAAAAAAAAAAAAGCAAATTAGCTAATTTTTAGAGAGGGCCTGCCTACCAGCTCCCAAACCCGGGAACCCGGGGCGTGCGAGAGGGGCTGCAGAATACATCCTGGGTTTTCTTCCCTCATGTGGCCTCCCGGCTCAACCTGTCAGGTTACATCGGGGTGTCCGTCTAGCCCCCAGGTGTGGAGATCCCCGAACACACACCTCAGGTCCGCCTCTGGGAGACACGAACGCCCCGTCGGACCAGCACAGCACGGGGTCCCCAATTCCCCGGCGATCACGCGCCCCAGCCAACTCCCCAGGATTAAGTCTGGTGAATCCGGACCCCCCCCCCTCCGCCCTCCCCCAGGCCCCAGGGGCAGATGAGCCCTTGGCTGCCGCCCC
The DNA here is from genome assembly GCF_029834395.1 of Sorex fumeus. Classification (NCBI taxonomy): domain Eukaryota; kingdom Metazoa; phylum Chordata; class Mammalia; order Eulipotyphla; family Soricidae; genus Sorex; species Sorex fumeus. Next base: position 329,475 of record NW_026606121.1, read on the forward strand.
TACAATTTCCTGCAGACCCAGCAAACAAAAGGCTCTCGGGAAGAGAGGCGAGGCCGAACGGGGCGCCCTTCCTGCAGGAACAGCTGATGGAGCAAAATGGCCCAGGAGGGGAGGGATGAGATCCCAGGGTTCCTGCAGGACCGCCGTGGGGGCCGGTGGCGGGGGGCCCGGAAAGGGTCCCAGGGACCAGATGGCACCTGAGTTTGCCGGCTTCACTGGATCCCTTCTGCCCCGGAGGGGTGATGTCAATGGGAGGAATGGAGGGGGGTGTGAGGGACACTGGGGTGCAGGTGAGCTCTTGGGCCCCCAGGCGGGATGGTGGGGGCTGGGAAAAGCCTGAAGCCCCACGTCATCTCCTCTGAGTCCCAGTGTAGCGCGCCCCTGGCCCCACCCAGGCCAGGCTTCCTGCCCCTCCGCAGTGCCCGGCTGCTGCCGCTGCCACACAGCCAGGGGACGCAGGGCCTGTCAGTACCCTGGGAGCTCAGCCTCGCACCCCAAAGCCCCTTTGTGCCCCCCGAGAGCCTCTGCCAGCATCTCTGTGCAAGACACAATGCGGGAAGCCGGTCCAGCGGGCGGGGGGCTGCTGGCATGGAGGGGCTCGGCCTCATATCCTGTCCAGCAGCCAAGGGAAGAGAGGAAACAAAAGACTTCCCCCGGCTGGGACAATGAGGCTCCCTGCACACACCCCTCTCCGCGCCCCCAGCCCCTTTGCTCTCCACTCCTCTGCCCTCCCCTGGCTTTCCTATAGGCTGCCACACCCCCACCCCTGCCCGGTAGCTCCCTATCAGGTTGAGACCCCTGCACCCCCTCACTGCTCAGGGTTCTTTCCTCCAGGCCCATACCAAGGCTGGATAAGGTTCCCGGGACTGGTGGGGGGTGAATTACCCCCTTCCTTAGATTTTTAAGGGCAGTCATACCTGGCACTGGGCTGGAGCGATAGCATAGCGGTAGGGCGTTTGCCTTGCACACAGCCAGCCCGGCCAAGCTGGGTTCGATTCCTCCACCCCTCTCGGAGAGCCCAGCAAGCTACCGAGAGTATCTCGCCCACCCGGCAAAGCCTGGCAAGCTACCCATGACCTATTCGATATGCCAAACACAGTAACAAGTAACAAGTCTCACGATGGAGATGTTACTGGACCCGCGAGCAAATCGATGCCAAACGTTAAAAAGTCTCACAATGGAGACGTTACTGGGCCCACTCGAGCAAATCAATAAACAATGGGAGGACAGTGCTACAGTTCTACACACCTGGCACAGCTCCTGGCTGCTCCAGCTGTGTGCCCTGGGGACCATGCACTTCTGGTCATCGAATCTTGGGGGAGACGCCTGTGTGCAAAACCTGAACTCCAGCCCTTTGCACCACATCTCTGGCCGGGGAACATCCCTTTAGTTTCTGGGGGCAAGTATGGCCTCTCCCAGAGGCAGGGTGTGCACACGTGGAGGAGAAGGAAGAGAGGACACACAGGCAAGGAGAGAGTGTGGGAATGGGGGCTGAAGGGGCTTTGCACACAGCAGAGCCCTGTTTGGTCCTGAGGACGGCCAGGAGTGACCTCTGAGCACAGAGCCAGGAGTGATCCCTGACCATGGCTAGGAATGACCTCTGAGCACAGAGCCAGGAGTGATCCCTGAGCACAGCCAGGGTTCAGCATCTACCCCCTAAAAAATAAAAGACCTGGGGCTGGAGCAATAGCATAGTGGAGAGGGCATTTGCCTTTGCACACAGCCAACCTGGGTTCGATCCCCAGCATCCCATATGGTCCCTTGAGCACCACCAGAAGTCATTTCTGACTACAGAGCCAGGAGTAACCCCTGACCATTGTCAGGTGTGACCCAAAAAGCCCCCAAAAATAATTTAAGAAAATTAAAAGACCTGCCGGGATGATGAACAGGTCCTTGGAGGTGGGACAGGAAGGTTGCTGCCTGTGAGTCTCTGGAGGGTCCTGGGCTCTCCTTGGAGATGACCAGACACATCACTGCCCCCTGAGTTTTTCTCCATTTTTATTTGGGAGGGATTTTTGGGTTCCACCTCGTGATTCTCAGTGGTTACTCCTAGCTCTGCACTCAAAAATCACTCCTGGGGATGCTCAGGGACCATATGGGATGCGGAGGATGGAACCTGGGTGAGCCCCATGCAAGGCAAATGCCCTCCCCGCTGTCCTATCACTCTGGTCCCCTCTCTCCACTTTTTGTTTTAGCTTTTTGGGTCACACCCGGTGATGCACAGGGGTTACTCCTGACTCTGCACTCAGGAATTACCCCTGGCGGTGCTCAGGGGACCATACGGGACGCTGGAAATCGAACTCGGGTTGGCCGCGTGCAAGGCAAACGCCCTAACCGCTGTGCTATTGCTCCAGTCCCTCTCTCCATCTTTAAACAGCTGCCATGGAGCTGGAGCAATAGCATAGCGGGTAGGGCGTTTGCCTTGCACGCGGCCAACCCGGGTTCAATTCCCAGCATCCCATGTGTTCCCCTGAGCACCGTCAGGGATGATTCCTGAGTGCAGAGCCAGGAGTAACCCCTGAGCATTGCCAGGTGTGACCCAAAAAGCAAAAACAAAAATAATAAATAAATAAATAAACAGCTACCACAGCAACCCCCTCTCACCCTCTCTGGGATTCTTGTCATGATTTCAGTCGCTGTATCACTGTACAGCGATACTGTATCACTGTCATCCTGTTGTTCATTGATTTCCTCGAGCAGGCACCAGTAACTTCTTCATCCTAGCCCTGAGATTTTAGAAAGTGCCACATTTGAGGCTCTTTCAGGGTTAGGGGAATGAGACCCATCATTGTTACTAGGTTTTGGCATATCGAATACGCCACGGGGAGTTTGCCAGACTCTGCTGTGCGGGCAGGATACTCTCAGTAGCCTGCTGGGTTCTCCGAGAGTAAGTACTAGATAATAAGATGTCGTGTGGCGGCAAATGCGGCTGCATGCTTCTATGAGCTGGGTTTTATGTATACTCCGAGCAGAGTAATACATATATAATCAAAAATAGGATACTTGAGATCAGGTCCCTGCTGCATAAGGAAAGAAGGAACAAACACATGCAGCTGCTGATGTCAGGCAGGTAACGAATGCCAATGAACTGGCTCCAGAGGCCAGTGCACGTAAGTAACACACGTGCCTGGTTGGAGTAAAGCAACGGAGTATGCGTGTGATAGGAATAGAGCAAAAATCTTGATTAATAAAATAAAATTATTTCAGTCGTGTATTTTGTTTTTGTTTTTAGACCACACCCAGGCGGTGCTGAGGTGTTACTCCTGGCTGTGTTCAGGGAATCGTATGGGATGCTGGGGGTCAAACAGGTGGGCCATGTGCAAGGTAAGCGCCTTACCTGCTGCCTATCTCTCCAACCCCGAATAGTCTGTTTTGTTGTTGTTTTGTTTTGATCCACATTGTGATGCTCAGGGTTTATTCCTGGCTCTGCACTCAGGGATCACTCCTGGTGATCCTCAGGGGCACCATATAGGTGCCAGGGATCAAACCTGGGTCTTTCAAGTGCAAGGCAAGCGCTTTCCCGCTGTCCTGTCACTCTGGCCCCACGTGTATTTTATTTTACTCCAGGGAGGGTGGGGAGCAAAGCAGGTGGTGCTCAGAGGGAGGGTCTTACCTGGGAGTCCTGCCTGCTAAGTGTGCACTCCAGCCCTTTGGGCCACCCCCAGCCTTCCACATCCTGTCATATGTTATACATATGCACATACATGCATACACATATGTGTGCGAGTATGTGTGTGGGCCTGTCCCAGCAATACTGCACTGGCATTTCCAAGCCTGCCAGGTAAGGACTGCTCCAGCCTAGTGTTGCCTAGGTTTGGTGGCACTGGGGTCACAGGCAATCTAGAAAGTTAGCAGTGCCAGGGTGGAACTCAGGGTCCCAAACATCGCAGGCATGTGCTCTACCATTTGAATTATCTGTCCAGCCCCCTAATGACCATCCTTGCAGTAAAAGGGGCCATTCCCGGGGACTGGGTAGGGTGGTTACCTTGCACACGGCCAACCTGAGTTCGACTACTCCCTAGCACAGTGCTCAGGGGCCCAAGGGGTGCTCATCCACATCAGTCCAGGGGTGGCCACATGCCAGGCAGACAGTTGTGTTTGTTTTGGAGCCACACCCAGTGATGCTCAGGGATACTCCTGACTCTGTGCTCTGGGATTACTCCTAACAAGCTTGGGGGACCATATTTGGTGCTGGGGATCAAACTTATGTTGGCCACTCACAAGGCAAACGCCCTACCTGTTGTCACATTGCTCCAGCCGCCAACAAGTCACTTTGCGGGGCACGGGGTGGCGGGCGCGCCGGGCCACTTCAAGCAGTTCTCAGGGATTGCTCCTGACCCTGGGCTCAGGGGTCACTCCTGGTGGGGCTCAGGGTACCCTATAGAGTACTGGTGATCAAACCTGATTGGTTGTGTGCAGAGCTGTCACTGTCACTGTCCTCCCCATTATTCATCGATTTGCTTGAGGGCCCCTTAACATCTCCATTTTTTGAGACTTGTTACTATATTTGGCATGTTGAATACAGGTAGCTTGGCAGGCTTTGCTGTGCGGGTGAGATACTCTCAGTAGCTTGCCGGGCTCTCCGAGAGGGGCGGAGGAATCGAACCTGGTTCTGCCGGGCTGGCTGCACGCAAGTTTTTAAATTTAAATTTTGGGGGGTCAAACCGGTGATGCTCTGGGGTTAGTCCTGACTTTGCACTCAGGAATCACTCCTGGCGGTGCTCGGGGGACCATATGGGATGCCAGGGACCAAATCTGGGTCGTCTGTGTGCAAGGCAAATGTCCTGCCCACTGTACTATCGCTCTGTCCCCTTAAATTATTTTTATATCAAAATAGAAATGTTTAATATGGGGCTGGGGAGATAATACAGTGGGTAGAGCACTTGCCTTGCATGTGGCCAACCTAGGTTTGATCCTTGGCATCCCAGATGGTTTCCTAAGCCCTGCCAGGAGTAATTCCTGAGTGCAGAGCCAGAGCCAAGCATTACCCCTGAGCCGGGTGTGGCCCCAAAACCAATAAAATCAAATGTTTCTGGCCAAGGGCCTGAATGATAAACCAGCAGGTAGGGAGTTTGTTTAGCACCTGCCGGGAATGATCCCTGAGCACTGCTGGGGTGGTCCCCAAACTACAAAAACTAACAAAAATCCTTGTTTCTTTGGCCACTCAGATTTTCAGTGTGCGCTCAGATTTCCTTTTCACTTGAGTATTTATTATCTGAACCGCCAAAACAAAGCCCTGAGTGTGACCCCAAAACAAACAAACAAAAATGTTTCTAGCCAGGGAGAGCGCTCCAAGGGCATGCATTGAGCCCTCAGATAGATCTGTAACACCCCAAGTCCTCCGGAGCATTCCTGGGTGATGACCCCTGCAGGTGCTCAGCACTCAGTACCTCCCCAAAAAAATGAAGTTAATGTTTATTTAGATTGAGAAATCACAGCGGATTTCAAATGTTAAGGTGACAAATACTCTATTTCAAAATCTAAAAAAACAACGTTTGTAATGCAAATGCCCCACAGACTTCTCAATATCCCCATTTCTTCCCCTTTTCTTAGATGAGGACACTGTACTTGCCCCCAAAACCCTTCCCCAGCCAATGATTTTGTAATTCTGTTTTCTATTTCTTCTCTCAGTCTTCCCTCTAGAAAGGCTAATTAAACTCCTTATATTTATTTATTTATTTAAATAGAATCACCGTGAGATACAGTTACAAAGGTTTTATGAAACTTGTTTCTTTGGGGGCCAGAGGATACAGTGGGTTGGGCATTTGCCTCGTGACCCACCTTGATTCTATCTCTGACACCCCAGATGGTCCCCGAGTCCTGCCAGGAGTGATCCCTGAGCACACAGCCCGGACTCATCCCTGAGCGCTGCTGGGGTGACCTGAAACAACCAAAACAAACAAAACTCCTTGTTTCCTTGGTCACTGAGATTTTCAGAAAGTCCCTTCGCACTTTAGTACTTGTTATCTGAACCACCTAAACCTCTATCAAATTCTCTGGGTAGAGGAGAGGCGAGAGTTCCGGCTTGCAGAGGTTCTGCCTGTTGAAATTGATGAGACTCATTAACCAGGGCGGTGGGCGGGGCAGGGTTGGCACTGATGGAGGGCGGGCAAAGACTAAACTCTAATCTCCGGAGCTTCTAAGAAAGGGAAATGCAGACCCGTTGGGGTTAGATGGGCCAGCTAAGGGGGGGCCTGAGGGGAAGGGATGGGACTGAGTCTCCACACAGTGCAAGGGACAGTTTATTGTGACTCATTACCGTAGGAAAATTCAGGCTAGAGACTGTTTAACACAACTGGAGTGAGATGGGGCCAAGGGGCAGTCACGGACTGCTGAGGGAGAGCGACAGCATGCAAATCCTGGGTGGGAGAGGAGTGCCCCCCTAATCCTGGGTGGGGCAGACAGTGACCAAGGCAAGGAGGACTGAGGTGGCCCGGGGCTGTGGGAGAAGCTCTGGTCTGCTAGAGAAACAGGAAAGGAGGGTCGCAGCTCGAGAACTCAGACACTTTTTTTTTTTTTTTTTTGCTTTTTGGTTTTTGGGTCACACCCGGCAATGCACAGGGGTTACTCCTGGCTCTGCACTCAGGAATTACTCCTGGCGGTGCTCAGGGGACCATATGGGATGCTGGGAATCGAACCTGGGTCGGCCACGTGCAAGGCAAATGCCCTACCCGCTGAGCTATCCCTCCAGCTCCCGAACTCGGACACTCTTTTGGGAACTGGCCTTGTAGGGTTGGATTTTTCCATTTTACTTTTGGGCCGGCTCCCGAGCTGTGCTCCGTGCTTACTTCTATAGCACCCCTGTAGGCTCAGGGGACCAAATGGGGTCAGGGATCGAACCCAGAGCAGCCCTGTGCAAGGCAATGCCCTGCCCGCTGTACTATATCCCACCCCCATCACACTCCCTCTTTAGGGAAAGGGAAGTCCTTTCTTGAATTGGGTTAGGTTTTGTTGGGGTTGCTTTATATGTTTGTTTTGGGGCCACACCTAGTGGTACTCAGGGACGACTCCCAGCTCAGTGCTCAGGGGTTGCTGCTGTCAGTGCTGGGGTGAATCGCATCACGTGGTGCCTGGGCTCAGCCCCAGGGCTCCTGCTGCGAAGCCTGTGTTCTAGCCCTTTGAGCTCTCTCAAAGGTGAAGAGCTGTGAGGCCTGGGATCAAGTGCTTGAAATGTCACAAACAAGTCTGATAATCGCTGACCTGGACATAGTAGCTCAACAAAGATTTAACTCATTTCTTTTATTCATTTACCCCATACTGGGGCTGGAGCAATAGCACAGCGGGTAGGGCGTTTGCCTTGCATGCGGCTGACCCGGGTTCGATTCCTCTATCTGTCTCGGCAAGCTACCAAGAGTATCCTGCCTGCACGGCAGAGCTGGCAAGCTACCTGTGGCGTATTCGATATGCCAAAAACAGTAACAACAACTCTCACAATGGAGAGGTTACTGGTGCCCGCTTGAGCAAATTGATGAACAACGGGAGGAGAGTGCTACAGGGCAGTGTTACCCCATCCCAGGGGCTGGGGGCTATTCTCCCTCTAACAGAAGCGGGACCTGGTCCTCGGTGATCACAATACAAGGTTTGAATGTGCAGTGAGCTGAGAAACTTCTTCAGATCTTCACCCTACCAGCAGCTGGTCTTTCTGCTGTCTAGTGCTCAGTTCCACACCCTAGATGAAGGATTCAGATGAAGGATTCAGCCCTAGAGGTATGTCTCCCCCAGAAGAGAAGATGCAAGCAGTCCAGGGCCGGAAGACACAGCTGCAGAGATGCTGAATCCTATTGGGCACAAGCAGGAACATGTGAATGAGCACATGTTTGTGTGTGTGTGAGTGTGTCCGAGTCTGTGTGTATGTGTGTGTGAGTGCATATGTGTGAGTGCATGTGTGTATGTGAGTGTATATGTATGTGTATGTGAGAAGGAGTGTGTATGTATGTGTGTAGTCTGTGTATACATGTGTGTATACACATGTGTGAGAGTAAGTGAACGTGTGTGAGTTTATGTATGCGTATATGTGTTTTTGTGAGTGTATATGTATATATGTGAGTATATTCCTATGTGGCTGGAGCGATAGCACAGCGGGTAGGGCGTTCGCCTTACAAGCGGCCAACATGGCCGACCCGAGTTCGATTCCTCCGCCCCTCTCGGAGAGCCCGGCAAGCTACCGAGAGTATTCGATATGCCAGACACAGTAACAACAAAGTCTCCAATGGAGACGTTACTGGGCCCGCTCGAGCAAATCGACGATCAACGGGAGGGCATTTACCTTTACCTTATTCCTATGTGAATATGTATGTGCGTGTTTTGAGTGTGTGCATCAGTGTGTGAGTGTATGTGTGTAAGTGCATCTGTGTGTGAATGCATGTTTCTGTGTGTAAGTGTGTGATTGTATGTTTGTGTGTGCATCAGTGTGAGCGTGTGTGTGTGTGCGCGCACACTGTGGCAGGAGGAGGGGATCCCCAGCCGAGCCTGGTCTGCCTGGCTCCAGCCAAGCCGGCTGCTTCCTGCCCTCGGTGACCCGCCACCCCGGAGCAGGACCCAGGCAGGCAGCAAGGAAGGGCAGGGGCGCGGGGAGTCCACTGGCGGCAGGAAGATAAGTGCACTGGAACGAGAGGTCATTGCAGGTCTGGCTGTCCTCACGCGGTGGGGGGGGGTGCTGGAGGCGCTTGGCAGTCCCCCCAAATTGCTGAGACTCTTCCTTCCCCAGCCGGAGCCCCTCCAGGCAGGTTCCTCAGACACACTAGCTCCTGTCCCCTGCCTGACTCCTGCAGTGACAATGGGGGACCTAATGACCCACACTGGGGGGGCCCTGGGGTCCAGTCCAAGGCATTTGGTGGGAGGAGCCCTGCTTTCGTGGACCCTCCCCTCTGACTGATGGGATGTGGGGGACTGGCAGAGAGGAAGGGCCCTCCCAGTCATCCCCTGGGCCCCCAGGAGCCAGACAGGAAACAGCTCAGGAAAGACAGCAGCGGCAGGGGGCCCAGCCCGAGGGGTCACGGGACAGTGAGAGTGACCACTGGGATTTGGAACGCTCTGGTCCTTCACTCTCCCGGACCCACCTGCCTTTGAACAGAAATTTTTTTTTTTGGTTTCAGTGTGGGGATTTTGCCCTAGGGTCTTTGTCGCGCTAGAATGGGGACTCGAACCCTGGCGTCCTGCACGCACGGCCGGTGCTGAGCAAACTCAGCGCTGTCTCTCCAACCTCCAGCTCCACACAAAGTTGGCTTCCTCCCCACCTTTGCCAGCGCAGCCTGCGAGCGCGAGAGGGCCCCGGTTTGGGGATGAACGTACCCCCCCCCCCGACCCCCTAAAGAGGGATGGCAGGGGAGGGGGTGCCCGGGGGGCGTGGCGCAGCGGTCCGCGGCGGACCTGGCCTGCACGCGATCGGGGTTCGATCCCTAGCACCACCCACTCCGGGACGACCGGCGCGCGGGGATCCCCGCCGCAGGCGGCCTTCCCCGCCCCATCCTCAGAAAGTCGCGTCCCGACCCGGTCCCCGGGGGGCCGCGGCGATCGCGGCCCGCTGCAGAGCGGGCGAGGGCGCGAGTCGTGCGGAGGCCCGTTCCACGCCGCACGCGAGGACCCTCCGTGGTGCAGCGGGTGGCGGGGCGCGGGGGGGGGGGTGGTCCCGGCGCGGCCGTGCGGCACGTCGGGGCGGTCCCGGGCAGGGCGCCCGCCGCCCCTCCCCCTTCTGCAAACTTTCTCCCAACTTCCCGACCTGCTCCGCTCGGCGCCCCGCTCGCTCCCCTCATGAATTATTCAGCAGCGCGCGCTCCAATCAGCGCGGCCGGGCCCCTCGGCGAGCCCGGAGCTGCCCGCGCCCCTCCCGGCCCGCCGCGGCGCCGCCCGGCCCAGACCCGGCCCAGACCCGGCCCAGACCCGGCCCCGCGCCCGGCCCCGCTTGCCTCCCCGCGGGCTCGCACGGTCCCCGGCGGCGCGGAGCGCAATCGGCCCGGGCGGCACGGGCGGCGCGGGTGCGGGGAGCCCGGGGCGAGCAGGGCAGCCCGGCGGGGCGGGACCCCGAGCTCGGCCACGTCTCCCCCCTGCGCCGCGGCTGCCCGGACGCCCCCCGCCCGCGCGCGCGCCGGGGACGCGGGGCCACACCTGGGCGCCACCGCCCGGTGCCCCGCGCGCCCGCATGGGCCGGCGCTGAGGGCTCGGGCCGAGCGTCCCGCGCGCGGAGTCGGCGCCCACCCGCCCGGGCGGGGGGCGGGGGGCTCAGACCTGGGGGGGCTGGCGCCCCCCAAACTCGGATCGGATCCAAGCGGAGCGAGAAGGCGCCATGGAGCTCCGAGCCCTGCTCTGCTGGGCTTCGCTCGCGACCGCTTTGGAAGGTGAGTTTTCCCGGGGGAGGAAGGGGTTGTCCCGCCCCTCCAGAGCCCCCCCAGAGCGGAGCCTCGGAGCGGAGAGCCCGGTCGCAGCCTCCCCTTCCCGGCACCCCGGCCTCAAACTCTCCCGACCCGCAGAGCTGGGGCGGGAGGGGGCGGGGAGGAGGCGGCCCAGCGGGGTGTGGAGTTTTCTTTTGTTTGGGAAAAAGAGCAGGATCGGACTCGGATCCGGGACCTTCCCCTCCCGGGCTCCCCGAACCGTCCCTCCCGACTCCGAGGCCTCGGCCGCCTTTCCGTGGCCCCCTCCTTCCCCCCTGCTCCAGCCTCCCAAAGTCTCGGAAAGTTTCTCGCCAAGCACGAGGAGAGTTTCTGGGGCGCCCGGCAGAACTTTGTGCTAGGCCATAAATCTCCGCGACCCCCACAGCCCTGCACGTTCGCACCTGGAGCCTGGACCCTTGAAGCCAGCCAGATTCAGATTAGCCACCTTCTGCACCCCGCCCCCCCACCCAACCCCAGCCGCTCCCTAAGCCAGTGGCCCTGGTGGAGGGCCCCCCACCTCCCTCTTCCCCAGCTGCCATCGACCCTCCCACCTGAAGTCAGCCTAAATCCCTCCTTCTCTGATTCTCTCTGAATTCCTGGTGTCTTCCCCCCACCCCACCCCCCAGTTCCTAAAACTGGGGGCCCAAAGCCCAGGGATGCTCCTTCCCGACCCTAATCTCCTTTCAATGAGCTGCCTCCTCCCCTCCTCCATTGCCTGGCATCAAAGGGGTCTCTAGGGGAGCGGGCAGGGGGGCGGTTGCTGGGGGGGGGGGGTTGTGAAAAGGAAGAATCAAAAGCAGCCAAAACCTCCTGTTTCAAGGACTGGGTGTGCAGAGAGACTTGCCCACAGGCTGCGGGGAAAGAGAGTGAGTGTCCAGCATGGGCTGGGGCCCCTGTGGAGGGGAGTGTGGAGCAGAGGTCATGCCTGTCACCTGGCCCTCGCCCCATGCTTGGTGCTTTCCTCTGGTCTGATACCCCAGTGGGAGCAGGAGGGGCTGCAGCCCCATTTCACAGATGAGGACATTGAGGCTGAGAACTAAGAGCTCATGCTCTGGGCTGGGGAGGGACAGCCGGAGACGGAAGGCGGAAGGGCAAAGGCGGCCAGTGAGGGTCAGCGGTGGCCACAGGACAGATCCCCGAGGAGAGAGATGTCCAGGCCAGGTCCTCACCTCCCAGGAGCTGGACTGCAGGGGAGAAAGTGAGGCTGCCCTAGGACCGCTGGAGCAGACAGTGTAAATGAGAGACAGGAAAACGCTCTCCAGGCTGGAACAATGGAGGGTGGGGACGGCCAGCCACCCCTTCCCAGAACCCCGGCATCCTGTCCCCAGCCTGAGGGCTGTCTCCTGCCACCCATGGGGGTCCCCGGGGCTCACCTCCGAGTCCCACCTGGTCCCGGGTCCTGCGTGGTCCCGGAGGAGACGGCCCCACCCACCTGCCTTCTCTTCCTCCTGGTACTGGAGGCCCAGAGAGGATCCTGGCCTCAGGAGTCGCTTCTGTTCCTAGGGGCCTCATCTCTACCCTGAGTCCTGCCTCCCCAGGGAATCCCCTCCCTGCCCCCTCCATTGCCAGGGGCTATGTCCTCTCTCCTAATTCCTCCCCTCCTGGAGGCCAGGCCCAGGTGTGTTCATTCCCCCCCTGCACCCCCAGATAGACACGCCTAAAATCTCCTCCCCTTTCCCTTCCCGTAACCAAGTCCAGATGTGAGGCCTCTGCAGGCTGGCGGGGCAGAGGGGGGGGGAGCCCAGCACCCCACAGTGCCCTGGCCCCCAGCACCACTTCCTCCCCTGGAAATGCCAAGGAACGGGTCAGGGTCTGGGCTAGCCCTCAACGACTAGAGGGTTTGGCCCCCAAAAGAGGTGGGGACCGAGGAGAGTGGTTTGGGGAGGCAGCAGTATTGGGTTCGGGGGCTTAAGGTCTATAAGATTCTGTAAGAAGGGGGTTCCTGGCCAGCAGCCCCTGGCCCCCCTCACGGCAGACTCAGGCCCTCCAGGTCCACCTCAGAGCTGCGAGTCCTCCACTCCTCCCACTTCTGCCTCCCTGGCTCCCGGGAGGTGGAGGCCCAGATCTGGAGGGACTGGGGGCAGGGTGCGCTCCCCTCCTTCCCACCTGCTGCAGCTCTCTGGCCGCGCACCTGGCGTAGTTCCCACAAACCTCATCATCTGTCTGTCTCTCCGTCTGTCTGTCTGTCTTAGAGACCCTGCTAAACACAAAGCTGGAAACGGCCGACCTGAAGTGGGTGACGTTCCCCCAGGTAGAGGGGCAGGTAAGTCCCCCTGAAGCTGGGACTCAGGGCTGCGGAAAGTGCAGTGAGGAAGGCACTTCTTTTGCACATGGTGACCTGGATTTGATCCCTGGTGTCCCAAGAGTGTCCTGGTCTCCTCAGCCCAATAGTAGTGATCCCTGAGCACAGTTAGGGGCACTGCTAGCTGTGGCCCCCAAGCCAAAATAAATAAGTAAATAAAAAAGACTTTTAAGGGGGCCGGAACAATAGTACAGCGGGAAGGGCACTTGCCTTGCATAGGGCTGACCTGGGTTCAATCCCCGGCATCCCATAGGGTCCTCTGAGCACTGCTAGGAGTGATTCCTGAGTGCAGGGACAGGAGTAACCCCTGAGCATCCCTACGTGTGACCCCAAATAGCCAAAAAAAAGACTTTGAACGAAGCTGGGGTTCAGGAGAGAAACTAAAGGGAAGGTGTCCCCGCAGCTGACTTGAATCCCGCAGTTGCAGAGAACATGTCCCTTTCCCTGGTCCCCGGCACTTTGTTTTCCTTTGGGGGGGCTTGGGGATCACACCCAGTGGTGCTGGGCACTGTTCCCAGCTCTATCCGGGGTGCCCAGGAGGGAGCCATCCCAGCCCCCCCTGCGGGCTCTCACAACACCTTCCCTGGGCACTGCCCCGGTCCCTGCAGTGGGAGGAGCTGAGCGGCCTGGACGAGGAGCAGCACAGCGTGCGGACCTACGAGGTGTGTGATGTGGCGCGGCCACCGGGCGTGCCGCACTGGCTGCGCACCAGCTGGGTCCCCCGGCGCGGCGCCGTGCACGTGTACGCCACCCTGCGCTTCACCATGCTCGAGTGTCTGTCCCTGCCCCGCGCCAGCCGCTCCTGCAAGGAGACCTTCACCGTCTTCTACTTCGAGAGCGATGCCGACACGGCCACGGCCCTCACGCCCGCCTGGATGGAAAACCCCTACATCAAGGTGCTTCTGGGACCCCCCCGCGCCCCTCCAGCCCCTCCCTCTGGGCCCCCGCAGTGTTCAGCTACAACGTGTCCTCCAAGACCCAGCTCGGAGGGCTTCTTAGGACAGTTTGGCTGATATGGGTGGCCCCGGGGACCCCCAGCCCGCCCCACCCCCCACATTAATACCCATTCTTCCCTTGGGCCCTGAGTCCAGAGCCTGGTGATGGCGTTTCTTTGTAGCGAGCAGAGGGTTAGAAGGGGCTTCAGGGAAGCGCATGGGAGATGAGAGCAAGGAACTGAGGAGGTCGGGGCGTGGGAAGAAGCAGGGGGTCCTGAGGACGATGTGGAGGGCGGGCAGTGAGTGTCCTCCTGGCCCTGCAGGTGGACACAGTGGCAGCCGAGCACCTGACGCGGAAGCGGCCCGGGGCTGAGGCCACGGGGAAGGTGAACATCAAGACCCTGCGGCTGGGCCCCCTCACCAAGGCTGGCTTCTACCTGGCCTTCCAGGACCAGGGCGCTTGCATGGCCCTGCTCTCCCTGCACCTCTTCTACAAGAAGTGCGCCCAGCGGACCATGAATCTAACCCACTTCCCGGAGACCGTGCCCCGGGAGCTGGTGGTGCCCGTGGCCGGCCGCTGTGTGGCCGATGCTGTCCCAGCGCCCGGGCCCAGTCCCAGCCTATACTGTCGGGAGGACGGCCAGTGGGCTGGACAGCCGGTCACAGGCTGCAGCTGTGCTCCAGGATTCGAGGCCGCTGACGGGAACGCCAAGTGTCGAGGTGAGGGTCCCCATGGAGCCGGTCTTTTTGTGGGGTGAAGGTTCCTTGTAAATATTGTTTCTTGGTTGTGGGGGGCGGGCTCATACCCAGCAATGTTCAGGGGTTATTCCTTACTCCTGGCTCTGCTCGGGAATCACTTCTGGTGGGGCTCAGGGGGCCTTATGAGGTGCTGGGACTTGAACCTGGGTCGGCTCTGTGCAAGGCAGGTGCCCTCCCCGCTGTACTATTGCTCCAGCCTCACTGCTGGGAATATTCTTTACATTTTTTTCTCTCCTGGGCACTCAGGGGAGGGCGGACCAGGCTGAGTCTCCAACAGCTCTCTCCCGCCCACTGTCCTCCTTCCTGAGACTTGTCCGGGCTCTGTCTGGGCTTAGACGCTGCACTGGGATGCAGGAACTCTCCAGTATCGAGGACCCTGTTGGGCTCAGAGTGCAATGCACCCTGGGGTTTGCTCTGATTCACGGACCTCACTCAGTGCTTTGTGATTTGGGGTTTGTCCAGCTTGGGGGTGGGGGTCGGAGGGGGGGAACAGGATGAAATCATTTTTCTTTCCTTGTGAGGGCCGGGAGGCAGCTCAGCTCGAAGACCGACTTGACCACATACACTATATTTCTATCCCTCAGGTTCCCAAGCTCCATTCCCGTCACTGGCACTTTTGATATTCAGTGACTGGAGAAGGTCAAAATGCTAGTTTCGGGGCTGGAGTGATAGCACAGCAAGTAGGGCATTTGCCTTGCACGTGGCTGACCCGGGTTCAATTCCCAGCATCCCATATGGTCCCCTGAGCACCGCCAGGAGTAATTCCTGAGTGCAGAGCCAGGAGTAACCCCTGTGCATCTCCGGGTGTGACCCAAAAAGCAAAACAGACAAACAAAAATGCTAGTTTTGCTTTTGTTTGAACAGCCAGCGGTCTTCTGAGCTAGCTCTGCACTCAGAGGTCACCCTTGGTGGGACTCAGGGGACCCTGTGGGATACCTGGGATCGAGCGTGGATGAGTCCTGTGCAAGGCAGGAGCTGTCTGGCCCCACTTTTTTCTTTTAGCAAGGGGTTGCTCCCAGGCTACACTGAATGGTGCTCAGGAATCCTGAAGTACGAGGGGTCAAATCTGGGCCCTCTCCAGGCTAAGCTTGTGTTACATCCCTTATAAGTCCCTGGATCTCGCTTTGCTTATTTGGACCCTGATGTTCAGGGGCTGACTGGCATTATATCTTGTTGCTCAGCAATCCCAAGCATGCTATACCCCAAATTTACTTTTTTTTATTTTGTTTTGAGTCCACCTGGCAATGCTCAGGGTTTACTCCTGACTCTATGCTCAGGGATCACTCCTGGTGGACTCAGGGGACCAAATGGGGTGCTGGGGTCGCTGCTATACTATCCCTCCTTGCCCTTATGGGGGTCAGTGCATTTCTCCAGACCATCCTGTGTGTGTGTGTTGGGGGGGGGGGGGGGAGTCGGCTGTTGATGGCCAGTTTCTCTCTCAGCCTGTGCCCAGGGCACCTTCAAGCCCCTGCCAGGGGAGGGACCCTGCCAGCCATGCCCAGCCAACAGCCACTCCAACGCCATTGGCTCCTCCCTCTGCCAGTGTCGCATCGGGTACTTCCGGGCTCGCACAGACCCCCCGAGTGCACCTTGTACCAGTAAGTGACCCTTGGGGAGGACCCCCCAGCCTCCACCCCACCCCCTCGCTGCTGTGGGGCAGATCAGGAAGCCCCTCCCTGACGCCCGTCTTCTCCGCAGCACCCCCCTCCGCCCCCAGAAGCGTGGTGTCCCGCCTCAACGGCTCGGCGCTGCGGCTAGAATGGAGTGCGCCCCTGGAGTCGGGCGGCCGCGGGGACCTCACCTACGCCCTGCGCTGCCGGGAGTGCCGGCCCGGGGGCTCCTGCGCGCCCTGTGGGGGCGACCTGACCTTCGACCCTGGACCCCGGGACCTGGTGGAGCCCTGGGTGACCGTTCGGGGGCTGCGTCCTGACTTCACCTATACCTTCGAGGTCACCGCCTTGAACGGGGTGTCTGCCTTAGCCCACGGACCCGGGCCGTTTGAGGTGGTGAACGTCACCACTGACCGTGAGGGTAAGCATGGGAGTTGGGTGGGGACCTCACGAGGGTCCCGAAGGAAGAAAGGCAGGGACGAGGAGGGCTGACCACAGGCTTTGCATGCACTGGGACCCCCAGCACTGCCAGGAGTGACCCTGAGCACTGAGCTGGGAGTAGCTTGTGGGTGACTTCTGAAAAACAAAGAAATGCAGGGCCTGGGGAGCAGATCCTCAGGAATGCGAGGGGTCAAGTTGCAGAAGCAGGAAAGACATGGGAGGCTGAGGGTGGGGTGGACAGAGAGGACTTGGGTCGGACAGCTGGTGGAGCAAGAGAACTGGGGGCCCAGGGACAGCCCCGCGACCAGAAGGGCTCCAGCGCATTCTCTGCCTGTCACAGTGCCACCCCCGGTGTCCGACATCCGGGTGACGCGGTCATCACCCAGCAGCTTGAGCCTGGCGTGGGCTGTGCCCCGGGCCCCCAGTGGTGCGGTGCTGGACTACGAAGTCAAGTACCATGAGAAGGTGAGCCCGCCCCCGCCCCCGCCCCCGCCCCCGGTGGGTGTGGCTAAGGGCGGGAATTGTAGGTTTCAGGCTCTGCTGTAGCCAATAAGACTGTGAGCTTCGACAGTCCCTTGGACCCTCTTGTTCCGGATCCATTGGTCATCACCCCTTGGTGCTGGAAACAGTAACTGTCCAGCAGACTTTTGTTTTAGGGGGCAGGCAGTTTTGGGGGCACACCTGGCGGATTCTGGGGAACCTATGAGGTGTCGGGGATCTGAGCCGGGTAGGGTGTGTGTGAGACAAGCGCCCTGCCCACTGGGCTATCACTCTGACCCTATCCCGCAGAATTGCAACAGTGCTGAGAAGCACTCGGCACGGTGCACTTAGGGACCAGGAAGTCCCACTTACTGCGTCGTCAGATCGAAAGGCTTGTGATGATGGCGTAGTGCAGAATTGTGGCAGCAGCAAGGAATTTGGAGTTCCTCTTACAGTCAGCCCCTTCTTCCCCCCTGGACAGGGCACAGAGGGCCCCAGCAGCGTGCGGTTTCTGAAGACTTCGGAAAACCGGGCCGAGCTGCGGGGGCTGAAGCGGGGGGCCAGCTACCTGGTGCAGGTGCGGGCACGCTCGGAGGCTGGGTACGGACCCTTCGGCCAGGAGCATCACAGCCAGACGCAGCTGGACGGTGAGCCTGGGTGGAGCAGGGCTGCCCCCCCCCTCCCCCGGAGTTTCTCTCTCTTTCTCTGTCTGTCAAGAACGCTTGGGCTCTCAGATAAGTGGCTGGAGGGTCCCAGCCCAGCAGCTGGTATGCGGCCGGCTGGGCGCTGTGTGTCCTCTAGCAAAGCTTGATCCCGGTGCCCATCTCTCAACAAGAGAATGGAAACAGCAAGAGGCCTCTCTAGGGCTCCAAGAATTAAATGAAGGAGCTCTATGCATTCTTTTTGTTTTTGTTTTTTTGGGCCACACCTAGTGATGCTCAGGACTGATTCCTGTCTCTGTGCTCAGAAATCACTCCCAGTGGTACTGGGGGGACCATTTGGGATTCTGGGGATAAAGAACCTGGTTGACTGCGTGCAAGGCAGGGGCCTCCCTGCTGTACTGCTGCTCCAGCTCTGCTCTATGCATTGTTTTGTTTTTTGTTTGTTTGACTTTATGGGTCATACCCAGCAAATGCTCAGGGCTTACTCCCAGCTCTTCACTCAGGAATTACTCCTGGCAGTGCTCTGGGGACCACAGGGGATGCTGGAGATTGAACTTGGGTCAGCCAAGTGCAAAGCAAATGCCCTCTCCACTATACTATCGCTCCATCCCCTGCTTTGTGCATTCTGATGGGCTGACTGGGAGACTTTCTAAACCTAATTTTTTTTTTGGGGGGGGAGGCGGTTGGAACATATGGGATGTTGGGGATTGAACCCAGGTCAGCCACTTGCAAGGCAAGTGCTCTTCACTGTACTGTCACTCCAGCTCCAACTTTCTGTGTTTTAAAGTGATTTCACCTATTTTTTATAACAAAGTGTATGAGTCAGGGACCTTTTAGTCTTCCCAGACTTCAGGGGTCAGCAAACATGAATCTGCTTTTTCCGTTCACTTTTGGGCCACGTCCAACTGTGTCCAACATTTACTCCTGTGCTCGGGGATCACTCCGGGGGGTATCGGGTCCAGAGGATATGGTGGGGGTCGAGCCTATGTCGACTGAGTACAAGACAAATGCCTTATTCCCTGACTGTTCTCCAACCCCGGTTTTTCTTGGTTTTTATTGAGGGAGAAGTGGCATTGACCATCTGTTGGTGTCAGGCGTAGAACAAAATAATCAGATATTTGTAGACTCTGAAGTGCTCAAAGGTTAGTGACCCTGTCAGCACACTCAGTTGACTCTTAGGAACTTGGCAACTGACCAGCCACTCTACAAAATTACCGATCCAGTTGTCAGCTGGAGACACCCATCCCCCACCCCCACGACTTCTTTCTCGTTTGTTTTGGGGCCACTGCTTGTGGTACACAGGGCTTGTTCCTGGCTCTGTGCTGAGGGATCAGTCATGGAAGGGCTCAAGTGACCCTAGATGGTGCCAGGGAACAAACCTGGCAGGTGCCCTACACACTGTTCTGTTTTTATGAACCTGCCCAGGGACTTTCATGGTGGGTCACATCTAGCACTCCTGGATCAGTGCTCAGGGGGCATGAGATGCCGAGGATGAAAGCCCTTTCTGCCACATGCAGACCAGCACTCCAGCCTTTGACTCTTAATCCCCTGCCCCAGAATAGTGTATTTGCTAACATGAAGCTGGTACTTCTTGGTCCCTCATCTTGGTCTCTTCCAATACCCCTTTCCTCTGGCAGCAATGGCTTCCAGATTTGCCTGTTCTGGACTTTTTATTTATTTATTTATTCTTTTTGTGTCAAACCTAACGATGCACAGGGGTTACTCCTGGCTCTGCACTCAGGAATTACTCCTGGCAGTGCTCAGAGGACCATATGGGATGCTGGGAATCGAACCCCGGGTCGGCCGCGTGCAAGGCAAATGCCCTACCCGCTATCACTCCATCCCCTGGGCTTTTTTTTTAAAGTTTTGTTTTTGTTTTGGGGCCACACCCGGTGTTCTCAGGACTTACTGCTGGCTCTGCACTCACCCTCTACTCCTGGCAGGCTTGGGGGAACTTTATGAGTTGCCAGGGATCGAACCCGGATCAGCTGCTGCAAGGAAAGTGCCTGCCCTGCTGTACTGTCGCCCTGGCCCCCATGCTCTGGGCATTTCATGCAGACAGAATTGCAGTGTGGGGCTGCTGGTGGCTGGCGGCTGCGTCATTCTTTGCCATCCGGTTTCCAAGGCTCGCTCCTCCGTGCTGGGGCATGTACCCAGACATCATTCCTCCCTGTGGCTGGAAACTATTCCATCGCTTGGCTCTGGCATGCTCGTGATCCATCCGTTGATGGACATTTGAGTAGCTGCCCTCCTTTGGGGCTGGAAACCTCCACATTTGCCCTGGGAAAGCTTGATTCAGAAGAGCCCAGTGGTCCCCAGTGTTCAGAGCACCACAGGATGAGCCCTGCCCTGGATAACAAATCAGGGCCCAGAGGCCCTTGGGGAGCAGTTGGGAAACCATCTTCCTGGCCTGGCCTGCTATGTCCCCACCTCCACCTCAGGACTGGGCCCAGTTCCTCCAGGAGGTTTCGTCTTGGGCGGGTCTAAGCACCTTCCTTCTTTTCCCCCAGAGAATGACGGCTGGCGGGAACAGCTGGCCCTGGTGGCAGGCACAGCGGTGGTCGGGATTGTGCTGGTGCTGGTGGTCATTGTCATTGCAGTTCTCTGCCTCAGGTGAGGGTCCTGAAGGAGCCAGGACATCCCTGTCGTCCCCCCCCACTCCCACCCCACTCCCAACTTCCCCAGGAGTTTCTTTCTTTTTTGTTTGGGGCCACACACACCTCTGTGTTTAGGATTTCTTATTCCTGGCTCTGCTCCGAGGAATCACTCTTGACAGTGCTCAGGGCACCCCATGCGGTGCTGGGCGTTGAACCCGGATCACTGCATGCAAAACAAGCGCCTTCTCTGCTGTCCTGTCTCTTGGTCCCATCTCTGCTCCCTGCACTTACCTTCCCTCGACGGACAGCCATGGGCACGAAGATGCAGGACTGGGATTACCTTTTGTTTCCTCCCCTCCCAGGAAGCAAAGCAACGGGAGAGAAGCTGAGTACTCCGACAAACATGGCCAGTACCTCATCGGGCACGGTGGGTCTGCCTGGCCTGTGGCAGGAGGTGAGGGTGGGAAGCGGAAGTGGGGTTGGAGACCCGGGGGAGTCACTTCTTTGCTCGCTAACGGGGGTGCTGGGCGTCTGACTCCACAGGTACTAAGGTCTACATTGACCCCTTCACGTACGAAGATCCCAATGAGGCAGTGAGGGAATTTGCCAAAGAGATAGATGTGTCCTATGTCAAGATCGAGGAGGTGATTGGTGCAGGTGAGCCGGGGCGGTGATTGGCGCAGGTGGGCGGGGCTGGCGGGCGGGCGGGTTAGTGATTGGTGCAAATGAGCGTGCGGCCAGGGTGATGATTGGTGGAGACGGTTGAAAGGGCGGGTGCGGCGGTGTCTGAGGGGTTGACAAGCGTCCCTCGGCAGGTGAGTTTGGCGAGGTGTGCCGGGGGCGCCTCAAGGCCCCGGGGAAGAAGGAGAGCTGCGTGGCCATCAAGACGCTCAAGGGAGGCTACACGGAGCGGCAGCGGCGCGAGTTTCTTAGTGAGGCATCAATCATGGGCCAGTTTGAGCACCCCAACATCATCCGCCTGGAGGGTGTGGTCACTAACAGCGTGCCGGTCATGATCCTCACGGAATTCATGGAGAACGGAGCCCTGGACTCCTTCCTGCGGGTGAGCTCCCCTCACCCCCTGAAAGAAAAGCCAAGGAAGCGAGGACCAGATAAATGGGAGCATCTCTCTTTCTCCAGGGAAGGGCTGGGCTCCAGAAATGTGGATTGAGTTCAGATATAAATGAGCCTTTTTTACTTTTATTTATTTCTTTATTTTTTGGATTGTTGGGTCACACTGGCGATGCCCAGGGGTTACTCCTAGCTCTGCAATCAGGAATCACTCCTGGCGGTGTTCAGGGGACCCTATCGGATGCCGGGGCCCGAATCCTGGTCAGCCGCGTACAAGGCAAGCGCTCTATCTGCTGTGCTATCACTCTGGCCTCGAGCCCTTTTTATTTAAAAAAAAATTTTTTTTTAATTGAGAGGGTACATCTGGCTGTGATCAGGGCTTCAGAGCTGACTCCTGCCTCTGTGCTCAGGGTTCGCTCCTGGTGGGATTCGGGGAACCGTAAGGGGTGCAGGGGACCACTCCTGGGTCAGTGCCATGCAGGGCAAACTCTTTCCCTAGTGTACTATCTTTCCTGCTTTTTGGCGGGAGGGCCGCGTGTGCTCCTTCTCGGTGCTGCTCGTGGTGTGCCCCAGCAATAGAGTGAGTGAGACCAAACCTGGGCTTCCACGACACACAAAGTCCCGCTCTGGGAGCCTCCTTCCAGCCCAGAATTTTCTTTTTTTCTTTTTTTCTTTGCTTTTTGGGTCACACCCGGCTATGCTCAGGGGTTACTCCTGACTCATGCACTCAGGAATTACTCCTGGCTGTGCTTGGGGGACCATATGGGATGCTGGGAATCGAACCCGGGTCGGACCGCGTGCAAGGCAAAACACCCTACCCGCTGTGCTATCACTCTAGCCCAGAATTTTCATTTTGTTACTTTAACAAGTTTGGCTGAATTTCATTTATTTTTGTAGCATTGGCGGGAGGGCGGGGGTGTGTCGCTGTACTTGGCCGTGCTCCGGGCTTATTCCTAGCTCTGTATTCAGGGTTCACTCCTAGCAGTGCTTAAGGGACCATATGAGTGCCAGGGATTGAACATGGGGTCTGCCCTGTGCACGGCAAGTGCCCTCTCTGCTGTATTCATCTTGGCTCTATTTTGTAGCTTTTTGCTTTTTGGTTTTGGGGTCCACATCAGGGGCTGTCCTTGCTCTGTACTCAGCAGTCATTCCTTCGGTACTTGGGGCTCTGTGTGGTATCAGGGATGTTTGCATGGGGCTGGCAGGATGCTAGACACCCAGCACACCCAGGTCTCTGCTGACTCTGCTTTAGGGAGACCATGGGGTACTAGGGACCAAACCAGGGTCATCCCTGCGCAAGGCCAGCCTTGAAAAGCATCAAAATATTTTCCTTGTAGACAAAGCAGCCTTGCCTCGAGCTCTGTCCTGGTTCCTCAGGCGCACCTGTCCATAGACATGGTTTGTTTTCTCCAAGTTGTCTGTAAAGCGTCCTGGTCTTTCCCTTTCTTCCAGACCGGGTCAAGCATTGCACCTGGCACATGCATAGCTGCTGGAACCTCTTCTGGCTCTATAGACAGGACAGTCCCTTGTCACAATACTCTCACCTTATTCCCCTAAAATATCTGGCCCACAGCCCGGATGGGGCAATTTGGCAGTAACTGTATTTCCTTGTAAGGCCAATGGTTTGGTAAAGCCCCAAAGTAAATGTCTGCGGCCTGTCTCCACTGGGGTGTTGCTTCTTTTGTTTGTTTGGTTGGTTTAGGTGTTTGGGCCACACCCAACAGTGCTCAGGGCTGATTCCTGACTCTTGCATTCAGGGATCACTCCTGCGGCTTTAGGGGACCATGTGTGGTACCAGGGATGGAATATGGAAGGCAAGCGCCCTCCCTGCTGTACTGTTGCCTGGGACAAGGGGTGCTGCATCCTTGACAGGGCATTGGAGACTCCAGGCTCCCTGTTGAGTGACAGTGTGGTCACTCCTTAAGTGTCACAATGGCCTCAGTACTCCCGCGGACACGAGTCTGACCCACTTTTACTAGCAGAGGTCCACTGCAGGGAAGGGAAGGGGGCCTGTTTTATTTGGGGGGTGGGGCAGAGACATCACTCCTGAAATAATGTAGTAGTCCTCAGAGGCCATTCCCTGTGTGGGCCTGGGGAGCCACTCCCCGGGATGCTCAGGAGACCGGGCAGTGCTGGGGATGGAACCCAGGACTGACACACCCCACCCCTTTGAGTCACCGTCCCAGCCCAGTGGGTGTGAGTAGATCACACTGGTGGATAGGAAAGAGCCAGCTCTGAGCAGGGAGAAGTGTGGCTGGGTGGGTGGAGTGGAAAGACCCAGAGTGGGCAGGAGACCAGCAGATTTAAGAAACAGAAATCAGGGGCTGGAATGATTTAGTACAGTGGGGAGGGCACTCGCCTTGCACCGATCCAACCTGGGTTCCATCCCTGGAGTCCCAGATGTCCCCTGAGCAATACCAGGAGCATCGCCAGGTATGGTCCAATCCTTCCCCCCACCCCACACACACGCACCAAAAAAAAGGAAGGAAAGAAGGAAGGAAGGGAGTGGGGGAGGGAGAAACCAGGGGTCGGAGAGCTAGTACAGCGGGTAAGGCATTTAACGTGCACGTGATTGACTCGGGTTTGATCCCTGGCACCACATACAGTCCCTGAGCCCTGCCAGGAGTAATCCCTGAGCACCACCGGGTGTGGCTGAAAAACCAAGAAAAGAAACCGAAGCCAGGGCCAGAGAGAGAGCACTGGGGGCTGAGAACATGCTCTGCGTGCAGGAGCTCTGGGTCCAGTCCCCAGCCCCACATAAGGCTGCCTGAGCACTGCGCTGAGGGAGCCCTGAAATACTGCCAGGTGCGGTCTCCAAAACAACTCAGAAGGGAGCAGGGCAGGAGAGAGAGCACTGTGGGCGGGGCGTTTGTTTTTCTTTTGTTTGTTTTGGGGCCACACCTGGTGGTGTTCATGGCTTACTCCCAGCTCTTTGCTCTGGGATCGCTCGTGGCAGGGTTCAGGGGACCATCTGTGGTGCTGGGGATCAAACCCAGGTCAATCGCTGTCCTATCGCTCTGGCCCCTGAGCACCTGCCTCGTTTGCTGCTGAGCTCGGTCAGTTGGATCCCTACATTAAATATGCCCCCCCCCCACCCCCAGCACCAACAGGAGTGATTTCTGAGTCAGAGCCCTGAACACCAAGGAGTGTGTCAAAAAGAAAAGGAAAAGAAAAAGAAAGGGGTGGGGGGGGGCGGAGCGATAGTACAACGGGTAGGGTGTTTGCCTTGCACATGATGACCCGGATTCGATCCCCAGCATCTCATATGGTCCCCAGCACTGCCAGGAGTAATTTCTGAGTGCAGAGCTAGGAGTAATACCTGAACATCACTGGCTGTGACCCAAAAAGCAAAAAAAAAAAAAAAAAAAAAAAAGGAAACTAGAAACTAAATACAAGGCGAAGGGATAGCACTCAGCTTCAGGACTGCTGGTGTCCTGCTGAACCGGGCTCAAATCTTCGGTACCACACGTGCTCAACTCCCTGAGTACTGCTGAGGGTGACTGCCGAGCACAGAACCAGGAATAGCCCTTGAGCATTCCCACTGTGTCCCCAACTTCTCCTCAAAGAAGAACATAGCCAGTGGGTATAAGCAAGTCAGCGTGTGATGGTGGATGGGATCACACCAGTGGCACAGGGCACCAGGGTTGGGGGGACCCATGGCCAGAGCAGCTGCAGTCTGAGGGACCTTTAACGAGGGACCTTTGAACGAGTGATCTGAGGTCCTGGAGCAGGGGCTGGATTTTGGAAGGTCTGGGATGCTGCTGGCGGATGCTGAGTGGAAACCATCCACTGGGCATGTCAAGGGATGTGGGCCCCCGAGGCCTGGATGATGGGCTTTGGATTGTGTCCAGCTGAACCCAGCAGAGGGGCCGCGTTTGCTTCCCTGGTGAGGGCAGACACTGCACTGCAGAAGTCGGTTCTGGTGCATGGCCCTAGCCCCGCCCCTCCCTGGGTTCCGGCACTCAACTGGCTCAAGGGCCAGTCAATCGGTCTGGGTCGCCTGCGTGCAGTCCCATCCCGTAAATAGCACGATCGTGTGCTGCTCTCTGATAAAAGAGCATCTTTGATCGGAAGCCCAGGCGGAGTGTGTACTTGAGTGGGAAGCACCCGCTATGCTAAGGCACCAGGTTCAACAGGAGCAGAGGAGCCAGAGCATAGACCAGCGGGGAGGGCGCTTGTGGTGTGCACGGCCAACCCAGGATCGATCCTCGGCATCTCATAGGGTCCTCCGAGCACTGCTAGGAGTGATTCCTGAGTGCAGAGAAAGGAGTAACCCCTGAGAATCACCAGTTGTGGCCACAAACAAAAAAGAGAGGGGCAGGATAGATAGAGTGGGCAGGCACATGGCTAGCAAGTGGCTGGCCTAAGTTCGATTCCCCGGACCCAGATGGTCCCATGAGCCTTTTAGGAGTAAGCCCTGAGCACCTCTGAGTGTGTCCCCTCCCAGTCTAGGGAGGAAGGCCACGTGTACACGTATGAGTTGAGTAAGGGTCCGGGTCCAAGCATTCTCTGGGGTCGGGGAGCAGCCGGGCCTCAGGGAACTGGGCGTGGCCAGCGGATGGGTGGTCAGGCAGGGGAGCCGCTGTGCGCACGCTCTGCCCTCACGCGCCCTGCCCCCTCGTCTTCCCCTCCCCACCCCCGTTCCAGCTGAATGATGGACAGTTCACAGTCATCCAGCTGGTGGGCATGTTGCGCGGCATCGCTTCGGGCATGCGGTACCTGGCCGAGATGAGCTACGTGCACCGAGACCTGGCGGCCCGCAACATACTGGTCAACAGCAACCTGGTGTGCAAGGTCTCGGACTTCGGCCTCTCGCGCTTCCTGGAGGAGAATTCCTCCGATCCCACCTACACCAGTTCCCTGGTGAGTCATGGGGCCCCCCAAGTAGGATCTGGGGCTCCCGGGCCCGGGTGGGGAGAGAGAGTCGGCAGGCGGGAGTCGGGGAGGGGGCTTGGAGGAGGGAGACCCCACAGAGGAGCCCGTCAGTT
Organism: Sorex fumeus; assembly: GCF_029834395.1. Taxonomy (NCBI): domain Eukaryota; kingdom Metazoa; phylum Chordata; class Mammalia; order Eulipotyphla; family Soricidae; genus Sorex; species Sorex fumeus. The sequence continues at coordinate 355,687 of NW_026606121.1, forward strand.
TGGGGGAACCCTACTTCTAGGGGCCTTGGGAAGCAGCGTCCTTGGATGCTGGGAGGTGCGTGTAGGCCAGGCCCGTGGGACCTGGGCCAGCTCGCTCACCTCTCTGGCCCCTGTCCCTAGGGAGGGAAAATCCCTATCCGGTGGACAGCCCCCGAGGCTATCGCCTTCCGCAAGTTCACCTCAGCCAGCGATGCTTGGAGCTACGGGATCGTGATGTGGGAGGTGATGTCCTTCGGGGAGCGGCCGTACTGGGACATGAGCAACCAGGACGTAAGTGTCTTGCGGGCCAAGCCCGCTTGGGATACTCAAAAAACTCAGGGCTAGAGGTTGGAGCGATAACACAGTGGGCAGGGCTTTTGCCTTGCATGCGGCCGACCTGGGTTCGATCTCCAGCATCCCATATGGTCCCCTGAGCACCGCCAGGAGTAATTCCTGAGTGCAGAGCCAGAAGTAACCCCTGTGCATCACCAGGTGTAACCCTCCCCCCAAAAATAAAGAACTCGGGGCTAGATCCTCAAGCTGTGGGGGGCACCGGGGAGAGTTGATCCCCTCAGGTGAGCACTGGAGATGGAGCTGGGGGCCAGTTGGGAAGGGACACGTGTAGATCAGAGTTCAAGTGCCGTGGGAGAGCGGTGAAGGGACAAGGCACTCGCAGCCTTGGCCCCGCCCCGGCCAGGACCATCCCCAGATCTGCCATTGGAGCTTGAGGTGGAAACGGGGCTGTGGCACCATTTGAGCGTTGGTTTCTTTGTTTTGGTTTCTTTGGGGGCCACATCTGGTAGTACTCACAGATCTCTGCCTCTGCACTCAGAAATCACTCCTGGCAGAGCTTCAGGGACCTTCTGGGATGTTGGGGCTCGAACCCGGCTGGGCCGCGTGCAAGGCAAACTCCGCCGGAACATTAGTTTCTTTACGGGGGCGGTCCTTCATCTTAGTTGTCTTCCCTGGACCCCTCACCAGTGCTTGCTCCATCCTCACAGGTCATCAATGCCATCGAGCAGGACTACCGCCTGCCGCCGCCCCCAGACTGCCCCACCTCCCTGCACCAGCTCATGCTGGACTGCTGGCAGAAGGACCGCAACGCGCGGCCCCGCTTCCCCCAGGTGGTCAGCGCCCTGGACAAGATGATCCGGAACCCGGCCAGCCTCAAAATCGTGGCCCGGGAGAATGGCGGGTAAGGCCCCCGGAGATGCCCTCTGCCCCTGCCCCGTCCCGGGGGGTGACATGAGGGGATGTCGCAGGACTCAGCGCCTCCCGCCTTGTCCCTGCCCTGCATCCAGGGCCTCACACCCGCTCCTGGACCAGCGGCAGCCGCACTACTCTGCCTTTGGCTCGGTGGGCGAGTGGCTGCGCGCCATCAAGATGGGAAGATACGAAGAGAGCTTTGCCGCCGCCGGGTTTGGATCCTTCGAGCTCGTCAGCCAGATCTCTGCAGAGTAAGTGGCTGGAGCGAGAAGAGGGTTAGGCTTTCTCACCCTCATGGGTCCAAGCATCAGGGCTGCAGGGGTTGAGAGACTGGGCACTGTCTCGAGCTGCCTGTATCCCACCCCACCCCTACACACACACACACACACACACACACACACACACACCACCCCATCCACATCTCCCTCTGGGTGTCTCAGCGTTCCAGCCCTGTGTTTGCAGCAGTCCGGCCACTCCAGACATTTCCCTCCCATAAAAGGCCATGTCTGGACAAAGTTTGGGAATGTCTCTCCAGCGTCAGTGCTAAATGATTTTCTGATTCCAGCACCTCCCGAATTCTCACTTTCCCTAGTTGGCCTCGCTTTGGTGTCCTCCCGCTGGCCTGCCCGTTGCTTGTCAAAGGTCTCTGCCTGGTCCCAGGTCTCTACTTCACACCACAGCCATAGAAGGGAAATCCAGGCCCAGGGTGTACTGGACCACAGGCCAGGGCAGGTCAGCTCCCAAGTGGACCTGCCCCAGGGGGTCAGGCACGCGCCTCTTGACTCAGCCATGCCCTGACACAGGGCTGAACCTGCTGGGGTTTCTTTTAGTGCCCGACCACCAGGTGGTCCTGCATGCTGGAACCCTAAGGTTCTGGGAGGCCATGATATGCCAGGGATGGATCATAGTGGTCCCACGTACAGTCCTTTGCACCATCACTCTGCCCTGTTTTCCCTTTTTTGTGGAGAGGCACACCAGTAGTGCTCAGGGGCTACTCCTGAGTGTTCAGGAATTACTCTAGGCAGTGCTCAGGGGACCCTATGAGATACCAGCAATCCAACCCAGGTCAGCTGAGTGCAAGGCAAATGCCCAACCCACTGTCCTATCACTCCGGCCCTATTTTGGTTTTTGATGGATCCATCCCAGAGACTCAGCCGTGCGAGGCTCTGCTGGTGGACCATCTTCCTAGCCTAGTTCTTTTTGTTTTGGGGCTGCACCTGACGATGCTCAGGGGTTCCTCCTGGCTCTGCACTCAGGAATTACTCCTGGCGGTGCCCCGGGGACCATACAGGATGCTGGGGATCGAACCCAGGTTGGCCGTGTGTAAGGCAAACACCTTCCCCGCTGCACTATCGCTCTGGCCGCTCCTGGGCCAGCTCTTGCTCCCCATTTCCCACCTCTCCTCAGTCTCTGGCTCTGGGATGGGCCGGGATGGGGCGGGGGTGGCCTTCTTGCCGTCTAGCCTCACCCGTCTTCCCTTCCTCAGCCCTTTTCCTCCTTGCTGCTGCTTTCTTCTCCATCACAATCCTTCCCCAATCTCATTTTGGTTTTTATGGGTTTTGTTGGTTTTGTTTTGTTTTTTTTTGCTTTTTGGGTCACACCTGGTGATGCTCAGGGGTTACTCCTGGCTCACGCACTCAGGGATTACTCCTGGCAGTGCTCCTCAGGAGACCATATGGGATGCTGGGGATTGAACCCGAGTTGACTGTGTGCAAGTCAAATGCCCTACCCGCGGTGCTATCGCTCCAGCCACCCCCCCCAACCTCATTTTGGAGTCTCCTCTCTAGTGTGGTATTTTGTCCACCTCTTCTCAACTCTGGCAGCTTGCTGACCCCTGGTAAGGGCTGGTCCCCTGTGCATCCCTACTCGCTCTGCCTCCCCAGCTCCTCTAGAATTTGTGTGGCAACTGCTGACGCCACGTTCCTCTCCAGCTTCCCGATTGGCTGGGGGCCCCGAGGCCCCTGGCACTGAGTTCAGGAGCCCCCAAACTTCACCTTGCTCTCTTATTCTTCCCCCCAGGGACTTGCTCCGGATCGGAGTCACGCTGGCGGGACACCAGAAGAAAATCCTGGCCAGTGTCCAGCACATGAAGTCCCAAGCCAAGCCTGGAGCGCCAGGCGGGTCAAGCGGACCAGCCCCCCAGTATTGACCTGGCCACCCCCAGCTCTGCACGGCGGGAAATCCCCCGCCGGAGCCGGAGTTCCCCGTCTTCTGGGACAGAGTCGGATGATGGGGACCCCAGAGGCCCCCGTCCCCATCCCTGCACCCCCACTGGATTGCACTTTGAATGTGGGGATGGCAGTTCGGAGACACAGGGCCTGGGGATGGGACCCCGGGGAGTTGCGTGTGCCCCCCGCAGGGAACCCCCACCCCACCGCACAGGGGAAGGAAGCGCCATAACCTGCCCGCTCCCCATCACCTCTGCCCGGGCCCCTCACCCCGAAGGGCCCGGCCCGAAGACTCTCGAGACCAAAGACAGAAGCGGGGCCGCTGGAAACCCCAAGTGGACCGCGGCCTGGAGGCAGGAAGGGGCGCCCCGCCCGGCGACCAGGTCACCAGGTTGGGGGTCCCCCACCTGCTGCCGCCCCTACCCCACTCGCGTCCTTGTAAATGCCCCCGCCCCTCTGCCGTCTTCATATTGAAGGCTTTTGAGTTTTATTTTTCGTTTCGGTCTGACTTTGCCTTTCTTCCCTGACCCCTTTCTTCTCTCCCATTGCCCCCCGTCAGAACGTTGGTGTTTTGGGGGGCCCCGTTTCACCATCACCGCCTCTGCCCAGGCTGAAACAGGGACCCATCCTTGTCCATGCCCCCCAACAGTGCCTTGGTCACCCCCAGCCCCGTGTCCCTGTGCCCCGAGTCCCCCCAAGCTGTGTCCATGAGGGGGGTGAGGGGTGAATTGCTGGTGGGAGGAGCCTGAGACAGACGCTGGTGCTTGGAGGGGCCCTTAAATTATATTTAAAAGTCTTTTTTTGTATAAATAAAGGAAAATGGGAAGTGTCCTGGCTCTGGGTTGACTGGGAACTGGGAGGGGTGGAATGTGTTTGTGGAGCAGCGGAGGGTCTGGGGGTGGGAGCCCTGACAGCTGTGAAGGGCTGGGTGCTTGGTTCCCAGCCCCTGGGTGCAGTGGGGTGCGGTGGGTGGGGGCAGGGGGATGAGTCATGGGCTCTAACGGCTCCAGATGGTTCTGCCAAGAGCCTGGGGCACCTCCGGGGAGGGGCTGGTGCCCAGCCCTGGCGAGGGGCTGTGGGAATGGGGGGCCCTGGGATCACACCCTGCCCTCTGGGCCCAGAGCGGGTGCCAGGGGGCCACCCGGTCAGCAAGGAGACAGATGTGGGCCAGATGTTGTGACTGGAGCTGGTTCAGTGGGGGGTGGGCAGGGCCAGCGGGCGGACAATTCCCCTTTCAGGGTGCTGCTCCGGCAGGTTCTTCGAGCAGCTGGGTGTTCGCCAGGGCTGCTCCTCCCAGACAGGAAGCCAGGCCGGGGTCCCTCTTGCGATTTTCTGATCTTTCGCCCCACACTTCTCACCCATGGTCTCTCCCTCATTTCTGCATCTCACTTGCCCCTCCCTGGGGGAATTCCAGGTCCCCTATCATGCATGGTTCCTACCTCTTTCCTGGGAGTAGTGACTGTCCCCGACTTCAGGCCTTTCCTGCCCTCCTGGGCCCCTAGTGATTCCTACCCCCTTCCCCCCGCCAGGGCTTTGTACCCCAAGGAGGGCTGGTAGGGATTCGGTCCTGTTGGGAGGATGTGGGGGGGGGTCTCTAGACTTGATGCCACCGCCCTTGCCCTGATCAGTCTGTATTGAGGCCGGATAAGGTGACCTTGGGTGCCGGGAAACGACAGGTGGAGAGCGTGTGAAGGGTCCATGTGTGGGGGACGCTGGCCCCCAGGTTATACCAGGGCCTGCCCCGTTCCACACCCCCCGACAACTTCCCCCACACCCAGCTGCCCCCAGCTAAGGAAGAGAAAGCTACGCCAGGCCGGGCCGGGGAGCCTGCCAGGGGCACCCCTCCCTTCCTGGGGCCCTTCCCACCCAAGCCGGGTCACGTTTAAGGAAGCTGAGCTGGAGGAGCAGCAGCTCCGGAGGCCTTTCTGGAATCCACTGTCTCCTGTCCTGGCTCTCCCAGCTGGCCACTCTCCTTTCCTTAGAAACCCAGCAAGAGGGCGAAGCCAGCACAGAGCAATGAGGGGCCCCCAGTTTCATTCCCGGAACCCCCTAGGCTTCCCCGAGCCCTGCTGGGACCCTCGGAGGTGGCCTGGGCTCCATCCCTCAGTTCCGCAGGCTTCGGCAACACATCTTCGGGTTCTCGCATTGAGACACCAGCCTGGTGGGTTAAGAATCACCAGAAGGGGCCTGGGGACCCTTGAGCCATGAGTCACATCCCTGCCACCCCCACACCCCACCCCGTAGAACACAGAAACCACAGGAAGCCCCCGCCCCCGGGCTCCTGAGGACTGTCCAGCCTGAGCTGCAGATGAGCTGTACCCCCCGTTGGCTTCCAGGTGAGGTGTGGGTGTCCCTGTCGGCACGGGTCAGCACAGGAGACAAGTGTTCCCCACAGGGGCCGGGCCCACTCACCTCTGCAGAGGTCACCTCGCCCTCCTCAGCCACTGCCCAGAGCTAGTGTCTGGGGAGACCCCGGATTCCCCTCACCTTTCCCTGGCTGCCTGGAGGGTCACTCAGAGTCTCCGAGGCTTCCTCAAGGACCTGCCCCAGGTCCTGTTCGCCGTCCGCGACCATCTCCCTCTCGGGCTATTCCACCACCCTCACACATCTCAAAAATAACTTTTATTTTCTCGATGCCTTTTTGGAGACCCGTTGAGAACTGCGCGAGGGCTCACCCGGAACCAATACCTGGGGACAAAGCAGGGAACTTGAGTCAGCACGCGCAGCCCCGGCCTGGAGGTATGGCAATAGCCCCGCCAGGGCAGACTGGGGAGCTGGTCCCAGGGTCCCCCCACCCCCTTCCTGCAAGGCTCACTGCATCCTCTTCCTCCTCATGCTGGAGATACACAGCTGGGCCAGCACCAACGCAGTCATCAGCACCAGCGTTCCCAGCCCCATGGGCACGAAGTTAGACATGTCTGGGGTGCAGCCGTGGTATAGGAAGCGGTGAGAGCAGACACACCACACCCTCAGTTGCCACCCAAGGGTCTGTGTGCCCCGAAATGCCAGGCTCTGTGCTCAGGGCTCACCCCTTGTGATGCTCAGGGGACCATATGTGGTGTCAGGAATCCAACCTGGGTCACCTCTGCAAGGCGAGAGCCTGACCTCGGGCCTAGCTCTCCAGCCGGTCCAGGGCTTCTCCCAGGAACCGTGAAACTCCTCTCTGCATTTTAACCAACTGGGGAGCTGGCTCAGATGCAGTTCTTGAGCTGGAGATAGTACCTTGGCTTTTCGTCCGCGTACAGCAGACCCCGGTCTGCTCCTGGTGATGCCTATAGCCTCCCTTACCAGGTTCAAATCTAAGTAGAGCCAGGAGTAAGCCCTGAGCACCACCGGTGTGGTATGGCCCACCCCCCCCCACCCCATAATAAAACACTAATAAAAATGCGTATCTCAGGGTTGGAACAATAGTACAACAGGGAGGGCGCTTTCCTTGCACGTGGCCGACCTAAGTTTGATCCCAGAACCACATATGACCCCCTGAGCCCCACCAGGAGAGATCCCTGAGCAGAGAGCCAGGAATACGCCCTAAGCACTGCTGGGTGTGACCCCCAAACAAACGGAACAATAAATACAGGTTTGGGGCTCCCTCTGGCCTTGGGAAGTGCAACTCGACTCGGGTGCCAGAACACGCCCACCCCAATCCAAAGAAAAAGATAAAAGGTGGAGAGGGAGCCCCTGGCCCAGAGCAGGGAGTTGGGGACTGGGAGCAGCAGGAACGGGGGCCCCACGAGACTGGGGTGCTGAGGGTGGGGCAGGGGCGGTTTAAGACAAGGTTCCAGATCCCACCTCCACCTCACTCCTGTTATGAGCGACAGGTGTGGGAAGGTGATAAGGGGACCAGGTGTGTCCTCACCTGGCTCTGGGGGGTGTGGCCTGTCCCCAGGCTCCGAGCAGAGGTCTCCCCCATAGCCCGGTTCACACTCGCAGACAAAGCGGTTTCCCCGCTCCAGACACCGCCCATCGTTCTGACAGGGGTTCTGCAGACACGGGCTCTCTGGAAGAATGGAAGGGGGTTGGGTGGGGCGCACAGACCCTGGGGAAGAGCAGGTCGGGGGACTGCAACTGGCCAGGGACCCCTGTCTGCCTTTCTCCCTGGTGCTGGGAAAGTCGCTTGCATCTCCCAGCTGAGTGTGGGTTTGGGGGGCAGAGAGGATTCTGGAAACTGGGCTCAGGGCCCCCTCTCCCCCGGACCCTGGGGCCGACCCAGTCTGAACCATCCACAGCAGGGAGAGGAGTGGGCTCAGCGAGTGTTCTGGGCCAGGGGAGGAGGGGGCGGGCTCCGGGGTGCTCTCCCTGCAGTGGGGGGGGCTCACCCCGGAAGCAGCCCCGGGTGAGGTTGCCCAGTGTGCAGGTCTCGCCCGGGCCGCAGCGCAGGGGCCGGCAGAGCAGGAGCCCCGGGCGGGCGCAGGTGCAGCGCTGGGAGCAGTCCTCGCTCACGACACTCTCACCCTGCTAGAGAGGGCGACGGACCAGGAGGAGGGTGCTCCCTGGGACTGCCCTGCCGCCCCCCGCCCCCGCCCGGGGGCTTCTCAGTCCGGACCTGGAAGTAGCGGCCGTCCCTGGTGCAGCCGCAGCGGCTTCGAGGCAGGCTCTGGGCCCCACTGTATGCGTAGCCGGGCAGGCTGGCGCAGCCCTCCACACACGGGCCCGTGCACGTCCTGGGGGCCGTCAGGCTGGCACAGGAAGCCGGGCAGGGGCTCATGCAGCTCCGGTAGACAGTGTTGGCTGGACAGGCCAGAGCTGTGGGGGGAGCCTGGGTGAGTGGGGCGGGTGGACCAAGTAGGTCACCCCAACCCAGGGCAGGAGGCAGCCAGGAGACCTTCTTTATTGGGGGGGCACACATGGCAGTGCTCAGGGAACACTCCTGGCTCTGTGCTCAGGTGGGCTCGGGGGACCCTATGGGGTGCCAGGGATCGTGCCTGGGTGGGTCGCATGCCAGCAAACACCCTCCCCACTGCGATATCACTCTGGCCACACCCGGTTCCTTGGGCTTGGGGTGTGGATGGGGGGCCAGGAAGAGCCCAAGGGGCACAGGGTGGTGGGGGCGGGGCTGGAGCCTCACCGCAGCGTGTGTGCTCCCGCCAGCCGCCCAGGGTGCTGCCTGCCTCCTGGCAGGTGCTGGCGTAGCCGCCCAGGAGCCGGCAGCGGAGCTCCTCACGCAGCCCCGGGTCTCGGCGGGCACACAGGGCCAGCGCGCAGTGCCTAAGGGGCACAGGGCTGTCAGGGGGTATCTACAGGTGAGGGCTGTGATTTTGGGGACGGGAGCGGGTGTTTGCGGGGTTTAGGGGATGTCTGTGGACATGTGAATATAGGGGTGCGAGGAGTGTGGGACATGGAGCATGTGGGGTGAATGCGGGGTGTGGGTGACTGTGGGAGATGTCTTTGGAGTCTAGGGTTCTGTGGGGTTCTGGAGTGTGGCGGTATCCATGGTAAAGGGGTGTTTGGGTGTTCAGGGTGTCTGCAGGAGTGTCTGTGGGGTCTCTGTGGGGGTCTGGAGTTTAGCGGTGTCTGATATAGGGGTGTTTGGGTGCTTGGGTGTGTGGGGTGTCTGTGGGGCTGTCTGTGGGGACCTGGAGTGTGGCAGTGTACGCGGTATAGGGGTGTTCAGGGTGTCTGTGGGGGGGCCTGTGGCAGGTCTGGAGTGTGGCGGTGTCCATGGTATAGGGGTGTTTCGGATGTCTGTGGGGGTCTGGGGTGTGGTGGTGTCCATGGTATATAGGGGTGTTCGAGGTGTCTGTGGGGGTATCTGTGGGGGCCTGTGGGGGGTCTGGAGTGTGGCGGTGCCTGCAGTATAGGGGTGTTTGGGGTGTCTGTGGGGGTGTGTGTGGGTATCTGGTGAGGAGGTAACTGGGGCCGTGAGTTCTGTGGGTGTCTGGGTGCAGGCATGTACAGGTGTGTGGCGTGTCTGGTTGGGGTGTGGTTGCCTGTGCGGGCATGGGGGTGTCGGAGAGATATATGGTTGTGTGGGGGAGGTATGCGGGTGTGCTTGGGAATACATATGAAAAGTAGGGTGTCATGGGATGCAGGGATTGGGGGGGGTGGGGGCACCACAGGCGGAGAGCAGCGGCCTGACCCCAGTGGCAGGGGCTAGAGAAAGGCCTCCCTGGGGTGGCCCAGACTCACTCCTGGAAGGGCTCTGGGGCCACGACACGGTGACAGGCGGCAAATGGCCCCTGGGGGTCGAGCAGCACACCGCAGGCGTGGGAGCCGTTGGTGAGCGCCCCCTGGTCCCCGTGGCACAGAGCCGGGCCCTCCTCCTCCTCCTTCCTGATGGCCCTGCAGAGACAGGCCAGGGCTGAGGACCAGGGCCAGCGGAAAGAGGGGTACAGGGGGCTCACTGAGAGGCGAGGGGGCGATGGAGGGGCTGCTTGGAGTGCGGGGGGCACACCTGGGCAGGCGACGCAGCCCTCCGGGGCTCATCTTCACCTCCCAACTGCTGCCGAAGACATTGGCGTCCTGCACCTGGGTGCCGTTGGGGGTGGTGAAGTCGTTCCACTTGTCCTTGTCGAAGTTGCCGCACAGACCCTGCACCAGGTCCTGGTACGTGGTGGGCAGGGAGATGACTGCGGGAGGGGGTGGCCCCGTGAGCGTCGCCTCCAGGAGCCCGGGGCTGCGGGGCTCTCCCAGCATCGCCGCTCCGCCCACCTGCGTTGTCTTTCCCGTCGAAGCTGACCATCAGCTCAAAGCTGGTGACCAGGTACATGCGGTGGCCCCGCATGCTGACCTGCAGGTACTTGCTGGGCTTGAAGGGGACGGTCATCCTTTGATTGTTCACCTAGAGGGAGATGTGGGAGCTGCCAGGAGGCGGCCAGTGGCCGGCGGGGCCCCCACCCGCCTGGGTCTTGGGATGAGACGTCCAGCACTTTCCCCACGCTGCCCTGCAGAAGCCCCCCAGTGCCCGGCCCGTGTCCCCCTACACCCACATGTCACAGGCGCTACTCCTGCCCACCCCCTGCACCCCCTTCAGCGCCTGAATGACCCCCACCCACCGGTCCCTGGGGTGCAGGGTGCCTGGACCTGACTCCTGCAGTGGCATTCCCGGGACCCCCGAGTGTGCGGCCTGTGCATACCACCAGCTGCAGGTTGCTCTGCATCTGGATGACGTAGTCGTGGATGCGAACGGTCACTTCCTGCAGGGTGTGCACGTTCCTCGGTTCTGCATGGTTCCGCCCCTCCACCACTAGGGGTTCCAGGCCGCGGGGCAGATTGCTGACCGTCCTGAGGAGGGTGTAGGTCATGCGGCCAGGGAAGGTGTAGAGGAGACCATCGAATGTCAGGTAATGGGAGTCCCCGAACACCGAGCACTGCTGCAACTCTGCAGGGAGGGGGGGGGCACTGAGATGAGGGGCCTGGTGCTCCCCAGTCCCCTTACACTCTCCTGCTAGCCCTGGGTGAGCTCGGCCGCTTCCTCGCCCCAAGTGAAAAGTGTAGGGGTGCTCCTCTGATCCCCCAGCTCTGGCCCTTGAGGGGGCGGCCGAGACTGGCTCAGAGAGCGAGAGCGGGCACAGGCCTTGGGGCGTGGCGTATCCCTTACGGTCCGGCTTGCAGCTGCCTCCTTCCTGGGGGACGGCCTGGCAGTGGGAGCCAAACGGGCACGAGAAGGGCTCGCAGTGGAGGGTCCCCGCGGTGCACATGCAGCTTTGGGCACAGTCCTTGGACACCCACATCTGCCCACCCTGCAGGAAAGGGACACAGCTGAGGCGGCACGAGGGGCGACTCTCCCCGGCATCCGGCACCCGCAGCCTCGCCTGGACCGTCCCACTGGCTTCAAGGTTCGGCTTAGGGGCAGTGATGGGACACCTGTGCTCGTCCACCTGGGGCAGCCCCTCGGGCCCATGGGGTTCCGGTCTGGATTGGGGGCCACACACGGTGGTGCTGAGGGTTTACTCCTGGCTCTGTACTCTGGTCATTCCTGGGGTGCTGGGGGAAGGAACCCTGTGAGGAATGGGGCTTGGGTCCACTGCGTGCCAGACTGGCACCCTGCCTGCTGTCCTCTCTCTCCACCCCTCCCCCATTTTATTTTGTTTAGGTGCCTGGAGGTCACTCCCTGTGGTGCCGGGGGACCCAACCAGGGCGGGCCACAAGTGAGACAAACACCTTCATCCCTTCCACTGACCGAGGCCGTCCTGGGAGAAAGGGGACTCAGCCTCCAGAGGAAGAAACAGGGGTGACAGAGGCCCCTGGGGCCTTGAGGGCTCCACTCAGGTCAAACCAGGGCTCAGCTCCTGCTGCCAAACCCTGCCGTGCCCCTGGGCTATTAGGGACTCAGGATCTGAAATCAACCACTCACCCCCAATTCAGGGAGACTACCCAGCCTACACTACACCTCAGGGTGGGCTGGAGGACCCCTCATCCTCACATGTGGGCTCCACTCACTGGTAGATGCCTGCCCTCTGGGTTCGTGCAGCTACAGTGACTCTCAGGAACACACAGTTTCTTGCTGAGCAGGAAACCGGGTTGGCACATGCAGCCCTCCCGGCAGCTGGCCCCGGGCTGAGGCTGTGTTGTACACTTGGACTTCCCACATGCCGGCACGCAGGGCTCCATGCACGTGGTGTAGGAGCTGTGGGCGGGACACTCCAGAGCTGGGGGGACGAGGGGAGAGGGAGTAAGGAGACAGCAGCAGACGGGCTATTTCCTTTTTGTGTTTATTGGGGGAGGGGGCACCACACCTGGCGATGCTCAGGGGTTACTCCTGGCTCTGCACTCAGGAATCGCTCCTGGAGATGCTCAGGAGACCATTTGGGATGCCGGGGACTAAACCCGGCTCGGGTCGCATGCAAGGCAAACGCTCTACCCACTGTGCTGTCTTTCCGGCCCCAGGAGGACTTTCTTTCTAAAGTGGGGCAGGGACTGGAGAATCCAGACTAGGGATGGATGTGGCCAACAGGACCCTCCCGCCTGCTCCTTTGGCCAAACGTTTACTGAGTCGAAGCTATGGGCCAGGTTTCTGGGCCCAGAAAGGGGGAAGAAACTCTCCACCCACCCAGGCCCTGGCTCAGTGCAGGACACAGAGGTGGGGGCAGCGAGAAAACAGGAGGGCTCAGAAGAGCCGCAGAGGTTGCGAACAACCAGAAAATGCTTCCAGGTAGGAAGACAAAGAGAACAGGCCAGAGAGAGAGGACAGCCGAAAGGGCACTTGTCTTGCCCATGGCCAACCCAGGTTCGATCCCCAGCACTGCACAGGGTCCCCCCGAGTCCTTTCAAAAGCGATCCCTGAGTGCAGCACCAGGAGCCAGCCCCCAGCATCACTGGGCATGGTTCCCAAACAAACAACACATCAGACAACCAAAAACAAGAGGTTCTGAGAAAGACCCCCCATGGTGAGCCCTAGATCACACAATGGGCCGTGCATGTGGGAGGCCTGGGTTGGGTCCCTGGCACCACATGGTCCCCTGAGCACCACAGGAACCACCCCTAGGCACAGAGCCCGAGGACAGGCCAGAACCCAGAACTCTGCTGGGCGTGGCCCTGACACGGTTGGACACAGGCCCAGAGGCCCCAGTGAGCTTCCCAGACTGCCCCAGAGGGACAGCGGGCAAGCGGGACACTCACGGCAGAAGCTGCTGTTCCTCCAGGTGTGGGGCTTGAGCCCCTGTGCCTGGCAGGCGGCCTCAAAGGCCTGCAGAGACTCACAGAGGGCCTGATTCAGGCCTCCGAACCGGCAGAGGCTGTGGACGCAGTGCAGCAGGTAAGGCTCGAGACTCATGTGGATGGAGCAGTTGACCCAGGCCGGAGTCTGGAAGGCCGCCTGGCACTGCTCCTGGGCCCTGGACAGGTCAGCCTGCCAGCAGCTGGTCTCGGGCTGCAGCGTCGTTTCCTCCTGCGCCTTCTGGGCATTTGATGGGCAACTGGAAGGAGAAAGGGGTCCTCACCTGGACAGCCGCAGCCCCGCTGGGCTGTCCCATGATGGGGGGGCCCTCTAGATGACTCCGAACACCCCATTCTTGGCTTCAGCTAGAACCTGCCTGAGCCCCAGCCAACCTGCGGCAACTTCTGTAGAAACTTCCTTTCCTTCTTATGTTTTTTTAACCATGTTCAGTGGTACTCAGGGGCTACTCCTAGCAGTGCTCAAGGGACCCTATGTGGTGTTGGGGGTCGACTGTGAGCCCCCTGTTCACGACACTTCCACCCAAGCCAGAGGAGGTCTGTGTCTCTCCAGCCCTGGACAGGAAGTCCTTTCTCAAGCTCAGTCTAGAACCCAAAGCACCCCCACCCCCAAACTGTCCCCCGAAAAGCATAGTAGAGAATCTAGCCATAGTAGAAAATCCCCACTCAGGATCAAAAGTGGCGACTTGGGGACCATTACTTCAGGCTGAACTCCTTATCTTGCCAACTGGTGACAAATTCCGCATCGTTCTGAGCGAGCTCATCACTGGGCATCAGCAGTTCATCCTCCTGCTCCCCGTTATAATTCCCGCAGATGCCGCAGACCTGGGGGCAGGGGGCACTGTGACGTGCAGAGAGGTGGGTCCCCCACCCCCTGCAATGAGGAGGAAGATAAGTTCTGTCGCCACCTGCCCCTAGGTGGGGGACCCCTGGGGGTGGATTCCCTGAGGGCTTACTTTCTTGTAATAGGCTCCAGGTACTTGGATCTGCAAGTAGCTGCCGTCGGACTTGAAGTTCACGATCAGTCCGATGGGGAGCGTCAGCTGGGTGCTGTCGTTAGTGGCTATGACGCTGAATCTTTGCTTGGGGAACTCGCCTTCCAATCGGACGCCTTGGTCTTTGTAGGGGAGCTGCACCTGCGTGTCGTTGATCTGGGGGGAGGTGGGCGGTCTGTGATGGGCGGTGGCCCCGCTTCCGCCCCACCCCTCCGGGCGCGGTGCCCAACACACCAGCACCCGGTGGTTCTTCTGCATCGTGATCTGGAGGTCAAAGGCCTGCACCATGATTTGCTGGATGAAGGCGCAGGCGGCGCCCTCCAGTGGCCCGTTCTGGCTCGTAATCTTGAAGAAAGGCATGTTGGCCGTGTAGTGGCAGCTCATGGCCAGGATATAGGAGCAGTTGCCGCCCAGTGCGTGTCGGGTGCCGTCAAAACTCACGTAGTAGTAGTGCTCTTCCAGGACGCTGCTACATACGCCCACGTCTGGAAGGAAAGCAGGGTGGGGGGAGGCACTGGGGAGCCGTCCCACCTGCCGCACCCAGCCGCTCTCTACCTACCCACTTCCAGGGAAGATGCGGCGAAAGCAGGGCAGGCTCGGGGGAGGAATGGGGACGCTTCAGCCAGGGAAGCAAAGTCCCCCTCTAAGTTCTAGGTTGCTACAGGAGAGATAAATACATCCCAAGAAGAAGCCCCCCGGGACCGAAGCGATAGTCCAGCAGGTAGGGCGCTTGCCTTGCAAGAGGCCGACTTGGGTTCGATCCCATATGGTCCCCCAAGTACCATTGGGGGTGAACGCAGAGCCTGCAGTAACCCCTGAGCATTGCCAGGTGTGGCCCAAAAACAAAAAAAAGCAGTAGCCCTTCCCCACAGCTGTGACAACTGCCCCTGGTCTGGAAGCATCTCGCGGGGGGGGGGGCACTAATGATGGGGGGGGGGGGCGGAGAGGGAGACTGGGGGGATGACTGTAGCCCCGAGCCTCCTACATGAGTTCCGGCAGCGAGTGAGCCCGTCCAGGGCCCAGCACTGCTGGTTCCGGCCGCAGGAGGCCTGGTGGCAAGATGCATTGTTGGATGCGGAACAGGAACAGAACTTGGAGCATGTCTCATCCGAGTACCAGCTTTCCCCGACCTGCGGAGCGCAGGCATCAGTGGGGCAGCTCCGAGTCCCGCCCCCACTCCCCCGCCTCCTCCCAAGGCTGCTTCCCTCTCTCCAGCTGCCTGCCCCCCGCCAGACCCCCCCCCCCCCCGCCACCCCTCTCACCGCATGGTAGGAGTCTGGCCCCTGGGCGCAGCCGCACTGGCTGAGGGGCACACAGGAGGTGCCGCTCAGGATGTAGCCTTTCTGGCACTCACAGCCCTCGGTACAGGGCAGTGCGGGGTTGCAGTCCGTCGGGGAGAACATGTCGAGGCAGGTGGCCGGGCAGGGGTTGGCGCAGGGGGTGTATCTGCTGCCCGACGGGCACCGCAGGGCTAAGAAGAAACTAGCATTTGGAAGGTCCAGGGCCGGTCAAGGTCGCCTGTGGGGTCCACCCAAGCCCCTGGGCAGCAAAGGATGTGGGCATCTAAGCCATTGGACCAGGACTCTAACTGGGTGCACAGGGGATGCTCAGAGGACCCTCGTGAGGGACCGTCACGGAGCAGTGAAGGTGGGTCCGATGCAAACTGAGACCCAGGACAGGGGACGGGAAGGCTCAGGGACACTACCTGGCGTGTGTGAAGGAAAAAAGAAAAGAAAGAAAAAAAAACAGAAGGAGGGGCTGGAGCAATAGCACAGCGGGTAGGGCATTTGCCTTGCACGCGGCTGACCTGGGTTTGATTCCCAGCATCCCATATGGTCCCCCGAGCACCGCCAGGAGTAATTCCCGAGTGCAGAGCCAGGAGTAACCCCTGAGCATCGCCAGGTGTGACCCAAAAAGCAGAAAAAAAGAAAGAAAGAAAAAGGAAGGAAAGAAGGAAGAGAAAAAGAAAGAAAGGAAGAAAGAAAGGAAGGAAGGAAGAAAAGAGAGTGAAAGAGAGAGGGAGGAAGGGAGGGAGAAGATGGGGCTGGAGAGACAGAAGAGCAGGTAAGGTGCTACCCTTGAATGCAGCTGACCCAGGTTTGATCCCTGACACCATATAGGGTCCCCTGAGCACCGCCAGGAGTAACCCCTGAGCAGTGCCCAGTGTAGCCCAGAAACCAAAGGAAAAAAGAAAAGCAGAAAAATAGGGACAGCCTGGGCCCAGAAAGAGGAGAAATGGGGGCAATCAGCACACGGGGTGAAGCTCTGGGGTGGGGGGTGAGGGAAGAATCTGATGGAGGCTCCCAGGCCGGGAGGCAAGCTGAGGTTGGGGGCTGAGAGACGGGAGCACAGAGAGGGGCAGAGGGTTCTGGGGGACGCAGGGGCCACTCACGGCAGGCCGAGCTATTCCTCCAGGTCAGGACCTGGCCAGCCGAAGCACAAAGAGTGGCATAGGCCTGCAGGGAGCGGCACAATGCCAGGGGGCTGCCTTTGCTTCCACACTGGCTTGTCGCACAGTTGAAGAAGCTGGCCTTCGGGGACACCACCTGGTGGCACGGTGAGAAGGGTCCTGGAGGAGGAAACGGAAGAGGAAAGTTTGAGAAGGGGGCAGAACCTCCTGGGAAAGTGGGGCAAGAAACTCGAGAGCAAAACCTCTATTTAAAAAAAGGGAGGTGCTCCTCAATAGTGCTCAGGAGGCCCAGGGCTGCCCCTCCCCCCCCCCCCCCCCCCGCAATTCCTGGTCAACCAGGTTGCAATGCAATGCTAGGGCCCAACCCACAAACATGCACCCCAAATGCTGCCTATCTCTCGGTCCCAAAACCAGGTATTTTTTATTTCTTCCTTAAAATTTATTTCTTCGGGGGCTGGAGTGATAGCACAGTGGGTAGGGCGTTTGCCTTGCACGCAGCCAACATGGCTGACACGTGTTCAATTTCCAGCATCCCATATGGTCCCCCCGAGCACCGCCAGGAGTAATTCCTGAGTGCATGAGCCAGGAGTAACCCCTAAGCATTGCCGGGTGTGACCCAAAAAGCAAAAAAAAAAATTATTTCTTTGTTTATTTATTTTGCTTTTGGGGTCACATCCGGCGATGCTCAGGGGTTCCTCCTGGTTCTATACTCATGAATCACTCCCGGCAGTGCTTGGGGGACCATATGGGATGCCGGGGATCGAACCCGTGTCAACAGTATGTGCAAGGCATACGCCTTACCCCCTGTACTATCACTCCGGCCCCTCTTTATTTTTATTTATTTATTGGGCTGGAGCAATAGCACAGCGGGCAGGGTATTTGCCTTGCACGCGGTCAACCCGGGTTCGATTCCTTTGTCCCTCTCAGAGAGCCCGGCAAGCTACCAAGAGTATCCTGCCTTCACGGCAGAGCCTGGCAAGCTCCCCATGGCGTATTCGATATGCCAAAAACTATAACAAGAAATTTCACAATTGGAGACGTTACTGGTGCCAGCTCGAGCAAATTGATGAACAACAGGAGGACAGTACTACAGTGCTTTTTAGGTCACACCCTATGATGCACGGGGTTTACTCCTGGCTCTGCACTCAGAAATTACTCCTGGCAGTGCTCAGGGGACCATATGGGATTGAACCCGGGTCGGCCGCGTGAAAGGCAAACGCCCTACCTGCTGTGCTATGGCTCCAGTCCCTTCATTTATTTAATTTTTTTTTGCTTTTTTTGGGTCACACCCAGCGATGCATAGGGGTTACTCCTGGCTCTGTACTCAGGAATTACTCCTGGCAGTGCAGGGGACCATATGGGACGCTGGGAATCGAACCCGGGTTGGCTGCATGCAAGGAAAACACCCTACCCGCTGTGCTATTGCTCCAGCCCCCCCCCCCCCCTTCATTTATTTTTAAAGCTGTAGTTCTTTAGCACTGACTGCTGGAGACACTCTGGTACATCAGTGCTCCCCTGAGGCCTGGCGCTGCTTCTCCCACAGCCGACCCCCCTCCTGCTGTTCTGCCTCCTTCCTCTGGCCAGGAGAGGCCCCCAGGGGCACAGAGCATGCACCTTGGGGGTTCAGTAGGATGGCACAGTTCTTTTCCCAGGGTTCTAAATTCTCTTTCTCCATGCAACTCTGCGACTTGATGGTGGTGTAGCAGCTGGAGGGAGAGAAGGGAAATCCCGAGCTTGGTCAGGAGGAAACTAACGTCTCGGAGTGGGGTCCAGAGTGCAGAGAAATGGGGGGTCCCGAGGACAGCAGCAGACACAACCGGAGCTGCAGGGCAGGAAGGGGGGGTCCCTCTAAAAGGACGATCACCCAGCTGATCACACCGCAGTGTGGACACCAGGCCCAGCGCCTTCTCTGGTTTTCCTTTTCCTGCATTTGCGGCGGCAGGAGGCGCTGCTCTGTGCCGGGTGCTGAGGGAGACCATTGTGGGCGGGGCCAGGGATGGAACCCAGACCTCCAGCATGCTCCGGCCTCTGATGTCACATTCCATCCACTCCGGATGCCGTTTGTCCGCCATCGCTCAGGACCCACTCCCCCGGCCTCCCCCTCGGCTCACCCAGCTTCAGAGGCCTCCTGGATCTTCCAGGGGTGGTCCCAGTCAGCGAGCTCGTTGTCATCCAGAACCTCGTTGTTATAGTTCCCTGCGGGGGCGGAGAGGCTCAAGGGAGGCCCCAGCAGCTGCACCCCTACCCACCCCCACCCTCCACTCTGCCCCTAGCCCCCCCCCCCAGCAGGATGCCCGCCAGCCCTGGGATCCCCACAGTCGGCAGGGGGACAGGGCTCTTACCGCACAGCCCGCAGAGACGGTGCGCGTAGGTCGAGGGCACCTTCACCTCCACCAGGTGGTTCCCGTCGTAGCGCACCTGGAGCCCAAAGTCGGTGGACAGGCGCAGGAAGACGCCGCTGAGTCGCACGAGCAGGCGACCCTGGAGCAGCCCGAGGGGCGGCAGCACCCGGTGGCCGTCCAGCTGGAGGCGGAGGACGCCGCTGAGGGCCAGCCTGGGCACCGCGCAAACCCAGGGGCCCGGAGCGGGTGGGGGGAGCTTTAGGAATCTGGGGGACTGGATCTGCCTGGAAGCCGGATAGGGTGGCACGCGCACGCAGTGCAGCGAGCACACGCAGAGGAGTGCGCGCAGGGAGCCAGCACGTGCAGGGGGAGGGAGCACGTGTGCAGGGCAGGGAGCACGTGCTCAGGGGAAGGGAGCATGTGCACAGGGGAAGGGAGCACGCGCACAAGGCAGCGAGCGCGTGAGCAGGGACAGGGAGCAAGTGCCGGGGAAGGGCTCATATGCACAGGAGAACGAGCACACGCACAGAGGAGTTCGTGAGTAGGGGAGCACAGACAGAGAAAGTGCGCGCGCAGGGGAGCGCGCGCGCACACGCACCATGAGCCTGGAGCCTTTGAGCATCGAGATCTTGACCTTGTAGACTTCCACGTGCACGGCGCTGACGAACGTGGTGTCCTGGTTCCCCAAGCGGAACTCGCTGGAGGCGCTCACGACAAAGTGGCTCTCGAAGACCCTGGCACTGCAAGGCTTGGTGAGCACGTAGGTGCAGGTGCCCAAGAAGTGGCTCAGGGCCCCATCAAACGTCTGGATATGGGAGTCTCCAGAGATGGTGCAGACGCCATACCCTGCGGGAGGAGGCGAGACCCACTCATGCTGAGCACCGAGGCCACACCCAGGCCCGACAACCCCCTCCCGGGGGTCCTGGACAGGCCACGCCCAGCCTGCTCACCTTGGGGGTGGCAGCCGTACTCGCCCTGCTGCAGGTTGCAGACTTCGTGCTCCGAGCACTGCGCTGGGAAGCAGCGGATGTCTTCCTTGGCCTCGCACACACACAACTGTCTGCAGCCGGGCTTGTACCACTGCTCCCCTACCTGTAGGTCGGAGAAAGGGGAGAGGGCGACTCCCAGCTCGGACCCCCGGAGACCTCCAAGACCCCAGGTGGAGCAGCAGACTCTGGATCGACTGGCTTTCCCACCCTGGTATCCCCAGGAACCCCTGGGATCTGGGTGCCCGCTTTACACGCCGCTAGCCCAGGTTCCAGCCCCCGCACCCCACAGTCCCCTGAACCCCATCCCCAAGCACAAAGCCAGGAATAAGTTTTGAGCACCGCCAGAAGTGACTCCCAAACTAAAACCAAAAAAAAAAATGTTTAGGGACCAGAGTGATAGAATGTGATCCCTGCAGGCAAAGCCAGGAGGAAGCCCTGAGCACCGCCAGGTGTGGCCCCCCCACACCCCAATAAAGGAGACAAGGAAATGATCACTCGAACCTCAGTCCGGTATCACCCCCACCTCCCCACCCCCACCCCCTGCTCTGTCTCGCTCCACGGCGCTCCCTGCAGGCAGGAACATGCAAGGGGGCTTGGCTGCCACTCACCCTGAAGTAGCCCCGGGTGGGGTCCATACACCCGCACTGGCCGGAGTGCACGCACTGGAGGCCGCTGAGCTCATAGCCCGGCTCACACTGGCAGCCCTCGGTGCAGCGGTCCCGGCAGTTTACACCCGAGAGGTTGGAGTGGCAGAAGCTGGGGCATGACTTGCCGCACAGGGTGTACTTGCTGAACTCGGGGCAGCCCAGAGCTGGAAGAAGGGGGTGATGGAGGAAGTGGGGGGCGGGGAGAAGGCCATAGCCGCCCACCCCTTCACACGGTGGCGGAGAGAAGAAAGAGGCTGGGGGCTTGGAAACCAAGATTCCCAGGGGAATGCTGCAGGCCCCAGGGGAGTCAGGCCCACGTGACCTTATCCTGGGGGAGCCCTAGAGCCTGGATGGAAAGCAGGGCAGGGCACACTCACGGCAGAACTCGGGCCCCCTCCAAGGCTTCACGGCGAGGCCGGCCTCCTGGCAGGTCTCCGTCAGGGCCGCCAGGTGTGTACACAGCATCTGCTGCATGCCTTGGAAGTTGCACAGGTCGAATAGGCAATTCTTGAAGAATGTGGTGACTGGCACGTGTGGCAGGCAGGCCCTGGGGACCAGGCAGAGGCGGTCAGAGGGCGGGACCCCAGGGTTCCCCTCCAGCCCGGCTCAACCTGGCCTGGCCCTGGGGGGCCTCCTCCGTACGAAAAGGGGCCTTGTTCCTCCACCAACCGGCCGCACATCTTGGGCCCCGACAGGCGACTCAGCAAGGCCAAGCTGCAGGACGGAGGAGACACGTGACCCTTTTGACACCTAGAAGAGAAGGGCCACAGTGACCACACAGCGGGGAGGACGCTTGCCTTGCACTCGGCTGACCCAAGGTTCTAGTCTCAGCATCCCATAGTGTCCCCTGAGGCCCACCAGGAGTGACTCTGAGCACAGAGACAGGAGTTAGCTCTGAGCACTGCCGGGTGTGGCCCAAAAAGCAAAAGGAGAGCTAGAGACCCCCTTGGACCCCCCAATAAAACCTCAGAGCCAAGACTAGCTGGTACTTGACCCCTCTCTGCCCCTCCATTTTAAGGAGCGATGAGAAGCCAGGGTTGGGGGTGTGGGGGATGGGAGAAGGCAGGGTGCAGGGGCGTGGGAGGAGACAAGAAGGAGGGGACATGCTCCCCGGGGCCTCACTCCTTGTCCTCATCTTCCACTGTCTGCCAGCTCTTCCCCAGCTCCTCCTCATCCGCCGCTATTTTGCCATCTGGCTTCTGGCGGTCGTTGCTGTTGTCTCCATCATAGTTTCCGCAGAAGCCACAGAGTTTGCCAGCGTAGGTGCTACAGGGCCAGGGTTGGGGGCCGGGCAGGTGAGGAGGGGTGTCAGCAAGCTCGGGGCTGTGGGGGAGTTGGGGTGTGGGCAGGAGGCGGGCGGGGGGCAGGGAAAAAGCTCAGTGGCTACTGTGCGTGCCGGAGGCCTGACTCACAGTGGCCAGCACTGGACATCATGTGAGCACCATCAAGAGTGACCCCCAGGCACTGCCAGGCGTGGTTACACACAGGCAAGGACAAGTAACCAAGATGCCAGGTTAGGGGCCCAGGACCTCACAGCACCCCCTCCCTCCTGCTCAGAATCCAGCCTCAGCAAACCTCCTGGGACCCCTAAAACTACCCAGTTATCCCCCACTGCCCGCATCTGCTAGTCCCACTTTCTGTTTTCCTTTGGGCCACATCCCCGGTGGTGCTCCAGAGTTACTCCAGCTCTACACTCAGGAATCACTCCTGGTAAGTACTCAGGAGACCCAGGGGAATGCTGGGGATCGAACCCGGGTGGACCGTGTGCAAGGCAATCACCCTCCCCTCTGTGCTATATCGCTCCTGCCCCTGCGCTTCACTCTTTCTATCCCTGTCTTGTCTGTCCAGAAAGCCACATCTTGAAAATGGGGGTGAAGAGGCCCCCTCTGCTGGGGCCAGAAAGCAGGCAGGGTGCATGCAGTCGACCCAAGTTCTATCCCAGCATCCCAT
Source organism: Sorex fumeus (assembly GCF_029834395.1). NCBI lineage: Eukaryota > Metazoa > Chordata > Mammalia > Eulipotyphla > Soricidae > Sorex > Sorex fumeus. The sequence continues at coordinate 377,985 of NW_026606121.1, forward strand.
ATGGTCCCCTAAGTCCTCCAGGCAGAGCACAAAATCAAAAGCAAGCCCTGAGCACCTGAGCACTGCTGGGTGTGACACAAAAACAGAGAGAGAGAGAGAGAGAGAGAGAGAGAGAGAGAGAGAGAGAGAGATTTCCTCTGACTTTTTTTGTGCTAGAAGAAAAAGCTAGAGCAATTCCTTCTAGCACACTCCCAAAGCACTGGGTGCACATCCTGCAGTTCTGATTGCCCTGACATGGCGGCGCCTCATCTGAAGGGGGTCGCGTGGAACCTGGGCACACAGGGGCCGGTGGGCTTCACCTGGGCACATTCAAATACAGTTGCTGGTCGCCGTCCCATCTGAGCCGCACCCCAAACGATGTCTGCAGCTCCACGAAGCGCCCGCTTGGGAACAGGAAGACGCCGCTGGAAGGATTGGCTGGCAGTGTGACCAGCTGACCCCCGACCTGGAAGGCACCAGAGGGGAAGGCAGAGAAAGATCTGGGGGTGAAGGCGGAGCCCTCGTGTGTGTCATCCTCACCAGAAGGGCCCGCCGGCATTCCTAGCTCCCCGCCCTCCTTCCTTTCTGCTATCCCGAAACTGACCCAGGGCTCTGCCAAGGGCATTGGCCATAAGTGACCCCTGAGAACATGCAGAAATCGAAATGGCCACGGCTGAGACCCATGCCCCCGCACACCACCTGGGGCCTCACCAGCACCCGCCGGTCCTTGAGCAGGGTGACAGCTGTCTCATGCAGGGTCACGTAGACTTTGCTGACACAGGACATGCCTTCTTGCCCTCGCCCCTCATTCTTCGCCGTCACCCTGAAGAACGGCTCTGGGTGGAGAGACAGGGTGGAGAGTACCCAACCAACATTTGTGGGTGCCCCTCGAGGGGACACCTACCCACTGGGTAGGGAAGGGTCCCAGAGACAGTTGAGGGGGGACAGAGTGCAGAGCCAGGATGGAATTGGATTCTTTCTCCTGGAACCAGCATTGCCAGTCTGGGACCCCCCAACCCTCCCCACCCTGCGGATCGGGACTCCCTTATGTATAACAGCCTCTCTCTCTCTCTCTCTCTCTCTTCCCCTCCCTCTCCCTCTCTCTCCCTCCCCTGTCTCTCTCCCTCCCTTTCCCTCTCTTTCCCTCCCTCTCTCTCCCCCCTTCTCTCTCCCCTCTCCTTTATTGGGTACCCCTGTCTCATTTACTCCTGGCTCTGTGCTTAGGGATCACTCCTGGGAGTGCTTGGGGAACTGAACGTGGTGTCAGAGATTGAACCAGGGTCTGCCACATTCACGGACCAAAACTTCCCTGTCTTACTGTCTCTAGCTCGTGGACTACCTTTTTTGTTTTGCTTTGTTTTGTTTTGGGTCACGCGTTGTTCAGGAGTTCCTCCCAGCTCTGCCCTCAGGAATCACTCCTGATGGTGCTGCTCAGGGTCATATGGGGTGCTGGGGATCAAATCCAGGTCAGCTACGAGCAAGCCAGGAGCCCTCCCTGTTGTACTATCGCTCTGGCCCTTGTATTACTTTTCTAGCCCCGTTAATTCCCCGGGGTCAGAGGCTGGCCCGGGAGCAACTGAGAGAGGCATCAAAAGCATGGCCCCAGGAGTGAGCTTGAGAAAGTCCCAGCTGGGCTGCAGCCTCCCAGCCCTGACTTTCCCAGTGCCCATCCCTCCCGCACCCCTGTTCTGCCCCCCAGTGATGCCCCAAACCCCAGCCCAGGCCCTACCTGTCAAGTTGCCACAGGACTGGGCCAAGACATAGGTACATTTGCCCATGAAGCGGAAGTGCCTCCCGTCAAAGGTGAGATAGTTAGTGTCCCCGTAAACTGAGCAGATGGCAGAGCCTGCGATGGAGAGGTGGTGATGGTGGTAGGGGGGTGGTGGTGGTTTGTCTGGGGCACACCTGGTGGAACTCAGGGCTTACTCCCGCACTCCTGGCTCTGCACTCAGGAATCACTCCTGGAGGTGCTCAGGGGGACCATGTGGGATGCTGGGGATCAACCAGATCAGCTGCATGCACGGCCAGCACCCTCTCTGCGGTGCTCTCTCTCAGGCCCTGGGTGGGAGGGGGGCTGGGGGAGGGGAAGCTAAAGCAACCCGTTGCGAGGCCCCCTCCCCACTCCTGCTTGAGAGAGGAATAGGGTCTCCGGTGCTCACCATAGGGGTGGCAGCCATACTGGCCATTCTTCAGCTGGCACACCGAGTTTGTCCCGCAGCGAGCCAAATGACACCTCATGTTACTGCCAGGCAAGCAGTGGCAGCGCTCCGAGCAGTTGGAACTGAACCACGAGTCGCCGATCTAGGAGCAGGGAACCCTATCACCAGGTGGGAGCACCGGGGGGGGGGCCCTCCTGCCTTTTCCTCCACCACAACCACAGACCCGACTGCAGTCTGATTCTACTAGGCGCCGGCATTCAGTGGACACTTATACACCCCAGGACATTGGCACAGGCTGGCCTCCTCCCAGAGGGCACCAGTCTCTCTCTCTTTCTACATCTGGCCTCTAAGCCAACGAAACTCCGCTGAAGGGTTCCCAACCTCGAGAGCTAGTCCCACCCTCCCTGATCATGTCCTCCTCACAGCTTGGGGTGCCGTTCCTTCATGGGACTGATCAGGACAACCCTTTTCTATTGATTTGTGGGGAGGTCCCAAGGAGGCACTTCCGTATCCTCATTCAGTCTCAGAGCAGAACGCATAGCAGAGAGGTTTCCATAGATATTTGCAAGGGCCCGAGAGAGAGTGCAGCGGGGAGGGCAATTGCCTTGCACATGGCGGCCGATGCAGGTTCAATCCCCGGCATCCCATAGGGTCCCCCAGGCACCACCAGGACTAATCCCTGATTGCAGAGCCAGGAGTAACCCCTGAGCATCACCAGGTGTGGCTTCAAAAAGCGAAACCAAAAAGATCACAGATATAACCAGGGGGCTGCTGGGGGGTGGAAGGAGGGAGGAAATGGCCCTGAAGGGGCCGGCTCAAACTCCAATGAGAAAAAGAGAAGAATCGGGATTCGAGAAGAGACTGGGTTCTGACAAACGTGTCCGACACCCCTTTAATGAATAGGGCGCCTGAGATGCCCTGCTAACAGTCACAGCAATTAACACCCAGAAACTAATTGCCTATATTAGAGCCTAATTTTACCAGGTAGAAAATCTCACTGTGCACGTTTTATAAATGTGGACACAGAATTAAAGCGCTCAAGAGCCTCAGCCCCAGACCGCCCTGAGACATGAGGGATAAGCCTGTCTCTCGGTCCCACAAGGGCCAGCAGCCACATGGAACCGCGTGCTCAGAGGCCACTCTGTGGCCCACGCTGGGTGCACGAGCCAAACCGGGTTTTGAAGACAGTATGAGCGACCACAACACAGAGATGCAAACGACTCCTTCCTGTTTAGTAATTAGTAGTAATCACCCATAATTATTCATTATACTGAAACATGACTGGAGCTGGAGTGATAGCTAGGGTGTTTGCTTCGTGCACAGCCAGCCCGGCCAAGCCGGGTTCGATTCCTCCGCCTCTCTTGGAGAGCCCGGCAAGCTACCGAGAGTATCTCACCCGAACGGCAAAGCCTAGCAAGCAACCCGTGACGTATTCGATATGCCAAACACAGTAACAAGTCTCACAATGTTACTGGGCCTGCTCGAGCAAATTGATGAACAACGGGAGGACAGTGTTTGTTTGACTGAAACATGTCTATTCGGGAGAGTGGGTTACCAGAATGAATCCGGCCTATTCCACTTTTTAAAATGTATTTAACTCGATTTTTAGGAAGCATAAACACAGCGGGTGTGGCTGGCATGCCATCCCTTGGGGACAGCGTTGGCCTTCATCCTGGGCCCTTCCTGAGCTCCGGCTCTTGCCAAATCTCCCCAGGGAGAAGAGAATGAAGCAATGCTTCTCTTTTGACCTAGCTTATCAGTATTTACAAGTTCCTGTGGCAGGTTCTGGAATGTTGGGTTCTGTCCTGAAGCTCCCCCTTGAAGCTCAGTGTCCAGGACTCTCTCTACAACCCCCCTCCCTGACCACTCCCCCAAGGAGAGACTACCCCAGAGGGCTGGGGTGTAATACATCAAGGCTGCCAGGAGGCGGCAGAGGAGGACAGAGATAGCAAGCCTGTTCGGCACATTCAGGACCCGCCCACAGGGCAGAGGCGGGTAGGGCACAAGCATTATGGCAAGCAGCTAACTCAGGTTCGATTCCCGGCATCCCATAGGGTTCCCTGAGCACTGTCAGAAGTGATTCCTGAGCGCAGAGCCAGGAGTAAACTGAGTATTGCCAGTTGTGGCCCTCCTTCCTGTACCTCCCCGCAAAGAATCAAAGTACAAGGCCTCAGGGGCTGGAGCAATACTACAGCGGGTGAGCATTTGCCTTGCACGTGGCCGACCCGGGTTCGATTCCCAGCATCCCATATGGTCCCCCAAGCACCGTCAGGAGTAATTCTTGAGTGCATGAGCCAGGAGTAACCCCTGACCATCGCAGCGTGTTACCCTTCTCCCCCCCCCAAAAAAAAGTACAAGGCCTCAGATGACAAACCTTCCACATATTGTAGCATCTTGTGGGGCCAAGTGTTCATCTTGTGAGGCCAATTGTATGAGCAGAGAAGACAATCAAACACCAAATGCTGAATGAATGACCCCATTGCTTGGGCATGTGCCATGGATCCCAATTCCTGTCAGCTGAGGAGCAGATGGAGCTGGAAGCCCAGTGTGCCGCTGGCCCCTCTCCTTGGGGGATCTGGACGCCAGGGTGGTCTTACCTTATAGTAATTGTTATTGTAGAAGCAGCTGCAGGAAGAGGCCGCGGTACAGCTGTTGTTACTGAACAAATAGCCAGAATTGCAGACGCAGCCGCTCACACAGTGGCTGCCGCAGCTGGGCCTGGGGTTGTTACAGGATGCCAGGCAGCCGCACCTCTCGAAGTGGGCATTTGGGGGACACAGCTCTGAGGGGGAAATACAGCCTTGGTCAAGCCACAGAAATGCCGCTGTCCCCAAGGGTGACTTCACGCATCTCTTCCACCCCCACACGCCAGCTCTCCTCCAAGAAGTCGGCCTGTGTTATCCTGACCTCAAGAGGAGTGAGGTCCTGTGCCAACATGGCTGAGTCTGGGGAACCTGCTCGGGGAAGAGACCGGGACACCAAAGGCCACATGGCATTCGGTTCCTTTAGCAGGAAATGTCCAGAACAGACAAATGCATAGAAAAAGCAAATATGTTGCTGCCAGGGATGAGGAAAATCTCAATTTTTTCTTTTCTTTTTTTTTTTCTTTTTGGGTCAAACCCGGCCATTCAAAGGGATTATTCCTGGCTCATGCACTCAGGAATTACTCCTGGCGGTGCTCAGGGGACCATATGGGATGCTGGGAATTGAACCCAGGTCAACCGCGTGCAAGGCAAACACCCTCCCCTCTGTGCTATTGCTCCAGCCCCCAGGGAAATCTCAATTTAAAGATAATTGGGAGCTGGGGTGACAATACAGAAGGGAAGGTGCTTGCCTTGCACATAACCCACTCATCTCCGGCCACCCATAAGGTCCCCCAAGCATTGCCAGGTGTGACCCAAACCCTAAAAGAGAAGTCCTAGGTCCTTTAGGCCCCACAGGCTTCACCCAGTAAGCTCTGGTGTCCCCGTGCTCATGGACAGGCCTCATTTCTCTAGGGTCACCATGTCTGATGTATTCTCATGCCTCCCTCTGGAATTCTCTCTCCAAGTCACAGTCTCCTACTTCTCGTTCTTCATCCCATGCTTCGTTTCGTACCTCGATGCTGTGCACTGGTTGTTGTGGTGGCCGGGGAAGTGCTCAGAGCTTTAAGAGGCGTCATCGAGATTGTTGGTTTTGTGGAACTTTGAAAGGAAAGCATGAATTTCTGCGTGGGAACTGTGGGTTTTTCTGTGGGGACAGTGAGATTCTCAGTGTGGACAGTGGATGCTTCAGTGTGGACAATGGGTGTTTCAGTGTGGACAGTAGGTGTTTCAGTGTGGACAGTGGATGCTTCAGTGTGAACAGTGGATGTGCTAGTGGGATCAGTGGGTTTTTCAGTGGGGACAATGGGTTTTTCAGTAAGATCAGTGGGTTTTTCGGTGGGGACAGTGGTTTTATTGGTGGGAACAGTGCATTTTTCGGCAGGAACCGGGGGTTTTTCTGTGGGTTTTTCAGTGGGGACAGTGAGCTTTTCGCTGGAGATAGTGGGTTTTTCAGTGGGGACAGTGGGTTTTTCAATGGGGACAGTGGGTTTTTCTGTGGGTTTTTCAGTGGGGACAATGGATTTTTCTGTGGGATTTTCAATGGGGACAGTGGTTTTATTGGTGGGAACAGTGCATTTTTCGGCAGGGACCGGGGGTTTTTCTGTGGGTTTTTCAGTGGGGACAGTGAGCTTTTCGCTGGAGATAGTGGGTTTTTCGGTGGGGACAGTGGGTTTTTCAATGGGGACAGTGAGTTTTTCTGTGGGTTTTTCAGTGGGGACAGTGGATTTTTCTGTGGGATTTTCAATGGGGACAGTGGTTTTATTGGTGGGGACAGTGCATTTTTCGGTGGGGACAGTGGGTTTTTCTGTGGGTTTTTCAATGGGGACAGTGGTTTTATTGGTGGGGACAGTGCATTTTTCGGCAGGGACCGGGGTTTTTTCTGTGGGTTTTTCAGTGGGGACAGTGGGCTTTTCGCTGGAGACAGTGGGTTTTTCGGTGGAGACAGTGGGTTTTTCAATGGGGACAGTGGGTTTTTCTGTGGGTTTTTCAATGGGGACAGTGGATTTTTCTGTGGGATTTTCAATGGGGACAGTGGTTTTATTGGTGGAGACAGTGGGTTTTTCAGTGGGGACAGTGAGTTTTTCTGTGGGTCTTTTAGTGAGGACAGTGGGTTTTTCTGTGGATTTTTCAGTGGGGACAGTGGGTTCTTCTGTGGGTTTTTCAGTGGGGACAGTGGGTTTTTCTGTAGGTTTTTCAGTGGGGACAGTGGATTCTTCTGTGGATTTTTCAGTGGGGACAGTGGGTTTTTCGCTGAAGACAATGGGTTTTTCAGTGGGTTTTTTGGTGGGGACAGTGGGTTCTTCTGTGGGTTTTTCAGTGGGGACAGTGGGTTTTTCGCTGGAGACAGTGGTTTTTTCAGTGGGTTTTTTGGTAGGGACAGTGGGTTCTTCTGTAGGTTTTTCAGTGGGGACAGTGGGTTTTTCGCTGGAGACAGTGGGTTTTTCAGTGGGTTTTTTGGTGGGGACAGTGGGTTCTTCTGTGGGTTTTTCAGTGGGGACAGTGAGTTTTTCGCTGGAGACAGTGGGTTTTTCAGTGGGTTTTTTGGTGGGGACAGTGGGTTCTTCTGTGGGTTTTTCAGTGGGGACAGTGGGTTTTTCGCTGGAGACAGTGGGTTTTTCAGTGGGTTTTTTGGTGGGGACAGTGGGTTCTTCTGTGGGTTTTTCAGTGGGGACAGTGGGTTTTTCGCTGGAGACAGTGGGTTTTTCAGTGGGTTTTTTGGTGGGGACAGTGGGTTCTTCTGTGGGTTTTTCAGTGGGTTTTTCAGTGGGTTTTTCAGTGGGGACAGTGCTTTTTTCTGTGAGGACAGCTGTTTTTTCTGTGGAGATGGTGGGATTTTCTGTGGGGATGATGGTGAGCCTTTCTGTGGGAATGGTAGGCTTTTCGGTGGCAATGGTGAGGTTTTCTGTGGCAAGAATTGTATTTTCTGTGATTTCTTTAGTGGTGACAGTGGATGTTTCAGTAGGGACAGTGGGTTTTTCTGTGGGGATGGTTTCTTCTGTGAGCACGGTGGGTTCTTCTGTAGGCATAATTGGCTTTTCTGTGGGTTCAGCAGCGGTAGTTTGCTTTTCAGGAGGGACACTGAACTCTTCAGAAAGAGCAGTTGGTTGCTCTTTAAGGAGGGTAGTTTGCCTTTGCCCCACAGAGACACTTATCTCTACAGAAAGGCCGGTTTCCTCTTCAGGGGGAGAAATAAATTCTTCAGGGGGTACAGTGAATTCTTTGGGAGGGGAAATGATTTCTTGAGATTCAATGTTCTTCTCCCCAGAGGAGACAGTAGGTTTTCCTGTGGGCCCTACAGTTATCTCTGTGAGGTCTATAATCTGTTCTGTGGGCAAGGTAGCTGTGTAGCTCACAGTGGATGTTTTTAGGGGGTCAATGAATGATTCTGTAGGGTAAGGGGGTTCACATGTGTCAGGAGGCTGGGAAGGATGCACTGTTGCTGCAGGTTCTGTAGAGAAAATAAAAACCTTGGAGATTATTCAAATCACTGCCTTCAATCACACCTCACCCGAGAAAGTGGGCTCAAAGAGATAGTTTGGGGCCAGGGTGAGGCTTAGCAGTTGAGCAACTGCTTCCATGTGAGTGAGCCCTGGATTCGATCTTCAGCACCACAAATAAAAACACACCCACAAAGAGCTTACTGACACCTACCCTACCTCCAGCCCCGCCTTCACTCACTGCACTCAGCAAATCCTTTCTCTACTCAGTGACCTCATGTGCAGTTCCCATTCCTCCTCATGGAGGTCAGGATTAGGCCTTCTGGCTCCCCCCATGGGAATTCTTGTCCTCAAAGTCCCATTCACTCAAACAGGCACTTCAAAGGGAACGTGAAGGAAGAGATGGGCAAAATAAATAAAACTAAACTTCCCCCCCCTCCCCTGGCATGAGAGAACCCATATAGGAAGCAGGGCAGTAGCTTGAGGCTTGTCTTCCCAGAGCTCTATCCCTGGGGTCTGGCTCACCTTGACAGGTCCCTTGATTGATCCCAATGAAGCCCACAGCCACAATAAAGGCCTTGTTGGAGCCCCTGATGGCACTCAGGATCAGCTGAAGATACCAGGGAGAGAAGGAAGTGAGGAGGAAGGCAAGTGGATCCGAGCGGTCTGTCCTCCTCGGCCCATGTCCTGGCATGGCCCTGGTTCCAGCCTCCACCCCCTTGTCTCTGTCAGGAGTTGGATGCTCTCGAACCCCCAGGGACCACCTCTGTCCTGCTCGCACCCCTGCTTCTCAGGCCTGCTGGGCACTGTCCCTCACCTGTATGGGTTGCGGAAGTCCCGAAGGGATGGTGATTGAAATTTTCATCCAGTCAGGTTTCTGGGACCCCTGCTGGCACCAGAGAGATTTTGGAGGGGAGCCCGTGGGACTGCTGAGCAGTAGCTTGAGGGTCGTGCCGTTTCCGAGGCCAAGCATGTGGTAGGAAAACTCCACGCAGATGGCATCAGGGGCACAGAAGGGGCGACTTTGCAGCCGGAAGTTCTGGCCCTCCTGGGAGAACTTATTATTTGCCAGGTAGATGAAGTGAACCCCTGGGGGGGATAGGGGAGAGGCCAGTGAGTGACCACCACTGGGCAAGCCGGAGAGGCTTTGTGGAGGCAAACAGTCAACTTGGATGGGGTGTTGGTGTTCTTGGGTGTTTCTCCGTGTGGGACTGCAGATCAAACCCAGGCCTACTGCATGCAAGGCGCAAACACCAGCCACTGAGTGCTCTCTTCCCGACCCTGGCCTCCAGACAACACAGAGCTGGGTGCCTCCCGCAAGTAGGACCTAAGTCCCATCTCTCTGAGTCATCTGCCTCACACTTCTGTTTGTTTGTTTGTTTGTCTGGGGGTGACACCTGGTGGTGCTCAGACCTTGTTCCTGGCTCCGTGTTCAGGGATCACTCCTGTCAGGGCTTGAGGGGATTATACAGGAATCGATGAATCCTACCTGCTGGACTGTCCCTTCAGTTCCCTACCTAACAGCACTTCTAACTAAAGGGAATGGAATGGGAAAGAAAGTCATAGCCAAGGACAAGATTCAGTGCACGACTTGCATGTATGTGGCCCTGGGTTTGATCCCCAGCACCACCCCAAACAAAAAGAAACAAGAAAAGCCACCAGTCCCACAATCCAGATTCCTCTGCTGGCTTCATTAGTAAATGTCACTGAAAAGGAGGAACATGGCCTTTGAAGCCCAGACTGTGTCTGAAGTAAGACGGCTGTGTCTCCAATGGAATACTACGCAGATGTTAGGGAAAATGAAGTCATGAAATTTTCCTATAAATGGATGAGTATGGATAGTATCATGCCGAGTGAAACGAGTCAGGAGGAGAGAGATAGATATAGAATGACTGCATTCATTTTATTAGAAGATTAATATCCATGGCCAGGGAAAACAGGTTAGGAGGACTGGTCAGTGGTTGGAACTAACCACAAGTGTGTGTGGGGCTGAGGGTAGATAAGATAGAGAAGAGACCAATATGACAATAATAGCTGGGAATGATCACGCTGGACAAGATCTAAGTGTTAAAGTCGGTAAAAGGATATTCTTGATAACCTTTCAATGCCACAATGCCCAAAAGAGGAGAGAGAGAGAGAGAGAGAGAGAGAGAGAGAGAGAGAGAGAGAGAGAGAAGAAAAGCACCTGCTATAGAGGCAGGAGAAGGGGTGAAGGGTGGGGGGTGATGGGTGGGAACCCGGGGACACTGGTGCTGGCAAATGTACACTGGTGGAGGGATGGGTGTTGGAATACTGATGACTGAAATCCAATCATGAGCAGCTTTGTAAGCATCTATCTCACAGTGATTCAATAAAAAAGTTAATAAAAAGAAGAAGAAGGCTGTGTTTCTGGGTGATCCTGGAGTCTACCTCTGTCCCACCACAATTCTATGCCACAGCCCTTCCCCAGACATCCCCAAGGCCCTGCCTCTGCGCTCATGCCAGATTATTCCAGAATACAGGGTCCTCAGGCCTCCTGCAGCTCCCCACTGCTGGTGTTCGGTTTTGGAGCCAATCAGGTGGGCTCAGGACTTCCTCCTGGCTCAGTCAGTACCCAGGCAGGGACCCTCCTGGCAATGTTCTGCGGACCAGAGGTGGTGCTGGGCATTGAATCTGAATGGGTCAGGTGCAAGGCAGCACCTTGGTCGCTGTCCTAACTCTCCAAACCCTCCTCACCGTTTTGGTTTTGTTCTTCTTTTCTTTTTGGGTCACACCCAGCAATGCACAGGGGTTACTCCTGGCTTTGCACTCAGGAATTACTCCTGGCGGTGTTCGGGGGATCATATGAGATGCTGGGAATCAAAGCCGGGTCAGTGGCGTGCAAGGCAACCACTCTGTAGTTTCGCTCTAGCCCCTCCTCACCGTTTTTTAAAGAATTTCCGATGGAGGCTGTGTCGGGGCTGGTTTTATTTCCCCGGGTCCACTCTCCGCCTCTCTCTGCCACCTGGGACCAGTCGCAGAAGGGATGGACGTCATCTTCAAAATCGCACTGGGGGAAAGTCTCTGGGAGATTCAAAGGTGACACCTGAGCATTTCCAGTCGCGCTGTCTACTCCTCCCCGCCTCGCACCCTTATTGCCGTTCCAAGAGATCGGGGTCTCCCGGCACCCGCCTCTCACCCCCACAGGGAGCGATGCGGATCTCGTCCACAGCAACAGCGGGCTCCGGTTCCTTTCCGAACACGCCGACAATGATGAACTGGAGGGGATGGGGAGAGCAGGTGTTGGGAGCCCGTCCCGCCCGGTGCCTGGGACCTCGTCGGGAAGCCCCTCCCGGTACCTGAAGGGCGCCCTGGCCCGTGTAATTGACCGAGACCGGCTGCCAGCCTGCGGCGGGCTGGCCCGAGAAGAGCCTGTGTTTCCGGATGCTGCCTGCGGTGGGGGTCCGAGAGAGAAGGGGGTGAGGGGCGGCGGCAGGCGACAATCCCACGACTGCAGACCCCCTGCTCTCATCCCCCCACCCGCCCCCGGCTCCTGGAGCTGCTTTCCCGCGCTCCCCCGGCGTGATCGCGTTGTGATCGCGTTGTGATCGCGACGTGATCGCGGCCCGGGGCTGGGCTCCCCGGGAGCCGGGCGGAGCTGTCCCCCCACTCACCCACCACCTGCGCGTAGACGCTCAGGGCGGCGCTGGGCGAGTAGCCGCGGAGCGTGTAGTGGAAGGACAGGCTCAGGCACCCCGACGACAGAGTCTCGGGGCTCACGAGCGCGGATTTCTGCCCTTCCTTCGCGTTTGCGGGGTCCAGAAGCATGTAGAAGCCACCTGTGAGGGGTCAGTAAGGAGGGGGTGGCTGGAATGGGGGGGGGGGGGGCGGATAGACTCAGGGAACCCGAACAGCCCGCCTACGACTGAAGCCCTCCATCCTTCTAGAAGAGCGAAAGCAGCTACGAAACGCGGCAACCCACACACCCAGAGCCTTTTCCTTGAGTTCTGACTTCGAGGTGTCCCCCTGAAAGCCACATCGCCTTTCCCATCTGTCCCCCTGGACGTGGCTGATTGCCCCACGAAATGAGAGAGAGAACTGAGAGCGCTGGACCCGCCCCTATCCCCGCCCCCCAGCACGCGCAGCCAATCACTCAGGACTTTGCTCAGTGACGCAACCGGTCGCCGGGGGAATTCGGCGGCCGCCGGGTTTACGCATGCGTAGGAGCGTGCCGTTGCCAGCGCCGGGTACCGCAGGCGACAGGCGGCCCTCGCCGCTTGGCTGGGCAGCCGTGCAGCGGACACGGGAGGGGAGGGTGGGCGGCAGAGGCAAAGAAGAGAGGAAGAACCGTCGCGGAAAGAGGAAGGAGGCCGGAAAGGAAACGGTATCGTGGTGAAGGAGCGGCGATGCGCGGTCATTTGAACAATGAGACAAGGGAGACAGGGAGACAGCACCGCGTATGGTTCCCCGAAGTAATTCCTGAGCAGCGCCAGGTGTGGCCCCGAAAGGAAACGAAACAAAGCAAAAGAATTTAAAACTACTACCAGTATGGCCAGAGAGCACAGCAGGTAGAGTGTTTGCCGTGCACGTGGCCGACCTAGGTTCCAACCCTGACATCCCATATGGTCCCCTGAGCAGTGCCAGGACTAATTCCTGAGTGCAGAGCCAGGAGTAACCCCTGAGCATCGCCAAGTGTGACCCCAAAAGCAAAATAATAAATAAATAAAATCTTTTTAAACAAACCCAACTATTACCAGCACCCTTTGCTGATGCAGCTGGCATGCTGTCATTTGCTAAATACTGTGAGGACTGTGAGGGGGGCGACCGTGCTGGGCTGGCTGCAGTGGGTCAGTTTTCAGGATCCTTCCAGAACCTCAGGCTGCAGAAAAGGTCAGAGGCTCGGCTTCTGGGGTACCAGAAGGGCTTAAGCAAGGAAGAGGAGGGAGGGTGGGGACATAGATGGAAAAAGAAAAACCACGAACTTGAGAAGATGGAAGGAAAGAAAAGAAGGAGAACACACAAGGGAAGAAAATTAGGGAATGTGACCTGCAAATCCTCATCTCCCCCTGCTCAGTGGAGCCTGGAAATTCATGTAGTTTGGAGACAGAGGGGAAATGCGGCAGGGGTGAGGAAAGAAGGCAGGTGAGGGAAAGGAAGGAGACAAAGCTAGGCACCAGAAACCTAAGTGTCTTATCCACCGTCTGTACAGAAGCCTCGGAGAGGGGTATGTGCATTTGGCCATGCACATTCTGATGCTCCACATAAAGAAAATGCTGGTGGGGCTGGAGCCTGGAGCAATAGCACAGTGGGTAGAGCGTTGCTTTGCACATGGCCGACCTGGGTTCGATTCCCATTGCCGGGTGTGACCCCCCCAAATAAAACAGCTGGCCTTTCAAACAGGACAGATCAAGGGGGTCCTCTTGCATGGGCTGTCCATTCAATCCAATCCTGAGTAGCCACCTGTCCTCCTAGGACCAGCCTCAGCCCTTCATCCCAGCCACATCCACCCACCCCGGAGCCTTTGAGTTGATCTCTGCTCTTCCCTCTGCTCTCCTGCCTGCTTCCCACATCACCCCAATTGGGCCAGAGCAATAGTACAGCAGGGAGGGCTTGCATGCGTCCAACAGGGATTTGATCCCTAGTACCCCAATATGGTCCCCCTGAGCACCACCAGGAGTTATCCCTGAGTGCAGAGCCAGGAGTCAGCCCTGAGCACCACCACAGGGCGTGGCCAAAATACAGAGCAAAGTGCTGCTCAAATGTAACCTGCTTGGCAGTTCCTCTCAGTGCTCAGAGGGTGCTACTGTGTTTGTCAGGGATATGCCAGGGATTAAACTTGGGCTTCTTGCATGCAAAGCCTGCACTCTGCCCGTTGAGCTATCTCTGCCTGACTTCCCTGTTTAAAGCTGAGCATCCCTCTGATCTGGAGCGAGAGGACAGCGGGGAGGGCACTGGCCTTGCACGAGGCCGATCCGGGTTTGTTTCCCGGCATCCTTATGATTCCCCAAGCACCACCAGGAGTAATTCCTGAGTGTGGAGCCAGGAGTAAACCCTGAGCATCATCAGGTGTGGCTCAAAAACCAGGAAGAACAAAACCAAAAAACTGAGCACCACTCATCTCAGCACATCAAAACCCTCACTTGGCAAGTTTTGGTTCCCTTTTGGTTTGGGGGCCACACCCAGTGGAGCTCAAATCGTGCTTCTGGCTCTGCACTTATAGATCGGTACTGGTTGCCCAACCTGGTTTGGATGAAAGTGTAAAGCCAATGCCCTATACGCGTTATGGCTCCAGCCCCCCTTGGTTAGTGTTTTTTTTTTCCTTTTTGGGCCACACCCAGCGATGCACAGGCGTTACTGCTGGCTCTGCACTCAGGAATTACTCCTGGTGGTGCTCAGGAGACCATATGGGATGCTGGGAATTGAACCTGGGTTGGCCGCGTGCAAGGCAAATGCCCTACTCGCTGTGCTATCACTCCAGCCCCCTTGATTAGTTTTTATGTCTCCTTTAGAGCAAGACTCAGTGGTGACACTAGGACCTACTTCATTACTGTCTCAGGCACCACCTCCTCCCCTCTAACCCTCCTGGAGTCAGGGAGACCCCTTAGAAGTATGTGGGATGGTCACAGGGATTGCTGTGGGTGCTCAGTATTAATTGATGAATGCCAGAAGGGGTGAAGGCCAGTTGGCAGGGGCCGGCTGCAGGGCGGGGTTTGTGGGGGATGGAGGGGAGTCTACTTTCTACCTTAGGACTGGGGCATATGGACATTTAAGGTCGCTGGGGTTCAGACTGTCACGAGGCACAGCCAGCCAACATCTGTTAGCCCTGGCAAGGTCACTAGAGAAACCCAGAAAGGGTACCAACGGGAAAATAACCTCCCAAGAAGATCCGGTTTCCTTACCGCCGGGTTTGGAAAAGTCATCCTCAGGCCCCACATTCGGCATCCCCGACGACCCATTCTTCTGGACCCACTTGGCCCCCGAGACTGTGGGGATCCAGCTCCAGCCGCAGAGGTCATTCAGCGTGTCGAAGCTGCACACCTGTGACACGCAGACTGGGAGCGGGCGGGGATGTGGGTGGGATTCGCCCGATTTGGAAGGTTGGGCTTGAGCCCAGCTGAGTTCTGCCCCCTAGTGGCTGTGCATGATAACACGCGTCATGAACGGACCCAAACCTTTCGGCCTGGGAAGTGCGGCAGAGACGCGGGGGAGGGCGGACACCTCGGAGTTGGGGTGCCAAGCTCACGGAGTGTAAGTTCCTTTCACCCTCCAGTTTCTGGAATACTCTCCCTTTAGTTTGCTTCACCCCCCCCCCGGAATCTCTAGTGTCAGTTGGGCAGATGAGGGTGCAGCCGGGCATGCCCAGAATTGAGGGTTCCCCCCCAATTCTGAGCCCCAATTCTGAGCCCCGAGGGAACACGAAAGAGGATGGGGTTGTTGATGGGGTGCAGAGGTGAGGGGAGCCAGTAGCTCCTACTCTGGGAGGCTTCAGGTTAGGCCTGTGGGTGTCTGAGCTGCCAACCAGCACAGATGATCAGGGGTACGGGGTGGAGGGGCTCACCCTGATTGCAGGAGCCCCGATGGAGAGCGATGGAGTCCAGCGCGATGTCCAGGTAAGTCGTGCTGCCGCGCATCCCTTCAAACACCAGCTGTGGAGGAGGCAGTGGCCACCCCATGCACCCTGAGCACCTCCACCCGCGGCTCGCCGTTTCCTGACTCCAGACAGACAGCCCTGGCCTGCTGTCCACCGCAGCCCCCCCCTTTGCCCACAGCCGACCCCGCACCCCACGGCCCCCATCACGGCCTCACCCTCCGGGGCAGGCTGAGCTCAGCAGCGGGCACCGTGATGGTGATGGGGGTCCAGGAGGGGCTTTGCGAGTTGAAGTGCTTCCAGAGGGTGTTGGGGTGCTGATTCTGGTCCTGCTCTCCGACCTGCAGCAGCAGCCTCAGCTGGGCGCCCCAGGACAGCCCGAACAGGCGGTAGACGAAGTGCAGGCACAGGGGCCCTTGTTCCCAGATTGGGGGGCTGCGCAAGCGGGCGACCCCTCGCCGAGGGAAGGTGCTGGAGAGCATGTGCAAGTAGTAGCCATCTGAGGGGGCAGGAGGCTCGTTGATGGGGCCGGGCCCACCTGCCCCCTCCCAGCTGCCCCCACGCCCCCCTGCCCTCCCTGCCCCCCCACGTCTGCAAGCCCTCCACCATCAGCCCTTTCCAACTGCCCCTATGCCCACAGGCCCCCCTCGGCTCTCCCCCCATGCAGCCTGCCCCCTCCCAGCTGCCTCCACACCCACTGCCTCGCCCAGCTGGCCCTGGCTACAGTGCTCTCTAAGCCCTCTCTCACCTCCTCTTGGGTACCCCCCGGGGGGCCCCATGACACTCTTGGGGAATGACACTTTGTCTCGGGTCCAGTCCCCGTCATCCATGGACCCCTGGGACCAGCCACACAGGGGTTTGTTGTCATCCTCAAAGTCACACTGGGTGATGATGCCTGCAGGGAAGGTGGGGGGGGGGTGAGGCCAGATGGGGAGCCCCACGAAACCCTGCGCGTGGTCCCCGGGAGGGGCGGGAAGCTGGGACTTGGAGGGAGCATTGGAGAGAAGAGTCATCTCTGGGGAGGAATTGGGGGGCCTTGGACAGGGCTTGCAGGCGGAAGTGGGG
The DNA here is from genome assembly GCF_029834395.1 of Sorex fumeus. NCBI lineage: Eukaryota > Metazoa > Chordata > Mammalia > Eulipotyphla > Soricidae > Sorex > Sorex fumeus. Next base: position 394,756 of record NW_026606121.1, read on the forward strand.
GTGTGTGCCGGGGTGTGTTATGCATTTGAAGGGGGCTCCTCCAGCAGGCCCAGGACGGCCCTTCACACCCTTTTGGGACTTCAGAGGTGGCAAGAAGGGTTGCAGTGCCCCAGGTTTGTCCCAAGCACTGCAGGGTACCCCAGCACCCTGTAGGGAGCTCTGGGGGCCCCCAGTGTGGTTGGGAGGCCCTGGAAACCAGAAATAAAACACCCACAGGATATCCTAGGAATAGAGAAGATCTGAGGGACACTAATAGGAGAAAGGCCTGGGGGTCCCAGGGGGAGAGAGGGCCTGAGGGGTCCCGGGGGGAGAGAGAGTCTGAGGGGACACGGGAGGAGAGGGGACCCGAGGGGTCCTGGGAGAGGAGAGCCCTAAGGGTCCCAGGGGGGGAGAGAGTCCGAGGGGTCCCCGGGGAGGAGGGCCGAGGTCTTGGGACCTCCCACTCACTGCTGCCATTGGAGATCAGACCCTCCAGCTTCTGGTCCAGAGGTTTCTCCTGCCTGGTGGTTGAGCCCCAGAAAAAAAACGAGATACTTGCCCCTTGGTTCCTGTCATGGAGATCCATGGCCACTCTAGCCCTCATACAAACATGGGGTCCCCCTCCCAGCATCCCAGGGCCCATGTCTTCTCGGTCTCAGCTGCTGCCCCCTAGGAGGAGGTGCAGGAAAAGTACAAGGAGCAAGTCCAGGCCAGCCCCCACCACAGGCCTCCGGACCCCAAACTTTCCATTCCTGGCCGCCTCCCCTCTGTGTCCCTTCTGTGCCTTGTATTCTATTGTTTTTGTGTTTTGGGTCACACCTGGAGATGCTCAGGGGTTACTCCTGGCTCTGGGCTCAGGTGCGCTGGGGGACCCAGGGGGAAGCCGGGGATTGAACCTGGGTCAGCTACATGCAAGGCAAGTGCTCTTAATGCTGGACTATCGGCCCCTGAGTTTGTCCTTTGCTTGAGGGTTTGCTTCCCCTTCACCTGTCAGCCCCGTCTCCCCAACGCTGCGCCCCTGTCCTGCCTGCCTCTGCCCCCAGTCTGCTCCCCGGGGCTCCCCTTGCTCTCCCTCCTCCTTCTCCTGTCCTGTCCCTCACCCCTGACCTGGCCTCCCCCTCTCTGCCCCAGTGCCCGGCTTACAGGATGGAGGCAGACATGTGGCTATGGGCCCAGGCGGCCCCCACCAGCAGTGCCAGTGTCCAGATTGGGGGGGCCATGTGGGAGCTCACAGGCAGCTGGCGGGGGAGGCAGCGTGAGGAACACCGGCCTCTTTAGACACACCCTTCCCAGGAGGCCATGAAAGAGGCACAGTCGGAGGGCAGGAGTCACTCTGCGACACAGCACTGGGAGGCCTGAAGGTCAGAACCGGGGGGAGGAGCGTTAGCAGGAGGAACCAGGAGAATGCCAGGGAGAAGGTGCGAGAGGCAGACAGGAGAGAGGCGGCAAGGAGGTCGAGAGAGAAGGTCCTCCCAAAGCTCCCTCCCACCCCACAGAAGCGGAAAGCACTTCAGGGACCCGGACCCCACAGCTCCGTCCCCCCCTGCCCAGCAGGGGCTGCCGGGAGCCCCAGGAGGCGTGCCTGGGAATCTCAGAGAACCCGAGGCTGAGAGCAGGACCCCAAGTGCTCCAACGCAGGAACGCAGGGCCGCATCCTGAGAATCAGGCAGCCGCGTCGTCACGGCCTTCCTGATAGCAACCTGCATTCTAACGGCAGCAGAGATTCCAACGGAACCCGCGGGATTCCAGCGGAAAACCCGTTTCAGACCTAAGATTCTGTCGTTGGCAACAGTGGCGGAGGTGGCCAACGGGCAGCCTAGGAGCTGCAGGACTAGAAAAGTGGACGGGTCAGGCCTGGAAGGAACGAAGCAGGAGTCTCCTTATCTCCAGCAGAGGTTGGGCCAGAGAGCACCTCGCGAGAAAGGAAACACTCACCAAGATGCCAACTGTGGCAGGGGCCGGGGGAACAGGACAGTGGGGAGGCCGCTTGCCTTTTACATGGCAGACCCTGGCTCGATCCCGGCATCCCATTGGTCCCCTGAGCCTGCCAGGAGTGATCCCTGAGCACAGAAGCAGGAGGAAGCCCTCAGCACTGTGGGTTGTGTTCCTGCCCAAAAAAGAATCACGGGGATCGGGAGGACCTGGGCGTCCTGCTTGGAAGCGACACCCCCTTCCCCTCATAGGAATGGCAGGGTTGTTTCCAATAGGGAAAGAAGAGACCAACTTCATGTTCGCCTGTAAGACTGGATTATAGTCTAGAAAGAGAGTTCATGTGAAAAAATATGCGAATATTCAAAAAGGAGCCAGGGACTGGAGCAATAGCACAGAGGGTAGGGCATTTACTTTGCATGCGGCCGACCCGGGTTTGATTCCCAGCATCCCATATGGTCCCCCAAGCACCGCTAGGAGTAATTCCTGATTGCATGAGCCAGGAGTAACCCCTGTGCATTGTCATGTGTGACCCCTCCCCCCCAAAAAAGGAGGCAGAGCGATTACACCAGGCAGGGCGTTGGCCTTGCATGCAGCAGACCTGGGTTCGATCCCCAGCATCCCGTATGGTCCCCAGAGCACTGGCAGCAGGAGTTAATAATTTCTGAGAGCAGAGTCAGGATTGAGCATTGCTGGGTGTGGCCCCCAAACAAACAGACAACCCCAAGGCCCTGTCAACCTTCCGGCGTCCTCACCCTCACCCCTCACGGCTGCGCTATGAGTGGCGGTGCTGATGGGAACCCTACATCTTGCCAGGATTTGAACCAGTGTCCCCTGGACAGCCAGCCTCTTAACCTTTGCACCCTCTCTCTGCCCTGCCACCTTGACTACAGCCCTCCCCACCCATGAGCTTCTCTCTCCCCTCTCTCGCCGCTGCAGGCGGGCAAAGAAGGGGCACCCTGGACAGTGGCGGACACGTCGAAGGCAGGACTGTCCAACAATTATGTAACTGCTGCCTCAGAACTTGGCTCAGCTGGCTCTGGGCCCAGTGGGAAATCAGAAATACTGGCATCGCCATTCACCTGGCCCAGCTTCAGGGCCATTTTCTGGCCATGGGGACAGGACATGGTACCTTCCCTCCCTGTGGGCTGGGGTGGAGAGGCAAGCCTGGCAGGGATGCTGAGAGGCCAAGTGCAGGGGCGTCAGCTCAGAAGAGAGTTCCCATGACAGAGGCTAGGGATGCAGTCCAGAGGGGAGGCGCTGGCCTTGCAGGGTTAAACTCCAGTTCGATCCCCAAAACCTGCCTGTGCTCCCCTGAGCACCACCAGAAGTGATTCCCTGAGCACAGAGTCGAGAGTACCCTCCCCTCATCCACCAAAATAAGAAAGAAAAAGGAAAAAAGAGGGACGGGAGCAATAGGCAAGGTGTTTTTCTTACAAGTGGCTGACCTGGGTTCCAATCCCACCGGCACACTCAGGATTTGAACCCTGGGCACCACCAGGTGTTGCTCCTGAGCACAGAGCCAGAATTAGTGCCGGAGCACTGCCAGATGGAGTCTCAAACTTTGCCCTCCTCTCTTAAAAAAAGAAGAAAAAGGGCCAGAGTGATAGTACAGTGCAGAGGGCGTTTGCTTTGCATGTGGCTGACCTAGATTCAATTCCTGGCACCCTATATTGTCCCCAGAGCACACCAGGAGTGATCCCTGAGTGCAAAGCCAGGAAAAGCCCTGAACACAGCAGGGTGGGGCCCAAAAACCAGAAAGGAAAAAGAAAATCACTGAGGGGCTAGAGTGACAGTACAGTTGGGAGGACACTTGCCTTGGACACAACTAACCCAGGTTCAATTCTCAGCATCCCAAATGGATCCCCAAGTACCACCAGGAGTAACTCCTGAGTGCAGAGCCAGGAGTAGCTGACTGGCTGGGTGTGCCCTCCCCACAAGACAAAAAAAGAGAAGGGAAGAGAAAAATTCACTGAAGCTATTGGTCCCTTGGGGGATCCTGTGCAGTCCGCATCTCATCACAGGCCTCTGGTCCTCACCAGCTCCTTCCCGCCCTCCTGTGGATCAGCCACAGATGGGGCGCCCCTGAGCCCCCTTGGACTGCCCTCTCAGGGTCCCACACCATCATTCAAATTTCCCAGTGTTAGTCCCAGAACAGCACCATCATGTCTCACTAAACGTGGAATCAATAAACTGTTTCCTTTCTTGGGGCTGGATTGATAGCACAGCGGGTAGGGCGTTTGCCTTGCACACGGCTGACCCGGGTTTGATTCCCAGCATCCCATTATGGTCCCCTGAGCACCGCCAGGAGTAATTTCTGAGTGCAGAGCCAGGAGTAACCCCTGTGCATCACTGGGTGTGACCCAAAAGCAAAACAAACAAACAAACAAAAAACAAAAATAAAAACGCAACTGTTTTCTTTCTTGTGGAGGTGGGGATGCCACACCCAGTGGTACTCAGGGCTGACTCCTGGCTCGATGTTCAGGAATCCCTCCTGGTGGGATTCAGAGGACCACATGGGGTGTCAGGGATCAAACTCAGGTCAACTGTTTGCAAGGCAAGCACCTCATCAGCTGTGTTGTCTCTCCAGCCTCCTAAACTATGTTTTTCATCTTCCTAATATACCAGCTACCACGCCTGGCACAAGTGCCAGGGTCCAGCATCCATTGCTTTGTTTCTTCCTTCCCTGGAGCTCCCACTGGGGTCTGCGCCGTATTCCTGGCACAGGCTCGGATTCAGCACAGGACGCTCTGCATTCCCTCAGCTACCTTCAGACCCTTCACCACAGGGATCTGGAACTGCAGGAGCCTGAGTGAGATTTGAACCCTGTTGTTGCCAGGGTAGCACCTGACGGCTAGGTTCTTCCAGGTCCCATAACTGTGTGTGTGGGGGAAGGCGAAGGATGCTTGGGAATGGGGGGGGGGTTGTTTGGTGCTGGGAATAGACCCCAGACATCACTAATTCACTAATGCAAGGCAATACTCTTCTGCCAAGCTACTGCTCCAGCCTAGGGGCTGGGGCGATAGCACAGAGGGTAGGGCATTTGCCATGCACGCAGCCGACCCAGGTTCGATCCCCAGCATCCCATATGGTCCCCTGAGCACCGTCAGGAGTAATTTCTGAGTGCAGAGCCAGGACTAACCCCTGTGCATCTCTGGGTGTGACCCAAAAAGAAAAAAAATCTGCTCCAGCCTAATTTGGGGTGGGGGGGGGTGGCAGTGCCTGGGGAAGGTGCTCTGTGCTCAGAGTCCCCTGTTGGTAATGCTCAGGTGTTGGTAATGCTCAGGTAATACGAGGTGCCAGGATCTGAACTAGAGTCACAACCACATTCTAGGGAAAACATGTTCTAGGGGCTGGAGCAATAGCACAGTGGGTAGGGCATTTGCCTTGCACGTGGCCGACCTGGGTTTGATTCCCAGCATCCCATATGGTCCCCCGAGCACTGCCAGGAGTGATTCCTGAGTGCAGAGCCAGGAGTGACCTTTGCGCATCTCTGGGTGTGACCCAAAAAGAAAAAAAAAAGATTAAAAAAAACAAACAAACATGTTCTACACTCGAATCTCTGTGCTCTCTAGCAAGGTGTGTGGGAAGAAGCTGGGGAGTAATAATGCTGAATCCTGGTGTGTGGGGGTGGAGAAGCCAGGTACGGGGCCAGCAAATCAGATTAAGTAAAGGGGATTGGGGTTACAACGCCTAGATCAGATCCTCCATCACTTAGTACAGGGATCCCTCGGGCTTCAGGACATGCGTTTCCACCCGTTTAACTCCACCTGAGAGGAAGTTTTTTCTTTACTGAGTCACAGCGGCGCATCTCCATGGAAACGGGAGGGCACCTGCCCCAGCCTCTGTCCCAGCGCGCACCTGAGCCAGGCAGGTCAGTCCAGGGCTCTGGCTGTTGGTCTGACACTTCCCTGGAAAACCTGCAGGGGGCACTGTCTCCCCGGAGCCCCACCGCCCTCGTGTGGATTTCGCCCGCTGGACCAGCTCCGCCCACCGCGGCTTCACCCCTACCCCCATCCCACACAGAAGTCCTCCAGCCTGTCCCTAAATCTGCCTCGGGTTACAAACTCCCCTCTCTCGTTTGGAGGTGGAGGCCGGCTTCTCCGGCTACAAGCGTAAGGGCTGACCGTAAGGGAAGCCAGGGAAGCCTGGGGGTCTGTCCCCAGAAAGTGCTCAGAAGCTGGGTCCTAGAGGAGGCTGGCTTCTCCTAGCAGGGGCCCCACCATCCCACCAGCTGCAGGAGCAGACTCTAAAGAAGAGCTCAGCTGAAGAGAGGCAAAGTGAGGGTGCAGGGAGCTGGGGGACAGTGTTGCCTTCATCTCAGGCATAGCCTTGCCTTCATCCATTCCACAGGAAAACAATGTGGGTGGGCCGGAGAGATAGTACAGCGGGGAAGGTGCTGGCGTTGCACACGGCCAGGGTTCCATACCAGCAACATCTGTTGCCCAAGCACCGAGCCAGTAATAGCCCCTGAGCACTGCCAGTTACGGGTCAACCTCCCCATTCCCGGCCCAATCAAGAAACACAGTAAGGCCAGAGCGATAGTCCAGCGGGAAGGGCGTCTGCCTTGCACTCTGTCGACCTGGGTTGGTTTGATCCCTGGCATCCCATATGGGCCTCCAATCACACCAGGAGTAATTCCTGAATGTACAGCCAGGAGTCAGCCCTGAGCATTGCCGGGTATGTCTCCCAAACCAAAATAAATAAATGAATAAATAATGAAGTAGGAACAATGACAGCCTCCATACTGCACTGGATCCAGGTCATGTAAATGACACTGGGATCCGAAGGCTGCTGGCCACATGTCCCTCCCCCGCCTCAACCCCCCTCGCGTACACACACACACACACACACACACACACTGCTTTCTGCCTTTTCTGTGACTTTCTGGCTGAGATGCCCAATTGGGAAGGAAGTCAGCTGCACGGCTGCCCTGGGTGACAGAGGGGGCCTCCAGGAATGTGGCATTTTGGGAAGGGCCTGGGAGAAGAGGGGGAAATCAGAGACACCCCATGGTCATGACTTGGTCACGACCTCTTCCCCACCCCCCACTCCCGCCCCCAGCCCTTGTCTTAGGCTTCTGCTTCCTGGGTTCCCGCGAGGTTGGTCTGAATGGGTTGGCAGCTGCCTCCCAAAGGACAGCCTTGAATGGAGCCTGGGATCGACCAGCGTGGGCAGAGCCTGTGGCCTCAGGCCCAGCGGGGTCAGGAGGTCAGCCAGGCCCTGCAAGGCGGCACGTAGGGCCCAGCCCCCGCCACCTCTGGCTTCCCAGACCTGCAGTGGCCTTCCTGGACAGGGCAGAGCCCGGAAAGCAGGGGGCTTCGGGACAACAGAAGAACCGGGAGGCGTGGTATGGATTTCAGTTCTTGCCGGTGAGATTGGAAAAATACATAAACCTTGGACCCCACGGCAGCCAGGCGCCAGCCCCGTGCTTCTTCGTGCCTCCCACCACCCTCATGGTCCAGGGGGCGGGGAGGGGGGGCTCTTGCCGGCCTGCGAGCAGGTCCCCACAAGCGCAGGAGAGGTCATGGCTTGCCACCCAAGTTTTCCAGCGCACCCGGTCGCTCTCTGCTTGGTCAGTCCACGGAAGCCCGGCCCGTCCAAGGTGACGGCCCTCGGGGTGCCAGAGCAGCAACCAGGCCTTGGCCCCGTCCCAGCACGGCGGCCTGGATCTCTGAATGAATCCGGTGGCATCCTGAGGTCGGACTGGAGCTCTGGACTGTTCCTCTGGCCCCTGAGAATGTCCCCACTGGCCCCTGGAGTGTCCGTAGGACAGGCTGGTGCTGAGCTGAAGCCCCCCGGCGGGGGTCGGGAGTGGTGAGGCGGGAGGCGTGGGCACAGGCAGGGGTGATGCGCGAGGTGGTGGACATGCCCGGGACAGGAACGCAGGTCACCTGTCCACCCTCCTGCAGGCCTCCCCGACGTACAGTTTCAGCTTGCCCCGGAGGAAGTTGGAGTAGACGCGGAAGAGCTTGCACAGGGAATCCACCGTGAAGGTCCGGAGTGGCGCGGGGGAGGCCATGGGAGGGGGCCTGGCTTCCTTCTGCCAGAGAGAGTCGGTTGGGAGAAGCGTCCCAGGGCAGAACAGAGGAGGGGCCGGGGACCAGCAGGAAGGACACGGCATCACTCACCTCCACGCCCAGCAGCCGCAGCAGGGAGGTGAGGCTGCGAAGGCCGCTGATGGCTTTGTCCAGGTGCAGCTGGAGGGCGCCCGGCGCCTCTGTGGAGTTGGCCAGCAGGGTCTGGCCCCGGAGGATGGCATCTGAGAGCAGGGCCAGGCCTTGCCACACCTCCATGGCCTGGTGTTCCACCTGAGAGGACAGAGACTTGGAGTGAGCCCGAGGGGTGCAGTGGACCCTCTCTCCTCTGTGGAATGAATGAAGGAGGCAGCAAATGCGGTCCAAGGAAGCGTCTCCCTCGCCAGCCCTCCCCCGCCCTCCCTCTCCCTCTCTCTCTTCTCTCTCTCCCCATCTCTCTTCTCTCTCTCTCTCCCCTCCATTTCTCTCTTTCTCCCCGTCTCCCTCCCTGCCCCCATCAGTTTCCCCAAAGGGAAGAAGGAAAGGAACCCACCTCCATCTTTTTCCAGGCGTGGAAGTTAACCTTGGTATCCGGGACGGTGAAATTCTCGCTGAGGCCGCAGCTTTCGCCAAAGCTCATCTGCAAAGCACAAGGGGGTTGTGGGTGGTCCCGCCGGCGGCCGGCCCGGCCCACGGACCGCAGGACCCTCCCCCCTGCCCTGTCCAGGGGGGCTGCGATTCCAAAAGCGAGCATCGCCGACCCCTAGGGGGCGCCACCACAGCCCGGCGGGGCCGGCGCAGCGGGCCGGGGGGCGCCTTCTGTCTCCTTAAAGCGGTAGATGGTGGGGGGCTGCTGCGTGACGTCGGGAATGAGGGTGCTGGGCCAACCCAGTCTGGGGTCTCCCTTGGCTTTCGGGGCTACCGGTTCTATTAGGTTACTTCTTAGGGAGGTTGTGTTTTTCGGGGGGGGGGGTCACACTCAGCGGCACGGGCGGTTACTCCCGACTCTGTGCTCGGGGGTCCCCCGCGTGGTGGCTGGGCTCCACCGGCCCGCCACGTGCGGGGCAACCTCCCCGCTGCCTCCCCCCTCCGGGGGTCTGGTCGGACTTGATTGCAGAGGGTGCTCTGGCCTCCCACCTCCAGCCCTGCACCAAGAGGCAGGCGCGGGGCAGGTCCCCGCGAGCGCGCGGCGGAGCGGCCTGGGGAGGGGGGCTCACCGTGCCGTTCTCGGCCTCCTTGGCGTCCAGGATGTACCTCTCCAGCACGCGGTTGTCACAGACGAGCCGCGGGACGGCGCCCAGGACGGCGAGGGCCCCCGGCAGCAGCAGCAGCAGGACGGGGCATGCCCGCGAGCGGCGCGACCCTGAGCCTGGGCGGCAGCGAGAGGCCCCGGGGGGTGGGCTCGAGGGGGCGTGCCGGCGCCTCCCCCTCCCCTGCCCCCGGAGTCGCCACTGACCCCGAGCTCCCCGACGGCCGGCGCCGGCCCGCGCGCGCTTCATGCACCCCGGCGGCGGCGCGCACCCCACCCCCCGCAGGCGGCCGCCGGGCCGGGGCCAAACTTCACTCGGGGCCACACGCGTCCCGCCGGCCCGACCCGGCTCTGCGCCTGCTCTGCGCCCCCCGGCCCGGCCGGCACGTGGCGGCGGCCCCACCCCCCGGCCCTTCCCGGGTCCGCGGCGGCTCGCGGGTCCTTGAACCCCCGGCGGCCAAACAGCGCCCCCCGCCGCGAGCACTCACCGTGCGCCCCCATCTCCGCGCCGCGCCGGCCGCTCAGTGTCGGGGGGCTCGGCGGGCCGCGCTGCGGGCCCGCATGCCGGGGAGCTCGGGGGGCGGCGGGGGCTCGGCAACACCCGGCGCGGGCGTTCAACAGGCGAGCGGCGGGGGTGCGGCCCCGGGACTGCGGCTCGGGCGGGGGGTCGGGGCTGTTATCAGGCTGTGTGCGTGCGTGGGGGTGGGGGGCGGCGGGGGAGGCTGTGTGCGTGAGGGGTCGCCCGAGGTGCGGGGCCAGAGGGGTCAGCGCCGGGGGCAGGACGCCTGGGTCTGCGCTGGCGGCGGGGCGGGAGCGGACGCGGCTCGGTGACCCCGGAGTTCAGGGAGGTGCCGCGGGAACGGCTGGGGCTGGGGCAGGCTGGGGAACCCCCGACCTCCCTTCTCCTGGGCACCGCAGCGGAGCGGCCGGGGCTGGCCCGAGAGGGGGCTGAGTGGGGGTGCGGGGTGGGGGCTGCCTTGGCCCCGGTGCCGAGTCTAAGGGGAAACTGATGGGAGCGCGCGCGGAGTTAGGGTCCCCCCCTCCTGTGCGGGACCCTGACAGCCGCGCACGGACCTCGGTGTGGGAGGGCGGGTGCGCCGCGGCGTTGGGGCTTTTGTTTGCTGTTGGCTTCTTTTGACCTGTGAGATTTGCGCGCACTTCTTAGGAACTCCGGAGCTGGAGCCGGGGCTAGCGCCCAGGGCTTAAGGCTTTTGCTTTGCCTGCAGCCAGAATTGGTTCGAATCCCGGTTGGGCTGCTGGGCCCCCAGTTCTGCCAAGGGGTCACTTGGAATAGCCTTTGAGCACCCCGGAGTGTGGCCCCGACACTCCCGCCTCCCCCAACCCACCAAGAACTCTGAAATAGACTGACCTCCCCCTCCCCCTCACACACACACAGCAAGGGGGCTAGCCCCGCAGGGTAGGGTTGCAGCGGTAGCTGGACTCTCCAGTCCTGGGGTGACCACACCTCTGCGCCCTCACTGCTCACACTCTTCATGCTCTCCTGTCGCAGGTCTCCAAATAGCCCCAGACGTGGTACAAAGGGCTGAAGCACATGTTTTGCATACGGGAGCCCATTGCTTGGTTCCCTGAGCATTGCTGGGAGCCAACCCTGACCACTGAGTCAGGAGTATACCACTAAATCCCAGAGCACCAGCAGGTATGGTCCCCCAAACCAAGCCATGAAAAAAAAAAACAGGACAGCCCTCCCCATCAGAAGGCTTCCATCTTCCTTCCCACCTTGCTCCCCTGATAGCAGATACTTCCTGCCTACAGAGCCTTGGAGCAAGACCCTACACCACACACCCGCACAGCGCACGAGATCTCACCCCCTCCAGTCTGCAGCTTATAAATTACACAGGGCAGTCTGGACTGGGAGAGTTTGGGAGACGGAAAGGTCACTCCTCACCGGGAGAATCCAGGAGGGCTCAAGAGAGGAGGGGACACAGGTCACTGGGCTTTGGAGACAATTTGAGCGGGGCAAGGTAGATGCAACACTGCAGATGGAGGTGGAGGTTGGGAGCGTGGTCTGTGCACTGAACGGAGGTGGAGGTTGGGAGCAGGGTCCGAGAGCTGGTGAAGGAGCTGCCAGGCTGTGAAGGGGTTCTTTTTTTTCCTTTTTTTTGGGGGGGTCACACCCGGTGACGCACAGGGGTTACCCCTGGCTCATGCACTCAGGAATTACTCCTGGTGGTGCTCGGGGGACCATACGGGATACTCGAAATCGAACTCGGGTCGGCCGCATGCAAGGCAAGCGCCCTACCCGCTGTGCTATCGCCTTGTAAAGGGGTTCTTGAAGCCATCTGCAGATTTTGTTTCTTGGGTCCAAACCCGGCAGTGCTCAGGGCTTCCTCTTGGTTCTGTGCTCAGAGGGTCACTCCTGGCAGTGCTCAGGGGACCCTGTGTGGTGCGTGGAATAGAACTGGGATTGCAGCTGAACAGCTGCATACAAGGTATAACCTTATGTCCTGCACTAGCTTCCTGATTTTCTGCGGATTTTGTGGGGGTTTGGGGGTTTGTTTTGGGGGGAGCAATACTCAGCAGTGCTCAGGGCTTAATCCTGGCTTTGCACTCAGGGATCACTCCTGGCAGGCTTGGTGTCAGGGATGGAACCCAGATCAGCCGCGTGCGAGGTAAACGCCCTCCCCACGGTCCTATCTCTGCGGCCCCTGTCATTTGAAGATTTTGAACTGGCTTGGAGGGAGCAGCATTAGCTCATTTACTCCTTGGTCCATTCATTCAAGAAACAGCCCCAGGACTGGAGCGATAGCACAGCGGGTTTGCCTTGCACGAAGCCGACCCGGGTTTGATTCCCAGCATCCCATATGGTCCCCTGAGCACCGCCAGGAGTAATTCCTGAGTGCATGAGCCAGGAGTAATCCCTGTGCAACGCCGGGTGTGATCCAAAAAGAAAAAAAAAAAGAAAGAAAACCAGCCCCAGAGACTCAGCCAGGCCCTGGGAAGAGGGTGAAGGAGACACGCCAAGGCGCACCTTGGAGAGCCTACTGCGAGGCTGGAGAGAGGAGAGAGCTTCTCCCAGGGCCGACCCGGGAATAGAGCGAAGACTGCGGGGGTCTGGAGCGCGGGGCAGCCTTGTTCAATCCAGACCTGACGGAGACTCAGAAGGCGCCGTGATCATCTGAGTGGACGTGCTGGGAGTCTGGTGGACATCGGGGTGGAAGCAGCGGGGGTCTGAGTCCTCTGAACCTGGTGTCCCGCTGCTCGTCCACGCCTCTCCTCGTCCCCCATGACCTCAGGCCCCACGTCTGCCGGAGCGGCAGCCTCCCAGCCTGCACGGCCCTCGGAACCCGCTTCTCCTCCCTTCCAGATCCCAGCTGTGGGACAGGCTCACGCACACACACGTCCACACACGTCCTGTGCCGGCCCCCCCAGACTCCTGCGTCACTGCCCTGACCTGGCCATGGAGGGGGGCAGGCCCAGGGCCAGCTGGGGGGTGCAGATAGCTCCTCCTCTCCCGGCTGTGAGTCCAGGCCCCAGGAAGGGAGGGAGGGAGGGGGCCCCTGGACCAGACCCTGGGTGCTAAGGACCACGGAGAGAGTGACCAGGGCAGCAGAGCAGGCAGAGGAGTGGGGAGACGGATGCTTGCCCCATCCAAACTTCCAGCCTGAGCTGCAGTCCAGGGGCCCTGGGGTACTTCCCAGCTCTGACCCTCCACAGTTTGGAGTGTTGGTTTTGTTGTTGTTGTTGTTTTTGTTTTGCTTTTTGGGTCATACCCGGTGCTGCACAGGGGTTACTCCTGGCTCTGCACTCAGGAATTACCCCTGGCGGTGCTCAGGGGACTATATGGGATGCGGGGAATTGAACCCGGGTCAGCCGCATGCAAGGCAAATGCCCTGCCCACTGTGCTATCGCTCCAGCCCCTGTTTTTTTTTTTTCTTTTAGGGCTACATTGGGTGGTGCTTAGGGCTCTGCACTCAGGAATCACGGCTGACAGTGCTCAAGGGACCATATGGGATGCCAGGGATCAAGCCCCGGTGAGCAGCATGTCAGGCAAACACCTCCCTTGGTGTCCTATGGTTCCGGCCCTTCCCTCAATGGTTCTGGAACCCTGTGCCACAGGGAGCGAAGGGGGAAAGGACCCCTCTGGCAGCCTCCATGACCCCTCCCTGCTGTACCCCCTCTGGAATGTGGGCCCAAAGCTGGCCGGTCCTGAGACCACACCCACTCCCTGCCCATCGGCCCCGAGTCATTTCCCAGGGAAACCATGTCCCTCTGGCTTCATTCCCATGAGCCGGGGCCTCTCCAGGCTCCCTGTGGCCGGGACACATTCCCAGATGTTCTCCCACTCTGCTCTCCCCCACCCTCCAGGCGTGCGTAAGCTCAGTGACGTTTTCGGCTTCCTGCCCTTTGACCTCATTGTGCCTTTTACCTGGTTTGCTCTCTCACTCCAGCCCCCGCTTCCAGGAAGCCCTCCCTGACGTCTTCCCTGATGTAGAACTTTTCCTTCCTAGACACCGCCAGGGAGCGCACCTGAGAACCCCTGCCTGGCCCCCCCCACTACACTCACCCCCCCTCTGGACAGCTGTGGAGCTTGAGCACCTCACAACCCTAGGAGGCGCCAGATCTGAACAGCTCCTGAAAGACCGGTGCATGAGAAGCGAGCCAAAGAGAGTACAAGGCAGGACCCCTTCACCTGGGGACCCCTGGGCACCCTGGTTTATGGTTATCACTCCCATGTGGTTTGCATTTCGTGGTTCTCTGCTCCAGATCCCTCAGCCAATGAACAGGAGGACGTAGGGAGAAGGAGAGGACTGGCTGTGGGCCATTCGTGCCTGTTTGTTGGGGGCCTGCCTGAGCGCCCCAATTCTGGGATCTCGGGGGGCCTGAAGAAGCTTCCAACCTCTTCTGAGCAGGCGGCCACCAAGGCTGGGACTATTGCGACAGGCAGACAGTGGGGGTGGAGACGGGCCGTGTCCTACTGCATCCTCCTGGCAGCCAGTTCCCACGGAACATCCAAGGGGAAGCAAATTTACAGCCCCCCTGAGCAGCCCCCGACCCCAGACGGCACGAAGCCCCAGCTGTGGAAGCACGGGCCTTGGGCCTCCCCCTCTGCCCTCCCGGAAGCCTCCCGGAAGACCTTCTGTGCTGGGATGGAGGACATGGCGGGTGTGGCGGTGGGGGCTTCCTGGCCCATGGGGAGCTGGGCGGGGAGTGGGAAGCAGGAGACAGAACTGGGGAGAAGGGCCAGAGTGATGGGGCAACGGGGAGGGCGTTTGCCTTGCACACAGCCGACCTGGGTTTGATCCCTGGCATCCCATAGGGTCCCCTGAGCACCACCAGAGGTGATCCCTGATTGCAGTGCTACGGGTAGCACCCCTGGGTATAGCCTTAGGGAAAAAAAAAAAGGACTCGGGAAACCCAGAAGGCCAGTGGTCAGAACCAAAGGAGATGGAGGCGGAGGTGAGAGCCGCTTTGCGGGGTGGAGAAACTCACGTCCAGGTTCCCACACCTGGGCAGACGCGGGCCGGTGCTGTGAGGGGTGCTGGTATGAGGGAGCCCACGTTAAAGGCCGGTGCAGCAGCCCACTGGGTAATGTGCTGGCCTTGCATGTGGCCCACCTGTTTTGGTCCCGACATCCTGTATGGCCCCCTGAGTCCCATCAGGAATAATACAGAGTCAGGAGTAATCCCTGAGCCTCGCTGGGTGTAGCCCCCAAACCAAAGAAACAACATAAAAAGAGCCCAGGTTAAGGGCCAGAGGAGAGAGGATGGCAGGGTGGGCACTTGCCTTGCACCCACCAACCTGGGTTCGAGTCCCCCTCCTGCAACTGGGTGTCCAGGAGTGAGCCCTGAGCACACCCCAAGGTGGGGGGGTTGGAGAGAGAGAGGGGGGAAGAGAGAGGGAGGGAGAGAGAGCGCGTGCTCAGTCAGCAGCCTGAGCCCTCTTCACAGATACCCACTTGGCTCATCCCTGGACCCTGCGCCAGGGCAGCTCTCCAGGGTCATTGTGGTCGCGGGGCCAGGGAGGCCAGGCCGAGGGCTCCATGAAGGAGCTTGTTGCTGTCCACACCTGGGCCTTCACCCAGGCTGAAGGCCCTTGGGCATCTCCTACATCTGCCCCCGTACCCCACGGGACTTGAGAGAGGACCAGAGTGATGGAGCAGCTCAGTGGAGGGGCACATGACCTGCCCACAAGGATCGCTGGGTTTGAATCCAGGCACCTGAAAACAAAGGGGAAGAAAAAAAAGAGGTGCCCTTCCCAGAGCTTTCCAGCACCTGGTCACGCTGTCCTGCCCTGGGAAATGTTGTGAGAATTGTGGGGTGCGGCCAGAGGGGGCTCAGAAAATCACTGGCTCTCGACCCAACTAAGTGTCTGTGTGTGCCTGTAGGAGGTAGGGGTAAAGCCTCAGATACCAGGGGCCAGAGCGATAGTCCAGCGGGGAGGGCATTTGCCTTGCATGCATCCGACCTAGGTTCGATTCCCAACATCCCTTATGGTCCGTCATCCGAGTACCTCCAGAGTAATTCCTGAGTGCAGAGCCAGGAGTAACCCCTCAGCATCTCTGGGTTTGATCCAAAAGAAAGAAAAAAGACTCAGATACCGGAGGGCCAGAAGGATAGCACAATAGATAGGGCGCTTGCTTTGTGCGTGGCCCTCCTGGGTTCCACCCTCAGCCCCCCTATGGCCCCCGAAGCCCACCCAGGAATGATCCCCGAGTGCAGAGCCAGGAGTCAGCCCTCAGCACTACGGGTGTGCTCCCTGCACGTGCAAAACAAAACACGTTTCAGTTTATTTAAAACTTTGGAGTTCAGGGGCTGGAGCAATAGCACGCGGGTAGGGCATTTGCCTTGCATGCGGCTGACCTGGGTTCGATTCCCAGCATCTCATATGGTCTCCTGAGCACCGCCAGGAGTAATTCCTGAGTGCATGAGCCAGGAGTAACCCCTGTGCATCACTGGGTGTGACCCAAAAAGCAAAAAAATAAAAATAAAATAAATAAAACTTTGGGATTCAGGGCTGGAGCAATAGCATGCGGGTAGGGCATTTGCCTTGCATGCGGCTGACCTGGGTTTGATTCCCAGCATCCCATATGGTCCCCTGAGCACTGCCAGAAGTAATTCCTGAGTGCAAAGCCAGGAGTAACCCCTGTGCATCTCCGGGTGTGACCCAAAAAGCAAAATAAATAAACAAAACTTTGGGGTTCACACTATAAACTCACTCGGGTGCTTCTCTTGAATCCCCACAAGTCTGATCCCTCCAAAGAAGCCTCCCTGGGCCGCAGTGATTCTGCCGGGCCCCAGCGTCTCTCACATGGGTAAGGTGGGAGTAGGGGGTGCCTTCTTGCATCTGGGAACATGCCGCCAAACAGTCTGTGCCACTTCCCACCACACAGCCTAGGAGAGAAGCTGCTCCATAGGGCTGGTTCAGCAAAGATCCCAGCATGGGACTCGCCAGCATGTCATGGGCACCAGGGTCCAGCCGCTTGTCTTGTTCGCACCAAACCCAAGTTTGATCCTTGGCACCTCACATGGTCTCCAAACCCCACCAGGAATGATCACAACACAGAGCCAGGAGTCAGACTTGAGCACTGTCAGGCGAGGCCCCAACAAACAGAAGACCTTATTGTTGACCCCAGGAGGAGCCAGTACAGAAGGGAGTTTTCGGCCTCTTCTTATTTCACGAACCAGGAACCGTCCACCTCTGAAGAAGATGTTATTCTCCCAGCCTACATGATTCCTGTGCCCTGCGCCGGAAGAAACTGAGGTGGTCCCAGGAAGGTGAAGCCCAACCTCTGCTCATTCACTCACCTCCAACCATGATCTAGGGTCTGTCAAGACTTCACAGAGATGGAGACGTGGTATTGGGGGAAGATGCTTGCCTTGCCTGTGGCTGTAGTGGCTGTAATGGCTTTGACTTGAGTTCAGATTCTCATAGGGTTCCTGACAATTGTCAGGCGTCACTCCGGGCCGGGGTCAGGAAAAGTCACAAGGCACCACTGTGTTAGACCAGCCCCTCCCCCCAATAAATACAAGAAAAATGATGATGAATAGAAGTGAGGCTTGTTGTAGGAGTGATAACTCGATGTATGCTCTGCTCTGGGGAGCCGGGTTGGAGCCCCAGCGGCAGCCCTAGAGCTCTGTCAGGAATCCTGCCAGATGTGCCCCCCCCCAATAAAAAACCCTCCTTCTTGGGGTTGGAGAGGGAAGACGTGGTAGGGTGCCTGTCTCACATGTAGCCGACCTAGGTTCCTTCCCTGGCATCCTATGTAGTCCCCCAAGCCAGTAAGGAGTGATCCCTGAGTTCAGAGTCAGGAGTAACCCCTGGGCATCTCTGGGTGTGACCCCAAAACAAAAACAAAGAAATACAGGGGGGAAAAACAAAGTAATATACCTCAGATAAAATTTAACTATTTTTTTTTTCCTTTTTGGGTCACACCTGACGATGCACAGGGGTTGTTACTTCTGGCTCTGCACTCAGGAGTTACTCCTGGCGGTGCTCAGGGGACCATATGGGATGCTGGGAATCGAACCCGGGTCGGCTGCATGCAAGGCAAATGCCCCACCCGCTGTGCTATCACTCTAGCCCCTAATTTTCTTTTTTTAAAAAAGAAAACAGTTTTATTTAGAAACACATAAGGAGAGGAGGCCAGAACGAAAGTACAGCATTTGCCTTGCATGTGGCCAGCCCAGGTTTGATCCCTGGCACCCATAGAGTGCCCAAGCCCTACCAGGAGTGATCCCTGAAAACCAGGAGCAGTGCCAGTTGTGGCCCCAAAAAATAACCCGTCCCGCCCACCCCCCTCAAAAAAACGTAGGGAGAGATGCATACACTTGACAGACTGTAACGCTGTCCGCAGGGATGCAGCTGCTCCAACTGCTTGCCTTAACTTTTTCTTCTTTAAAAAGCAGTAGAGGGGACCGGAGAGATATGACAGCGGGTAAGGTGCTTGCCTCATACAACACCGACCCAAAGTGCCATCTCTGGGCCCAAACAAAGGTCCTCCAAGTCCCTCCAAGAGTGATTCCTGGGCTCAGAGCCAGGAGTCAGCACTGCCAGGTGTGGTCCCCAAGACAAAAACAAACAAGCAATAG
This sequence comes from Sorex fumeus, assembly GCF_029834395.1. Classification (NCBI taxonomy): domain Eukaryota; kingdom Metazoa; phylum Chordata; class Mammalia; order Eulipotyphla; family Soricidae; genus Sorex; species Sorex fumeus. The sequence continues at coordinate 412,980 of NW_026606121.1, forward strand.
ATGATCATAAAAAACCAGGGCTGGGAGGTGGCTCAGCGCAGAGGTGGGCCTGGAGCGCTCTCACTTCCAGGTGGAAGACCCGTGTTCTATTTCTGGCGCAGGCAATGAAAGGGGGGAAGGGAGCAAGAGCTGTCAGTAAGCAGAAACACATGATTCCAGAAGCATCCCGAGGGCTGTGAGAAAGGGGGAATCTCACAGATTGCTTGCCTTACCACTGCTTTAACACAGATGATTTGCTCCCCAAGGAACTGCATTTCACTGTGTCATCAAAGATTTCATGACAAATAATTTTGAAAAAGAGAAAAGTGGGGTGCCACCACGTATGGAACCATTTTTTTTTTTAAATGTGCCAGTGTTCTCATCTGTGGAATATAAAGTAACAGAATGGGAGACTAACACCCAAGAATAGTAGAGACAAGTACCAGAAGTATTGCTCCACGTCTTGGAAGCTGGCCTCACAGGCTGCGGGAAAAAGCAGCTCAGATAGAGAAGGGACCACCAAGTAAAGGGTGTTTGGAGGGCCCACTCAGGATGGGAGATGCGAGCCGAAAATAGACTACAGACCAAACATAAAGGCCATTCAATATTTGCATTGCAGACCACAATACCCTAAAGGAGAGAGAGAGAGTAAAAGGGAATGCATCTGCCACAGAGGCAAGGGGGTGGGAGGAATAGGGAGGTGATGGGAGGGATACTGGGAACATTGGTGGTGGAGAGAGCAGGCACTGGTGGAGGAATGGGTACTCAATCATTGAATGACTGAAACTTGAGTGGGCTCGAGCGGGCCCAGTAATGTCTCCATTGGAGACTTTGTTGTTACTGTGTCTGGCATATCGAATACATCACGGGGAGCTTGCCAGGCTCTGCCGTGCGGGCGAGATACTCGCGGTAGCTTGCCGGGCTCTCCGAGAGGGGCGGAGGAATCGAACTCAGGTCGGCCATGTTGGCTGCGTGCAAGGCAAACGCCCTACCGCTGTGCTATCGCTCAGCACAAAAGTTTGTAAGTCTGTAACTGCACCTTATGGTGATTCATTTAAAAATAAAAAATTAAAAAATTAAATAAAATAAAATGTGCCAGTGTTGGAGGGATGGGTGTTGGCATACTGTATGACTGAAATCCAATCATGAACTATCTTAGTGTTTTTTTTTTCTTTTTGCGTCACACCCAGCAATGCTCAGGGGTTATTCCCGGCTCTGCACTCAGGAATTACTCCTGGAGGTGCTTGGGGGACCATATGGGATGCCGGGGATCGAACCCAGCAAACACTCTACCCACTGTGCTATCGCTCCGGCCCCCATGGGTCTATCTTATGGTGATACAATAAAAAAGTTAAAAAAAAATGCACCAGTGTTTCTTACAAACAGGGTGGCCTGGGGCCTGGAGAGAGAGTATAGCAGGTTGGGTGCTTGCCTTGCATGTGACCGACAAGAGTTTGATCCCTGGCATCACCTGGGGTCCCCTAATCACTATCAGGAGTGACCCCCTGAGCACAGCCAGGTGTGATCCGCACACCTAACTCCCCGCAAACAAAAAAACAAACAAAAATCAGGCTGATGGTGCGTGTGTAGCAATGACTAGGTGAAATACGGTACTCCAAGGCCAGCTTCTGTGGAGGTGAACGCATGTTCTTCTGGATACCAGGAACTCATCTGGGTCAGTACAGGGGCAGAAGGTCACATCCCTAGGCATGTCCTCCCCCGCCAGGTGAGCCTAGTGAGAACTGGCCTCCGTAACTGTTTATTGAACCTTCCCAAGCTCACTCCTGTGATGGTTTGGCTTTGCCACATGGAGCTGTCCGGCTTCCTGTTTGATCGTCAGGAGCAGGCGGGCGGTGGCCTCTACTTGCACCCCCCAGTCTTGGCCTTTTGAGGGATGCTGGAAGCAGGGGGTCATTTCCTGCTGTGCGCTCTGCAGTGGAGAGAGGAAGGGGATCTGTGTTGAACCCCAACTTCTGCCCCCAGCCCATCCCCTGCTCCCCAGTCCTAAAACACAGCTGAGAAAGTGAGAAGGGGAATGAGGCCGGTGGGCCTTCCTCCAGATGGGAGGGAGTGGGATATGCCCTGGCCTGCCGGACCCCCGGGCTCAATGCAGGGCCACCCCCAAAGGCCTGCTGCCTCCCGTCATGTCCCCGGCTCTCTGCAGAGCTGGGAGCTGCTTCTACAGACCTGGCCAGAGGGAAGGCAAAGGCAAGCAACCAGAGAACTAGAGGGAGAGACAATAGGCTGGACCCATGTAAGCTCATCTATCTTGTCCCAGAGACTCACAAATAAATCTCAGAAGAGATCAACTAGCTGCTCAAATTTCCCCCATTCCCAGCTGAGACCTCCAGGGCAATCTCAGGATGGGGTGGGCCAGTTTCCACCCTACCAAAGCCTCAGCAGCTGTTCCCACACCCCAAAGCTGCCTTCTACCACTTCGGGACAGCCTCACAGGCTGCCCAGTGAAATATTCTGAATTTTCTGAAGCATGCAGCCGCATTTGTGACCATATGACATCTCAAAACTCTACAGCACTGCCCTATCAGTAGTTGTACACCAGACCGGATGAGATAACATGGCAGCCGACCTATCTAACAAAACAACACAGAAGGCTTAACTTGCAACAACAGCTTAGTGAACCCTCAGACAGGGATTGAATGTCCCCATAGTGAGATATAACAACGTTTACAAATTTTCTTCTATATAAATGTTTTTAAATGATTCTGTTAAGCTGTTAGTGGTAACAGGCAATATAAAAATTATTGTGGGAGGGGCTGGAGCAATAGCACAGCGGGAAGGGCATTTGCTTTACATGTGGCTGACCCAGGTTCAATTCCCAGCATCCCATATGGTCCCCTGAGCACCACCAGGCATAATTCCTGAGTACATGAGCCAGGAGTAACCCCTGTGCATCACCAGGTGTGATCCAAAAAGAAAAAAAAATTATGGGCCTGCTATAGAGGCAGACTTGAGGGGTGGTTGGGAAAACGGAAACAATGGTGGAGGGAAGGGGAACTGGGGGTGGGATTGATGCTACTGGAACAGGAATGCCTGGAATGAACCATCGTGGACAACTTTGTAAGCTACCATGTATAAAGTAGGGGCAAACTTCTTTAAAGTGACGTACACACACAAAATAATCAGTAAGCTGGGACAGAAGCAGCCCAGATGCAGGTTGGTCTGGTCTGCCCCACCCGAAAGAGGCAGACCACAGGTGCAGGGAGACCGGTGTTCCATCCAGCACCCTGCTCCATCCTAGGGGGTCTTGCAGTTACCCATGACAGGAGATCAGGGCCCGGGGGTATAAGAGATGTCTCCAGCCCTTCATCCTCCATGCCAGAAACACCCAGCCTGCACCCGAGTTCCCTGTGTTCCCTGGTCAGATAGATCCTCTAAGTCCCCATTCTTTTTTTCTGCCTAACAAACTCCTATTTATCCTTCAACATCCATGTCCCAGTGAAACCTTCTGCTTCCCAGCAGGAAGGTAGTTGCTTCCTAATTCTCATGTCCGTTCCTTGCTTTCTGAGCCTACCTTAATCATTCACAAACCCATCTGTATCCCTGTTCCTCGTTAAATGGTGAGTTCCTGACATTGGGGTCATTTCATTTGGATCCTTGGAGTCCCAAGGCAACACCCAGACCATAATCAACAGGTAGTTGCCAGGCCTAGAAGGAGCCCCAATGACTTGCTGGCAGTTATCTCCTGGCTCCCCTCAGAGTGAACAAGATTACTCAACCCAGGGTCGGGACATAGTACAGCAGTTAAGGCATTTGCTTTACATGTGGCCGACCCAGATTCGATCCCGGACACCAACTACATCCCCAGGAATGCCAAGAATGACCCCTGAGCATAGAGCAATGAATAAACTCTAAGCCTCCAGATGGTTCCCAGCCCATCCCCCACAAAAAAAAAAAAAACACCTCAAACTAGAGGAATTTCAACAAAGCACCAGTTTCAGAACCATAGCCCAATTGCCTTCCAGTGAATTACGGAGCAAAATGCTGTTACCTTTCAACCAGAGGCTTTCAAATGCCTTTGACCACAGCATAAAAGCACCACTCCAGCACAAATCTAGTGAACATGTAGACATTGATTCACCTCTATAACTCAGAGGTCAACAACTGCAAGGTCACATTGAGGTTGTGCTTTTTTTTAAAAAAAAAGCTGATTTTTTTTTTTTAAAGGCTGTGACCCTCTGAATTGATTTTAGGATCCACAATTGGGTCACCACCCACTTTGATAAACATTGCCTTAGGTGACTCCTTTGATAAACAAGAGAAGACAGACGATCAAGTCACAAATAGCCAAACAAGACTGTAGGTATTACCTACTTGGGGGTGGCTGTGGTCTTTGTACCAACAGTTAGGAAAAATGGGGGGACGGGGAGCCCTTGATGCCCGAGTCCGTCAAGACAGGAAGAGAAGCCTATAGCTTCTCCCACAGGCTCTTCACTTCCTCCATTCCTATATCCCTTTCGGGGTCTGGGAAGGGTCACAACTCTGGGCTCCTTAGGGTCCTGGGGTCTTAGTGCCCTGCCCCCTACTGTCCAGACGACTCTGCTCTCTGTGAAGGTGGACACCGCCACGGCTCCCCTACTATAACTTTGCTCCCCTCTTCCACCGGACACAGACTTGGCAAGGGAGGAAGGAGTTTGGTGGACACTTAACTGATACTTTTTATTGTCTAAGACAACAGTAACTGAACACAGATTCACAAAGACCGGACCACTAGGGTCCAATAAACAACATCCTTCCCCAACCCCCCAATTCAGTCCTCGGGGCCAGAGATCTAATACAGCAGGTATGGCGCTTGCCTTGTTCAGGCAGATCCAGGCTCGAGACCCGTCATCCCACACGGTCCGCCGAGGATGCCAGCAGTAAGCTCTGAGCGCCGCTGGGCGTGTCCCAAACCAAACAAACTCAGCATCCTCGGCACAAAAGGGTGGGCTGGGGTCCAGGCCCCCCGTGGTGGCGGGGCTGGCCAGGCGCCGCTTGCTTTCTGTTACTTGGGGGTGACCCTGAAGACTCGGATGTGGATGGCCGAGTTATTGCGGTTGCGCGTGAGCGGCTCTCTCGCGTCGCTCTCCGTTTCCAGCTCGTCCACGAGCTCCACGGTGGACGTGTTGGCGGCCACCTGCAGGGAGCCGAAGCTGCCCGCTTGCAGCTGGAGGGCAATGTTGATGGCTCGGTTGATGGCCAGGCCCAAGCCGTGGATGTAGATCTCGGCGCAAGCGTTCTGACCCCGCGCACCTCCGTCCAGCAGCTTCTGGCAGCGGGCCAGCTGGGCCTTGAAGTCCGTCTTCATGTTGACGTAGATGTCATTGGGCCTCCGGGGCAGGCGGTGCGGCAGCCGCTTCCGCAGCGTGTACTCCACCGGGTCCAGCTCGGCCTCCACGGCCCGGCGGGGCTCTCGGTTTTCGGCCATGGCGTGGGCCCTGGCACGGGAAAGGGAGCGGATTAGGGAAAGGGCTGGGGGGGGTGGACAAGCCGATACTCTGCTTTCCGGTCCGGGGTCCCTCCCCGCGGGAGCGGCCGGGAGGGGGCGCGCTCACGCCCCGCGGACCCCAGTTCTTAGCCCCGTTCATTCATCCCAGCACCCCCTCCTCGTCCCGCGCCTACTCGCTCTCCACAGCGCAGGGCCCCTCCACGCGCACGCGGCCGCTCCCCTCCGGGGGCCCGTCAAGCGTCGCGGCGACCCGAGCGAAGGGAGCTGCCCGCGCCCCGCGAACCCCAGGAAGGGAAGAGCGGCACGAAGAGCGCCGCGATGCCCGGAGCGCGGACGCCCGAGTAGCGCGGGGAGACCTGCCTCGGGTCGCGGATTGCGCACGCGCGCGCCCGCCGCGCGCTCCGCCAATCGCCTTCTAGCTTTCCGTTTTCTCCCCGCCCCTTTCTGAGGGCTCGCGCCACCTCGCTAGTCACGCGAGGCTTCCGGAGGAGTGGTGACGCGTCGACCACGTGTACGCTCCGGGTCCGGGGCGGGAGGCAGTGGGCGTGGTCTGAGGGGGCGGGGCCCGAAACTGGAGCCAATCGGGGCTCCCCGCCCTGCAGCTGGAGAAGAGTAAAGGGGGCTGGGCCGGGGGCGCACGGGGTGGGGGTGGGGGGCTGGCGAGGAGAGCGGGGAGGGGGCAGGGCCGGGCCCTGCGACCCGTGGAGGAGGCGTGAGCAGAATGGACCGAGCTGAGAGTGCCGGCGGGGTGTGGGGCGAATGACAGCACCCCAGGACTGCTCTGCAGTTCACGGGGACAGTTTCCTGTCGCGTTTCTCTGGCCGTGTTGAGCCCGGGGGACCCAGGTTAGGGCCAGGACTTTTGGCGCCCTCGGGCTCACTCACACCCCCTCCACCCACCATCCAGTATCGGGGCCGTGCGCCCCCTGCCGGGCAGGGCAGGAGGCACCTGAGTGCCTGGCTCCCAGAGGCCAGTGGACACTTTCCTTGGCCTGGGGAGGGGCTTCTCGGTGCAGGTTGCGGGAGCTTCTGCAGTGTTCCTCCGAGGAGGTGCCTGAAATATTCCTTGGCAAAGTCGAGCTACTCTCCGCTTGTGTTTCCCAGCCACTATCATGAGAATCATAACTGATAATTCCTGCCTTGCCACCTCATAAGCCTAGTAACGTGAACAAGCATCGCTGTGTGCAGACCCGCCCCCCCACCCAGCCTAGCGGCGTCGCGGGGTGCAGTCCAACCTCATCTGACTCACGACTGCGGAGAGGTCACGTTCCAGAGAACCTGCAGTGCTGGCGATCCCTCCACACAGCCACATTCAAGGCAAGTGACATGCCTTTATAGTACCTCTCTTTGCTTCTTCTATTAACCACAAGATTGGGGGTGGGGGGCAGGGCCCAGAGTTAGCCAATAGGTAAGGATGAAGGACCGGCTACAACCCTAATCCACCTCAGGAGTTATATCTGAACTGAGTTTTTTTTTTTTTTTGGGTCACACCCAGCGATGCTCAGGAGCTACTCCTGGCTCTGCACTCAGGAATTACTCCTGGCGATGCTCTGGGGACCATATAAGAGGCTGGGAATCGAACCCGGGTCAGCCGCGTGCAAGGCAAAAGCCCTACCCGCTGTGGTATCACTCCAGCCCCCTGAACTGAGGTTTTTGAGAGGCACCACACCTAGTGATGGTCAGAGGTTACTCCCAACTCTGCTCTCAGAGATCACTCCTGGTGGTGCTCCGGGGATCATATGGAGTATCTAGGATCAAAACTGGGGAGGCAGTGTACAAGATAAAGACCCTTCCTGTTGGACTGTTGCTCCTCCCCCGTTCGCCCTGAACGGAATTTTATTTTATTTTATTTTGCTTTTTGGGTCACACCCGGCGATGCACAGGGGTTACTCCTTGTTCTGCACTCAGGAATCACCCCTGGCGTGCTCAGGGGACCATATGGGATGCTGGGAATCGAACCCGGGTCGGCTGCATGCAAGGCAAACACCCTACCCGCTGTGCTATTGCTCGAGCCCCCTGAACAGAATTTTTTTTTTTTTGCTTTTTGGGTCACACCCGGCAATGCACGCACAGGGGTTATTCCTGGCTCATGCACTCAGGAATTACTCCTGGCAGTGCTCAGGGGACCATATGGGATGCTGGGAATCGAACCCGGGTTGGCTGCGTGCAAGGCAAACGCTCTACCTGCTGTGCTATCACTCCAGCCCCACCCTGAACAGAATTTTAATGGATAAGCAGGAGTTCAGGGAAGTGAGGAATATTCTAGAAATATTCAATAGTATTTCTGAAAGCAGGCCAGCATGGGTCCGGCGTGGGTGCTATGGGGCTCATGCCATGTGGATGCCTGGGCATGAGTTCCAAGCCCACGTGTCCTACCTGCTCGGATCAGCGCCTGGCAGCCCTGCTGTCAGCTGCCCCTGTCAGAACTGGGACGATATGTGCACTACAGCCGTAACTTCTACGATGCCATGAGAGTATGAGCCCTGTGAGCAGCTCTGCAGATGCTGCAACTGATGGACTCGAGGTGGGCCTGTAACTGGTGAGACATGTGAGCAGGTGCGCACCTCTGGGCTCCCCACCAGAAGCCACAGCAACAACAAAGAAAAGGGAAGGGGAAGAGGGGAGTGAAATAAAAGAATAGAAGGAAGCATAGGACCTAATAAGTGTCTACACCCCGGAACTAGAAGAGTCAAATAAAGACAAAGAATATGGGAGGAAGAAACTGGAGCAATAGTACAGGGGGGAGGGTGTCTGCTTTACATGTGGCTGACCCAAGTTCAATCCCCAGCAACCCATAAGGTCCCCCTGAGCACCACCAGGAGTAATCCTTGAGTGCTGAACCAGCAGTCAACCCTGAGCACAGTCCGTGGCTCCTCAAAAAAAAAAAACCCAAAAAGAATTATTATATAAATACAGTAATTAAACTGTGGTACCTGCCAAGAGATACAACCCCCAAATCAGTAAGGCTGGGGGAGAGAATCCAGACTAGGGCCAGATGGAACTCAGCAAAGAGCATTTACTTTGCAGGTGTGAGGCTCTGGGTTCGATCCCCGTACTGCAGAAAAAAACAACAGAGATAAAGAGAGAGGGAGGCGGGGAGAAAGAGAAAGACAGAGACAGAGACAGAGACAGAGAGAGATCCCGGAAATAGACACACACGCCCAGCTGACTTTGACACAGGTACAAAGGCAGTTCATGGGAAAGGGAAACAAAAACCTTTTCATAGCGGCCCTAAAATGATTGGCTAACTAGGCCATGAACTGAATGTTGGCCCATGTGGAAAATGAATACCTAGGGATGGGAGGTCTAAATATAAAATTTTAAATGAGGGAAATTTTGGGAGAATGTATAGGGGGTATCTTCAGGACTTAAGGTCAGGCAAAGAGGGGGCTGGAGTGATAGTGTAGCAGGTAGGGCATTTGTCTTGCTTGTGGTCATCCTGGGTTCGATCCCTGGCATCCCATTTGGTCACCTGAGCACCGCCAAGAGTAATTCCTGAGTGCAGAGCCAGGAGTAACCTCCTGGCGGTGCTCAGGGGACCATATGGGATGCCAGGGATTGAACCCGGGTCAGCCGCGTGCAAGGCAAACGCCCTACCCGCTGTGTTATCGCTCTGGTTCCATGAACAATTTTTTTTTTCTTTTTGGGTCACACCCGGAGATGCACAGGGGTTACTCCTGGCTCTGCACTCAGGAATCACTCCTGGTGGTGCTCAGGGGACCATATGGTATGCTGGGAATTAAATCCGGGTCGGCTGTATGCAGGGCAGACACCCTACCTGCTGTGCTATTGCTCCAGCCCCCATGAACAACTTTTTAAACCACAGTGTTTATATAAAGTATAAGGGGAATATAAAATTTAAAAAAAAATGGGGCTGGAGCGATAGCACAGCGGGTAGGGCATTTGCCTTGCATGTGGCCGATCCGGGTTTTATCCCCAACATCCCATATAGTCCCCCCAGTACTGCCAGGAGTAATTCCTGAGTGCAAAGCCAGGAGTAACTCCTGAGTACAGCAGGGTGTGACCCAAAATGCAGAAATAAATAGCACTGTAGCACTGTCCTCCCATTGCTCATCGATTTGCTCGAGCGGGCACCAGTAACGTCTCCATTGTGAGACTTGTTGTTACTGTTTTTGGCATATCAAATACGCCATGGGTAGCTTGCCAGGCTCTGCCGTGTGGGCGGGATACTCTCGGTAGCTTGCTGGACTCTCCAAGAGAGACAAGGAATTAAACCCGGGTCGGCCATGTGCAAGGCAAATGCCCTACCCACTGTGCTATTGCTCCAACACATAAATAAATAAATAAATAAATAAATAAATAAATAAAATTGACGGAATGGGGTTGGAGCAATAGTTAAGCAGGTAAGATGCTTGCCTTACGTGTGCCCAACCAGGGTTCAATCCCTGGCACCCCATCCGGGCCCGCAAGCCCAACAAGGGTGATCCTTGAATGCAGAGCCAGGAGGAAGCCCTGAGCACCACCAGGTGTGGCCCAAAGGAGAGGCTTTGGCCCACCACCTGCATTGGCCTACCACCAAGAGGGATTCCTGAGTGCAGAGCCAGGAGGAAGCCATGAGCAATACCTGGTGTGGCCCCAAAACAAAACAAAACAGAGAGTAAATGCACCCATTAAGATGTTGAACTGCAAAAGTCCCCACCAGGGGCCAGAGCGTTAGTACAGCAGGAAGGGTGTTTGCCTTGCACATGGCCAACATGGGTTCGATTCCTTGCACCACATACGGTCCCCTGAGCACTGCCAGGAATGATCCTGGGAGCACAGGGCTAGGAGTTGGCCCTGAGTACCACCAGGTGTGACCCCCCCCAACAAAAAAACCCCAAACACGGCCTCCCACACACACACAAAAGGAGGGGCTAGAAAGATAGTTAGAAGGATAGGGCACTTGCTATGCATCTGACTGAGCAGGGTGTGATCTGTAGGACCCATGGTACCCCAAGCCCTGCCAGGAGTAAGTCCTGGGTACTGCTCACAACCCCTACTAATGCCCCATCCCCGCAAAATGAAAGAAATATGTTCTAGTTTTTTTAAAGGTGGTTTTGTGTGTGTGCGTGTGTTTGTGTGTGTGTGCGGGCACTACACCCAGCAGTGCTCTGAGCTCAGGAACTACTCCAGAAGGGCTCAGGGGACTGTATATGGTGTGGGGAATTGAACCTGGGTCAGCTGCATGCAAGACAAACACCCTCCCCGCTGTATTCTGCTCCGGCCCTGGAGCTTAATTCTTTAAGATTAATTTGCCTAAAATTTCATTTAAGTAGGGGGTTCACGATCTGCCATTCACTAAATGTAAGGTAAAAAGGTAAAGGCCCTCCCGTTGTTCGTCGATTTGCTCGAGCGGGCCCAGTAACGTCTCCATTGGAGACTTTGTTACTGTGTTTGGCATATCGAATACTTCACGGGGAGCTTGCCAGGCTCTGCCGTGCGGGCGATATACTCTCGGTAGCTTGCCAGGCTCTCCGAGAGGGGCGGAGGAATCGAACTCGGGTCGGCCATGTTGGCTGCATGCAAGGCAAACGCCCTACCGCTGTGCTATCACTCCAGCCTCACTAAATGTAGTTTCCAAAAATCAAATGAGTTGAGAAATCAACAAATCTGTGGACAGGATTCAGGGTTTCCCTTCCCAAGGAGAACCTGTCTTGGAACCTCATGGACCCCAGGTTCGAGAGGAATGTCTCAAATGGAAATGCAGGGGCTAGACAGTACAGCAGGGCTTCCTGTGCACGTGGCCAATCTGGGTTCAATCCCTGGTTCCCCATCTGGCCCCCTGAGCCCCACAGGAAGGGAAAGCAAGCCTCGAACACTTCTAGGAATGGACACCCCCCAAAATGAATCAAGTGGAGACTCAGGCTTTCGGAGCAAGCCCCTCCTGCTGTTCGTAGGAAGGGGAAGCTGAAGGCCTGAGCATTAGGAAGCACTGACTGCAGCACTGTCCTCCCGTTTGTTCATCGATTTGCTCGAGTGGGCACCAGTCACTCTCACAACAAATTTTGAGAACTTGTTACTGTTTTTGGCATATCGAATAAAATTTTGAGAACTTGTTACTGTTTTTGGCATATCGAATACGTCAGGAGTAGCCTGCCAGGCTTTGCCATGCAGGCGAGATACTCTCAATAGCTTGGAGCATTAGGAAACGGGAGAGGCAATCCAGAAACAGCTGAGAAGGAGCGGGAGCAAGGGCGGTGGAAGGCAAAGCAAGGTCATCTGGCGACCTCAAGGCCAAGAGAGGCCATTCCCAGGAGGAAGAAGTGTCGTATGCGGCTGGCAGGTCATACGAGATAACACCATCACAAGATGTTGCAAGGCACAGGTCACTGGTGACTGGACTAGAGAAGTAATTCTGCAGGCAATAAATTGATTTAAAGTTCCATTTGGCCTGACCGTGAACAATAAACACTGCAGGACCGACCCCTGTGAGGAATTGACCGTGTATAGGGTTCGTGTCTTTTCTGAATTTTTAAAACGTCTTCCCCACCTCCACATCAGGGTACCTAGGAACAAAGGCCCACAGTTTTATTTATTTATTTTTTCTTTTTGGGTCACACCTGGCGATGTACAGGGGTTCCTCCTGGCTCTGCACTCAGGACTCACTCCTGGCGGTGCTCAGAGGACCATATGGGATGCTGGGAATCGAACCCTGGTCGGCCGCGTGCAAGGCAAATGCCCTACCAGCTGTGCTATATCTCCAGCCCAGGCCCACACTTTTAAATTTTTGTTTGCTTGGGGACCACACCCAGTGATGCTCAGGGATTACTCCTAGCTCTGCACTCAGGGATCACTCCTGGCAGGGCTCCAGAGACCCTATGGGGTGCCAGGGATCGAACCCAGGTCGGCTGCATGCAAGACCAGCCCTCCTCGCCGTCCTGTGGCTGCAGCCCATGGCTACTTCTTCTTTTCCTCTACTCTCCTTTTCATCTTACTGCATCCTTGAACCCAGTCTCTGTTTAGTATTCCAAAGCTGGCACACTGAAAACATCAGGGACCATACGGTTTACAGCCCAGCACCTGAATAAACAAAGAGTTTGACATTGAGTGATTTCTCCATTATGTATTTAGCTTTAAGTGGGGGAATCCAGCTCTGGGTTCCAGAGTTCCTTTCCATAAAGGGGGCACATAAACAGGGGATGTGACTTCACGGCAGAGTACTTTGCAAATAGGTTCCCTGATTTCCATCCTCACCACCGTAGGTATGCACACCTGTTTACATGAACACACACACGCATGTGCACACCGGAACACATACATAGGAATGCACACATGCATGCACAGAAGAGCAAACCAAAGGGGCCAAGGAGGTAACGATTCCTAGGGAGCAGCAACATTGCACTCGGGAGATGACAGAAGGGGTAGCATAGCAGCAACAACATTTAGGGTCACAGGCTGATGCTGCGAAGTTACTGTATCCTGCCTGGATTCCTGCCTGATTTGCCCCACATGCTGCATCTAGGAGGTGGTACTCCTCACCTATGCTTTCCAGCTGGCAAGTTCGAAAGAAGCATCACTTGATTTTTTTTGTTTGCGGGCCACACCTGGTGGTACTCAGGGATCACTTCTGCCTGGATGCTTCCTTCCAGCTTGAACAACTGCCAGGTGGCCCCGGGTCCCCATGCCCCTATCTCCACTGGGACTCAATGTTCTCAGGTTTGCTAAAACATGCAATCATTAAAGCAGGCTGAGATCTTGCTCACTTGAGGCAAGGCTGCAGGTGACTGACTTCAACCACTTGTGTTTGGCTGGACTGCAGACGCAACATAAAGAAGTTAGCAAGGAGCCGGGGAGTATAGTGGGGAGGGTGCTTGCAGGGCTCAAGGCTGACCCGGCATCCCATTTGGTCCCCTGAGCACTGGTAGGGCCAGGAGTGATTCCTGAGTGCAGAGTCAGGAGTAACCCATGAGCATCACCAGGTGTGACTCCAAAACAGAAAAAGCCCAACAAAACAAGAAGTTATATATATATATATATATATATATATATATATATATAAAAAGATGCATTCTCATGGGTAAGAAACAAAGAGGGATGGTTAGTTTATGAACTTCAGTGAAGAATCCCGACCCAGACTGACATGGGTGGGGACGGTCAGACAATGATCCTGGTGGGAATTCTGGCCAGCCAGGGGACAGGAAGACCCAGTGTTGGTGGTGTCGCTGCCCCGTGCCAAGCTCCGTGTTAAAGGCTTCCGGACTGCGACGCAGACGAGAGATGAAGATCAAAATCCTGCCGGGGCACAATAAATACTGCATCTCCCGGTCTGGGCGAGCAGCCTGCCTGCCAACCGAGCCCAGGGCTCCCGAAAGGAGGAGAATCGAGGGACGTGGAGACCAGGCGGCCAATGTCCAAGTGCGCGGAAGCCCAGGGACGGGGGCGTCGAGCCGGGGGTCCGCGGCGTGGGGGCGGGGGGGCTGGCGTGGGGGCGCTCCACCGGGAACAAAGGGTCTCCGCTGGGGCTCAGCGAGCGGGTCAAGTTCCAAGCCGCGCCGCCTTCGAGGGGGCCGTGACACCGTGTTTGTTCGTCAAGAGCCCCTCGGGGAACGGGGTGGGGGGAGGGGGCTGCACGCGCGTCGGGGAGACTCCCCGAGAAGGCGGTGGGTGAAAACACCCCCACGTTGGCAGCCCGGGAGACGTCGCCCCGGGAAAGGCCCCGAGGAGGAGAAGCAGAAACAAAGGAGGGGTGTGCGCGCACACGCCGCCGCCGCCGCCGCCTCTCCAACGGCGTTTCCCACTCCCGACTTCCCTTCCTGGGGCGCCGCGCGGGGCGGGGGGCGGCGGAGACGCGCCCCTCGGACCCTGCCGCCGACGCTCCGGGAGGCGCCGCCCCGCGGCGGCCCGGGGCTGGGGCCCGCGGGAAACGGCGGCTCCCCCCCGGGGGGCGTGTGCCGGGGGCGGGGGGCGCGCTGAGGGGGGCGCCCCGCGAGGGCCGCCGGGCTTTCCCCGGCCCCGCGCGTCCCGGCCCCCGCGCGCGATCAGCGCCCGGGCCCGGTCCGCGGCCTCGTCCGCCCGAGGTGGGCTGCCCGGAGGCGGCGGCGGCGGCGGCGGCGGCGGGGCGCGCGGCGCGGGGACCCCGGCGGCCGGGCGCGGCGCGGGAGGGGGCGGCCGGGCGCGTCACGTGGTGCGAGGCGGGCAGCCATCTTGGTACAAACACAAACAGAGGCAGCGGCCGCCGCGGGAGCTGCCCCCGGCCCGCGCCCCGCGCCCGGACCCGCGCCCGGCCCGCGCCCCGCGGTAAGCGCCCCGCGCCCGCCCCGCGCCCGCCGCGCGCCCGCCCCGCCGCGCCGCCCGCGCCCCGCCGCGTCGCCGCCGCCGCCGCCGCCGCCGCGCCGCGCCGCGCCGCCCGCGCCCCCCGGCCCGCGCCCCCCTGAAGGGCACGACGTCCTCGAGGCCCGGCCGGCCGGCCCCGCGTCCACGCAACGGCCGCCGCCCCCGCCGGTTCCCCCGCCCGCGGCCCCCCGCCCGCCGATCCCCGCCGGCCGCGGCCCCGCCGAGGGCGCCGGGCGGGCAGCCGCCCCGCGAGCCGCCCCCGGCGCCGGCCGAGTCCCGGGGGCCCCCGCGCCCGCCCCGCCGCCCCGAGCGAGCATCCCGGCCGCCCGGCCCTGCCTGCAGACGTCGGCCGCGCTGGGGCCAAGTTCAAACTTGGCCGAGCCCCGGAGTCGGCCCCGCCGGCCGGCCACCGGCCTGTCGTCCACCCCCGTCCCTCCCGCCCCGGTACTGGCCGCGCAGCTCGGGGAGGGGCTCCCTGGGGGTCGCGCCTTGACCGCCGCCGCCCCGCCGTGTCAGTCAGGCTCTCTCGAAGCCCCCTCCCCCCATACCGAGCGCGGCCACGGCCTGCAGGAGGCTGCCCAGGCGCGTGGCTTTGGCTTCTGCCCCCCCCACACCCCCCCGCGACCCCCGGCCCGGGCCCCTGCCTGTCCCCCTCCCCCTTTTTGCAGCTGGTCTGGGAAAGTTGCTCCCTTGAGCCCTCGCCCCCCACCCCCAGCTCGGGGCCCCACTTTTCTTTCTTATCGAACCCCATCCTGGAGGGACCTGGGGAAGTCGTGTGCCCCCCCCTCCCCCGGTGACCCAGGGAGGACCGTGTTCTTAGCCCTCCGTGACCCCCCACGCCCCCCTCCCGGGTTTTCCGCCGTGTTTCTGAATCGTGCTGCAGGGCAAAGGGGCCTCGGACTTACCCTCTTGTGCGTGTGTCTGCAGGAGGAGTTTGGTGGGTAGGAGTAGCCCCCATTTGAGAGCACAGGGAGTGAGGGGTTGAAACCTTTTTTTTTTTTTGGAGGAGAAATCTCCAAGTCTGCTTGTCCTGCACGGGGAGGGCGGCGGTCTTCCTGCTTATGCGCCCCTGTCTAGGCTTCTGGCAGCGTTTGGGGGTCTCCGAGACCAGTCCCAACAGCTGCAGCCACCTTGTTGTAGCTCCCGCCCAGGACTGGGCCAGAGGGTGAGGACAAGTGTACCAGTGCTTTGCAAAAGCATCATCTGTCCTGGCCAGCGGGCCAGCGGGTCTACTTGGTAGCTGACCAGCTCAGAGGATGGGCAGCTTTGCACCCTGTTTAAAGCCTTTGCATGCTCATGGGGCTAGAGAGGGAGGGGGGAGCATTTTGTCTTGCACACGGCCAACCAGGGTTCGATCCCTGGCAACCCATATGGGCCATGAGCACCACCAGGACTGATTCCTGAGTGCAGAGCCAGGAGTAACCCCTGAGCACCGTTGGGTGCGGCCATAAAGCAAAAACAAATCAAGCCACCCTGGAGGAGGGGGTGTGGGCTGGGGGCTGGCCACTTGCTCAGATGTTGGGGAGTCCGGGACTGGGCCCCTGTTCCTGGGAGCCTTTTCGTCAGAAGGCAGGTTGCTCCGGATTGGGCCTCGTTTCAGTGGTGACAGAAGAAAACGTTTCCTGTGTGTGTCTTGGGCCTGCTGCTTCCCACCTGAGAGGCCTCTCCAGCCGGAGGGACACCTGGGAGTGGGTGGGCGGGAGCCCCCAGAGTTGTGGCCTGTCCTGGCCCCACTTGGTGCTCAGCCCGTCTCAGGAAGGGGGCCCAGAGTGGGCATGGAGGCTGGAGGCCTGGATGGGCAGGTCAGAGTGGCTGTCTTATGGCTCATGTGTTGGGGGGGCCCTCCAGCCCCGAGTTGGGGTTTTTGTGGGTTCTGAAAGGGTTCCCTCCAGCCGGGGTCTCTGTTTCTCTCCTGTGCTCTGGGCAAACATCCCCAGTGTGGCACAGTCCAGCCCCAGCCCCTGCGATGCCCCACACTGGTGGCCGTCCCTGTCAGCAGCTGCCCAGCACGGCCATGGGCTTGGAGGGGGCCTGTGGACCTGTCTCAGTGCTGGTGGGACCTGGTGGGGTGCGGGGACCCGGCATGGCCTCCACGGCTCCAGCCCTTTGGCACGCTTTGGTGCTTGGAGGTTTGCCTGTCTCCAGCTGCCCTGCAAGCTGGGGTGTCCCCCAGGAGGACCACGCCCTGACTGCCTGGCCTTTGGTTGTGCAGTGGCTCTGCTGCCCCGAGGATCGGTCACAGCCCGCCCAGGAGGTACTGGCCACAGCGCACAGCTCCAAGGACAGTGGCCTCGGCCCCCTGGGAGGGTGAGTCTCCACGGCGGCCTCTGGGGGCCTGCAAGAAGGGGACCCTCAAGTAGTGGATGGGAGGGTCAGCGCAGTTGCTCTGGAGGGGGGACAGAAGTTGAGAGAGCTCTTCCCAAATGTCTCTTGGGGGGGCGTTGGGCCACACCCGGCTCAGGGGCTGTTTGTTCCTAGCTCTGCTCAGGAGTGACCACTGGCAGTGACACCATGCAGGGTGCCGAGGTTCGAACTGGGGTTGTTGGCACAGCGCACAGCGGGCACCCCAATGTTGTCCTGCCTCTCAGCCCCCAGCAATGGGTTTTCAGGAGATAATTTACTGGTGGTGGAACGTGATCCTGAGCCACTTGGCGATTTTTGTTAAAGCCAAAGGTTCTATGGCACGAGGCTCGTGCCCCAGGTGGGCCCAGTAAAGCCCTGCCTCCCGGGGCACCCCCGTGCCCCCGTTTGAATCTGGATCACTCCAAGTAGAGGAATCAGCATGGGTCAGGGGGGTGGTGAAGGCCCTTTTCACTTGGCATAGGTACCCAGGGCTCCCTTGACGGGGGCTGGGGGGCAGTGATACACCCCACTGCTGGCCCCAAAGAGCCTCAGTGGACCCGTGTGTGGCAGGTCGTGTGGGGGTTGCTGGCCTCTGTGCTGTGGGCCCACGCCCCTTGCCGGTTCGCTGGACCTGCATCTCTGTCCGTCCGTCCTTCCAGAGCTGTGGAGTCCCGGTGCGCACGGGCATGTAGAAGGCTCCGGCCCGGCCTCCCCCAGCCTGCGGGAAGCCTCAAGCCCCCCACCAGCCCGCCCTCTGCTCGCAGCCGCCAGGGATGAGCCGCCCCCTGCGAGCCCCGTCCAGTGCTCCATAGGGGACAGACCGCGTCGTCCTCTGGTTCATGGTGAGCGCCCTCCCTATCCGGCCTCACTTGCTCCTGTCCTGTGCTTCCTGCTGCCAGACACGGTGTCGGGGTGGGCTGACTCTCACTGACTCAGGTCGGTGTTCCACCCTGTACCCTGTCCCCAAGCTCTGTGCAGCCCAGAGCTGCAGGGACTGTGCGGGGTGCCCATGGGGGGACCCGCCGACCCCCCACTGTTCTTTCTGCCGGTGAAGGATCGTCCCCAGATGTGAAGGTCCCTGCCAGGCTCTGCAGTTGGTCAGACCGACACCCGGGCGCTTGGAGACCGTGGTTCCGTGGACATCGGCCTCCTGCCTGTGACCCAGGCTGCGAGTGAGTCTGGGGGCGGGAGTGGGGGCCCCTTGCAGTCTGGGGGCCGCTCAGAGTGCGGCTCTCTCCCGCAGGTGGCGTCCGGTGCTGTGCTCTCGCCTCTGGGCAGCTTATGGTGGGCGTGGCCAGTTGGCTGGCATAGGTGAGTCCTGCATGGGCTGCAGGTACCTCCCCTCCCCCCAGCCTCCTGCCCGGTGCAGGCCCTGGTGGCAGTTCTCCGGGTGCCCCGTCTCCCTGGCCCAGTGTCCCGTTGTCTGCACAGGTGTTTGCTGCGTGGACGCCAGGCCCCCTCCCTCCTCTGCTCAGCCCCGACGGTCCCCAGGACGCACCCAGTTCCACGATGGCAGCCGAGACCCTCAACTTTGGGCCTGAGTGGTGAGTCTAGTGGGTCTTGGCACAGGAAGGCCGGGGACCCGGGGGGCCCCAGCAGAGTCTTAGCGACCCCCCTTCCCCTGTGCCTCTCCTGCAGGCTGCGGGTCCTCTCCAGTGGAAGCGTGGCCTCACCGCCACCGTCCCCCGCCATGCCCAAGTACAAGCTGGCCGACTACCGCTACGGCCGGGAGGAGATGCTCGCCCTCTATGTCAAGGAGAACAAGGTGGGCGAGGGCCGGCGGGGGGCCAGGCGGGTGGCGGGGGGAGGGGGGGAGACTTTGTGCTAACTCCCGCCGCAGGTCCCCGAGGAGCTGCAGGACAAGGAGTTCTCTGCGGTGCTGCAGGAGGAGCCGCTGCGGCCTCTGGCGCTTGAGCCCCTGACGGAGGAGGAGCAGGTGGGGCGTCTTCCAAGGGGCTGGGGCTGAGGGTGCCGTTGGGCGCTTGCTCACGTCCCCTCCCTCCTCAGAGGAACTTCTCCCTGTCGGTGAACAGCGTGGCCGTGCTGAGGCTGATGGGCAAGGGGGCCGGGCCCCCGCTGGGCAGCACCCCCCGGGGCAGGGCCAGCACCCGGAGCAGAGGTAGGCAGGGATGGGGGGGTGAGGGCTCGGTGGCGGCTGGGTGGGGTCCTGGCCCGGCTGGACTCCTAGGGCATCTCTTGTTTCCCAGGCCGTGGCCGCGGGGACAGCTGCTTCCTGCAGAGGAGCATCGAGGAAGGCGAGGGGGCCTTCGGCAGGAACCCCCGGGAGATCCAGCGCAGCCAGAGCTGGGATGACAGGTGCGGGCTAGGGGTGGGGAGGCATGGGCCGAGCGGAGCCGGTGGCCATGGAGCTGACCTCTGACCCACCGCTTTCTTCCTGCAGAGGCGAGAGAAGGTTCGAGAAGTCGACGCGGAGGGAAGGAGGTAGGACCTGGGAAGGGCCCTCAAGGGGCATAGGTCAGTGGGGCTGGGGTGCGTGGGATGGGCCCCTGCTGTCCCTGCTTGCTGACGGTACCCCCTTCCCCCCAGCTCGGTCGGGCTTTGAGGAGAGCGGGGCGGGCCCGCGGAAGGAGCACGCACGCTCCGACAGTGAGAACTGGCGCTCCCTCCGCGAGGAGCAGGATGCTGACGATGAGGGCCGCTGGCGGCTGGGGGCCACGCCCCGGCGCGATGCTGACCGCTGGCGTTCAGCCAGTCCTGGTGAGCAGGGGAGGGTCCCGCGTGGGGGGGGCGGGGGTTGGTTGGCGGCCGATCTCGGGTCCATTCTCCTTCCCCCTTTTCCCACCCAGAGGGTGGTCCGCGCTCTGCTGGCTGGCGGGAACACGGGGACCGGCGTCGCAAGTTCGACTTCGACCTTCGAGGGGACCGAGGGGGCTGCGGCGACGAGGAGGGGCGGGGCGGTGGGGGCGCTCACCCGCGGAGGTGCCGGGGGGCCGACGGCTTCGAGGATGAGAAGGACGGGCTCCCTGAGTGGTGTCTGGACGACGGGGACGAGGAGATGGGCACCTTTGACGCCTCCGGGGCCTTCCTGCCTCTCAAGGTGCCGGGGGCGGGGTGGGCGGTGACCACCCCGCCAGGTGCTGTCCTCCTGCCCGATGCTCTCTTGACCTCTCGGCCTGCCTGTCCCCCTGCAGAAGGGCCCCAAAGAGCCCATTCCCGAGGAGCAGGAGCTGGACTTCCAGGGGCTAGAGGAGGAGGAGGAGGAGCCCTCGGAAGGGCTGGAGGACGAGGGGACTGAGGCAGGTGAGCTGTGGGGGTGGGGGGCTGGGGGTGTCCTTCCCCGCGTTCTGACACAGAGGAGCTGGTGGGAAGTGCCATAATGAGCCAACCTTAGAACGTACTAGAACACAGGCTGGGGCCTCGGGCAGAAGGGCAGAGGACGTGGATGCAGAGCAACCGAGTGTAGTGGCCAGAGAGAGGGTGTGCCGGGCAGGGGCAGAGAGAGGGTGTGCAGGGCCCAGAGAGGGTGTGCGGGGGGGCCCCAGAGAGGATGTGCGGGACCCAGATAGGGTGTGTGCAGGGGAGCTCCAGGGGGGCCCGGGGGCGAACCCACTCCAGAGAGGGATTATAGGGGGGCCCAGACAGGGTGTGTGCGGGGCCCAGACGAGGGTGTGCACTGAGGGTGTCCCCACTCTGCAGGGCTGGAACCCGCTCTGGACTCCTCTCCCGCAGGGGGAAAGGCACTGAGCCCGCTGCCGTCGCAGGAGGAGCAGCCCCGCTCACCATCCCCACTGCCTGCCTTAGGCCCGCTCTGGGGGGCCCCTGGGGAAGGTGATGACGCTGTGGAGAAGGACGTGCCAGCGGCCGAAGGTGGGACCCGTTTCCCTGGCTTGGCGGGAAGGTGGCTTTCTCCGGGTGCTGGGGTTCGAGTCCGCAGTGAGGGTTCCCCGTCTCTGCACCCGGGCCCACCTTCCTCCCATTGCTGTAGGAGATGATTCAAGGCGAGTGCAGCTGAGCCCTGGAGTGGGTTCGCCCCCAGGTCCCCCTGGAGATCTGGAGGATGACGAAGGCTTGAAGCATCTGCAGCAGGTAGGGGTCCGGGGGGATCCCAGACCAGATCCCGGGCTGCGTGGGGGTGGGGTACACAGCTCTCCCTCCATCCCATGCCCCTGACCCGCGCTGTCCGCAGGAGGCGGAGAAGCTGGTGGCCTCTCTTCAGGACAGCTCCCTGGAGGAGGAGCAGTTCACGGCCGCCATGCAGGCCCAGGGCCTGCGCCACTCAGCGGCCGCCACTGCCCTGCCCCTCAGCCACGGCGCGGCCCGAAAGTGGTTCTACAAGGACCCGCAGGGGGAGATCCAAGGTACCTGAGGTGAGGGGGTGCTCTCGGCGCCAGCTCCTTACTGGGGGCGGAGCGTCTCTGACTGCAGCCTCCGTCCCCACCGGCGCAGGCCCCTTCACCACCCAGGAGATGGCCGAGTGGTTCCAGGCCGGCTACTTCTCCATGGCCCTGCTGGTGAAGCGTGGCTGTGACGAGGGGTTCCAGCCCCTGGGCGAGGTGATCAAGATGTGGGGCCGTGTGCCCTTTGCCCCAGGACCTTCGCCGCCCCCCCTGCTGGTGAGCAGCCCGCCCTGGGCGTGGAGGGGCGGGTAGGGGGGTGCAGGGTGGACTGGGAAGAAACCCTGGGGTATGCCGGACCCTCCCCAGGGCAACCTGGACCAAGAGCGGCTGAAGAAGCAGCAGGAGCTGGCCACAGCCGCCTTGTACCAGCAGCTGCAGCACCAGCAGTTCC
Organism: Sorex fumeus; assembly: GCF_029834395.1. Classification (NCBI taxonomy): domain Eukaryota; kingdom Metazoa; phylum Chordata; class Mammalia; order Eulipotyphla; family Soricidae; genus Sorex; species Sorex fumeus. Next base: position 434,769 of record NW_026606121.1, read on the forward strand.
TGCAGCTGGTCAGCAGGTAGGAACCCTGAGGCCGGTGTGTGTGTGTGGGGGGGGAACACTGGCTCTGTGGCTGGCTCCCCAACACCGGTCTCTGCAGCCGCCAGCTCCCGCAGTGTGGGCTCCGGGAGAAGACACCTCTGGGGGACCTGACGCCTCCCCCACAGCTGGCCGCCTTTCTGCAGCAGCTCCAGGCGCTCAAACCCCCCAGGTGGGCCCACGGGATGGGCCAGGGCGGGGCAGGGAGACACCCCCACCCCAGGTCCGAAACAATGGGTACTAAGCTTCAGGGCACCTCCTCAGAGCCGGGGACCAGAACCTGCTCCCGAGCATCAACCGCTCCCTGTCGGTGCCGGATTCCAGCCCCCTCTGGGATTTACATACCTCAGCCTCGCCGCAGTCAGGTGGGTGCCACCCTGCCAGGCCGCGGAGGGTGTGGGAGGATTCCCCCCGGAAGCCCCTCCTGCAGCTGCCTCTGCTCCCACAGGCGGCGAGGCCAGTCTTTGGGACATACCAGTTAACTCTTCGACTCAGGGTCCAATTCTGGAGCAGCTCCAGCTGCAGCTCAAAGTCAGTACCTTGCAGGGGGCTGGGGTAGGGGGTGTGCTGGGCCGGGCCTGTGCTGGGGCCCCTGAGTTCAGCCTGTGGCCCTGGCAGTTCCAGGAGCGCCGGGAGGTGGAGCTCAGGGCCAAGCGGGAGGAGGAGGAGCGGAAGCGGCGTGAGGAGAAGCGGCGACAGCAGCAGGAGGAGGATCTGCTTCGGCGCAAGCAGGTGGGTGTGGTGGGCCTGGGGGTGTCGCGACCCCGGGGGCCTGGGGGTGCAGCCCACCTCACTGCCTCCGTCTTGGGGTGCAGGTGCGGCAGCAGGAGCTCCTGCTGAAGCTGCTGCAGCAGCAGCAGGCGGCCCCCGTGCCCCCCGCGCCCAGCTCGCCGCCCCCGCTCTGGGCTGGCCTCACCAAGCAGGGCCTGTCTATGAAGACGCTGCTGGAACACAAGCAGCCCCCAGCCCGAGAGCCCGCGCGGGCCCCGGCCCCCAACCACCGCGCGGTGAGCGGGCAGGACCCTTAGGGCGGGGGGTGCGGGGGTGGGGGGAGGGGTCTCAGCTGGGCCCCAGGCTGCTGCCCCTTCGACACGCCTCTTCCACCCAGCGGCCTTAGGTTTGGGGGTGTCCCTGTGGGAGCCAGCCTGACCCCCTGTCGTTTGTAGCAGCTCGGGGGCCTGGGCAGCACCCCCCTGAACCAGTGGGTGTCGGAGACCGGGCCGCTGTGGGGCGGGCCTGACAAGAGTGGGGGCGGCGGTGGCGGCAGCCTGGGGCTCTGGGAGGACACGGTCAAGAGCAGCAGCGGGGGCCTGACGCGCGGCCTGGGCCTGAAGAACAGCTGGAGCAGCCCCTCCCTCAGGTGGGTGTGCCGGGGGCTTCGGGTAGAGTCAGGCCCGAGCTGGGGTGGGGGTGGGGGGGCGTGGACGCCCACACCCACTGTCCCTGCAGCGACTCCTACAGCCACCTCTCGGGCCGGCCCGTGCGCAAGAAGACGGAGGAGGAGGAGAAGCTGCTGAAGCTGCTGCAAGGCATCCCCCGGCCGCAGGACGGCTTCACGCAGTGGTGCGAGCAGATGCTGCACACGCTGAGTGCCACGGGCAGCCTGGACGGTATGGCGGGGACGGGGCGGGCGGCCTGGATGGCACGGCGGGTGCGGGGGCGGGGTAGGTGGCCGGTGGCTGGGTCCCCGTGGACCCTGACCGCGCCTGCATGCCCGCAGTGCCCATGGCTGTGGCGATCCTCAAAGAGGTGGAGTCCCCCTATGACGTCCATGACTACATCCGTTCCTGCCTGGGGGACACGCTGGAAGCCAAAGAATTTGCCAAACAGTTCCTGGAGCGGAGGGCCAAGCAGAAAGCCAGCCAGCAGCGGCAGCAGCAGCAGGTAGGCCTCCCCCATCCCCCCGCCCTCCCAGGGCCCCCCTTTCCCCTGCCCTCCTGAGTGTCTGTGCTCCAGCAGGAAGCCTGGCTGAGCAGTGGTCCCCTGCAGACGGCCTTTCCAACCAACCACAGCACCAAACTCGGCCCGGGCCCCGGTGAGGGCAGCAAGGCTAAGCGGCGGGCGCTCATGCTGCACTCGGATCCCAGCATCCTGGGTGAGTGTGGGCAGGGGGTCCGGGGTTGCCTGGCCCGGTGGGGGCAACGCTGCAACCGCCCTCCCATTCCCAGGGTACTCCCTGCACGGACCTTCGGGTGAGATCGAGAGCGTGGATGACTACTGAGCGGCCCGACCCACCAGCTGGGCTATGCGGGGGAGGGGCCCCGTGCAAGGACTCGGCCAGCCCCGCGGGCGCCCTCGGAGTGCCGGGGGACGCGGGGCCGGTCCCCAGCACTTGTTACAAACCACAGACGCACCTTAACTCACCCACCACGAGGCACTTTACAGATGGGGGGAGGGGTTTTCCTTTTTTTTAAAATTTTTGTGTTAAACATCGAAGAAACGTTAGGAGAAACCTTTACAGCTCTATTCCGAGCGCCTGCCCCCTCTGGGGATAGTGGGGTGACCATGCAAGGCCCACAGAGGGATTTTTCTTTTTGGGTTTTTTTTTTTTGTTTTTTGTTTTTTAAGAAAAAAAAAAGAAAAACAATGAAAAAAAATAAAGGTGAGGAGAGAGAGCAGGACACTGTGGAGGGCAGTGGGCACACCACCCTCCCGCCCCCACAGGTGCGCAGGTGGGCCGTGGGGGTAACTGGAAGCTGGGGTGCCAGCAGTTTGCACAGCAAGGCCCCCTGCCCACTGGCCGGACCCGCTGTGAATGGCCCCGTCTTGCTGTGACTGGCAGGTGTCGAGGTGGGGGCTACAGGAGACCCCAGGCTCTGCTGCTTTGGGGAGGGGGGAAGTTGCACGAGCAGCTCTCCCAGTGGGGCAGGTGGGGCTGGCCTCCCCTACTGTGGCCCCAGAAGGCCTCCTCACGCTGCCACGGGGGTCGGCCTGGGTGGAAGCTGGATGGCGCAGACCCCTGCCTTGCCACATGAATGTATTCTTCGGGCTCCGCGCCCCCCGCGGCGCTCAGGCAACTGAGTGGGGGTCGTGGCGGCTCCTGGGGTGGGGGCGCCCACACTGCACCCTTCCCGACTGGATCTCCCGTGCAGGGGCGGGAAGGGGCCATCAGAACAGGAACCCCCACCTGCAGCTGCGGGGGGTGCAGGCCACATGACTCCAGACTCCTCCACTGACCAAATGGGTGCCCGGCCCCGCCGCCTGCTCGCTCGCTGAGGGGCTGCAGCAGTGCTGGGCCGGGCGGTGGCGGGCGGCCTGGGTCCGTCCTCACGCCGCCCCTGACCTCCGCCCAGCCCATCCCCTTGCATTTCTGCCGGTTCCCTGCCTGGGCCCTCCCAACTCTCCTTCCACCTCATCTGAGCGCAGCCCTGGGCGGGCCCCTGGCCTCTGCTGCTGCGCCCCTCCGTGAATGTACCCTCCTCCTTGCCCTGGGAAGCGGGGAGCGGCCCCCATTCCTTCCCCTTCATCCCCAGAGAGATTTTTTTTCTTTTTTAATTTTTGCACCAAAGTGGCAACTGGGTCAGTATTTGGGGGATCAAGCTGGCCTCGGGGTGGAGGGGGCCCTCCACCTGCCTCTCCTGGTCTCAACAGTGTTAGTGTCCGTGAAAAGACAATTTTCTCTCTAAAGCAATAAGGGGGTGATGGGCCAGGGGGGGAATGTCTTGCTGCTGCTGGCCCCCAGCCCCCCCTTCCTCGCACCAGTGTTCGGTGGCATTAGAGGTGTGGGGGGGCTCTTGTGACTGAATGTAACCGCCCCCGCCCCTGCCGCAGCCAATGCAGGGGAGGGGGGGACCCTGCCCCGGCTCACCCTTCCCCTCCCCCAGTCAGAGACTTTGAACTTCGCCTGGAGAGGCCTTAACCCTGTGAGGAGTGTAGGGGAACCCTCTCCCACCCATCCCCTTCTGAGAGTGCTCAATGTTTACAAGTCCCTGAGCGCCCCCAGCCCAGGGACTCAGACCCCCTTCGCTGTCCTTTCCCATCCTGTCCCCCACCGCCCCCACACACACCTCATGTGACTCCCCTCCACCCTGCCCTGTAAATACTGCCCCCAATAAAACTTGGTGTGTGTTCTCCCCTACTGCCTTCAAGCCTCTTTCTTTAGGGAGGGCGCTCAGCCCAGGGCCAGGGGTGGCGTGTGTGGGGGAATAAAGCAGAAACCAGGTACAGAGTTTGAATTGGTTCCTTTATGGAAAACTGAAAATATAATAAAAATGAAAATAAAACCAGTTTTTAAAAAAGCCAGCCCCTGGAGTTTCTCCCTCGCGTTTCTGGCCCTCCAGAGGGTGAGGCCCCGACCCAGGGATGCCAGGGACCGGCTTCCGCCCGCCTCCCTGTCGACCCCCCTACATCTCCACGGTGGGGGCTTCGGGAGGAACCAAACCTGGGTAGGGGAGCGGGCTGGGTGCTCCCGCCCCAAGCTCCCGGCCTGTAGTGTGGGCGTGGGCGGGGCCCCTCGTGGTCTGGGCCCTGGGCCCTGTCGTGGGTGGGGTAGGGGGGGTGGGGCTGTTAGTTCCAGATCTTGAGGAAGGAGTCCCAGGACCCTGTGGCCACGGCCATGCCGTCGTCGGTGACCCCGAGGCAGCTCACGCGGTTGTCGTGGCCGGCGAGGACACCTGTGGGGAGGGAGAGGGGCCTCAGCACCTGGCAAAGAGGGGGGTCCGGCGGGGGGGGGGGGGGCGGCAGCAGGGCGGGCCTTCACCTGCACGGTCGCCCTTCATGGCATCCCAGATGTTGCAGTTGAAGTCGTCGTAGCCGGCCAGCAGGAGCCTGCCACTGCGCGAGAAGGCGACGGAGGTGATGCCGCAGATGATGTTGTCATGCGAGTACATGAGAAGCTCCTGGTCCGCCCGCAGATCGAAGAGGCGGCACGTGGCGTCGTCGGAGCCCGTGGTGAAGGCGTAGCCGTTGGGGAAGAACTGGGGGACAAGCAGGGGGCTCAGGGGTGTGGCATGTTGAGGCGCGGCCAGCCCGCCTGCCCCACCAGCCCAGCACTTACGGCCACCGCGTTGATGTCAGACTCGTGGCCGATGAAGGTCTGTCGGCACATGGAGTCCCGCACGTCCCACAGTTTGATGGAGGCGTCACAGGCCCCCGACACGAACGTGCGGCCATCAGGGGCCAGGGAAAGAGACATCACATCCCCGCTGTGTCCGGCAAAACCCACGGTCTGCTGGCCCGTCTCGATGTCCCACAGGGCACTGGGGTGGAACAGGAGGGGTCAGAGATGGCTGCCGCCCCAAGGGCCTCCCACAGCCCTGCCAGGGGGCAGGGTGGGCTACACACGAGACTTTTTTTTTTTTTGCTTTTTAGGTCACACCTGGCGATGCACAGGGGTTCCTCCTGGCTCTGCACTCAGAAATTACCCCTGGCGGTGCTCAGGGGACCATATGGGATGCTGGGACTCGAACCTGGGTCAGCCACGTGTAAGGCAAATGCCCTACCCACTGTGCTATCGCTCCAGCCCCGGGACATTTTATTTTGGATTGGGGGGGCACACCTGACAGTGATCAGGGCTCACACCTGGCAGGGCTTGGAGGCACATAAGAGAATGCTGGGCACGAAACCCTAGTGAGCCACTTGTGAGAGAAGCACCCTGCCCTTGACTGTCTCAACCGCCCCCACGCTGACCACTGAGGTGCCCTCCCTCAAGAAGCCGAGACCTGGCAGGGCCTCACCAGGTGGTGTCCCCAGAGCTGGTGATGATCTGGTTGTCGTCCAAGAACCGGCAGCAGGACAGATAGCCTGGAGGCAGAGACTGGTTAGCTGGACCCGGCTGCAGACCCGCAGCGCCCCCTCCCAACCCCCCCTCCCTCCCCCCGCCCGCTGGGCCCTTACCAGTGTGGCCGGGCAGCTCCCGGCTGACCCTGACATTGCCCTCGCGGGTCTTGAGGCTGTAGATGGAGCAGATGTTGTCCAGCCCCCCACAGGCCACGAAGTTCCCTGAGGGCGCGTAGGCACAGGTCATGACCCAGGAGGACCGCAGCGGGATGGCGTGGACCTGGGAGGAGAGTGGCCCCTGGGTAAGCCTGTGCCGGCTTCCCTGCCCCCTGCTCACCCGCCCTGCACCAGGAGCTCCCTACCTTGTTGGTGGTGTAGCTGTCCCAGATGATGAGCTTCCCGTCCTGCGAGGCGCTGACCAGCAGCCTGCGGAGAGGCCAGGACCGAGTGAGGCTCAGAAGGCCCCTCTCCTGCCCCATTGAGCAGCTCCGGGCAGTTCCCTGGCACAGTCCTGCCACACCCCCACCTTGAGTCTGTGCCCCAGTGCATGGCATAAATTTTTGCCAGGTGCCCTCGGAGGGTTCGGCGTGTCCTCATCTGGATTCTTCCCACTGGGTCCAGCCCAGCTGTGATCTGCAGAGGGAGGCACACCGGGCTGAGGGCAGCTGAGGGGGCAGGGCAGAGGGCCCCAACCGGCGCTGCTCCCCAACACTGCAACCCAGCCCGGGGTTAGCCCTCACCTGGGTGAGTGTAGAATCGCCGCATGCTTTTCGGGCATCCTGGAAGAGAAGCCGAGTCAGATGGGGGAGGTGATTCCAGGGGCCAGGGGGTACCCAGGAGACGTGAGGGTGCCATCCAGAGCTCCCGGCCCAGCCGCTGGTCCTGCCCCCGCGCCTCCCTGTCCACCCGCCACCAGACCTCACCCGGATCTGGTTCCGGAGCTGCTCGGCCTCCTGTCTCAGCTGCTCCAGCTCACTCATGGCGCCGGGCCCGGGGGGCGGGCTTGGGGGCGGCTAAGGGCCGCGGGACAGGGGCTGGGGGAGGCAGCTCCTCGCCTCTGGCCCGAGGCCTGGGGGATGCAGGGCTGACGTCAGGCCCAAGGCCACGGGGGAAGGGGGAAGGCGGGCTGGAGGCGCAGCCCGGAAGGGGTGAGCTCTGGGGGGAGGGGGCGGCCGCGGGCTCCCCGGCTCCCCCAGAGGTGCCCAGGGCTGCCCGGGGCGCGCTGACTTCCCCAATCTCACTCCGGGCCCCCCCGGAAACGGTGCGGGAAGTGCAAGAGGAAGCGCGGGGAAACCCTCCCGCGGACAGCCAGCGCCCGGCGGGGCGGGTCACCGCGGCAGGAACTGGGGGGTGGGGTGCTGAGGGCGGGGACAGTCCCTCCGAAAACAGCCCGGGGTCGGCCCGGCCCGGCATGCACTGACGCCGCCCAGCCAGCACCTCGCTGTAAACGGGGCGGCGCCTCTTTAAATTTCCCCCACCCCCACGCCGCACACCCCCCACACCCACACCCCCAGCTTCCACGGGGCGGGGGACCTGAGGGGGAGGCTGGGCTGCTCGTGGGGTTGCCTAGGCAACCGTCACCCCGACTGAGAGCACCTCATTGGTGAAGGGCCCCCACCCTAGCCCCGTTGCCACGGCAACTGCATCCCGACAGAGACCTGTAGGGTGGGTGACCCCACCCCCGACCCCCTCGCCCCCGCCCTTTCCTCCCCCAAAACCGGCCGGGGGAGGCGGGGGTGGGGGAGACCGTTGACAGGATTGGGGCAAAGCCGATTTAGCGCTAATCGGCTCGGGCCGGCTCACCCCGGATCATCCCCGCGGCCGGCTGCGCCCCATTAGCCGCCCGCGGCGGGCGGCGGCGAGGCGGCCCTCGCGGTCATCGGGGCTCGGCAAGTCCCGCGCGGACACCTGTGCGCTCCGCCGCGCGCCTCGCCCGAGCCCGGCTCCCCGGCCGCCCCCCGCGACCACCCCTGGCCCTGCACAGAACGGGGGTGGGGGTGGGCAGAGACCCCGCGCCCCCGCCCCGGGCACGGTCCCGCCTTCCCAGCTGCCGGGGGCGACGCTCCCCCCCTCGCCCCCATCACCTGGCGGGGCCCCGGCGGCAGCCCCTGGTCTGCGGGCGGCCAGCGGGGTCGCGGGCCCCGAGCGGCCGGGGGCGCCACCGCCTCCGCAGGTCCGGCGGGGGCCCAGGGGAAGGGCCGCGGCGGGGCCCGGATCTGGCGGCTGGACGGCGCGGCCCGGCCCGGCCCTCCGGCCCCCGCGACCTCCATTTTGCCCCGAAGCGAGCGGGGCTGGGGGTGGAGACGGCACCGAGCCGGGGGCGCCCACGGGGGACCGGGGGCGCGTGCCCCCAGCTGGCTTCTCGAAGAAGGGGGACTCGACAGCACGGGCCGGACCCCCGTCGGGAGCCGGGGGACGCCGGGGGGGGGGGGGGCGTCGCGGCCCGGCCCGCGGGAGGCCCGAGACACGGCGGGGCGAAGGGCCGCGCGCGGGGGGCGCCTCCGGGGCCGGCGGGAGGGCGGCGGCGAGAAAGGGGGCGGGACAGGCCTCGGGGAAGCCCCGCTCTGAGCCCCCCGCCCAACTTCTCGGTCCCCGCGAGGCACTGGGTGCTGGACAGGGGCTGGGGGTCGCGGCCCACGACCCCCGGGGCTGCAAGTTGCGCGTGCACTACGGGGGCCTGAGGCCCCCAGTTCCCCTTCCGGGTTTGGGAGCTACGGGGCCGAAGGCAGGGAGGGGAGGTCCGAGGAGTTCCGTCGGCTCCCGCGAGGCCAGAGCCGACAGCCCGGAGGGAAGCGCGGTTCCCTCGGGGGCCGCGGGGGCAGGAGGACTCCTTTCGCCAGCGGAGGTACCTGTGGCGGCGAGACTCTGCGAGGGTCGCCCAGGCGGCGGCCGGTCCTGTCTTCCTCCGCGGCGGAGGCGGCGGCGGCGGCGGCGGCGGCGGCAGCGCGGATGGATTTCCTCACTCGCCCCAACGCCGCCGGCCAGCGCTGCTCCCCTGGGCGGAGGGATCCCGCCCGCCAGTGACGCGGCACCGCCGTCGCCGCCGCCGCTGCCGCCGCCGCCGCCGCCGCCGCCGCGCCCAGGCCCGGCGGGGCGAGACCAAGGGCGCGGCGGGGGAGGCACGTGGCCAGAGCCCGGCTAAGGCGCCCAGCCCGCCCCGTCCCCACAAGGACGGCACTCCACGCTCTCTCGATGCCCACTGGGCCCATATCTCTGTTTTGGCGTCCGAGAAAAAAAAAACATAACCAGGCGCCCCCCAGGGTTGTCTGAGGTGGTACAGGCCGGGGGGGGAGGGAACCCGCACGGGTCACGTGATCGTCCCTCCCGGATTGGGCGGCTCCAGACGGGGCCGGAAAGCCCGACGGCCGGTCCGGGCCTGGCCACGCCCCCGCGGGACCTTGCTGCGCTCGGGCAGCCCCGGCGGCTGGCGGAAAGAGCAGCTTTTCCGAAAAGTCCCCGAGCGCCGGAGCGGGGCAGTGAGGGCCTCGGGGGGGCCTTAATTAGGGACCTCAGCAGCTCCCTGCGTCGCCCTCTGGGCTTTTGTAGAATTCCCTGCAGGACCGCCGAACGCTGTTTACAAGTCTTACTCGGTTGAGTTCCATATTCTCTAATCCTCTGGACGGAACGGTGCAATTTAGTGTGGTTACCCCCCGCCCTTTTATTTATTTATTTATTTTGTATTTTGGGCTACACCGGCTGTGCTCAGGAATCCCGCCTACCGATGCTTGGGGGACCTTATGAGGAGCCCGGGATTGAACCAGCGTGGGCAAGCCCTGTCCAGCCCTAGCGTGGCCCCCATTTATAGCAGTGGAAACAGATCCCTAGGGCTGCAGAGTTTGAGGTAAGAAGTGTGGCCTGTCCAACTAGAGGCTCTGTCAAAAGGGAGTTGACAGACGCCCTCAAATCGCCTTGATTCTAATGGCGCCCTCTCCCAAACTGTTTGGGAAAGTTGTAGTGCACGATTACTAGCCTTGAGAACTTGAGTCCTCAAACAGGTGTGTGGGTTTTTTTAAAAAATTTTTTATGCAACTTCTGAAAGTTTAATAAGTCAGGCAGCATGAAGAGCTGACACGCATTTTTTCCATCTACCATATTTAGCAAGCAGCTGGGAAGAGTGCGTCCAGTGTGTATCGGGTGATGTCTGTTGATTAGCCACTAATGTCTGAGGAAGGAGTTTGTAGGGTCGTCTGGCCTCTGACATTTTCGTTCTGTAGGCTGTATTTTTCCTCTATGGGTTCCCGGGTTTCATAGGTATTATTGTACATGTGCTTCCTCGTATCAATCTGCGTGATCTCCTTGACATGAAAGTGGGCCTCCTTCACCCTCAGTGCCTTCAGTTTTTCACATTTCTTCATCATCATATAAAAACTGCTCTTTCGATGCTGCTGCTGCTGCTGCTGCTTCTTTTTCTCTCCTTTTAGTATTTTTTCTGATGTACCTCCATAAGGATTTGAGATCTTTTTTACTGATTCTTCTCCAGTTGCGTCATTTAGGATACATTCCTCTGAATAGACCACCTACTTCCCAGCCTCTCCAGTACAATAAGAATACTTGAAAAAGGAGTGACAGGGGCTGGAGAGATAATACACAGGGGAAGGCATTTGCCTTGTACATGGCTGACCTGGGTTTGAGCTCTAGCATCCCATATGGTTCCCCCACCCAGCCCCAGCACCGCCAGGAATAATTCCTGAGTGCAGAGCCAGGAGTAAACCCTGAGCATCGCCGGATATGAACCAAAAAGCCAAAAAAAGAAAAAAAAAACAAACCTCAAAGGAGTGACAACACTTGTATCCCATCAGCCATTTTTTCCAGCAAGATCCCCAAATCTGAGTGTGATTGTGGATCTTCACACTCTCCTCACATCTGGAGCAGCCAACAGCCTGCGCCTACCCTATGATGATTGTTGCATATCTTGAGTATTCTGCATAGTCCTACCTAAGAGCAGTTCGGCCATCCAGATGTTCTTGACCACTGTACTTTTCTAAGATGCTTTCTGCTATTCCTCAAAGTCTTCTGTTTTGACTCTGGAGGACTTACACAATAGTTCTATTTCCCCAGGATCAGCTTGTCTATGCACTTATAGGCTTCCCAAGTGAACAACTGTCTGAGCCATTGAAATGCCATCACTCTTGTATCTCACGAAGCAATCGTCTGCAGAGATCACTTTATCAGGAGTCTCCTATGTTGGCATAGGGATTCTCTCTCATTGTTCTGCTTTTGGGATCATAGTAGGCAGAATCGATCTAAATTCTGCAATATCTTCTCAAATCCTAAGATTCCAGACAGTGATCCATCTTGGAATCAAAGTTCTGTCCAGGCATGTCAGTGTCATCTGCATATTTCTCTTCATCCTCACCTTCACCGTTAGGGTCCTCTTCTGCCTGAGAATGGTTCCTTTTTTCCCCACTGGTGTTTTGGAGAATTAGCCTATTCCACTAACTTTCCCAAGGTTAATTCTTCTTGGAGTTTCTAGGATTTCAGTGTTCACTTCACCAGATCCACCCACTTTGGCATATTCTTCCACAGTATTCATGTGTTCCTCCAGATTGTAACCATCCTACCGAACCCACTTTCCATCATCATCAAACATCAGCTGAGGCTAAACATGTTCATCTGGAGCTGTATTAGTCCCTGTAAATTTTGCTCCAACTCACCTAAGTCTCTCAGAACAGTTTGTGTGTGTGTTTGTGTGTGTGTGTGTGTATGATAGCCCCACAATTTTCGTATTCTCCATTGCGGTATTTGGTAGTTATGGAATTCCTTTTTACACCCCTCTTATATCATTCTCCAGATGACTATGCTGCTTCTGTTTTTTCTTTTTTTCTTTTTTGGTTAGGGTCTCTAGTGCTTTAAAGTGGGTCTTTTTTTTTTAATTTTTATAATGAAACACCATGAGATACAGTTGTAGACTTACAAATTTTTGTGCTTGGGTTTCAATTATACAATGATCAAATACCCATCCCTCCACCAGTGCCCATTTTCCACCATCATGGATCCCAGTATCCCTCTCACCCCCCGTCCCCTCCATCCCACCCTGCCTCTGTGGCAGGGCATTCCCTTTTGTTCTCTCTCTCCTTTTGGGTGTGTGGTTTGCAAAAGAGTCATTGAGTAGCAATCATGTTTGGTCTATAGTCTACTTTCCGCATGCTTCTCCCATCCTGGGAGGATCCTCCCAACACCCTTTATTTGGTGCTCTCTTCTCTCTCTGAGCTGCCTTTCCCCCTAGCATGTGTGGCTGGCCTCCAATCCATGGAGTAAACCTCCTATTGTTAATCTCGTCTATTCTTGGGTGTTAGTCTCCTATTTTGTTACTTTATGTTCCCCAGTGGCTGGAGCGATAGCACAGCGGGTAGGGCATTTGCCTTGCACGCAGCCAACATGGTCGACCTGAATTTGATTCCTCCGCCCCTCTTAGCCTGGCAAGCTACCGAGAGTATCTCGCCTGCATGGCAAAGCCTGGCAAGCTACCCGTGGCATATCCGATATGCCAAATACAGTAACAAGTCTCACGATGGAGATGTTACTGGACCCGCTCGAGCAAATCGATGAATAACGGGAGGTCTGTGACCGTGATGTTCCCCAGATGAACGCAATCTTTCTATGTCTATCCCTCTCCTTCTGACTCATTCCACTCTTGCATCATACTTTCCATGTAGTACCATAAAGTGGGGTTTTTTTGATGGATCAGTGTACCATGGCACCGAAGATACAGACTGAGGAATATGAGGGTTGATGTCTTTTCTTTCTTCATCAACTTCTGCAGGAGCATTGCCCAGCTTTTCTTGTTCTTCCAGCTCTTTCTTTCTCCAGTTCTCTCTGGTCATTTTCTTTGGTTCCTCCAAAATCACTACTTTGAATCCTGACAGCAGAGCAGCCACAGCTGCCATGGTAACCTGACCTCCTAGTCTTGCTGCAGGTGACTGTGTTTTCCAGCAGCAGAGAGAAACAAATACAATTCGCATATTTACTTCCGGGTTCCACCCTCCACCAAAAAAAAAAATATCAAAAACAGGGTGGGAATAGAGAGATCTGCATGCCAGCACATGCCTTGAAGTCCGTAAGTTTGATCCTTGGCAAAGCAAAATAGTAGCAACACAGGTCTCTATTTAGCCTCAGTGAAAGGCATCACAGAAGATTTCAGCACAATTTTTTTGATGGGGGAAGGGTGGGTTTCTTTTTAGTTATGCACAGCCTGTTTAACTGGACTTAGCAATTTAATAATATATCAGCAAAGATAATTTAATAATATATCAGCAGATATAAATTGGATGTTATAGTTTAGCAGGGAACTTATCATTTTCTCTTTTTTTCCTTGTTTTTTTTTAAATTTTTTTTCTTTTTGGGTCATACCTGGCAATGCTCAGGGGTTAAGTCCTGGCTCTGCACTGAGGAATTACTCCTGGCAGTACTCGGGGGACCATATGGGATGGTGGGGATTGAACTTGGGTCGGCCGCGTGAAAGCAAACGTCCTATCCACTGTACTATCATTCCAGCCCCACTTATCATTTTCTTTGATTTCCTCAGTAGAGGCTTAGTGACTTCCCTGTAGGAACTTTAAATTAACAATCTTGTACTAGAACCCAGTTTTGTAATCTCTCTAGGGTATCTGATGTTGGGTCCTCTCCTGTTGGATTCTGTGCTAGATTGTTCCCTGTTTCAACATTCAACATTCCCCAAATAGTTACCACTTTGTATCAGGCACTGTGGAAGCACTTGAGTCTGCAGCCTTGCACCCCTGAAGGGAGCTTCCCCTCTACAGTGCAGAGTCAGAAGACGATGATTAGAAGAGTGATTACAGTGGTAGCCAGAGGTGCCGTCTAGGGACACGCCACAGTTGGGAGGTGAGACACTGGAGTGGGGAGGAAGCTTAAGGGTTTTAAGCCAGATGTCTCCATGGGCGGTGCCGGGAAGAAGGTAGCAGCAGCAGATCTGGGTTCGAGCAGAAAAACCTGGTTTGGGAATGGAGACTTGAGAATCAGAGACATTTGGAGCAGATGAAGCAGAACAAGGTGCAGGCCAGAGACAAGATGGCCCAAGACCAAGCCTTGAGGAGGTGACTCCAATCTCAGAGGTCAGGGAATAAATAACTGCCAGAGGGGAGTCCAGAGAACTAAGGAGGAAATCAGGAGTAGGGGGGAAGGAAGCCGTGTTCTAAACAAGGAATGCACGGCTGGAGTGATAGTACAGCGGGGAGGGAGTTTGCCTTGTACATGGCCAACCAAGGGTCCATCCCCGGCATCCCATGGGATCCCCCAAGCATTGCCAGGAGTAAGCCCTTAGCATTGCTGGGTATGACACAGAACAAGAAAAAATGTTAAAATGTGGTGTGGCTAGATGAAGCAAGATATAGGGCCAGAGTGATAATGCAGAGTGGGTAAGGCACTGCCCACGGCTGGCTCAGGTTCAGCCCCATACAGTCCCCCACCAGGAGTGATCCCTGAGCGCAGAGGCAGGACCAGGAGTGACCCCTGAGCGCAGAGGCAGGAGTAAGCCCTGCACACCACCAGGTGTGGCTCCTAAGAAACAAGGAACGGGGGTATGATGCCGCCAGCAGGTCAATGTGTACCTGTGAGGCCAGTGCATCAGCAACCTCATGGCGCCTTCAGACTTCCAGATACCCCAAAATTGCTGCTGTGCCTTTGGCCAGACCCAAAAAACTTGGGGCAAAGTTTACCAAGAAAGTAAATGGCCAAAAATTAGGTATGTGGGAAACACACCCACAAACCACCTCCGGCTCAGCTATATAATTGGAGGCAAGGCCTCTTTGGTTCCTGATTGAACTGCTTAATGGACATGATCCCAGAGACTCAGAAACGAATCTCAGAACCCAGTGGCTTTAGGTAGAAATGCGTCTGGTCTCTGTAGTAGGCTACCGGTGCTGGGCCAACCCAGGTGGGAATAGGTTTCGTGCCTTGGCCTGTTCCCCCTGACGGCCCAGTGGTCGCCATCCGTCTGAGGCCACTGGATAGTCACATTTGGGCCCCCAGTGATGAGACACACAGGGCCTCACGGGAGGGGGGTGGAGCCGGGCTTGTCCTCCCCACCCCAACAAGACCCCAAGTCATCGCCCACGAATGGCCTCTCTGGCTCCTGATCAAGCTGCTTAAGGGCCACGATCCCAGAGACTCAGAAACAAATCTCAAAACCCAGTGGCTTTTGGCAGAAATGCATCCGGACTCTACGTTACTGTCGCCGGGCCACCCCAGGGAGGAAAGGGTGTTGTCCCTCCGCCTGTTCCCTCTTGGCGACTTGGTGGCTGTCATCCTCCAGAGGCCATTGGACAGTCAGGCTTGGGCCCGCAGTGATGAAACTTGTTGGGCCTCACGGGATGGGGGGCGGGTGGAGCCGGGCCTGTCCTCCCCACCCCAATGAGACCCCAAGTCATCGCCCACAAATGGCCTTTCTGGCTCCTCATCAAGCTGCTCAACGGCCTTGATCCCAGAGACTCAGAAACAAATCTCGAAACCCAGCGGCTTTTGTCAGAAATGTGTCTGGACCCCGCAGTAGGTTACTGTCACCAGGCCACCCCAGGGGGGAATGGGTGCTGTCTCTCCGCCTGCTCCGTCTTGGCGACTTGGTGGCTGTCATCCTCCAGAGGCCATTGGACAGTCAGGCTTGGGCCCGCAGTGACGAAACTTGTTGGGCCTCACGGGATTGGGGGGGGTGGTTGGAGCCGGGCCTGTCCTCCCCACCGCAACGAGATCCTAAGTCATCGCCCACGAACGACCTCTCTGGCTCCTCATCAAGCTGCTCAATGGCCATGATCCCAGAGACTCAGGAGCAGATCTCGAAACCCAGTGGCTTTTGGCAGAAATCCCTCCAGATTTAAGTGTTAAAATTTCGGAATTTCAAAACCACATGGCCCCACTGCAGCCACATGACATCATATGTTATTCATAACCAGCAATAGAATACAAATTGTCTATTGTTGCCTTTTCAGCAGATCTGAGTGTTGGGGT
Organism: Sorex fumeus; assembly: GCF_029834395.1. Lineage (NCBI taxonomy): Eukaryota > Metazoa > Chordata > Mammalia > Eulipotyphla > Soricidae > Sorex > Sorex fumeus. The sequence goes on from NW_026606121.1 coordinate 450,483, forward strand.
AAAATCTCAAATAATGGTAGGTCTGATGTCGAAATAATGAATGCGATCAAAGTAGAGAGAGAGTAATGTAGAAATCATCTGCCCCACAGGCAGGGGGAGGGTGTGGGATGGGGGTATACTGGGATTTTTGGTGGTGGAGAATGGGCACTGGTGAAGGTACGGGTGTTTCATTGTATGACTGAGACTTAGAACCAAAAGCTTTGTAACTGCTCTCACGGTGATTCAATAAATAAAATTATAAAAAAATGGAAAAAAAAAGTAAGGTGGAGTTCATGCACAATTCAATCAGCTAATCAGTGGCTGAATAAATAGCAGTACTCCTACAAAGAAAAAAAAAAAGAAACAAGAAACAAGACCCAGCTGGGAAGAGCATGTCTGGCCAAGTGACATGGAGGCCTCAGTGCATTTGCAATGGTTGAAATTCTGCTTACGGTGGGCCAAGGGTGAGTGAGAGATGAGAAAGTGGAATGACCAAAGTGGCTAAGAGACACTTGGCTCGGGGGAGGTGCAGGACAGTGACCGTCAGGGACTGGAGCAATAGAACAGGGGGAAGGACATTTGCCTTCCACGCAGCCAATCCGGCCTACCCAGGTTCGATTCCTCTGCCCCTCTCGGAGAGCCCGGCAAAGCCTGGCAAGCTACCTGTGACGTATTCAATATGCCAAACACAGTAACAAGGCTCATAATGGAGATGTTACTGGGCCCCCTCGAGCAAATCAATGAACAAAAAACAACAGACAGTGCTACAGCTGATCTGAGTTTGATTCCCAGCATCCCGTATGGTCCCCTGAGCACCACCAGAAGTAATTCCTGAGTGCGTGAGCCAGGAGTAACCCCTGTGCAATGCCGGGTGTGACCCAAAAAGCAAATAAATAAATAAATAAATAAATAGAAAAGCGACCATCAGCCACCAGCCAATAACCACTAGTCAACCAATGGCTTCTCACTCCCTCATTCTCCAAAAATCCAAGGCTGTCCATCCTCTCAGGGTCTCACCCAGGGACTCACAGATGATGATGGGAGGAGAATATAGAATTGAGATCTTTTTTTTTCTTTTTGGGTTGCACCTGGCGATGCACAGGGGTTACTCCTGGCTTATGCACTCAGGAATTACTCCTGGCGGTGCTCAGGGGACCATATGGGATGCTGGGAATCAAACCCGGGTCGGCCTCGTGCAAGGCAAATGCCCTACCCACTGTGATATCTCTCCAGCCCTGATCTTTGGGTTTTGATTGGAACTACTGGAGTTTATTTAGAAGATAGTGGCATCGTGGTCAAGGGGAGGGGAGGGAAGCAGGAAAAAGTGGGTGAAAGCAAAGTCGCTATGGCCAGTGTCTTGAGATAGGCAGACAGCCTAGACAACCAGATGTGTTCTCCAGAGCACATCTGGAGAAGCTGACACTTCTTTTTTCCCCTGCTCTTTCTCCGTCTTCTTCATCTCCTCCTTGGGATCCTGCTTTAGCCTCCTCTTCTGCCTTGCTGCCTTCTTTATTGGTGACTTCATCCACAGCTGTGACTCAACCTCACTGTTGCCCCTGACTCTCCAATCTCTACCCCAGTGTGCCTCTTCCCACATACAGGCCTAGCGCCTGTTGATGCAACAGCTGGAAATCTCCATCAGGCTGCCTATGGTGGAATGCCGGATTCAGCAGACCTGCTCAGAACAGAACACAAGGTCCCAAGCCGTTTCCAGGTACATCATGTTGAGATCAGTACCAGGAGTGGCAGGGTGGGAGTATTGGCACCTTGGCAGTTGGCAGACACATCAGGCCAGTGCTGCCCTCCACAGAGAATTGCTGTTAAAACATTTACTGTTGGGGCTGGAGCAATAGCACAGCGGGTAAGGCATTTGCCTTGCACACGGCCGATCTGGGTTCAATTCCCAGCATCTCATATGGTCCCCTGAGCACCGCCAGGGTAACTCCTGAATGCAGAGCTGAGGGTAACCCCTGTGCATCACTGGGTGTGACCCAAAAAGAAAAAAAAACATATACTGTTAATGAGGCTGGAGAGATAATACCACAGGAAGGGCACTTGCCTTGCCTTGCATGCAGCCGACCTAGATTTGATCCCTGGCATCATATATGGTCTTTTTTTCTTCTTTTTGGGTCACACCGGCGATGCACAGGGGTTACTCCTGGCTCATGCACTCAGGAATTACTCCCGGCGATGCTGGTGGACCATATGGGATGCTGGGAATCAAACCAAACCCAGGTTGGCCACATGCAAGACAAATGCCCTACCAGCTGTGCTATCGCTGCGGCCTCATCATATGTGGTCTTGCAAGCCCCATGAGGCATGAGCCCTGAGCTCAGAGCCAGGAGTAAGCCCTGAACATCACTGGTGTGGTCCTCAAACCAAAAACAAGAATGATACTGTTAAACCAGTGCTCACAGATGTCTCACACTCAACGTACACAATTAAACATCCTCTCCTGCTCCCCTCTACCTCTCTTTGAACCCTCTTGGCCCAGCTAATAGCTACCAGCTACCCACTGACTTCTCACTCCCTTATTCCCCACAATCCAAGGGTAACCAGCCAGGCAAGGTATCACCCAAGCTGCTAGATACAGTCTCCCAAAATGCAGTGGTGTGAATGATAACCCCCCCAGTAAATCCAGGTCTGTGGAAGCATCTCTAACTTCCTCAGCATGTGCCTCCCGTCTTAATACTTTCCCAGTATTGCATCAACACATCTGAATCTCATCCAGAGAGAAAGAGAGGAGAGGGGTGAGATGCACCAGTTCCCTCCTGTTTATGAACATCACTAACATCTGTTTAAAAGCAGGTCAAGGAAGGCTGGGAGATACCGTCTGTAGCCATGTGCCCAGGTGAAACATTAGGAAGGAGGTGGTGGTCAGGGGTGCCAGGCAGTCTCAATCACTGATGAGTACTCCTTAGGGGTGGCTGCCTTTATTTATTTATTTATTTTTGCTTTTTGGGGGGTCACCCAGCGACACACAGGGGTCACTCCTGGCTCATGCACTCAGGAATTACTCCTGGCCGTGCTCGGGGGACTATACGGGATGCTGGGAATCAAACCCAGGTCGGCCGCGTGCAAGGCAAACACCCTATACACTGTGCTATCACTCCAGCCCCGGGTGGCTGCCTTTAAATCTGGCTCACACCCATCCTTTCTACTGTATGCCCCCTGCTGTACCCTAGTTTCTCTTTCCTGGCTTGAAGATAATCAACCTCCCAAACAGCTGGCTGGAGGTATCTTTTCACAATGCAAATTGGATCATAAAACTTTGCTCCTGGAAACCAGGCAGTTCCCCACTGATTCCACGGGAAGAGTCCAGTTTTTTGCATGACAAAGTCTTGTCCTCTTTCACCCTTAACTCGAGCTAGAACTCAGTCTTTTTCTCAGGCTCAACTAGCGCCTGGCTGACGCCTGTGTTGCCGGCTCCATTGCTAAAGCTGCCGTCAGTGCTCAGGTTTGGCTAAATGGAATGTGGGTCTAGAAAGTGAGAACATCCTGATAACTTTATTGAATTGATTCAATTCATTGATTAACTGTCAGTCTTTCTGAACAGACTCTCTAATCTCCAGATTAAGCTTTTGTTTATTTTTTTTTGTGGGGGCAGCAGGAATCTGTTGTAGCCACCCCTTGAGGGACCCAGGGGCTCCTCCAGTTCAGTGATCATCCCCAGCAGTGCTTAAGGGACTGTGGTAGCAAGGGTGAAATGCACACTTCCCTCAAGAAGGAGTTCAAAGGTGTTCAACCCTCTGAACCCTACAGAGTGAACTTCTGTTGTTGTTTTGGGGTCACACACCCGTGCTAAGGACTTAACTCCTGGCTCTGGATACAGAGGTAATTGTGGGGGTCATATGTAGCATCTTACCCACTACTCTCCCTCCAGTCTCCCCAACTTGGAATTTCTTAAGTGATAAAATACTGTCTTTTTTGGGGGGGGATTGCTATACCCAGCATCTCAAGAGTTACTCCCGGCTCTGCACTCAGGAATTATTCATGGTAAGGCTCAGGGGACCATATGGGGTGCCAGAGGTCAAATCCGGTCAGCTGTGTGCAAAGCAATCCACTGTACTATTGCTTCGGTCTTTACTATTCTTAAGATGTCCTGTGGTGTGTATGTATGGTGTGGGGGGAGTTTGGGAGGGGCGGGGAGGGGAACGGAGAGACAGCAGATGGCTTAAGGTGCTTATTTGTCAGGCAGCAGACCCGGATTTGGTCCCCAGCATCCCATATGGTCCCCTGAGCATCCTCAGGAGTGATTCCTAAATGCAGAGCCAGGAGGAACCCCTGAGCATTGCCAGGTGTGGACTCAAAACAAAAACGATGTCCCTTGGGGGTTGGAGAGCCAGCACAGGGGAAGGTGCTTCCCTGCATATGGTTAATCCTGGTTCAATCCTATCCTTTAGTACCTTTGAATAAATCAGGGACCCAAATTCTCCAGATAATTAACTGAACCTGAGGAGGGGATCATGGGAACATCTCGTGCATAGCCAGTTAGCAATCCAGGGCTGGTTGATGTCTGAGGAACAGGTCACAGGAACGCCCCTTGACAGTTGGTTGGGCCAGGGCCAGCCTGGACTAGGAACTGGGGTCTGAAGTGGACGGCAGGTTCGGGCCAGTGTCCTTTCTCATAGAACCTGATGGTCAGTCCCGGAGGAGGGTGGCTGAGTTGAGCTGAATTCTCAACACTTGCTGTTGTCTTGGAATCACTTGTCGGGGTGTCTCTCTCTCTCCCTCCCTCTCTCTCTCTCTCTCTCTCTCTCTCTCTCTCTCTCTCACACACACACACACACACACACACACACACACAGGAACTAGGGCTCAGCCAAATTTACCCACTGGTTCACCAGCCAGTCCCCGTCTGAACTCACAGTTCATGGACTGGAGCCATAGGACAGCGGAGAGGGCACCTGCCCTCCAGGCGGCTGATCTAGGCTCCATCCCTAGCAACCCATATGGTCCCCAGCTCCACCAGGAGGGATCTCTGACTCAGAGCCAGGACTAACCCCTGAGCACTGCCAGGTGTGCCCCCCATAACCAACCAAGCAACAAATCCAGCATACTCTCACCTTTTACTGGCTATTTTTTTGGGGGGGTGACTACACCTGCTGTTCTGCAGATTGGGACAGTCAAGCCTAGAGAGTGACAGCCTGTCACCAGGTTGACAAGAGCTGTGAATTCTAGTCCATCTCTGCCCTGGTTGGGCATGTCCCTGGATGCAGCACCGCCTCCATGGGGGCACCTTGACCCAATGTGACGCCTGCAGTCCAGAGGTGTGTGGGTTCTCCTGGCCCAGGCTGTTTCCAAATCTGAAACCCACTGGGTGGAGGGAGGTGGGAGGAGCGGGCAAGGGAAACTTAGAGTGGAAGTGAAATGACATCACAAAATGTCAAAAGGGAGAAAGGAGTGGAGACAGTATGGGGGGAAGGCAACTGCCTTATACACTGAGGACCATGAGTCACCACATATGGCCCCTACCACCCAGATGGACAGAGCAAAAAATAGCCCCTGAGCATATCTGGATGTGGCCTCAGTCTCCCTTCTCTCCAGGAAGAGGAGAGAGGTAAAGCCAGGGACAGATTCAACTCACCCTTCAGTATTTCCATCCAACCCAGTTTCACAGGCATCCAGCACCTATGAGCTCCTTCAGTCCAGCGGACCAATGCCTGACCCCAGGCCTCTGAAGAATATCTCAGTGTCCCAGTGCTAAGTCAGCGCTCTCTGCTACAGCCCACACCTCCCACTGGGGCTGGACCCCACCAGCCAGGCCTGGACTTAGAGTCAGCCCTGGGCATGTGACATGGCATGGCTGCCCTGCAGAAGGGGTGAGCTGGGGCTGGAGTGATAGCACAGAGGATAGGGCATTTGTCTTGCACATGGCCGACCCGGGTTCGAATCCCAGCATCCCATATGGTCCCCTGAGCACCACCAGGAGTGACTCCTGAGTGCAGAACCAGGAGTTAACCCCTGTGCATCGCTGGGTGTGATCCAAAAAAAAGGGGGGTGAGCCAGCCCAGCCCCTCTCTCTTATGGCCTGGGCTGGATGGAGACTCCTCCTGAGCGGGCATCTGGGGATCAGAGGGCCTTCAGGGCGTGTGACCATCACACAGCAGCCTCTGGCTCTGCCATCCTGCTTGGAGAAACCCATCCAAGTATTGGCATGCACAGGTGCCCACACGTGTGTGCACACGCCTGTGTCAGACTGAGAGACTCAGGCGCAGAGGCACGCGCCTACACACACACGGGAGTCTCAGCTGAGTGGGCGACCAGGAGCTGTTCCTTTAGTTCGGCTTTCAGAATTGCTGTGGAGGGGGCGGCATGTCAGCGACCCTGAAGAACCCAAGAGGCTTTTAATAGAAACCCCACTTGCTTGATAACTGCTTCCCTGAAAGAGAAGAAAAGCGTGAACGCTGATGGAGCCTAAAGCTCAAGCACCTGGGCCCCAAAGGAAGGGCCCCCCAGGGAAGAGGCGGACTGGAAGGGGAGAAGATGAAGACACTCTTTTCGCCCACCTCCTTCCTTCTTCCCTTCCCTTCCTCTCCCGCTTTTCCTCTGCCCCGGATAGGGCGGACCCTTACTCGGGAGCCTGAGAATGATGCTTCCCTGACTTGGGTGCCCTTCACCTAGATCCCCATCACTTGGCAGGTCCCCAGTCTATCCCTAGAGGACGCTCTCCTCATCCTCACAGTCCACCGGTGAGCTGCCTGGCCCTTTAAAGCAGCGGACCCCGGCCGGGTTATTGTCTCTCCTCGCAGCCAATCGGCGGCGCCGTTGGGGGCGGGGGATCCGGCCTCCCGATTGGCCGCCGTGCGCCCCGCCCCGCCCCGCCCGGGATCCCGGGAGCTGTCCGGCCGCCTCGGTGCTGATCCCGCCGCCGCCCAGGGGCCGCGAGCCGCGCAGCGAGGCCACTATGAGCGGGGGCGTCTACGGCGGAGGTGAGAGAGCCTCGGGCTTCAGGCTGCGCGGCCCGGCGCGGTCTCGAACCCGCGTGACGCAGAGCTTCGGGCACCCCCGGGCTCGGCATCTCGGCGCCCAAGCGGGTGCAGCCCGGGCTAGGGTCTGGCACCGCCGTCCCGCGCAAGCCGAGCCCCGCGCCCTGCAGCCCAGCCCACCTCTGCTCGGCCCCGGCTGGCCTGGCCGGCAGAGAACGGTGGCCCCATTCAGGCCGCGGGCTCTAAAGGCTCAGGACCCGCCTGCCGCCACTGAGGCCAGACTGGGGGGCTCTGACCCTTCCTCGGGGCTGGGGGAGACCCCTCACACTCCTGTCTCCCCGCACAGATGAGGTGGGGGCGCTGGTCTTTGACATCGGCTCCTTCTCGGTCCGTGCTGGCTACGCCGGGGAGGACTGTCCCAAGGTGAGCTAGCCAGCACCGTTCCCGGTTCCTCGGGGTTCTGGACTGTCTCCCACTCAACCCCCGTCCCACCTGGAGTGCGCTCAGCCCAGAGAGAAGAGTCTCGGGATTTGGAACTAACCCAGGGCCAGGCTGAGGGCCCTGCCAGGGGCCCTGCTGGGCTGGAAACTGATCTCTGTCCCTGTTCCCGCCCCTTCCAGGCTGACTTCCCCACCACCGTGGGCTTGCTGGCAGCCGAGGAGGGGGGCGGGCTGGAGTTGGAGGGGGAAAAAGAGAAGAAAGGGAAGATCTTCCATATCGACACCAACGCCTTGCACGTGCCCCGGGATGGGGCAGAGGTCATGTCGCCCCTCAAGAATGGCATGAGTAAGGGACCCCCCATCACCTCCTGACATACACTCCACTGCTAGGCACAAGGCATCACACACCCAGGGGCCGCCTCTTGGCTTCCAGCAGCCGCCTGGCTCCCAGCCCAGGGCCTGCCAGATTCCCGGGAATGGGGTGGGGCTGACTCCTGAAGGTGGTCTTACTCCTGGTTCCTTGCACTTGGCCTCCCTCCTTGCTCTCCTTCTGTCTCCACCCTGCCTGCCTGCCCTCATCTCTCCACACTGCTCTCCTGGCCTTAGTCGAGGACTGGGAGTGCTTCCGCGCCATCCTGGACCACACATACAGCAAACACGTCAAGTCTGAGCCAAACCTGCACCCAGTGCTCATGTCTGAGGCCCCGGTAAGTGCCTCACCCAGCCCCGGGTCAGCTCTGGGCTTGGGTTCATCTTTTCCCGCACCACCCCCCCCTCAAACTGCTGCCATCCACCAATCAACCACACCCCTGGCTTTTCACGCATCTCTGTGATCTGCATCCACCCTGTCTCCTAGACTTCATCTCATCCCTCCAGCTCAATCATCCTTTTTTTGTTTTTTGGGTCACATACGGCAATGCTCAGGGGTTACTCCTGGCTCTGCACTCAGGAATTCCTCCTAGCAGTGCTCAGAGGAGCATACAGGATACTGGGGAATGAACCCTGGTTGGCCACGTGCAAGGCACACACCCTCCCCGCTGTGCTATCACTCTGGCCCCAGCACAACCATCCTTGATAAGCCATTTCCCCCTATTTTTTAAATATTATTATTATTTGGTTTGGAGGCTACGTCCAGCGATGCTCAGGGGTTACTCTTGCTCTGTGCTCAGGAATGACTCCTGGCAAGCTCAGGGGACCATATGAGGTGCCAGGTATTGAACCCAGATCGGCCACATGCAGGGCAAGAGCCCCAACTGCTGTACTTTCACTCTTCCCTCAAGTCCTTTCTAAACTGTTATTAATGTATTTGTTTATTGGTGCTGGGAATCTAACTCAGAACTTCATGCATGGAAAACTATGTCCTCAGCTCTTGACTTTTTCAGTTAATATTTTAGTTATTATATATACTTGATCTTTCTTTTTTTAAGTACATAAAGAAAAAATCTCATCATACCCCCCTCCTTCCATTTATATGCCTTTCTCTCTCTCTCTCTCTCTCTCTCTCTCTCTCTCTCTCTCTCTCCTTCCCTCCCTCCTTTCCTTCCTACTGCTTTCTCTTGAAGTACTGAGGGTTCAATTTTAGGTCTCATGCTTACAAGGCAAAGATTCTACCACTAAGCCACATCTCTTTTAGATTTTCTTTTTTGTCCTTTCTTTCCCTACATCTAAATATCACACTTAACTTGCTCTTTGTGGAAATTTTAAAAATTTTAGGTATGATCGTATAGATTTTCCAACAAAAATGTAAAATGAGAAGTTAATAATAGAAAAAATATAAGAAACTATGGCAAATGAGCATGTATTTTATTTTTCTATTGAAAATAAATTAGCACCTGTATTTTATTTTTATTTTAAATTTTTGGTTTTTGTGTTTGGGACACACCCGGCAATGCTCAGAAGTTACTCTTGGCTCTGCACTCAGGAATTACTCCTGGCAGTGCTTGGCAAACCATATAGGATATTGGGGATCGAACCTACGTCAGCTGCATGTAAGACAAGCAACCTACCCTCTGTACTATATCTCTGGCCTGTTCCTGCATTTTCAATCCTAGGGGTTCCTTTTTTTGCATGAATTTTCTTCTTTTATGTTTTCTTTAGTTGCCAGGACCACCCCCAGTGGTGTTGGGAGCTGGGGGTTGGCAGTGCAGTATTGTGTATCATATGTGAACCTCGCACATAGAGACATGTGCTAGCCGTCCTCTTGAGTCACACAACCCCAGCCCAGATTTTCCTTTTTCTTTTTTTAAGCACATCCTATTCTATTAACTCACAAAAGATATCATTGACTTTGATTTTGTCTTTGAAAGTTTCCATATCTCTGAAAAGCAGTGTCATTTCTGTTCTGACAAGTTGCTTTTATTCTGCCCCGTCAGGGGTCTCTCTGTCTCTGTCTTTGTAGGCTGCTTTTGTGTATGTGTGGGGACCCGATGGGTCCATTGGAAGCTGTGTGGTGTGGCAGTTTGTGGCCCATCTTTGTTCTGGGCTGATGTCCTGGGATGTTTTTCTGGCATCATCTGAGAATGGAAACTTCTGGTCTTATGTGTAATCTACAGGGAGACTTCTGCCTGGAGACAGGACTAGTTTCTGGACACAAGCAAGGGAACAGGGCTGGTGTCTCCACCTTTCCTGTCATAGAGTCACCCAACTCCCCTGTGTCAGCAGCTGTCCTGCCCACGCAGAGACCCTCAACCCCCTCTCTCAGGGAAACAAACTTCTTTTCTTCTGTGGGGGGTCATGGAAATGGGGAATGTGGTGCGTGTCTTGAATAATTGATTGGAACAGCTTGAAATCCTCTTATTTTAGTTTTCCCTTCACCTCAACCTCCAGGAAGACCTGAAACGGCCTCACCCCTCTGCGGAGCCTCCACCCCAGCTCAGGAGGCAGTGCTCTTGCATGCGCTCATTCTCATGGCATCCACTTCTCTGGTTTCCTGCCTCCAAAGTGCCTTGCTGTCTTCTCCTTTCTTATTCTTCCCAGTCCTGGAGGATATATTCCTCTCCTCTTCGCCTCTTGCAGTCCCATAGCATGCAGTGGACCCTTTTAATGTGAACAATCCAGGGACATTTGGTATATTCTTTGCTGCACTACAATCCCTGCTCTACTTCCCAAACATGTGCATCACCCCAGAGGCAACTGCATTTTCTTTCAGCTGCTTCTCTCCCTCTCCCCTGCCTCCAGCCTGGGAGGTCGCTAAACTGTGTTCTAGCCTTGTGGATGTACCTGTCTGGATCTTTTCTCTAAGTTCAATCATGCATCATGGGACTTTCATTTAATAAACTTCTTTTTTTCTTTTTGGGTCACACCCAGCAGGACTCAGAGGTTACCCCTGGCTCTGTACTCAGGAATTATTCCCAGCAGAGCTCAGGGGACCATGTGGGATGCTGGAGATCATACCCCGGATGACTGTGTGCCAGGCGAATGCCCTACCCCTAGTAAATATTACTCTGGCCCCCAGCAAACTGTTTCTAAGAGCCATTCATTTCGTGTCATGATTTGTACTCAGTGACTATGTCAGCATAACTGTCCATTGAATGGGTGTACCACAATCAGATTTTCTTCGTTTATCCACTGATGGTGCTTTGTTTTGTTCTCAGTTTTGGCAGTTGTGTCTAATACTGATATCAGTCATACAGGGAATTTTTTCTTTTCTTGATGTCATATTGGTTTATAAGTTTTATATGTCTTTGGTTTGGGTTTTGGAGTTATTCCCAGCAGCACTCAGAAGCTCTACCAGCTCTGTGCTCAGGGATTTCTCCTCGAGGTGCTCAGGGGACCATACTGTGCCAAGGAATTAACTCAGTATTCCCATGTGCAAAGCACACCTCGATCTATCAGGCTGTCTCTTTGGCCCCATGACTATATATGTTTGTTGTTGTTTGATTAGGAACCACATCAGTGGTGCTCAGGGCTTACTTCTGGCTCTGTGCTCAGGAACCACTCCTGGCAGGCTTGGGGGATCAGATGAGGTACCAGAGATTGAATCTGGGTCAGCCACATGCAAGGCAAGAGCTCTTCCTGCTATATTATTATTCCCGCCTCAAGACTATTTATGTTTTAGGGGTACAGTTTCCACATCTCATAGTACCTCTCACCTACTACCCATCCACCAAAATTTCTTGGACTCCATCCTGAGTTCTTTCAAGAGTATAACTGGGTGTGCAATAATGGAGTATTAAAAATGCAATAAAAGAGTATAACTGAGCCATGTTAATTCTATGCAAAACTTTTCTGTTTGTTTATTTTTTTGGATCACACCCAGCAATACTCAGGGGATACTACTGGGTCTGCACTCAGGAATCACCCCTGGAGAGCTTGGGGGTTCATATAGGGTGCCAGGATTTGAACCTGAGTTGACTGCATGCAAGGCAGGTGCCCTCCATGCTGTTCTATCGCTCCGGCCCCATTATTGCTGCACTTTCTAAGGAACCGTGCCCTGTTTCTCTCGACAGCCAAGAACTATTTATTTTCCCAACATTTTAATTCTACACATTCTAACACTTGTTATCTTGTTGTGTGTGTGTGTGTGTGTGTGTGTGTGTGTGTGTGTGTTGGGCAGGGAGGGCTCTGATTCTCAACAGTATTCAGCCAATCGCCGAGGATTCAGTGATCAGGCCTGACACTACTAGGGTCCAGGAGGGCAACTATGGTGGTGCTCAGGAGACCGCATGATGATGGGTTTGAGCTTGGGTCCCTGCCAGGCGCAATCCCCTGGCCATTGGCTTATCTCCACAGTCCCTCTGTTTTGTTTTTTAATCATCATCATTTCCCTAGTGGGTCTGAAGAAGTATCTCATTTGAGCTTTTGATTTGCATCTCCCTGATGGCTAATGATTTTTTCCCCTTTGTTTTGGTGACCATACCCAGAGATGCTCAGGGTATATTCCTAGTTCTGCATTCAGGAATTACACCTAGCACTGCTGGGGTCAAACCCAGGTTGACTATATGTAAGGCCAGTGCCTTACCCGCTGTACTATCACTTCAACCCCTTATAGCTAATGATTTTTTGACATTTAAAAAAATGTATAAAGTAGTTCACAATATTTGATTACATTTAATATTCGAACACCAATCCCACCATCATTACACCTTCCCACTACCATGTTTCGGATGTTTCCATCCTGAACCCCAGCCCCTACCCCAAAGCGGAACTGAAATAATTTATTTTGTATTGTTTATTATGAAAAACCATTGAAAATGCTCCAAAAGATTCCTTAGAAGAAAGAGTGTGAAGATTGTTGTTCTATAAGAAATCACTAACATATTGTTAAAGGTTGAGACTTGTGTAGTTTTATATATATATATATATACACACACACATATATATGTGTATATATATAAATATTTCCCTCTAGGATTGGTTGCCTCCTACTTTAAGCCTCATCAAATATGGAACAGTACTCTTGGAGTATGGGTGGTGTGAGATTATGAATTGTCACGCAGCCACATTTGCCGCCACGCGGTTCAGAAATACATTCACTTCTGGGTCAGACTCTACTGGAGCATGTGGAGAGCGACCATAAGCATGATGGCGGTTGAGTTCTGGAGGCTTTGGGCTGCTGGGGCTGGGTCCCTTGGGGCTGGAGGAGTCTCACCCACCCCCGCTCTGGGGTGCCCCAAATGAAACACCCTGGTGTGGGGTCTGCGGCATGTTTATGGCATGTGTCGTGTTATGTTCTCTTCCGGGAGAGAAGCACATGTGACTCTGGATCATGGCCAATGACAAAATTATCTGGTGCCATCCAGAGGTGGCTTATGGGCATGACTGCTGAGTTGCCAGAAACAGGGAGAGACGGGCGTGTTGGTGTGTTGACTTTCATGGGTATCTGTCTTTTTGGGAACAGGGATTGAACCCAGAACCTCATTCCTGCAAAAGCATGGGTTCTACCACTGCTCTGCTGTCCTGATCCCCAGGTTTATTTATCTCTGGTGTGTGTGTGTGTGTGTGTGTGTGCGCGCGCGCGCGCGCGCGCGCGCGCGCATGTGTGCACCATATCCAGCAGTGCTTAGGGGATGCTTCAGGAATGAAGCTCAGGGGTTGCTTCCTAAAGTGCTTGGGGGTGGGCCCGACTGATGGTCCAGCAGAGAGGGCATTTGCCTTGCACACGGCTGACCAGGGTCCAATTCCTGGCATCCCACTGGGTCCCCCTAGCAAGGCCAGTAGTAGTAATTTCTGAGTGCAGAACCAGGATTAACCTCTGAGCATCACTGGGGTGTGACCCAAAACCAAAATAAATAAATAAATAAATAAATAAATAAATAAATAAAGTGTGTGGGGACCCACATGGTGTTAGGAATCAGCCCAGGCCTCCTGCATAGCCCTTGAGCTTTCTCCCCACCCCCACAGTCCTTGGCCCCCAGGCTGATGTTTTGTTAAGTTGCCCAGTAATTTTGCTGAAATCTTGAAAGGAATAAAACTTGCTGTTGTGGGCTGGAGCATTAGTACAGCGGGTAGGTCCTTGCATGCTTTCCACCTAGGTTTGATCCCTGGCACCCCATATGATCCCCCAGGGGTGATTCCTGAGCACAGAGCCAGGAGTAAACCCTAAGCACTGTTGGGCGTGGCCCCCAACCAAACCCTCGATACTGTGTTCAGTTTTCCATTTTACCCAGAAACGCTTTTCCTTGGTTTGCTTAATTCTGGGATGATCAGAAAAGGGAAGAAAGATGGGAGGAGCCTGGAATTTGTCTGTATTATCTAATAAAGAACACTGGGCCAGGAGTCACAGACTTGGCCACCTGAGGCAACCCACTCTCCCATGGAGTTTGTTTCTGCAGCTGCATCTTAATGGGGACCTTTCACATCCCACATGGGTACTGCAAGCAGGGGCCTATCCTCCATGAGTGGGACTTGGAGGTTATAGATCTGGGATGTGGGTGAGTGTCGCTGGGGCTCATCTTCCTGAATGCTGTCCTCTCACACTTTCTCCTCAGTGGAACACCCGGGCCAAGAGGGAGAAGCTGACAGAGCTGATGTTCGAGCAGTACAACATTCCTGCCTTCTTCCTGTGCAAGACAGCGGTGCTCACCGCGTATCCTCTGGGGCCAGACATGCTGCCTGGGTGGAGCCAGGGTGGAGGGCCTGGTGTCCTAACCAGGGCTGGGCCTGATTCTAGGGAAATAAAGACACTGGGGGCTGGGGCTGGAGTGATAGGACAACAAGTAGGGCACTTGCCTTACATGCAGCTGATCCGGGTTCAATCCCTGGCATCCCATGTTGTCTCTGCAGCCCTCCAGGAGTGATCCCTGAGTGCAGAGCCAGGAGAAAGTCCTGAGCACTGCTGAGTATGGCCAAAAAAAGCAAAAAGAAAAAAGAGCATTGGGGCCAGAGTGATAGTACAGTGGAGCTTGCCTTGTACGTGGCAGACCTGGGTTCAATCCTTGGCATCCCATATGGTCCTCTGAGCACTGCCAGGAGTGATTCCTGAATGCAGAACTGGGAGTAACCCTTGAGCACCATCAGGTGTGACCCCCAAACAAAACAAAAGTGTTCTGGGGATATATACTTCCCTGATCCAGAAGGTCTCTGGGACAGGGGCTGGAGTGATAGCACAGCGGGTAGGGCATTTGCCTTGCATGCAGCCAACCCAGGTTCGATTCCCAGCATCCCATATGGTCCCCCTGAGCACCGCCAGGAGTAATTCCAGAGTGTAGAGCCAGGAGTAGTAACCCCTGTGCATTGCCGAGTGTGACCCAAAATGCAAAAAAAAAAAAAAGAGAGAAGGTCTCTGGGATGGCGAGGATGGAGGGGTGGGCGGGGGGGAGGGCGGTCACCAGTAGCCTTTTCTCATCCCGTGAATTAGGCAGAGTTGACAGGATGGGACAGGCAGAGAGCAGAGCTGGGGCTGGGGAAAAGAGGGAGAGGTGTCCAGTTCCGAGGCCTCCTGTCCCCATCTGCATGGGTACAGAAGTCAGGTGGCCCATGGGACTGAGAACGAGAGGAAAGAGAAGGGTGGAGTTCGAGTCCCCCCAGCCCCCGCCCCTCCCGTGCCTCTGTGCTATACCCCCTGGCTCTTTGACCTTCAACCCTCATGTCAGCTTTGCAAACGGCCGCTCCACTGGCCTGGTGCTGGACAGCGGTGCCACACACACCACGGCCATCCCCGTGCACGATGGCTACGTCCTGCAGCAAGGTGGGGGTCTCCGTGAGGGCTGCGGGGGGCCCGTGCAGACCAGGTCCCGACCTGCCCCCTCCTTCCAGGCATTGTCAAGTCGCCCCTGGCTGGGGATTTCATCTCTATGCAGTGCCGGGAGCTCTTTCAGGAGATGGCCATTGAGATCATCCCGCCCTACATGATCGCAGCCAAGGTGGGGCCTCATCACACAGACCCCGGTGGGGAGGGAAGCCAGGCCCCCAGAGAATGCTGGGGCTCATGTCACCCTCTCAGCATCCGGGCCGGACAGATGGACGGCGGCCAGGGCACTTAGCCAGCTGCTAGCGACATGTGATGCCACAGGTGGGCTCGGGCGCCCGGCTGGAGGCTGCCTTGCCCATAGGGTCTGTGCCACCTCGAGCTGGGTTCGGGGCAGAAGTGGCTCAGATGATAGAATGCTTGTATATGCTGGCACCCTGTCACCTGGGCCCCGTTGGGCATGGGCTTGGGAGGGGTCTGTCTCCCAGGAGTTCTGTCCCCCTTCTATCCCCCCCCAGACCCTCACCTGAGCTTCTTGGATCAGCAGTGTCAACTGCTGTCGGACCCCATGGACATGCCCGTCCACATTTGGGGGGCAGGCCCAGTCCCCCTATCTCTCTCCCATCTTGTGGAAGGGCCCCAGTGCCGGCAAGTGCTGGAAGTCCTGAGATGGTGCTCAAAGGCCGTGTCCCCACAGGAGCCTGTACGGGAAGGTGCCCCCCCAAACTGGAAGAAGAAGGAGAAGCTCCCCCAGGTCTCCAAGTCCTGGCATAACTACATGTGCAACGTGAGTCCTGGAGTGGTCTCCCCTGGCCCTGCCCTCCCCGCTCCTCCCCAAGGGCCTTGAGCAGGGGTGGGTTGGGGTGCTGAGCTCAGCCCCCCCACCCGTCTGGTTCTCAGGAGGTGATCCAGGACTTCCAGGCCTCTGTGTTGCAGGTGTCTGACTCCCCCTACGACGAGCAGTGAGTGGGGCCCGTGGGGGGGGGGGGCGCTCCGGGGGTGTCTGCTCCTCTGGGAGCACTGGGGGCAGAGTCTCTCCTCCCCACACAGGGTCGCGGCTCAGATGCCCACGGTGCACTATGAGATGCCCAATGGGTACAACACAGACTACGGTGCCGAGCGACTGCGCATCCCTGAGGGCCTGTTCGACCCCTCCAATGTCAAGGTCAGGTGCCAGAAGGGCTGAGGCGGGACCCCAGGAGTGTGGGAGGAGGGTCCCCGAGCAGGGCACAGAATGTCCAGGCCTGACTTCTGTCTCCGCAGGGGCTGTCCGGGAACACCATGCTCGGTGTGGGCCACGTGGTGACCACCAGCATTGGCATGTGTGACATCGACATCCGCCCGGTGAGAGGCTCCCACGCCCTCCCCCCGTCTGGGGGCGGCTCTCCCCTCCCTGCCTTGGGGGGCAGCTCCCACAGCTCCCTCCACCCCGAACGGTTCCCTTAGCCCCCCTCCCCGGCTCACCCCCTCCCTGCCCCAGGGCCTGTATGGCAGCGTCATCGTCACGGGTGGGAACACGCTGCTTCAGGGTTTCACCGACAGACTCAACCGGGAGCTTTCACAGAAGACCCCACCGGTAGGAGCCCCGCGGGGCCCAGGGCCACCCTCCTCCCAGTGTCCAGCTGCCTGGCGAGTCCTGAGGACCCCGTGTGCACCCACCCCTCTCCCCAGAGCATGCGGCTGAAGCTCATCGCCAGCAACAGCACCATGGAGCGCAAATTCAGCCCCTGGATCGGGGGCTCCATCCTGGCCTCGCTGGTGAGTGACAGGGTCACCCCCAGGCCTTCCTCTGCTGCTGGAGATGGGATGGGGAGTGAGCCAGGTTGGCCTGGGATGAGGTGGGACCCCACTCTCCCCAGCAGAGGGCAACCCTGAGGTGTGAGCTGACATGGTTCAGGTATGTTTGGGCACAATTGCAGGTGGAACTATGGGCACCAGGAGGCACCCAGACCCAGAGAGAGCAGAACAGGGGGGATGGAAGCGAGAAGAAGGGCAGGTTGGCTCCACGCTGGCATCTGGAAGGGGACAGATGGCTGACACAGTCCATCCTCCATGAACAAGGGACAGGCCAGAGCCAATTCATCACCAAGTTCCATGATCGCATGCCTTGGGGTTCCTTCAAAAGAGTCCACTCTAAGGGAGGGACCCGACAGGCAGAGATTGGGAGGACAGCTCTGGGGTACAGCAAAGGAGGTGCTGGGACAGTGGGGTGTGCCCAGCCAGGCCACAGGCAGCGAGCAGGCCGAACATGTGAGTCTAGGACAGACATAGGACATTCCTGGGCTGCAGAGGAGACACTTGTTGGGAAGGATGCAGCCCAGTTTGCAGAATCTGGTCACAGCTCAACCAGCTGAGTCCAACACGGGCTGGAGTGATAGGACACTGTGCAGGGTCATTGCCTTGCGTGCTCCTGATCCAAGTTTGATCCCCACCGTTCCATACCGTCCTGAGCACCTCCAGGAGTGATGCCTGAGAGCAGAGCCATAACTAAGCCCTGAACATTGCCAGGTGTGGCCCTCCCAAAATAAAACAGAAAAAAAATACCCACAAATGCTCCAGTAACTTAAAGAATGTCTAAACAGGGGCAGGGGAGATAGTGCAGTGGGAGGGCACTTGCCATGCACCTGGATTTGCTTCTGGCATCTCATATGGTCCCCCGAGAACTGCCAGAAGCAATTCCTGAGTGCAGAGCCCAGAGTAACCCATGAACATCACTGGGTGTGACCCCCCCCCCAAATAAAAGTCCAATGAAACAAGGGAATGAAGTTTGAGGACTACATATTTGGGAATACACGGTGCTCGGGACACCCAGAGGCCCTTCCCGGTGACTCTTGGCCCAGTGAGCCAGTAGTTCAGTGCAAGGGCCTGAGGATGCGAAGCCGATTGGACCCTGCAGAGCCTGGGGTTATACAACTAACTTTTGTGGTGCTAGGGATTGAACTGGAATCAGCCACATGCAAGGTGAGAGCCTTAAAACACGTTATTTCTCTGCCCCATCCCAAGACTTATTACTTACTCCAGTATAGTCACAATATTAACCTTCCATATGATCCGTATAAAAATTGACTTTTTTGGCAGGGAGCACACCCAGCAATGCTCAGGGGTTACTCCTTGCTCTGAACTCAGGGATCACTCCTGGTGGTACTTCTGGGGCCATATGCAGTGCCAGGATATCACCTGGTCACCTGGGTCAGCCTTTGCAAGGCAAGCACCTAACCCGTTGGTTTATCACTTGGGCCCCAAATTGACAAGCTGACACTCTTTTGACTGACCTCAGTCTTTTTATTTGTTTATTTTTTGGCTTTTTGGGTCACACCTGGCAATACTCAAGGTTACTCCTGGCTCTGCACTCAGGAATTACTCCTGGCAGTGCTTGGGGACCATATGGGATGCCGGGGATTGAACCTGGGTCGACCGCATGCAAGGCAAACTTCCTACCCACTGTACGATCGCTCTGGCCCTGACCTCAGTCTTAGTCTTGAGGGTACGGCACACCCAAGGCGTGTCTCATTCTGTACTGGGCAATTAACTACATGTCACAAGTGGTCACTGGTGGGCCACCAGAAATGAGGACAGTGACCGAGGCCCAGCAGAGCCGGTCTGGGGCAGGTTTTCTCGGGGGTGGGGGGACATGGTGGTAAATACTCTCAATTGTGGGCAAGCTGAGTGGGAGGTCCCAAGGACCCCTGAAAGAGGTGTCAGGATCTGGAACCCTCCCCTGCGGGACTGGGGAAGAAAGAGAACTGGGGAGAGGCTGGCGGAGCAGAAATTACTGAGAGGACGTGGGCTCCACAGTCTGGAAAGGTGAGTGCTGAGCCAGGGGCCCCAACAAGTCTCAGGCTGAGAACAGAAAGCATGAGTGTCTGCAGGGTGTGAAGTTACTGTGACCAAAGGGTGAGGGTGAGGCTATGAGAGACACAAGGTGAGAGAGGCCAGTGCAGTGACAGGGCACCATGAGGAGCACTGTGTGTGAACGGGTCAGGGGACCCGTGGGTGGTGGTCTGGAACTCGGAGCTCCACGCCAGCCTCTGGGGTGGGACACAAATTCCATCCCCACTGCATGGCCCCTGAGCAGGGTTAGCCCTGTGACCTCAAAGTCCCACCAGGATGGTGGGGGTGCGGGTGTGCATCTTATAACTGGGGTCAAAACCAAGAAAAAAGCTTGTTCCAGGGCAGACTACACACCGGCACCCGGATTAGCCTCTTAATATAGAGCAGGGGTGTGCCTGCAAGGGAGAGGGGCCAGGAGGGACCTTGGGGGTCGAGTCTGCAGGGGTGCATGCGGGGAGGCCCCACAATGACGTTTCCACCAACAGGGCACTTTTCAGCAAATGTGGATCTCGAAGCAGGAGTACGAGGAGGGCGGGAAGCAGTGCGTGGAGCGGAAGTGCCCCTGAGGGCAGCCCCTTCCCACCGGCCCGCCCCCAGCGACAGGGAGGGGACAGGAAAGGGGGTGCCGGCTTCCCCCCAAAACTCAGCTCCAGATCCCGCCCCTCTCCCACCTCTCCCCTACACCGCGCGTCCCCGTATTTATTTTTCAAGCCCCATCCGCTCGTCTTCTTAGATTGTGACGTTTCTGGGTTGAAAGAGTAAAAATGTTTTGAGAAAATGTCAGTTTGGCCTCTTTGAAAGCGGGGAGTGGGGGGGCAGGGGTCTGGAGGGAGATGAGGGGGGCTCAGGCCGATGTGGTGCTGAATCCGGGAGGAGGCCCCGCGCGGCCCCGGGCAAGAGCCTCGTAAAGCAGCTCAGAGAACGGAGACCGGAAGCGGGTGCGCCAGTGCGGCCAAGTCCGGACTCGGCCGGGGGCGTGGCTCCCTGGCAGGGGCGTGGCTACCGCCCGGGGCGTGGCTCCACGGAGAGCGTGGCTTTCGGGATGGGGCGTGCTTCCCGAAGTGGGGCGTGGTTTCTGGGAGGGGCGTGGCTTCTCCCACGGGGCGGAGCTCCGGCCACGGGGCGGGGCTTCTGGGGCTATGGTCCTGCCGAGGCCGAGGTTAGGCACCTCCAGACCTGCCATTCAGGTGAGCCAGGGCTGGGGCTCTTGGCGGAGACAGAAATGGGGCGGGGACTGGGGTACCCCAGTCTCAGCGACTCATAACGTTTTGCTGATTGGGTCGCAGCTGAGCTTTCCCAGGGGAGGCACCTGGTTGGGGCTTGGGAGGCGGGCTGAGCCCCTCTATCGCAAAGCTACTCGTGCCCCTGCCTGAAATCATGTGGGGAAAACGTAGCAGTTTGTGCCCCGATGTGCGCTTGGGATCTCAGGCCCAAGAAGTGGAATCTGGTGTAAGTTTCAACCCCCAAGGTTCTGGCCACCAGAAAGAGGTGGGTGCCCCGGGAGAACCCTGGCGTCCAAGGTCACCCCATTCTGCTCTCACCTTACACAGAGCTTTAGAGCAATGCCTCCTGTATCCAGGCCCAATGGTCTTCGCCTGCCCCACGTGGCCTCCTGTCAGACACTGGTCCCCCAAACAGGCACAGCCCCGTGCCTCTTCCTCCTGGGTGGCCACCCCAAGCCTGAGACCCACTTTTCAGCTTGAGTCCCATCAGATGGACTCTGCCCAGCCAGAGTCACACCATGGTGGCCATTCTACTAAGGTGGCCTGGGACACGTGTCCGGTGCAGGGACCGTTACAGGGGCCGTGAATTCAGAGGAGAGGGGCTTCTTGGTGAGGAGTTTAGGGAGGGTCCCCTAGGCCACTGGGAGAGATGGAAGCAGGATAAAAGGGGGATAAAGAGCCCCACCTGCCCACCCCCACTCTCTGGTCACTAGGTCAAAGTCTGCCCAAAGTCAAAAAAATTGATTGTTTTGCAGGAAGTGGGCAGGGGTGGCCTGAGAGGGCTGGCGGGGAAGGCTGCGCCCCTCACCCTCTTGCTGGGGCTGGGGGGGTCACATCAGGGAGACCAGCCATGGCCAGGGCTGTGCCCCCGCCCTGAAAGAGGAGGACGGGGCCTGGCCTGGGTCCAAGCTGTCTGCAGCAGCTGATAAGGGGCCTCGGGGGCTCCCACAAACGGTTTTATCACGACAGGAGGGGGCAGCCTGGGGGCTTAGGAGGGGACCTGGCCATGGAGCGGCTTTGGGGTCTACACCAGAGAGCGGTAAGACCTCATGGGGCTTCCCCGTCCCCAGCCCTTTCCAGCTCTCCCCTCCAGCTGGCTTCTCCCCTGCCGAGTGACTTGCCTCTCTGCCTGCTCCTGCCTTTCCCCGTCTTTGGGCCAGTGTGGCCCCCAGCGAAGGTTGCCCCCCACCCCAGTCCATTTACAGGCCTGTAAGGGACCCACCGCAGGGCCGCCTAGAGGAAGAAGAGGAAGACGGGGCGGAGGGGGGACCCGGGCCACAGAACCACTTCTGTCCCATGGAACTGCGGAGCCCCGAGGCTGGGCGGCGTCAGGGGGTTGTCTGGGCGGCCCTGGGCCACAGGGCCACCCCCTACCTAGTCCTGACTGCCCTGCTCATCTTCACTGGTGGTGAGTGACCCCCCCCTCACCCCGGGACGAGTCTGGACTCAGGAGTTTTAGGGTGCCCGGGTGGGGGGGGGGCACAAGGACAAGCTGTATCTTGCCCCCCCGCCCCGCCAGCCTTTCTTCTGGGCTATGTGGCCTTCCGAGGGTCCTGCCAGGCCTGTGGAGACGACGTGTTGGTGGTCAGCGAGGATGTCAGCTATGAGCCAGATTCAGGACAGGGCCCGCTGTACCGGAGTGACCTGCAGGCCATGTTCCTGCGCCTGCTGGGGGAGGGCTACCTGGAGGAGGCGATCAGGTAAGGGGCCAGCCCCGCCTTCCCCGCCAGGTCACTGGTCCTTCCAGCCGCTGTCCTGCAGCGCATAGGGAGTGGGGGACACTTGGAGGCGAGAGAAGGTGGCTGTGGGGGAGACCCCAGAAATTCTGGGATCTGGGGTGATGCATTTGGCACTGGCAAGAGCAGAAAGTCCCTGTATCCCATGACAGGTAGGACAGACCCACCCAGACTCCAATGTCACCTCTAGGGGCCCGGGTTATGAACTGTGGCAGTGGGTGTTTTAGGGACCTCAAGAACAGGCACTTTAAAGAATCAGAAAAGCCACAACCACGCAAAGGTTCCAGTGGCCAATCCTGGTTTTCTTTCTTTTAGGGGAGTGGGGTACACCTGGTGCTCTCTCTGCGCTCAGGGATCACTCCGGTGGGGCTGGGGCACCATTTAGGATGCTGGGGATGAAACCCGGGTCAGCTGTGGGCAAGGCAGGTGCCCTCCCCGCTGCACTATGGTGCACCCTCCCTCCTGGTTTCTAAGGCAACGATCAATGATCTATAGGTCGATGTGTGTGTGTGTGTTTGGGGGGGAGGGAGGGTAGCTGCAGTTCACTCTTCTGGGACTCCTGCCTTTCCTGAGGGTGGGAGGGGACCCAGACCGAAGCAGGAGGACAGTAGCTATCTTTTTTTTTCTTTCTTCTCTGCTCTCTTTTCTTTATTTGGGGGGAGCAGGGGTGGGGCACAGCCAACAATGCTCAGGGTTTACTCCTCGCTCTGCATTTAAAAATCACTCCCGGGGGCTGGAGAGATAGCACAGAGGGTAGGGCGTTTGCCTTGCACGAGGCTGACCCGGGTTCGATTCCCAGCATCCCATATGGTCCCCTGAGCACCGCCAGGAGTAACTCCTGAGTGCAGAGCTAGGAGCAACCCCTGTACATCGCCAGGTGTGACCCAAAAAGCAAAAAAAAAAAAAAAATTCACCCCTGGAAGGCTGAGGACCAACCATACAGATCATACCCCGGGTCAGCTGTGTGCAAGGAGAGTGCCCTTCTGCTGTGCTATCTTTCCAGACCCTTGCTGCTCTTTTGTGTGTATGTGTGTGTGTGGGGGGGGGGGGAGCATTGAACCACACCTGGTGATGCTCTGGGCTTACTCCCAGATCTGTTCTCGGAGGTCACTCCTGGTGGTGCTCAGGGATTGTCTAGGGTGTTGGGGATTAGACTGGGGTCAACTGCGTACAAGACAAGAGCCTTACCTTCTGTCCTTTATCTTTGACTTTAATCGATGAATTTGATGCCACTTTGTCATTGAGATCCAACCTTACTGCTGATTCTGAACAGATTTTTATTTGGCTTTGAGCTTTTTGTTCGTTTTGTTTGGGGGCTACACCAAGTAGTGCTCAGGCTTACTCTTGGCCCTGTGTGCAGGGATCGCTTCTGGTGGGCTCAGGGCACCATATGGGATGCTAGGAATTGAACCTGGGTTGGCCATATGCCGGGGCTCGGGGGACCAGATGCAGTAGAAGGGGACTGAACCCAGTTTGGCTGTGTGTGAGGCAAGTAATTTACCTGCTGTGTTATTTTCTCCAGCCCCCTGATTTGATTTTTTTGAAATTAATTAAAAAATATATCCTTTTTAGTTTATGGCCCACACGTGATGCTTAGCAGCTCTGCCCAGATCTCCAGGGTCACTCCTGGAAATGCTCAGGGGACCAAGAGTGTCAGGGACCCACCCGAGGCCTCGGAAGCAAAGCTGCATACAAATCTGTTGAGCTGCCGCTTCTGCCCTTTGATTTTTGTTTTTGTTTTGGGGCCACACCCAATGATACTCAGGGGTTACTTCTGGCTCTGCAATTTAGGAATCACTCCTGGTGGGCTTGGGGGACCATATGGGATGTCAGGGATTAAAGCTGGGTGGGCTGCGTGCAAGACAAGTGTCCTCCCTACTGCCCTATCACTCCCGTCCCCTAACCCTTTGCTTTTTTGAGTCATCAGGAAAGGAAGGTCAGGTACAGAGAAGTTATTTCTTCCAAGTAGTTTCCGAGACTGTACAGATGGGGCCCTAACTTTTCTTGTGAAGTTGATGTCGTAATTTGTGTCTGCCATCAGTATCCTTGATTGACAACCCAATTCAAGATTCCTTACTGTTACAGCTCGATGTTGCAATTGTTCTTGTTTGGTTGGTTTTTGGGTCACACCCAGCAGTGCTCAGGGCTTACTTCTGGCTTGGCCTCAGAGATCACTC
The DNA here is from genome assembly GCF_029834395.1 of Sorex fumeus. NCBI lineage: Eukaryota > Metazoa > Chordata > Mammalia > Eulipotyphla > Soricidae > Sorex > Sorex fumeus. Next base: position 474,926 of record NW_026606121.1, read on the forward strand.
CTAGTGGAGCTCAGGGGACCATGTGAGGTGTCGGAGATCGAACCCAAGGCAACACAGACGTCCTCCCTGCTGTATTGTTGCTCCAGCCCTTGATGGCACAACTGACCAGGGCATAGTTCTCTCCTTGTCCACACCTGGACAGGCTTGGCCCAAAGACCCCAAATCTCATCTCCAACAGCTGTCAGGTCTTGCTGTATTCTAGAGTAGAACTGACCGGGTGGGGGCAGGGTTTGAGCAGTTCTGCAGTTTGACAAGTCAAGGGATGGGGTGGAAGCCGGGGGTGGTTGTCGTCCAAGGGCATAGAGGCAGGAGGAAGCAGCGAGCAGGAAGGGGTGACTTCAGTTTGCCTTGGAGGAGTCTGTAGGCCTGGAAAAACCATAGGTGTTGCAGGAGGTGGAGGAGCAGGGAGCGAGGGAGCCTGCTGGCCCCCAAAAAGCGCCCAGCCGACAGTGGGCTTCTCGGTGCAGAGTCGGCTCATAAACTGTGACTGGTTTGTCTTGTGTGTCCAACACCTACCACAGCACCATCCACACACAAAACCTTCCCCAGCCTGCATTCGGGGTGGGGGATGGGGTGGGCAGGCTCCAATGTACCAGAGCCACGCAGCTCTTCGTTAACTTGTCTCACCAGGGGCCGGGGTGATAGTCCAGCGGGGAGGGCGTTTGCTTTGCATGTGACTGACCTGGATTCGATCCCCGGCATCCCATAGGGTCCCCCAGCACTGCCGGGAGTAATTCCTGAGAGTGCAGAGTCAGGAGTAACCTCTGAGCATTGCCACATTCTGTAGGACATCATTTAAGAGATGAAAAGGAAGACAAGCAAAGGGTGTGGGGCCAGAGAAATAAGACAAGGGTGAGAACACTTCCTTGAATGTAGCTGACCCTGGTTTGATCCCCAACATCCCATAGGATCCTCTGAGCCCCACCAGGAGTGATCCCTGCCCTGAGCAGAGCCGGGAGTAAGCAATAAAAAAAGCCAGCAGCGACCCCAAAACTATAATTAAATAACTAAATAAATACACATGCACGCTGGAGAGATGCTCAGAGAACTGAAGTATGTGCCGGTTTGATGCCCCCCGACACTACATGGTCTGCTTGGCATTGAGCCTGTGAGCACTGAGTGGCCCCTGTGCACTTCTGGGTGTGGTCCCCAAACAATCACTAAATAGAACTGTCTAGGGTCCGGGGAAGTAGTGCTTTGGGTAGGGCGCTTGCCTTGCATGCAACCAAAGTAGGCCCAGAAGCAGACCCTGAACATAGTCGGGCGTCGCCCCCAAACAAAACAACAACAAAAACAAATAAAATAAATAGAGGTCTATTTGGGGGAGAAAGGGGGTCACAACTGGCAATGCTCAAAGGTTACTCCTGACTCTGTGCTCAGGAATCACTCCTGGCAGGCTCGGGGGACTCAATGGGATGCCAGGGATCGAACCTGGGTCAGCTGCGTGCGTGCAAAACAAGCGCCTTACCCAGTATACTATTTCTTCGGCCCCTACATAGAGGTCTTACTAAAATAAAGAACTGCACATGTGGCTTTGCCACTTTACGTGTATACGCAGATTTCCCCCAATATTTGTGTCAGGGGCTCTGTTTCTCTCTGTGCTTCCTCCGTCGGCGCTGCTGCTGTCCTGAAGATTCGCTGTCACACTCCGTTGCGGTGCTCGCCAGGTGCGGCTCCTCGGCTCACGGTGCTCCTGTGCCGGACCGTGAGCGCCAGGGCGGACACTAGGGGTCGCTGTGGTGCTCCCACACACCCAGCATTTTTCCTGGCCCAGGGCTCGCCCGTACTTCAGGGAGTTCGCCGGTACTTTAGGGAGTTCCCAGTCAGCGGGGCTGCTGGGACCTCACCGGGGCATGTAGACGATATTGCGGATTGAACTCGCGACCTCACCAGGTGCTTTTTGCACTGAGTTCCCCCCGCCTTGTCCCCAGTCCTCCCCGCAACTTTGCAGTTTTTGTTTTTAGATCCAGTTTGTCCAGTTTGGACAAACTGGCAGGCTACCGAATGTAACCTGCCCACACGGCAGAGTCTGGCAAACTCCCCGTGGCATACCCAATATGCCAAATACCAGTAACAATGATGGGACTCATTCTCCTAAAGAGCCTTGAATATAGCACTTTCTTAAAAATCTCAGGGCTAGGATGAAGGAGATGTTACTGGGGCCTGCTCGAGGCAATCGACGAATAACAGGATGATCATGATCGTCGTGATCGTGATCGTTTTTAGATCACACCAAAGCGATGCTCAGGGGTCACTCCTGGTGTCGCTCAGGGGACCATATGGGGTACCAGAGATTGAACTCACTTCCCTGCATGCAAGGCAAATTGTCTTCCCTGCTGGGATGCTCCTTTTGAAACATTTAAAGCATCAGGGATCAGGGAGGTGGTATAGAGGTCCAAGCGCATGCTCCAGTACCACGTGACGTCCCAGAATCTGGCTGGAAGAAACCCGAGTTTTGTGGGGTGTGACCTCCCGAACGAAAACCAAAAAATTAAAGCCACATGAAAAAATATGAAAAGAGTAAAAGAAAAATCACCCCCAGGACTCTGTCTTCACTTCTGCCTGAAGTGTGTGTGGGGTTTTATCTATTTTTTTTCTTTTTGGGTCACACCAGGGGTTACTCAGGAATTACTCCTGGTGGTGCTTGGGGAACCATATGGGATGCTAGGAATCAAACCCAGGTTGGCCACGTGCAAGGCAAATGCCCTACCCGCTGTGCTATGGTTCCGGCCCCTGGAGTGTGTGTTTTTAATTTAGAGAAACTTTTCCCGCCACCCCCCCCACCAAAGCAAGAGTGCAGCAGGTGGGGTGCTTGCTTTCATGCAGTCGACCTGGGTTCAATCCCCTGGCACCCCATTTGGTCCCCCAAGCTCTGCCTGAGCTCAGAGCAGGAGTAAGTGTAGTAAAAAAAAAAAAACCTCCAAACCTATCAACATTTTTCCCTTTTTGGGGGGGGCCTCAGTAGTGCTTGGGGGTGAGAGGGCAGCAATGGGGGTGTTGGGGGGCATGCAATACAGGGGACCAAACTGGACGTCACACATGCGAGGCGTGCATGCTGGCCCTGCGCTCTCTCTACAGTCTTGCTCTGTGTGTGTGCTGGGGACATTGATCAGCTGTGGGGTCCAGGGCCACTGCAGCAGATACGCATCCCTGCAGCGAGGGTGTGATGGTTCTGCCGTTGGACCCTGGTGATGCCGGAGGCCACCAGGGCCTCAGGAGTGAGGACCACAGCCAGTGGTGCCGAGGATCCAACTCGGGGACTTACTTGCGTTTGCAGCCATGTGCTCCAGCCTCTGGAACTGTCTCCCCGGCCTGCACAGCAGAAACGCTTTTTCCCCATTTAACACTGTGGCCAGGCCTATCTCCTGGCCTGTGCTCTGCCCCCAGGGGGTCCCCAATGCTGCCCAGATTCCAGGAGGTCCTCCTTGCTGAGATGTCACCTGTGCGGGGTTCCCCACACCTGTTCTGGTGTGGGTGACTCAGCAAGGGGACCAAGACCACTGTCACCATAGACTGTGGTTGCAGAGAGGCGCATTCGTCATTTGTGAGAACTTGAAGTCACTCTCACTTAGTGGCTTCAGTGCAGCGTGTGGAGCCCTACAGGGGACCTGAGCTCACCAGTGTCTGGATCTGAGCCCCCAACCAGGCAGGCTCCACTTCAAGCCGGGGGGGGCGGGGGCTGCAGGTCCCAGGGAGTGCCCCCATCTGCACAGGGAAAATGTGGGCCCAGGGGTGCTGAGCAGGTGGGGGGAGCCAACCCGGGTGGGGTGAGGGAGAGGCAGGGGAAGTATGGCAGGAAGAGACCCACTGGCCACAGCCTCCCACTGGGGAGAGGGGGGTGGGCCAGGAGGACAGGGAAGGATGGTGGTGGCCCTCAGGTGAGGGAAGAGCAGAGGAGCAGATGAGGACCCCCCAGCCGGCAGTGGACGGGGCAGGCTTGAGGAGACAACTGAGAGCATTGGGGACTCTGGGTGGAAGGTGGGGACTGGGGGAGAGTGAGGGTGGGCTGCGGCCGGGCGTGTGGGCCTGGGGCCAGCACAGGCAGAAAGGGAAGGGGGGATTTGGGCACCCCAACGCCTCTGTCCCCCAGGCAGAACAGCCGCCGGGCCCGGGTGGCAGGCTCTGCAGGGATGGCCACCCTGGCCCAGGACATCCGTGAGGCACTGTCACGCCACAAGCTGGACCACGTGTGGACAGACACGCATTATGTGGGGCTCCAGTTCCCAGACCCGTGAGTACGGGGGGCGGGGGTGGCGGGGGGCCAGGAGCCGGCGCGGGAGGGCACTCACCACCCACATTCTGCAGGGCTCACCCCAACACCCTGCACTGGCTGGACTCCAAAGGGGAGCCCGGCCAGCAGCTGCCGCTCGAGGACCCCGATGTATACTGTCCCTACAGCGCCACGGGCAATGCCACGGTGAGCGGCTGGCGGGGGGGTCGGTGAGAGAGGGGTGGGTGGCCGGGAGGGGATGGGACAAAGCCCAGTCATGGCCCCCCACAGGGAGAGTTGGTGTTCGCGAACTTTGGACGGCTGGAGGACCTGCAGCGGCTTCGGGCAAGCAGCGTGGAGCCGGCGGGGCGCATCCTGCTGGTGCGCCTTGGGGCCATCAGCTTCGCCCAAAAGGTGAGGGGCCCGCGGAGCACCGGGCACCAATGGGTCAGGTGGGCCGAGCAGGGCTTCTGTCCTCAGGGGGGACAAAGAACAGCTGGGGTGGAAGAGGTGGGCTCTGCAGTTGGAAGGCAGGACTGCCAGATGTCCCGTGCAAGTCACAGGAGTGTGTGCCTCTATGTATGCGTGTGTGAGCACCTGTGCACCTGTGCGCATGTGTGAGCGCGTGTGTGCCTGTGTGTATGCATGTGTGAGCACCTGTGTGGGAGCGCATGTGTGTACATGAGTGCGTGCCTGTATGCATGTGAGCGTGTACACCTGTGTGCATGTGAGCACGTGTGCGCCTGTGTGCGTGAATGCATACGTGAGTGCGTATGTGCCTGTATGCGTGTGTGAGTATGTGCACCTGTGTGCATGTGTGAGTGCATGTGCGCCTGTGTGCGTGTGAGTGCATGTGCCAGTGTGTATGTGTGTGTGAGCACATGTGCCTGTGCGTTTGCACTGGTGTGCATGTTTGTGTGTCCTTGTGTGTGTATGCATGTGTGCTTGTGTATACGCGTGAATGTGTTTCTGTCTGTGGTGTCCACCTGTGTGTATGTATGTTGAGTGTGTGTGTGCTTGTGTCTTTGCACCTGTGTGTTTATGTGCGCACATGTACATGTGTTTGGGGGCCACACCCAGCAAGCGAGGTGTTCAGCTAAGGGCTGCTTCCCCACCTGCCGAGGCCCTGCATGGGGGGATGGAACCCAGCTGCACACAGAGAACTCGCTCCAGCCTGTGAGCGTCTCCCGTACTGCGAGTCACTTTGGTCTGGAACAAGGGCTCCCGGCCACCTGCTTTCCCCAGGTGGCCAACGCGCAGGCCTCTGGGGCCCGAGGCGTGCTCCTCTACCCAGACCCAGCCGACTTCTCCCCGGATTCCCCCAAGCTCGGCCTGTCCAGCCACCGGGCTGTGTATGGACACGTGAGTTGGGCGGTGGGGGGGGACTGGGTCTGCCCAGGGTACTGGCACACTTTCCCCAGGAGCCCAGCTCCATTCCAGTGGGGGTCCCCTGTCTCCACAGGTGCACCTGGGAACTGGGGACCCCTACACGCCCGGGTTTCCTTCCTTCAACCAAACACAGTTCCCACCCGTGCGCTCATCCGGCCTCCCCCATATCCCCGCGCAACCCGTCAGCGCCCACGTGGCCTCCCTGCTGCTTCGGTGAGACTCGGGGCGACGGGAAATGTGGCTTCTTCCGGGAGAGAGCCCTCGGGGGCTCTGGCGGCATTTCACGCCCACCTCCCTGACCCCTTGGGAAGGACACAACAACCATCCAGGATGGACAGACCCCCAGAGGGTGCAGAGGCGAGGGGCAGGGGGCAACGGGGGTGGGGGTCGTGGCTCTTCTCCCACTGGGCCTCTGCCTCCCTTTTTTCCACCCTTCCAGGAAACTCAAAGGCCCGGTGGCCCCCCAGGACTGGCAGGGCCAGCTCCCCAGCTCCCCGTATCGCTTGGGCCCTGGCCCGGGCCTGCACCTCCGGGTAAACAACCAGCGCATCTCCACCCCCATCAGCAACATCTTCGGCTGCATCGAGGGCCGCTCCGAGCCAGGTGGGCTCCCCGCAGCACCCACCCTCTGTGCTGGCAGAGGGGGTGCCGCTCCGGGTGCTGGAGAGAGATGGGGCTGGAGCAGGAGGCCCGAGGGTGGGGCCCTAGGGAGGCGGCTCTGAACTGCAGGATGCAGCAGAGGGAGATCAGTGACTAGTGGCTAATTTAGGGGGGTGCAGAGCGATAATACAGCTGGGAGGGCTCTGGCCTTGCAAGCAGCCGACCTGGATTCAATCCCTGGCATCCTACAGGGTCCCCTGAGCTCAGAGCCAGGTGTAAGCCCTGGTCCTGTCCTCCCCGTGTTCATCGATTTGCTTGAGCAGGCCCAGTAATGTCTCCATTGTGAGACTTGTTACTGTGTTTGGCATATCGAATACCTCACAGGGAGCTTGCCAGGCTTTGCCGTGCGGGCAAGATACTCTTGGTAGCTTGCCGGGCTCTCTGAGAGGGGCAGAGGAATCGAACCCGGCTCAGCTGGGCTGGCTGCACACAAGACAAACGCCCTACCACTGTGGTATCACTCCAGCCCCAGATGTGACCCAAAATAGAAAATAAAATAAAAGAGGAAGGCATCCAGTTTTGTTGTCACTTGCCTTGCATGGGTGAGGCCTTGGGTTTGATCCCCAGCACCACAAAGCAAATATAAGAGAGGAAGCCTGTCAGGACAGCTGACCAAGGAGGTCCTGGGGTTTAGCATGGCCCTGGGCTTCCCAGGGTTGAAGGGAGGGCCCTCCCCTTAAGTGTCCTTAGAAATGGAGGGGCTGGGAGAGCAGAGCTGAGGAGCGGGGGTGGGCACGGATTAGGGGTCTGGGAGAAATGCTGGCCCAGCCTGGGAGGCCTCTGCTGCCTGTGGAAGAGGTGGACCCTGACATCTTGTCCCCAGACCACTATGTTGTCATTGGGGCCCAGAGGGACGCATGGGGCCCAGGCGCGGCTCAGTCTGCGGTGGGGACAGCCATCCTGCTGGAGCTGGTGCGGACCTTCTCGTCCATGGTGAGCCATGGTAAGGCCGGGTGCAGGCAGTGAGGATGGGGACCCCCGGCTAGTCCATCCAGGGGCGGCAACAAGTGCTAGAGCAGCAGGCAGGACACCCAGGTTCCATCCTGGCTCCCCACAGGGCCCCCCAAGCTCTGCCAGGAGTGACCCCTGAACAGAACCAAGAATAAGCCCTGAGCACCACCAGGTGCAGCCCTAAGACAAGGAGCAAAAGAATCAAGATAAAAATGGATGAAAGGGGGCTGGAGCGATGGCACAGCGGGTAGGGCCTTTGACTTGCACGTGTCTGACCTGGGTTCGATTCCCAGCATCCCATATGGTCCCCTGAGCACCGCCAGGAGTAACTCCTGAGTGCAGAGCCAGGAGTAACCCCTGTGTATCACCGGGTGTGACCCAAAAAGAAAAAACAATGGATGAGAAGGGGCTGGAGCGATAGCACAGCGGTAGGGTGTTTGCTGTGCACGCAGCCGACCTGAGTTCGATCCCTGCCATCTGATATGGTCCCCCAAGCACCGCCAGGAGTAATTCCTGAGTGCAGAGCTAGGAGGACCCCCTGAGCATCATCGAGTGTGACCCAAAAAGAAAAAATAAATTAAAAAAAATGGGGGGCTGGAGCAATAGCACAGCGGGTAGGGCGTTTGCCTTACACGTGGCTGACCCAGGTTCGATTCCCAGCATCCCACATGGTCCCCCAAGCACCGCCAGGAGTGATTCCTGAATGTATGAACCAGGAGTAACTCCTGTGCATTGTTGGGTGTGACCCCCCCAAAAAATTAAAAAATAGATGAGAGGGAGAGGGCTCCTCTGGGTGGGCCGGGGAGAAGGGTTGGGGCAGGGATATTGAGAGGAAGGAGTGGGGGGGGGGCAGGGGAAGACAGAGAATGGGGTCTCTGCTCAGCCCCCTGCCCAGCCCAGCTGCTCTTCCCAGGCTTCCGGCCCCGCAGGAGTCTCCTCTTCATCAGCTGGGACGGAGGCGAGTTCGGGAGTGTGGGCTCCACCGAGTGGTTAGAGGTAATGAGCTCCCAAGTGCTCCGGCAGTGGGGGGGCAGGGGAGAGTGGGTTTCAGAGCACACACACCCCCCCCCCCCCCCCCGCAGGGCTATCTCAGCGTGCTGCATCTGCGAGCTGTGGTCTATGTGAGCCTGGACAACGCAGTGCTGGGTGAGCCAGGCAGTGCCGCCACTGGGGTCCCCGAGGGTCCCCCTGTTGTCCAGCAAGCCTGGAGCCTGGCTTCTTCCTGCAGGGGATGACAAGTTCCATGCAAAGACCAGCCCTCTTCTGATCAGCCTCATCGAGGACATTCTGAAGCAGGCAAGTGGGGACAATTACGGGGAGTGGGAGGGGGGGAAGTATGCCACCTGACTGTCCCCACTCTGGCCCTAGGTGGACTCCCCCAACCGTAGTGGGCAGACCCTGTATGATCAGGTGGCCGTCAGCAATCAGAGCTGGGAAGCAGAGGTGTAAGTGGGGGCGGGAGAGAAGCTGGGAGCTGGTGGGGGGCAAGGGACCCCCATGCTGACCTTCCTGTCCCCCAGGGTCCGCCCACTGCCTATGGACAGCAGTGCCTATTCCTTCACGGCGTTTGCGGGGGTCCCCGCGGTGGAGTTTTCCTTCGTGGAGGTGAGGCCCCACCCCCCCGCCCCGCCCCACGCAGCGGACCCCCACACCCCTGCCAGCGCCTGCCAGACCATCCGGATCCCCACAGGACGGCCCGGCCTACCCGTTCCTACACACCAAGGATGACACCTTCGAGAACCTGCACCAGCAGCTGCGGGGCCGGCTGCCCGCCGTGGCCCAGGCCGTGGCCCAGCTGGCCGGGCAGCTGCTCATCCGACTCAGCCACGATCACCTGCTGCAGCTGGACTTCGGCCGCTACGGTGACGTGGTCCTCAGACACATCGGCAGCCTCAACGAGTTCTCGGGGGACCTCAAGGTCCAGCTTCTGGGGGCGGGGGGCGCACTAGGCCCTTAACGCGCTGCTGGCGCCGTCTGGGTCCTCTCCGGGCTTCCCCTGCCCCTAAGGCGCTAGGGTCCCCCAGGGATGCACCAGATCTGCCTCTCCCAGCCCCCTGCACCCCATCCCCCTTTGCAAGGCCCACCCAGCCAGGCCCAGGAGCCGGCCCTATGGGGGGTGGGGGGCTGGCCCCTGCCGCCTGCCCCAGCCCGCTCTCCGCCCGCAGGCCCGCGGCCTGACCCTGCAGTGGGTGTTCTCGGCGCGGGGGGACTACATCCGTGCGGCCGAGAAGCTGCGGAAGGAGATCTACAGCTCGGAGGAGAGTGACGAGCGCCTCATGCGCATGTACAACGTGCGGATCATGCGGGTGAGGCCCCGCCCCGGCGCGCCCCCTGCCGGCAGCGCCCCGCGCAGCACCCACGCGCAGCTTCCCCGGGCCCTGCCGTCGGGGCTGCACGTGTGTGTTCGCGCTCACGGGCCGGACCTGCGGGAGTGAGCGGCGCTCCTGCAGCCTCGCAGCGAGGGAACCGATAATGAGGGCCACGGCCTTTGGCCATGCGTGCTTCCAGGCCAACGCGTCTCAGGACAGTGTGTGAGCCCCTCCCTCAGTGGCCCCCTTAGGAAAAATAACGTTCAGGATGTTCTGTATGCAGTCCAAGAGGCAGAGGTTATTTTGGCCCTGGAGCTGCCGAAGGTTTATTACATTCAGAATGAGGAGTGCTCCCCTCTGAGATGCACGATAATTCAGAAGGAGGTGTCAGATGAAAGTTAATAGGAGGTGTTTTTTTTGGGGGGTGGGGCTATACCCGGCTGTGTTTAGGGCCTACTCCTGGCTCTGTGCTCAGGGATCACTCCCGGTGGGCTTGGGGGATCATATGGGGTGCTGGGGATTGAACCCTGTTGGATTGCGCGCAAGGCAAGCAAGTGCCCCACTCTATACTATTGCTCTGGCACCAACTCAAGGTTTTATTCCCTCATTTCCTCCTTCTTAGCTTTGAGTGCTTTACTTCCTGCACAAGTCCCACCCCTCCTCTTCTTTCCCTTCTTCACCCAAGAATGAAACCCTGCAGCTGTTTGATCTCAGGAAGACGCTGGGTTAGGATTGTGGTGTGGGCAAAGGGCAAAGTTAGGAGCTGGCTGGCGTGTGGGAGGCTGGGCCGTGACTGCAGAGTGTGCTGGCATGGTTTGGAGTGAACAGACCTTCCCCATACAATTTCTCTTATCTTTGTCTCATGCACCAAGTTTACCTTTAGATCCTTATTTACCCCTGTCTGGGGGACTCCATTAATCCCCACAGCACCCTACTGTCACCTCCCTCAGAGGGAGCCATCCTAAGGGGTACGATTCAAACTCAGAGCAGGAGAGTCAGGCACAGGGCCAGGCCGAGGGAATGTCGTGGCTCTACACCAGTGGTTGGTAAACTGGCTAACTGACCACGTTTGTCATGAAGCCTGGTTTATGAATAAAGTTTTATTGCAACACAGCCATGCTCATTGGTTGCCTTTGGTTTCTGGCAGCTTTTATCGAAGCAATGCTGGGGACATGCAACAGGATGACTTGCAAATCCTGAAATGTTGACTCTCGGCCTTTTTTTTTTTTTTTTTTTTTTTGCAGAAAATGTTTGCCAATCCCTGCTTTAGACTCTGACATGGGCCTGAAAGAATGGACAGGGTTGGGCGGGTGCAGAGAAAGGTTTCAGTGCAGAGACGAATTTCAGACAGGGGACGAAGCATGGCTTTTGTGAAGGTTGCCCGGCGCTCCCTGTGGTCAGGAGGTGGATGTGTAGAGCCCAACTAGGTCCCCACGGAGAAGTGGAGGGGAGGGGATGAAGTGTGGGGTTAGGGATCCCTCCGGAGGAGCCGCTGGTGCTAGGAGCGTTTGGGAGGGGCGTCGAGGGTGAGTGAGCGGAGCCGAGGCAGACTGGGCAGCTGCCCGCTGACCTTGGCTGGACTGGGTGGGGTGGTGGAGGCGGGGAGATACAGCTGGGTGTGGGGAGAGGTGTCTGTCGTGCTTAACAGCCGCGCAGCAGACTGTTCCTCGAGGAACTGCGGGAAGCAAACCGACTTGCGGCTGCAGGCAGCTGGGATGTGGAGGCTTGAAGCCCAGGCCGGCGGCCGCGCCCGTCCCACCGGTTTTGGTGACGTCACCAGGCACCCGCCCCTGATTGGCTGGATTGGAGGCGGGCCGCCCCGCCCCACCTATAAAAACGGTCACGCCCCTTCCCCGCCCATCCGCGCCCAACCTGAGCCCTTTCTCCGCACAGGTGGAGTTCTACTTCCTGTCCCAGTACGTGTCGCCAGCTGACTCCCCGTTCCGCCACATCTTCCTGGGCCACGGGGACCACACACTGGGCGCCCTGCTGGACCACGTGCGGCTGCTGCGGGGGCAGGGCTCCAGTCCCGAGGCTGCCTCCTCCTCGCTGGCCCCGGGCCTGGGCTTCCAGGAGAGCCGCTTCCGGCGCCAGCTGGCCCTGCTCACCTGGACGCTGCAGGGGGCAGCCAACGCACTTAGCGGGGACGTCTGGAACATCGACAACAACTTCTGAGGCCTCCACGCAGGGCCAATTTCTGGGTGAGGGGGTCGCCCCGCAGCACTGGCATCGCTGGTGGATTTCTCATTGGGTCTTTGCTGGCCTCTAGGGCTCCCTGCACCCCAAGACACCAGCAATCACCCCTACACCCCTAGCCCTGCAAGGTAGGTGGTGCGGAGCCTTCCTATGGAGGGTTCTTTTTCGGCCAATGAGAGCAGCCCCTTTCCCTGGAGGAACCACAGAGTATTCTGGAAGCTTTCTGGGCCCCGGGCCCTGGGAAGGATGGCAGGGTACCAAGGTCTGTTCATAAAACCTGGCAGCATCGGTGATTCATAAGCACCCATCAAATGCTTCCTTCTTCCTTCCCCACACCCCAACCTTGTCCCTGAGAAAGTTCCAGAAGGCATGGGCAGAGGGGCCAGAGGGCAAGAGTTCAGAGGGCAAACTGAGAGGTATTAGTTACCTAAGGAAGGGAACTAACTGCCCAGTGGGCTGGGCGAAGCGCGGCACCCCCCTACCTCCCAACCCCCCAGATGTGGTCCCAGAAGCAGAGGAAGAAGCGAAAAACACAAACTCCTTTCTTCAAAGACCACGGTGGGGTCAGGATTGTCCAGTCATTTGTTCAAGACCAAGGAAGCCTCAATAAACTGCACATCCTAGTGGAAAAGGAAAATGCAATAAAGTCCCGCTCTCAATCTGACTTAGGGGTTTTTATTTGCTATCTGATGTCAGCGTTCCTGAGACAGGGGAGCAAGGTGAGACAGTCACAGGCTGAGTGTGTGCTTCGGGTGGGAGGCTCCACTCCCAGCATCGCATCTTCCGCATCACAGGAAATGGCCCCCATCGCTACTGGGTGCAGTTTCCCCACTGCCCCCCAAAGAAAATGAAACTAAATATTGGCTCCCTGATGCCCAAGTCTGTCTGCTCCTTGGTGAGGATCACAAATATGCAGAGCTTTGTCTCTCCCCAACATTCGGGTGCTCCTGGGACGGGGTTGGGGGGCACAGCACTCCAAGGCCATCACTGTGCTTCCAAACTCTCAATGCCCAGGCAAAAGCATTCCGAATAGGGTCCCGAGACTGTCTCCACACCTGTTTGCTCTGGCACCACAAAACAATGGTCTGGACATCCGCGCGGGTGCTCTCCCTGGGGCTTGTTGAAGGCTTTGCAGAAGGAGGCAGGTGAAAGCTTGGGAGGAAGCTTGGGAGGGGCGGCAGTTCTGGGCTAAACCAGGGCCCCTTCCCCAACACGAATGTTCAAGCACTGAGCATGGATGTTTTTGTCCCTGGTGAGGGAGTTTCTATGAGGTGACTGAATACTGTGGGAAGGGCGCTTGCTTTGCAAGTGGATGACCTGGGAATTGATCCTCAGCACCCCATAAGGTTCCCTGAACCCCACCAGGAGTGATCCCTGAGCACCACTGGGTGTGCCCCCCCCCCAAAAAAAACAGGTGATTGAATTAAAATGAGGTGTTAGGTTTGGGTCTCCTCCCAGCTGACTGTAGGGGCCATGGGTGAGCCCAGGAGGCCTCAGGACAAACCCACAGTACAGGGCCACAGTGATAGTACAGCAGGTAGGGCATTTGCCTAGCACACAGTCGAGTTCAATCCCCAGTGTCCCATATGGTCCTCCAACCACTGCCAGGAGTAATTCCTGAGTAAATCCCAGGAGGAACCCCTGAGCATCTTGGGTGTGACCTCCCCAAAACAAACAAACAAACAAACAAAAACCACAGTACAGGCCCCTTCAGTTGCTCTTTCAGACCTGAGAAAAAAATCCACTGCTAAACTTTAAGCCCCTCTGAGTCCTGATATTCCCCCAGGGGTGGTGGTGGTGTTCTCTAGATTATCCTAGATTTGGGGTGGTGCAGGCACAGAAAAAAAGGAACAGAAATATCAGAAGCTGCTATACTCTTGTTTCTGTTTTGTTTTTTTTTTGGGGGGGGGAGAGAAATGGGATGTCCAAGCAGTACTCAAGGCAATGCACAGTTGGGTCAGGCAGGAGAGATGAAGGCACAGGCCGGTGGCATCACGCAGTGCTGGGCACTAACTCGGCTGGACCCCGAGCCACCTCGGCTGTCCCCTACCTCTTGTTTTTCAGTGAAGATGAGGGGGGAGCTCCGGAAGCCGACAACGGCCCCTCCTCCCACCTTGACCTTCCCAGAAGCACCTTCGGTTTCCAGGCACCGTCTGTGTTGTTTTAACACAGGCTTCTGACGGTTATCCACTTCCGCAGCTCCGCCCCAGGAGATGAGTACATACGCAGCCCCTCGAGGGACTGCAGACTGTTATTTTCTCAGACACTGGCTTCAACTTTTCTTTTTTTTTTTTCCTTTTGGGTTACACCCAGCTGTGCTCAGGGCTGACTCTTGGGTCTGCACTTAGGGATCACTCCTGGTGGGGCTCGGGAGACCCTATGGGGTGTCAGGGATTGAACTGCTGCATGCAAGGCAAGCGCCCTCCCCACGGTCTGTCACTCTGGCCTGTGACTGCGGGTTTTGTTCCCCATCAGCCATCTTCCAGCACCCTTCTGTCCCCTCTCCCCTGCCAGGTGGGCTGGAAGCCTGCACTTCTAGGCTGATTCTTCTCCCGGGCTCGACTTTCCCCAGCCAGGCCCCTTCCCCCATCTTGGCATACTCGTCCCTGTTTCTGATCCATGGGAGTTGAAGCCTTTTATGAAGAAACAAAATGAAAGGATAAAGGGTGAAAAGGTCGGGGGGGGGGGTTCTGGGGCATGTAACCATCTAGGCCACCTGACAAGGAGTCGAGATAGCGCAGACTGGATTCAACAGTGTGTGTGCGTGGGCAGCTTCACTGCACAACTCAGACTTTACTTTTCTTTTCTTTTTTTTTTGGGGGGGCACACCTTTCAGTGCTTTAGGCTGACACCTGGTACTGCACTCAGCGATCTTTCCTGAGGGGACTCGGGGACTCTCTGGGATACCGGGGAACAAATGCAGCTTGGCCATGTTCAAGGCAGGCGCCGTCCCTGCTGTATTATCACTCCTGTCCCATATTCTTTTTCTTTCCTTTCGCCCACTTTGCTCTAGGGAACCACGCCATCTGCAAAATACCCCAACCCTGTGCTATCTCTCCAGCTTCTTTTATTTTTAGAACTTAGGAACATTGGCGTAGGGACAAGATGCTGCTTAAGAATTAACCTGGGGTCCAGAGAGATAGTACAGGGGTCAGGCATTTGCCTCATTGCGGACTCTGCCCTGGATCCCGCTTCGGGTTCTGAGACCGTCAGGGTCCTCCTGGGCAGTCAGGAGTAGGTCCTGAGCATGGGGTGTGACCCCCCAAGTTTTAAAAAATAAACTAGGGACTTAGGAGAGCGCAAACTGGGCATCTGGCAAGCAGGAGGCCTGGACTCTGATCCCTGGAGCCACATGACCTCTGGAGTGTCTCGGTGGTCCCCAACACCAGCAGGAGTGGCCCAGGAGACGAGGCACTCCCAGCCGAGCCGTGAACTGACTTGGTGGGAGCAGCTGGGGCCCCCAGAGCACTAAAAGAAAATAACAAGAATCAACTCGCATGATTCGCTCATTTTCTAACTCGAAAAACGAAAAGTCCAGAGAAATGACAAGGCCTTGCCCAAGACCCCAAGTTTTCTGGGCAGCCTCGGGAAGTCGAACCCCAAATGCTTGCTGTGCTGTGACACCCCCCGGGGTTCCCCAGGAGCGGAAAGAGGAATTGGAGAAAAGGAAGTGGGAAGAAGCGGGGTATCCCCTTACGGATCTCAGGTTCATTAAAAAAATTTGGAGTTTATTCAACTTGGAAAATAAATACAAATCCCTGGGTGTGTGGGGGGGAAGGGCAGGAAGGGGAAGGAGTTTGTAGCCAAGGGGTGGGGGCGGACATCACAGTGCTCCCTCCACCCACAGTACCCTCGCAATCCCGGCGGCTGTGGGAAGGGGCCGAGGCGAGGGGACACTCAGCTGCGCAGGAACACCATGGTCAGAAGACCTGCGGAGAAGGGAAGGCGTCACGAGGGGCAGGGTGGTAAGGGCGGCCCTCCCCCGGTCCCCCTCCCCTTACCCAAGACGTAGGCGGCCGCCAGCTTCTGCCCCAGTGTGACGTGCAGGAGGCGGGGTAGCGGGCTCCCCACTTCGTCCTGGAGCGGCAGCAGCAGGAAGGTCACGGAGATGGTGCCGGTCAGCAGCAGGAGGAGGAAAGAGCTGGTGGCCAGTTGCGGAGGGGGACGCTGGGGAGCTGGGAAATAAGGCTCGTCAGGAAGGCCCCCTCTCCCCCCAGGGGACACGCACATGGCCCCTCCCTGTAGCCTCTGCTCCCACTCCCACAAACCCTTCTCTCCTCTGCCCCCTCAGCATCTTTCTCTGAGGTCTTGTCTGCTGAGTGCCTCTGTGCCTCTCTCCCACAGGCGGGGACTGCTGCCCCTCCCCCATTCCCAGGGAATACCTGGGCCGGCTGATTCCCCCCAGTTCCAAGTTTCTTTTTTTTTTTTCCTTTTTGGGTTACACCGGCGACGCTCAAGGGTTACTCCTGGCGGTGTTCGGGGGACCATATGGGATGCTGGGAATCGAACCCAGGTCAGCCACGAGCAAGGCAAACGCCCTACTCGTTGTACTATTGCTCCAGCCCATTTGGTTTGGTTTTAGGGGTCATATACAGTGGTGCTAAGGGCTTCCTCCTGGCTCTGCACAGAGACAGATAACTCCTGGCAGGTCTTGGGGAACCATACGAGGGGCTGGGGATCATCAAACCTGGGTGAGCTGTGGGCAAGGCAAATGCCCTGCCCTCAATCCAGGCTTCTGATGGAACACAACGGAGCGGGCTCAGGACCACATGCTCTGATTTTAGCACCACAGAAAAGCTTCTCCCTTTCCACAGAAGCCAGAAACACCCAGGGAATGGGCTGGTCTCCTCTAACCTGAGAGAATATCGCAACTCCTAGGAGAGCGCTCACTGGAAAGCACACTGTTTTAACCTCCATAGGAGTTAATGGCCCTCCCGTTGATCATCGATTTGCTCGAGCGGGCCCAGTAACGTCTCCATTGGAGACTTTGTTGTTACTGTGTCTGGCATATCGAATACTCTCGGTAGCTTGCCGGGCTCTCCGAGAGGGGCAGAGGAATCGAACTCGGGTCGGCCAGGTTGGCCGCTTGTAAGGCGAACGCCCTACCCGCTGTGAGAAATCTGCCTCCACCTCCCTGCAAGAATGCCCCCATGGAGGGAGAGAGGCTTCTGGGAGGGAGAGCAGACTTCCCATGCGGAACGCCCAGGCTCCATCCCATGGACCCCTGAGCATGGAGTCAGAGTAGCTCCTAAGTAGTACTGGGTGTGACCCCCAAAAACAAAAAACCTAGTTAGAATAAAAGAAGAATCACCCTCTCCCCACTCACTCTCCGGGAGGCGCCTGGCCGTGCTGGCGGGGGACGGTGTCCAGGAAGAAGGTCCTGGCTGGGGTGCTGGGCCAGCCTGTCCCTGAAGCTCAAGGGGGTGGGCGGGGCCGCGCAGGACCGAGGTGATGATCTTGCGCCCCACCAGGCGGCCCTCAGCGCCCTCCTCTGACAGTTCAATTCGGAAGCGGTCCTGGACATCATAGTGGCTGGGGATGGGGGCCACGTGACGGATGACGCTGGGCCCAAGACAGAAGGGCTGTGAGGCCCGGGGGTGCAGGACCTGCCCTCCCCAGAACCTCTCCCTTAGGGAAGCGGCCGGGCACGCAAAACGTGCGGCCTCTCCGCGAAAGCTGGGGCGCAAACCAGAGAAAGGGGACGACCACCCTGGCTCCTGCCTCCCACCTTCCAACTCACATGTCGATGCAGGACTGCGCCTTCACGTAGCCCTCGGCATCAAACACGGTGTACTTAGCCGGTGCCGTGCACAGGACTGAGGGGCAGAGAGAGGCAGGGGCTGAGACCTCCACAAGCACGTGTCCCCACCCCGACCCCCACCTCGCCAGGATCTCTGGGCTCCCTGCCGCCTGCGACTCCGGAGGCTGGGGACCCGGGCCGCCCCCATCTGACTACTGAATCCCCCCCACCCCGCAGCCCCAGCCACCAGCCCTCAGGTGCCCCGCACCCGTCCGGCCCTTCACCTCGGAAGCGAAGCGCAGCTCCCGTGGGGTTATAGAGGGTGAGCAGCTGCCGGTGTCCGCTTCGCTGGTCCGCCCAGAACACTAGATCCGGGGGAAAGACGAGCACCGGGACAACAGGTGCCGAGGGAGCAGGGGGGCCCCGGGACCCCCGCCCAGGAGCCGCTGGACCCTCGAGTTCCTGGTCCTGGAGCGCCCTACGGCGCATGCAGGCTCTGGGCGGTGGGACATCCGAGGGCAGAGCGCAGGGAACGGGGCCGGAGTTTCGCGCTGGGGGGGCGAAAGCACGAAAGGGAACGGGATGCAATCCTGGGCCAGGGCCAGGTGTGCCGGGCGCCGTCTACCGCCCACCAGCCCGGTCCAGGGCGCCGGGAATCCCTTAGGCCCCGCCCCCAGGACTTTTCCTTCCCACCTCAGAGGTCACGCCCACCCCCTAAACCCTGCCCCTCCCGGTTCCCACCCGGGCCGGGTCTCCGGGCGCGACTTCGGATCTCCCCCGAAGCTCCCGCCCCGCCTCTCGGGAGCCACGCCCCTTCCTGCCCGGGACTTCCGGGATCTCCCCCAGGCCCCTCTCACGGCCGCCGGCCTCCGCCCGAACAGCCCGCAGAGCCTGACCCCGACGTCGGCGCCTCCGATCCGCCTCTGAGCCCAGGCCCGTTCTCCTTCGCGCTTCCGCCTGGAGCAGGCCCATCTGCTGCGAGGCTCACCTTCTAGGCGAAGCGCCTAGCCGTCTACTTGGGGCGCCACTAGAGCTGCCATCTTCCCGGGAGGCCGCGTCTCTACTTCCGCCGTACGGCCGCTGCTATTGGCCAGGGCGCTGGGCTTCCGCCCCGGCTTTACTCCTAAGGACCTGATTGGCTCCCGCAGTGGAACCTGATTGGCGTCTTTGACTGTCACTCTAACTGGGACTAGCTCGGCGGGACTCGGGGCTGAGCTTTGTGCCTTCTTCCCCGCGCGTAGACCGTTTACTTTAAACAAATGCCCGGGGAAGCTCGCTCTCTTCCTCCCTTTCGCTCTCGCTCTCGCTTTCCTCCCTCGCTCTCCTCTCCTCTCCCTCCTCTCTCCTCTTTATCTCCTCCCTCCTCTCTCCCTCCCTCCCCGCGCTCCTCTTCCCCCCTCCCTTTCTCTCTCTGGTTTCTTGCACAACCAAGAGCCTTTTTTTTCCTCCTTTTTTTTTCTGTGCTACTTGGAAGTTGCTCACAGCTGGACTGAAATCTCAAGTCTCAGCCAGAGCTTCTTCCCGAGCCTCTCCTTCCTCCCTGGGACTCGGAATGTTTATTTGCACAAGGAACTAAGACTTAGCCAACCCTGTCATTTTAATTCCTGAAGACATGAGGAAAAACCTCCCTCTGGGTCACTCAGCTGGATAGCAGACGGGAAAAAAACTAAGTTGATGGGGCCCGGATTGATAGGAGCTAGGGCTAGGGGTGCTGACCCTGCATACAGTCAACCTGGGTTGAAACTCCTGCATCCCCTATGCTCTCCCGAGCCTTCAGGAGTGATCCCTGGCCCCCGAGCCAGGAGTATGCCCTTAGTGCCTCCAGGTGTGGTCCAAAAACAAAGCAAAAACATTGATCTTATCCCAAATTCCTCCTTGCTATCAATGTAGGCGCCCACCACCTGCCCCCTGCCTGCCCGCCTCTCTCTTACCCCACTTGTCTTGTTCATAGCAATTGGAATAAACAAATGAGTGACTAGGGTGAACTTTGAGCTGCTGGGATGGAAGGTTAGGCAAGCTGCCACTGGGAGGAAGTGGACTTTTCCTTGACCACAAACCATCTAGAGACAGGGCCCCAAGAGACAGCTCAAAAGGGCGGGAGCACATGCAAAGCAAGAGGGCTCAAATTGGATCCCAGCACTACATGGTCCAGAGAGACCCTTAGTGCCAAGCCAGTAGCCCCTGGTACATGGGCTGTGCCGCCAGCCTCACCCCCCAACACACACACACACACACACACACACACACACACGCAGCAAGGGAGACAGTGAATTGAGGTAAGGGGGAAGGCTTCAAGTCTGCTGATTGGTCTGGATCTCTGAGAAACTTGGGAGAGTTAACATTTTGGAAAACAGCTTTTATTGCGATACCTTTGACATACAAAAATACATCTAAGGTACACAACTTGATGTTCTGACAGATGTACTCATTGTGAACAGATCGCCACAATCAAGGGAATGAATAGATCCATCTGCATAGTCAGCAGGCCCGAGTGGGGTAGAATATGGTGAATACGGGAGTTTTGAGCACATGGGCTGGTGAGTTCCTAGTTACATTCTGAAAAGACTATTCCGTATGGGAAAAACCTGCATGACTAGAAATCCCTACGCTGGGGTCCCCCTCCAAACCCTAGACATGGAGATGTGACCCCTTTCTCGTTTAGTGGAATAAGAAAAGCGTCCCAGATACTGGCGGCTGGACTTGGGTCTCAGCCCTGGGACCGCGTGACCCTAAGAGATTGCGGGGGGCACTTTCTCTTGCTGAGGTTGGTGAGGATGGTGTCCTGGTTGTTCCGGTAGAGAACCACAAAGCTCTGGGGAGGAAGCACGGGCCGGTTCCCCTCCACCTGGCCCATGATCAGGTAACTGGCTCCTGGGGACGGGAGGGAGGAAGACTTGTTAGTGATCTATCATAATTAACACCTGATCCCTCCGTTTGACCATTTCCAACATTTTCAAGAGGCTGAGGGACCCCTTTTTATTTTCTTTTGTGGTTTTCGGGCCAGACCTAGCAGTGCTCAGGGATCACTCCTGGCAGGAATGAGGGGAGCAGAAAATGATGCATAGGGCAAGGCAAACACCCGAGCCCCTGATCTCTCCAGCCCATGCTCCCCCCCCCCCATCTTTCTTACCTTTCTTCATGGGGGGGCACTGCCTGCAGGGCACATGAAACTTCAGGGGAGCGTCAGTGGGGGGAGAGGGCAGGTCGAGGCCTCCATTTTTGTATACGTTCATGAGACTGACAGTGACAGTCAGACCGTCCCCTGGGCCCCGGACCACGGACTTCACGGTGGCCGTCACCACTGTGGGAGGGGGGACAGCGAAGGCGTCAGGAGGCCAGCACAGGGCTGGAGGCTGGAGGGGACATTGTGGGAGGGCGGGAGGCGCTGCTTACCCAGGCTGCTGCTACAGAGGTTGCTCTGCAGGGTGCCGCTCCGCCGGCACTGTTTGGGGCAGGGAACACTGGGTGTACCTAGGGTGGTGGGGAGGCTGTTCGTGGAGGAGACCCCCAGAGATCAGGACAGTTCCCAGGACAGCACGGAGGCTTGGGCTAGGCCTGGGCTGGCTCACAGTCTCTGTGCTGGGCCCTCACTTATGAAGTGATGTGCCTAGGTGGGTTCTGGGTAACCGCCCACCTCACCCCATTTCTCCCCTTTCCCACACTCACTGGGACCTTCAGGATTGGCCGCAGCCTCAGGTGTGGCCTTGGGTTTGGGTTTGGGTTTGGGGCCCGGTCCAGGCTTGGAGCCAGGGCGAGGGGCTGGAGGCCGGGGCAGGGCATCAGCTCCGGGGTTCAGGGCTGGGCCTTCCGCGGCACCTCGAGGCACCGTCCGGTAAGAGGCGGAGAAACCGTCAGCTGTGACACTGAGGTCAGAGACGAACTGGACCAGGAGTTCATTCCCATCGGAGGAAATGGGCCTGTGGGCACCAGACGGACATCAATGCTGGCCTCCAGGCGTGCCAGCGCCACCTGACCCCCCCCCCCCCAGCATTTGCATCCTCACTCTGGAGCCCCTCTGGGCTGCCTGAGCCCTCACCCTGGTGCAGTGTCCCCGCAGAACTTCCCCAGTCGCTTGGCGTCGTCGGTCACTGCCCCATTAAACACACTGACCGAGTCATAACGGCAGTAGGTGTCAGGCTCCAGATCGAACTTCCCGAAGGTCAGCGTGATGACCTGCCGGCGGGGGTACGGGGAGGCTGCGCGGGGGGGCCCCCAGCACCTCCCGCGCCTTCCCTGGCACGCACCCTGGCCCGCACCCCGTCTCCCTTGGGATTTCACTTTTGCTTGCTTGTGTGGGGCCCACACCCGCCAATGCCCAGAGCTGACTCCTGGCTCAGTGCTCAGGGAAGCACTGCTGGCGGGGCGGGGGGGACCCTGCGCAGGGTCGGTACCTGGTCTTGGGGCGCTATGATGTGCCAGGAACAGCTGATACCCGCGGGGTAATCGGACTCGGGCCAGTTGGGCGTGGTCAGGGTTCCTTGGGCCTTCTCCAGGCGCCCCCCGCAAAACTGGTGCTCTGGGGGAGGGGAGAGCGGCGTGGGGGGCGGTGGAAAGCCTCCAGCACCCCTCGCCTTTGGGGGGGCGCGCGCAGGAAGCGGGGCAGCCTGGGTCTCCGGGGGAGGAGACGCAAGGGCGGGCTGGGCAGCAGAGTCGGGATGAGGTTAGCGGACCGGCCAGCCGGGCCGGGAGAAGCGGGGCTCGCACAGCCCGAGCGCGGGGGCGGGGGGCGGGGAGCAGGCACAGGCGGGAGTCCCCCGCGCCCTTCCTGCCCGCCCTGGGCCGCGGCCACTCCGCCCCTTTCCCCTGCGGATCCCATCTCCCCGGCCCGGCACAGAGCCCCGGCGAGCCCGCGGGGGTGCCCTGGCTCCGGGGCGCCGCCTCCCTCCGAGGCTCCGCGCGGGGAGGTCCCCGACGTAACACACTTGAGGGGAGACGTCTGCCGCCGGGAGCGGGTGATGGGACCGCAATCGGGAGTCCAGGGACGGGTGTCGGGGGGCTCGGGCCGGAGGGGGGGGCGCCGAGTCCGCCCCCCCAGCCCGGGTGCCCCCCGGACGCCCGTCGGAGGAAGCCCGATTGCGGACGGGGCGGGCACTTACTCACCGTCCCAGTAACCCCAGGCCGCCCATTCCACCCGCGGGTCGCTGACCCATTTCCGCCTCGCGCCTGGGGGGGGCCCTGGAAGACGGGGTGGGTGGGGGCGGGAGGAGGGGAGAGAAGACGGGGAGGAGGGACTGGAGGGGCAGTTAGTGCAGGAAACGGGGTACAGGGGTTACTCCTGGCTCTGCACTCAGAAATCACCCCTGGCGGTGCTTGGGGGGGACCATAGAGGATGCTGGGAATCGAACCCGGGTCGGCCTCATGCAAGGCGGGCGGGCGACGGGCCCCCGGCTCCGCGCGGGGCGGGACGGGGCGGGGCGGGGCGGGGCGGGGCGGGACGGGGCGGCGGCCAGGCGAGCTCACCAGTGCCCGCGGTGGCCCGCCCGCTGTACCAGAGCAGGAAGCCTCGTCCTCCCGTGCCCTCGTCTGTCGTCATCCTCAGGGTCACCTGGTGGCCGGGGGCGACGACGGGCGCCGGCCGGAAGGTGCCGCAGAAGCGGCCGAGTCGTTGGCCGGTGGTGTCCGCCCCGGCGAAGACCTCCAGGGCGTCATAACGGCACGCGGGGTGCTGCTCTAGGTCGAAGACGCGGAAGGACAGGGACACCTTCTGGCCCTCGGGGACCTGGGCGGGTGGGGAGGTGGGGGACAGGGGCCCGCCCGCAAAGTCAGGCCGAGTCCCTGTCCCCGGGGCACCTACAGAATCAGCTCATGAGGGAGGAAGGTCTGGGTGGGTGTGCAGAGTTCCCCCGTGGGCAGGGCAGCAAGGGTCCAGGTGGACATTGTATGTGGTGTGGAGGTGGGAATGGAGAGTTTTGGGGTTTGGGTTTTTTTTTCTTTTTTCTTTTTGGGTCACACCCAGAGATCCTCAGGGGTTACTCCGGGCTCTGCAATTCAGGAATAACTCGTGGCGGTGCTCTGGGGACCAGAGGCTTGCCAGGGTGTGAACCCTGTGGACTGCGTGCAAGGCAGATGCCTGACCCCGTACTGTTGCTCTGGCCCTGAAGGGGAGTTTTTTTTCTTTTCTTTTTTTTTTTTTTTTTGCTTTTTGGGTCACATCCAGCGATATACAGGGGTTACTCCTGGCTCTGCACTCAGAAATCACCCCTGGCGGTGCTTGGGGGGACCATATAGGATGCTGGGAATCGAACCCAGGTCGGCCGCAGGCAAGGCAAACGCCCACCCTACCCGCTGTGCTATCTCTCCAGCCCCTGAAGGGGAGTTTTGATGGTATGAGTTAAGCTGTGTGGACATGTGCTATGGGTTATGTTGGTCACTGAGTCCATCAGTGACCAGCCAGGAGGGGGCTGGATAGTCCCAGATTGAAGATGGGGGGTGCTCAGGGGTTGGAGGGGCCCCTTAGCAAGGCCTCTGGCTGCCATGGAGGAGTGAGTAGTGACTGGGGGAGGAGGTGGCTTCTCACCGTAACTGTCCAGACGCATTCCTTATTGGGGGGGTAGAGGTTGGGGAAGCCCTCGCTTGCCACGTACCCTGATTCCCCAGACAACTCTCCTCCACACAGGAACACGGGTCTGCAGGACACAAAAGGGTGGGGATGCTGGAGTGACGCCCTGAGTACCAGAGGCCTAGGGGAGTCGGGGGCTGGCACCCTCTGACAACAGTCACCAGGATCGGGATGGGGAAGACTCCAGGAAAACTTGGGGCCAGGAAAAAAAAAAGTTCAGGGAAGATCCGGAAGGAAGAAAGTGGGGCCAGCTGTCTCCTCACCACCTCCCCCCAACAGGAATTCCCGGAATCCTCCTCAGGGGGCCCCCCTTCCTCTCTCCCTTCCTCCCGCCTGGCTGGCGGTGGGGACAGGAGCCGCCTAACTACTTCCAGATGCAGACACAGCCACGAGGCGGGCGGGGGAGGGGAGCGCCCGCCGAGGGCCCTCCAGCTGAACCTGGACCCGGGCCTCTGCCCGCTCCTGTTCCACATCCCTCAGGCAGCCGCCTCCCCCTTGCTGCCCGCCGCTTCCCCTCGCAGCCTCGCTCCCTCCTGGAATCCAGATGTCCAATTCCCAGGCAAGTTCAAGGTCGGGTGTGCTCAAGCTCCACGGGGGGCCCCTGAGGGTCTGAGTAGCTGGGGCACTTGGGGGTCGGGGGTGGGGGCACAGTGAACATGTGGGGGGGACTCAGGGGCCAAGGAAAGGGCGTGGGCTGGGGGAGACCTAGGTGGGGGGCACGTGAGCCAAAAAAATCCGCAAACCCCACGGCTCTGACCTCCCTGGACTTTTGAAGCTCATCAGGTTCCGAAGGTGCTGAGGGACCTACCTGGTGTAGTTGGGGTTCTGGCCCTGGGCGAAAGGCAGCAGGGCACAGGCGGCAAGGAGGCGCCCCAGGAGGGAGGCTGTGGCCGGAGGCAGCATGGTGGGGGGAGAGGTGCCGGGTCCGGTGGCCGCAGCAGCTCAGCCTGCAGCCTCGGCAGCAGCAGCTCGGAGATAATCCGTGCCAGACGGGTGTGGGCGTGGGGATGGCCGGAGGGGCGGGCAGCAGGGAAGGCGGGCGGGAGGAGCGAGAGGGACAGTGTGGCAAGTCCATCCCAGGCCCTCTCTGGGTCCCACACAAATAATGACCAAAGTCCAGGGTGGAGCCATGAGGGGCCCCGGAAGTACCAGCCATCACCTGGGTACCAAGTCGTGTCGTCTGAAGCGCCGCCCAGCAGCCTGCCAATACAGCCTCGTTCTTCCCAAAGATTCTCTTGCATATCCCCCCAATCCCACCCTCCCACCTCCACCCCCAATCTCTGCTCACCACCCCAGGTCCTCACCACCCCATTTTTCTGCTTACGTTCCATTTTCGTCTACCCCGGCTGGCAGGACTAGGTGCAGGAGTGGGGTACCAGGAGGGAGGGAAGCTGAAAGGGAGAGTCTCCCCCTACTGAGGCAAGAAGAAAGCTGGGGTGGGGGAAAGGACATGCGATAAGGGTGGGGATGATGCTCTAGGAGGGACAGGAAGGAGCCGGAAGCCTCTTCTTTAGGCTGGAGGAAGGCTGGAGGAAGCGGGTTTTGGAGGGGGGAAGGGGTTATACCTGGGAGACGGAGGCTCCAAGGAGATCACGAGCCTCCTGGTCCAGGTGAGGCTCCCCATCAAGATTTGGGGAGGCCACACCTCTGCGGCCACTCAAGGCTACAGCACGGCCCAGTCCAGGCCTGTTTTCCTCTAGCCCAGGCAGGGGACCCCCAGCTCTGTCCTGGGCTCCTCACAGACCCAGGGTTCCAAAGAGCCTCATTTCAGCCTTTTATTCTATTTGTCCATCAAATCTCTTTGTCCATGATAGTCAGGTTGGGGTCCCCTCCTGGGCAGCCCCCTGAATATTTTACAAAATGGTTCCCTGCCCAACCCTGGTATGTCTAGCAGCCCTCACCCACCCCCCCCACACTGGAACCCTCCCCCATGCACAGTGCTCCTCGTTACTCTTCCAGCTCTCCTTGCCCCTGGCTTGTGGGTGAGGTGGAAGAGGGGGCGTCAGCTCTCGGGGGTGGAGGACTCTGGGCCACCCCCGCTGGCCGCCCTCTGCAGCATGTCCAGGGCCTCCCAGAAGAAATCCTTCTGGGCCGCCAGCAGCGGCATCCAGCCCACAATCTCCTTCATCTTCTCCATGCGGTCTTGCAGCGTTGGACAGCTGTGGATCTGGTTGAGGTACTCCTCGCAGGCCCGGGCAGTGCCCCCGGGGTCCTGGGGTACTCCAGTGCCAAGGCTGTGCTCGGGGGTCGCCACCACCCTGCTGGCTGGCAGGTCCCGATAGGTGAGATGGTGCTCGATGTCATGGCTGGACAGCAAGTAGAGACAGTCACGGCTGGAGCAGAGGGCGCAGGCGCAGAAGGGGACCTTGGGGAACAGAAGGGGCTGTCTGAGGCAGGGGGAGGGTGTCCCAGGAAGCCCCACTGTGTTAGCCTGGAGCCAGCAGGTCAGGCGGGGCCACTGGGTTGGCTCCAGGAAGGGGTGGAGAAGCGGGGCCCGAGGGCCTGTTGCAGTCCTGTGGGCTGCCTGGCCCCATGGCACCTCCTGCCCACTCGCCTGGCCCTGCGCTGACCTTCACTTGGAGCTTGACGAACGATGCGCTGCCCTTGGGCCAGCCCGGCAGGCGGCCGCCAGCCCCGCAGCCACAGCCCAGCAGCTCCTTGCTGAAGTCTGAGCCATGGCTCAGCACCAGCGAGTTGTTGAGGCCACACCACAGGGCGATGGGGCGCTGCAGATAATGCACCTGGGGACACAGGGCCAGGTCCCTCAGCGGGGGACGCCAAGGGACGGAGACCCAGCTCACGAAAGAATCTAGGGGAGACCTGGGGCCCATCCTAACCCCGCCCCTCCTCCCCTTCTCCTCCAGGAAGGCTGCCCTGATTGCTGAGTGCCGCTCAGACTCCCCGTGTTAGCTGAGCACCTGTGGCATTCTCTTCTTTGCAGCCATCCTGCTACTTGCTGACCTTGCTGTCCAGGCCCAGCCCTCCCTCTTCCCAAAGCTTCTGGCCTTCCTTGTCCCTGTGCAATCTGAGGTGAGTCCCAGGAATGACTTCTTGCCTTTCCTCTCAGTGGTTTTCAACATTTCTATACCTGCAGACTGCCCGGCCCATCGCTAAGAGCCTCTGCTCTATCCTCTGTTATCTTATAAGACACCCGACCCTGGGGCTGGAGAGATGGTACAGGGCGGAAGGCACCTGAGGCCGTGCCCTGTGGCCAGCCTGGGTTTGATCTGCCAAATCCCAGAGGATCCTCCAGGCCCCTCCAGGGGTGATCCGTGAGGAGAGTCAAGAGTAAGCCCTGAATACACCAGGTATGTCCCCCAAAATGGTGAGCCTCAAGAGATGTACAGTGGGCAGGATACTTGCTTTGCATGAGGCCCACCTGGGGTTTGATCTCTGGCACCCCATACAGTCTCGGAGACCTGCCATGAGTGATCTTTGACCGCAGAACCCTGAACATCACCAGTTGTGGCACAAGACAAAAATGGCAACCCTATTCTGAAAATACATGTCCACGAGGTCCCTGCCCTGAGCAGTGTGAGGGAGGAAACGTCCCTTTCCCGCCGTCACCAATGCCCGTCTCTCCTGAACTTTCTTTTGATCTGGTTCCTCTCCCTGCTATGCTGACGTATCTTATCCAAAGAACACCTGATGCTCTGGCGCCGAGTCCTCCTCAGCCCCCTCCTGGCGCTCAATCTGCTTTCCTTTTGCAGACAAAGCTAAGGAGAAACATCATCATGACACAGGAAAGCAGAAATGAACTTAGAAGTGACTGAGTGGCCCATCTGTTTTGCTGGATATTCTTTTTTTGTGTGTGGGGAGTACCCTGCCCTGCAATGCCTAGGCTCTGCACTCGGAAATTACTCGTGCTGGGGGGTGGGGGGAAACCATGAGATGCCAGAAATGGAACTCAACAATTGGCCGTGTGCAAAGACAAGCACCCTACCCAACTATACTATCCATCCCCCTTGTTGGATATTTTTATATCCACAGGTATATATTTTTCAACAAAAAAAGTCATGGGGCTGAAGTGATAAAATAGTGGGGAGGTGTCTGCCTTGTATGCAGCCAACCGGGGTCCAATCCCCTACATCCCGTATGGTCCCTTGAGACTGCCAGAGTGACTCCTGAGTACAAAGCCAGAAGTAACACTGAAGCATCTCTAGGTATGGCCCGCCAAGTAAACAGAGACCTGAGCACAGATGGATGTGCCCTCCCCAACACACACACAACCCAAAACCACAAAAAAAACAGGTATTTCCAGGAAGGAACCTCGAACAGAATCACTGTATATGACCCCAAACTGGGTGTAATACTAAAACTGGGTGTGGCACATTGTGACACTGGGTGTGACACACATAAAAAAAAAAAACTAAAAAACGTGGAAGCATACTGTGTAACCAAATGTTTATTTTCTCTTGATGGGGCTGGCAAGACAGTACAGAGGGTATGGTGCTGGCCTTGCCATCCCTGAAAACCCGGGTTCAATCCCGGCGTCCCATATAGTCCCCCGGGCAGCATCAGGATTTCTGAGTGCAGAGCCAGGAGTCACCCCTGAGCATCGCAGGGTGTGATCCCAAAAGTACTGTACTGTACAGTCCTCCCAGTGTTCATCGATTTGCTCGAGCGGGCCCAGTAAGTCTCCATCGTGAGACTTGTTGTTACTGTGTTTGGCATATTGAATACATCACGGGTAGCTTGCCAGGCTTTGCCGCGCGGGCGAGATACTCTCAGTAGCTTGCCAGACTCTCTGAGAGGAGCGGAGGAATCGAACCCGGCTTGGCTGGGGCCGGCTGCACACAAGGCAAACGCCCTACCGCTACCCTATGCCCTACTCCGGCCTGACCCCAAAAGTAAAAAACAAAAACAAACAAACACCAGATCTTTATTTTCTCTTGCAAATGTCTCCTGAGGCTTTGGGTGACAGCTCAGGGACCTCTGTGAAAAACCCGTGGCTTTTGCCTTTAGCTTCTGGAGGGTGTCTGCCTCGGGGTGGGGGGGGGGGGGTGGCTGCCTCGTTTTCCAACTTGCCTTCATGCCCCTGCCCACAGTGGGGTCACTGTCCAGGGTGGCTCCATGACTTTCCCATCTAGGTCTACCCTGGCACTGTACTGACGTCTAGAGTTCCGTTTTAGTGGCCCAGTCTCACGCTAAGAGCCCAAAGTCAAGCTCCTGAGCCTGTGGCACTCACAGGTGATGGTGGCTGCTGTCCCTGCTGTCCACAGGATTCCTGGCCAGCATCATCACCATCCTACCTGCTACGCTCACCTCCAATCCATTTCCAGAGCCTATTCGTTTTCTCAGCAAACCTCTTACGTGTCCTTTCCTTCCTGGCAGCCACAACGACAGCCCCTGGCCTGGTCTTAAGTGACACCATTACTGACCAGTGTCCTGGGGCTCTTAGTGTGGCTTCCTGGGTGCTGCTGAGGGGCCAGAGTCATTCACCCGAGGGGACCGCCCATCCTGCTCCGGGAGCTGGGAGCATTCACTCCCACATGCTGTTCCCTCCTGGGGCTGGTCTCTGACTGTCCCCAGCTCAGAATGGGGCACACTGAGTCACTGTCCACATTACCCAGCAGGCCTCTCTCTCTCTCTCTCTCTCTCTCTCTCTCTCTCTCTCTCTCTCAGCTCACATCCGTCCCTTTCCCACTTCTGCCCCGTCCCCGCCTCCCACCCACTGCATTCCTATAGTGAGACACCAGGTCTACACACAAGGGACTTACTAATCTAATGCCACCTCTGGGAAAGACACAGGCGTTACCCAGGGCTCAGCTCTGGAGGGAGAGAGAGAGAAGAGGGGGGGAGGGAGAGAGAGAGAGGAGACAGGGAGAGAGGGAGAGAGAGGGGGAGAGAGGGAGGGAGGTAAGGGAGGGAGGGAGGGAGAAAGGGAGATAGAGAGGGAGAGAGAGAGAGAGAGAGAGAGAGAGAGAGAGAGAGAGAGAGAGCACGCACTTGAGAGAGTGCCATAGCACTGGACTCTGAGCCGGGCCGAGCAGGAAGGGAATGAATGGCTGGGCAGTATTCAAACCTGCGTGGGCTCTCCTCGGTCCATTTTGTCGCCTGTCCCCAGCTGTCCATATCTATTATTTCCCTGCATAAAGATTCGGCCAAATTCATCCACCAGGCCCAGGTGATTGTAGCCAAGTGAGCAGAATAGAACCTAGGTGAGACAGAGAGCGGGTGTGGACACGCAGCAGTCCCCCCCCCGCCCCAAGGAGTTCGGAGCTCCCAAGTCTTCCAGCTGCTCCTCAGCCCCCTCCCCGACTAAGCCCTCCCGGA
Source organism: Sorex fumeus (assembly GCF_029834395.1). Classification (NCBI taxonomy): domain Eukaryota; kingdom Metazoa; phylum Chordata; class Mammalia; order Eulipotyphla; family Soricidae; genus Sorex; species Sorex fumeus. The sequence goes on from NW_026606121.1 coordinate 505,216, forward strand.
GCCCCTTCCCCCTGAGAGCCTGTCCCTCCCCCCTCTCGCCCATCTTTCCATCCCGACAACTGCTGCCCTCTCTGGCCTGTCCACGTCCCCCAACCTACCTTGGCGGGCAGTGAGAGGGCAAGAGGCATCTGTTGGTCCAGGGGATCAAAGGCTTGAAGGGTCCCAAAGAGATCACGATACACCCCTGGGGTATGCACCTCAAAATACACTCCCCCCTGGTCTGGGGGGTCGGGAGCCCTCAGTTCAGCAGCCTTGGGCACCCATTTCCTAGGGAGCAGGCCCTACCCAGGAGCCAAGCAGCAGGATGGGGGGGGGCGCGGGGGTGTCTCCCACCCACACGAGGCGAAGCACCGGCTCCACTGTGCAGGACACTCGGATGCCCTATGGGGTGTGCGGGAACGGTGCGGGGGCCGCTCTCTTACCCGTGATGTACAGGGTGCTGCTCTGGTTGGAGGCCATGCGGGCCACGCGGAGGTGTGGGAGGCAGCGTGACACCTTCCTCAGTGCCAGTTGCACCGTGTAGGAGCGAGGCTGGTCCAGCTGCGTCTCATTCACCACCAAAGAGTAGATCTTCCCTTCCTCTGGGGGGTGGGGGGTGCGGGCAGACAGTGATGGGGCTGCCAGGGACTCCAACTGAGACTTCTACTGGCCTAGAAAATCTCTAAGCTCGGGGGCCAGAGAAACAGTACCGTGGGGGAGGGCGCTGGCTAAGTTGTAGGTGGCCGACACAGGTTCGATCCCCGCCACCACATGCAGTTCCCCCTGCCCCCCAACCCCGAAATGATCCCTGTCAGAAATGATCCCTGAGTGCTGAGCTAGAAGTCAGCCCCGAGCACAGCCAGGTATGCTCCCAAAACAAGCACGGTAGCACTGTCCTCCCATTGTTCAGCGATTTGCTCAAGCGGGCCCAGTAATGTCTCCATTGTGAGACTTGCTGTCGCTGTGTTTGGCATAACGAATACGTCACGGATAGCTTGCCAGGCTTTGCCATGTGGGTGAGATACTCTCGGTAGCTTGCTGGGCTCTCTGAGAGGGGCGGAGGAATCGAACCCGGCTCTGCCAGGCTGGCTGCCTGTAAGGCAAATGCCCTACTGCTGTGCTATTGCTCCAGCTCAAAACAAGAAAAGAGAAAAAAAAAAATCCCCCAAGCCATATGAGATGAAATTATTGCCCTGGAGTGGGGTGCAAGAAGCAGAAGCCAAGGTCACCCGACTCTAGCCCCTTACTTCTGAGAATAAATCTGGGCCACCCTCCTGCCAGAGGAAAGCTAGCAGTGCAGACTCGGCGGAATCAAATGGATCTGCTGGGAATGGCGGTGTCTGGGGAGTCAGGTCCTCCACCTGGCATTAAGAAGTCCAGAAGGTGGGCTGGGGAGGTAGTCCAGTGGGTAGAGCGCTTGCCTTGCATGTGGCCAACCTGGGTTGCACCCCTTATGGTCCTGAGCCCCGCCAAGTGTGACCCCTGAGTGCAGAGCCAGGGGTAAGCATCACCAGGTGTGTGCCCCCCCCAACAAAAAGGTCTCAGACGGGCGCATGTGGTAAAAAAATCAAGGAGGTCCCCGAGAAAGCGGAGGGGCAGATTGGGGTACAACTGATGTGAAAGGCTGGGGAGACTTGAACTTGAAAAAGCAGGCACAGTCTGGGTTGACAGTACAGCTGCTGACCCTGATTCAATCCCTGGCACCCCATATGGTTCCCCAAGCATTGCCAGGAGTGATCCTTGAGCGGAATCAAGCAGAAGCCTTGAGCACAGCTGGGTGTGGCCCAGAAACAAAAACAAACAAAAGATCAGCTCAGTGGCTTTCAGATCATCTTTCACCCTTTTAACTTGGGGGGAGGGAGGTGGACAGATGGTGGTGCTCAGGGGACCCTTCCTGTGGTGGAGGGCTTGAAGCCAAGGCCCCTTGCAAGCAAAGCACCTGCTTGGCCTTTTAAGCCTCCTTCCCAGTGAGGCCCTTTATTAACTGAAATATGCAGAGCCCCGGGCTAGTTACTGGTTTGAGAAAGTGATGAGGTGGCCCTGGGCCCCTTTCCTCCTCCCCCGCCCCTGCCCTGCCTGGCAGGTACCAGGCAGCAATTTGCAAACCACAGTCGGGGCCCACCTGTGAGGAGCAGCAGCGCCCGCTGTGCCTCCTGGCCCACCAGCACAATCTGTTTAAAGCTCATAGAATGGTGGAAGGTCATCTTGAAGACCCGCTGGCCACTGGACTGCAGATAGACCTCCACGCAGTCACACGCTCGGCTGCCAGTCGTGCCCACCACTCCTGGCTGCTCCCGAGTGGCCAAGACATAGAGGTATTTCCGGTAAACGGTGTCACATCTCGGGTCCGAGGCAAACTGGGAAGAGACGAAGAGGGCAGGGTTGCTGGAGTGGGATGGGGTTTTGGGGACACCAGAGCAGGGGAAGTTGAGAGTCTTGGGCCTGGGGCTGAGAAATGACATGTCTCCTGGGCCACAGATTACAGGGGGCGAAGTCCTTGCTTGCACATGGCTCACCCTGGTTTGATGCCTGGCACCATATATGGCCCCCTGAGCACTGCTAAGGGTCGCTCCTGAGCACAGAGCCAGGAATCGCCTTGGAGCACTGCTGGGTGAGGCCCATCAACCAACACTCCCCCCTCCCTACCCCACCCCCAGAAAACAGCATTGTTTGATGAGGGCTGGAGAGATAGCACAGAGGTGAAGACACTTGTCTTTCTATGTATATAGTGGCTGACCCGGGTCCAATCCTCAGCCCTGTGTCGGGTTCTCTGAGCCCTACTAGGAGTAAGCCCAAGCACTGAGCCAGGAGTAGCCCAGAAGCACCACTGGGTAGGATCCTGAGACAAACTAACATCTGGCCTCTGGTGTGGGAGGGCAGGACTTATAAAGGTCTGGGTCCCGGGGCTGGAGCAATAGCACAACGGGGAGGGCATTTGCCTTGCAAGTGGCCGACCCGGGTTCGATTCCCAGCATTCCATATAGTCCCCTGAGCACCGCCAGGAGTAATTCCTGAGTGTATGAGCCAGGAGTAGCCCCTGTGTATCGCCGGGTCTGACCCCAAAACAAAACAACAACAAAAAATAAAGGTCTGGGTCCCCAGGGGAGGGGCAGATTTGCAGCGGGCGAGGGCACTGCCACTCACATCTTTGGCGCCACGACACAGCACAACGTAGCGGCAGGCTCGTTTCCACTGGATCTGGCCAAGGGTGGAGGAGACCAGGGCATTCTTGAGGAAGAAGAGGGTGCCGGCATAATCGAGAATGAAGACGTGGTCCTTGGTGGGTAAGAAGCGGCGGTAGCCATGGGCTAGCAGGGGGGCTACGCTCTTGTTCAGACAGCGCCGGCGGCCCCCAAACGCCTGGAAGTACAGGCCCTTTGTGTCTGGAGAACGGAAGGAGGTGGAGATTGCAGGGTCCAGTGACACCACAAGGAAATCCATTTGTACAAACTAGGTTCCACGCCATCTGGTAATGGGGGTGGGGGTCACCCACTGGTACTCGGGAGTCAGTCTCGTGGTGCTCAGGGAACCATGTGGCACCAGGGATCAAACCTGGGGCTCCCGCATGTAAAGCGAGTACTCCAGCCCTTTGAATCACCTCTCCGGCCTGGAACTTCACCCTTCCCCGGCCCAGGACCCGCGAGCAAGCCCCTTCCAAAGGACCTACGGGAAGCTTGGAAGGCACCCCTAATTCTGCCTGAACTCTCTGGTATCAACATAGGAAAGAGCAGAGGGGTGTTCCGGGAAGGACCTCACCCCCCACTCTGGAGCTCTTCTCTGGACCCCTCCCCCAGGCTGGTGGTTAGACAGGGATGGAGTTTAGAGGATATTTTCCAACTGGGATGAGAGATTGTTCCCCAGAGAATATTGGTTGTCCTGGTTGGAGGACATGCTATTGGCATTAAGTGGGTAGAGGCCAGGATGCTTCCCAATATCCTCCATCAGCCCGATAACCCCCCACGGTAAGGAAACATTTGGTCCTAGATGTCACTGGTGCAAATGTCAATGCAGTAGTGGGGCACCAGCTGGAAGAGACTGGGGGAGACTTAGAGAACTCCTAGGTGTGGGGCCTGGGGGGTACGTGTTTAGCAGGGGGGGTGGTTGTCTGATTCCAGTTTCTTCCCGGGATGAGGGCGGGGGGGGGGGGGGTCAGGGCCGGCCGGCTGGGAGGTGTACAGTTTAGGATGGCGGCTCTCTTCCAGGGCCGGAGCCCGGGAGCCTGTTCTCGGAGCCGGGGGCTGAGCCTCTGGCAGATCCTCCTCCACACGCCCTCTGTGTCGCACACTTCGTGGAAATAGTGGCACGTCTCGCCGAGTGCGACCACGTCTCTGACCGGCAGGAAGGAGATGATGTGCTCCACCTGGGGGGCAGGAGGGAGGACCTGGGGATCACAGAGGGTCCCCAATCCTTTCCTTGATATTTCTATTCCCCCCTTTTGGGAGGGAGCCACACCCGGTGGTGCTCAGGGCTGGCTCCTGGCTCGGTACTCGGGTCACACTTCAGGCAGGCTCAGGGACCATCTGGGGTGCTGAGGGGGTCCTACCTGGGTGAACTGCGTGCAAGGCGAGCACCTCCCCGCCGTAGCGGGACGATCACTCCCGCCCCTCACTCCTCCCTATGACCAGGACTCACCAGCTCAGGGGGGAACAACTGAACCGAAATAGGGTTCCCTCTGCCCCTCTTCTCTTCATTCCCGGGTTCTGGGCCGCAAGAAGGGCAGCTCCGCTTGACCTGCCCAAGGAGAAGGGGTGCACAGGGGTTCTGTGAGGGCGTCTCAAGCTTTGCTCTCTCCTTTCCCTTGACTGTCTTGCTCCCACTACGATCTGGGGGTGGGGTGGGGAGCTCAGAATTCTGAACCCCCCCCTCACCCTGAGCCCCTCTTCTCGTCTGCACAGCGCGGTGCATCTGGGCAGCTTCCGTCTCCGGCTTCTCCTCACCATCCCGCCTGCTCCCGTCCTGCCCCCCTCATCTCTCTGGGCCCCTTGGCCCCTGCACTCAGCTCCCCAGCTCCTGCAGCGTTTCCCACACCATGATCCCAGCTTGGACTTAGGGCACCTCATGGGCCCCTCCCTCATGGAGTCTGGGGCTGACAAGTCTCTCTGTGACCTCACTGTCCGGCCACTGTGACCTATTTTCCCCCATGCAATTGACCGAAGAAATGAAGGGCTACCTGCAGGGCCCTAGGGGGGTATTCCCACTGACAGGGCCTGGTGGCACTAAGCCTGCTGGGTAATAGGGGTAAATTCTTGACATTTGGTAGGCCAGGGCCTGGGGGTGGGTGTAGGGGGCCTAGCTAAATGACCACTGGGCACCAGTGCTTGCACCCCAATGAGAGGGAAACAATTCAGTGCAAACTCCTTGAAAAACTCATATTTGCAGGCCTGCTGCCTTCCAGGACAGGAGAAAGCTGTTGCTTAGGTCAAGGGGCAACACAGGCCAGGAAGGAGGGTGGGGGGCAAGTGTACCCGGGCAATCTTCCAGCCTAAGACACTGACCATGCTTGTGGGGGAAAGGGGTGACATTTAGGACCAGGAGGTGGTGTTGATTCCACACCCCAAAAGACACCAGGTGGCTCAGTGAGGGGCTCCCTGGTGCAAGCCCCTGGACTCCCAGGCACTGGAAATCAGCTAGCTGGGGGAAACCCCAGCCGCAGTTTTAGTAGTTCAAGGCAGGTTTCGGGAAATCAACATCTATCTGGGCGAGGACTTAGGAGGAAGAAAGTCTGATGACCGCCAGGGGCCTCTGACCTCCGCAGTACAGAGCGAAGGCTCAGGCCTCCTCTAGTTTCCGGGTCCCCAGTGTCCTGCGTAGAGGCCAGGGGTGCTGCGTGGGGGGAAAGTCCCCCTTGACGGAGCAGGGGAGGAGGGGGTCCTCCCTGGACCCCGGCCCTGTCCGCCTCGCCAGGCGCGTCCCGGGACTCGGGGAAGCCGCCGTGTGCGACCGGAGCACGATCCTGGAAGTCGCTGCTTAGGCGTGTCCTGGCTCCGCCGACTCTCTCACGCCCTCCGAGCCGCAGGCGCCCCAGGCTCCAGATCGCGCCCAGTCCAGCCTCTGCTCTGCTCCCGGGCGGCCAGCAGCGCCGCGCTCTCACTTTGTTACTCTGTCTCAAAGTTCTAGCTCACCCGCCTCCTCCTTAGCGAAGGGACCGCCTTCTCGCCCATGCTATTGGTAGGTGGCGCCGTCCCTCAAGAGAAGAGGCCGAGCCAGCTTCCCGCTGGAGGCTCTAAGAGGCCGTCTGAACAGTCACTCGTCCACATCTGGCTCACGATTGGTCCTCGCTGGAAAAGGCCTCGCGAGCGTCTAGTTGGGGCCCCGGCGTCCCCGCCTCCCGCTTGGATGTGATTGGCTTCATCTCCAGCCGCGAGCATTGTGATTGGGCGCAGCTGCGAGGGGCGGGTCGGCCTGCCGCGCCGGCCGTTGGCGAACGCTCTGTTCTGGCGCCCCGCCCTTCGCGCGACTCTCGCCGGGCGGCGGAGTCTCAGCCTCTGATTTGCCACTTGCGCCGCGTCTCGGGACCGCGATTGGTCGGCCGCGTCCCTCGGCCCGATTCCGTCCCCTCGGAGCGACTACGGCGGCCCCGAGGAGGGGGAGGGGGCGGGAGGGACGGCCGGTGCCCGTCAGTCAGGCAACGGGAGCCGCCGGGAGCGGATGGCGGCGGTGGTAGCGGCCCCACTCGCCGCCGGGAGTGAGGAGGCGGCGCCCGCAGCTTCCGTTCCCGGAACTCTGGGGCTGCCGGGGAGCCGCAGTGCAGAGCGGGCCCTAGAGGAGGCCGTGGCCACCGGGACCCTGAACCTGTCCAACCGGCGCCTGAAGCACTTCCCCCGGGGCGCCGCCCGCAGCTACGACCTGTCAGACATCACCCAGGCCGGTGAGTGCGCCCGGCCCCCGCGCCGACCCGGGCCCTCATTTGCATAGCCCCGCCCCGCGCCGGTCTCTCCCGCGGCGGGGGCTCGGCCCGCCCCTTCACCTGGCTGTCGGGGTTCTGGACCCCTCCGATCGACGTCAGCCGCCGCCCCCCCCGGCCCCCTCTGTTTTGGAACTTCTGGACAATGAACGCGCTGCTCGTTGGCACCGAACGCTCAGCTCCTACAGGCCGGGCTTGGCGCCTCGCCCCCCGTCCCAGCCCCGCGCCCCGCGTCTCCTTCTTGGCGTCTCCGCGCACCTGTAGCGCGGCCCGCCTCTCACCTGGGCGGCTCTTTGGCATCAGCTTTCCCACCCTGGGTTCGGATCGTTCCCCCTCCTCTAGTGAGGCCTGGCTCTGTCTCCGCTTGGTCTCTGCCTCCAGCCGCCCGAGCGGTGGTCCCCGCCCGAGCTTGCCCCCGACAGCCTGATGTGTGTGCTCACTTGGCCCCGTCCCCCGTCCCCGGGCACAGGCCAGCGCCTCCATTTACTCTGCCAAACCTTCCAGCCCTCGCTCCAACGCCCCCACCATGATCTCTGCACCCCTTCTCCCAGGCCGCCTCCTCCTTCCTGCGCGTGTGAGGTCACTGTGGACCTGTGACCTCATAGGGACCCCCGAGAATTCCCATTTCGGGGTGTGCTCGCCCCGGGAGGGTGGGGACCGGGCGGGAAGGCAGGAAATTTCCGCTCGTAGGTCCCCGGGGCAGGTCACCTGGCCAGGCTGGGTGTGTGATGACGTGGGGCGGGGGCGCTGCCGCCGCCGCCGTGACAGGTGAGTCGGACCCCGCCAGGGCCGGCCGGTGCGAGGAGGGTTGCGTTCCCCGGAGCCGCGTCCCGGCCGGCCCCTGGGCACCGCGGGGGGCGTGTGACCCCCCCCCACAGGTGCGCGCTCCCCTCCGGGCGCCGAGTGGGCACAGGGCACAGGGCACGGGGGTGGGGGGCGAGCAGGCCGGACCCCTCCGCTCTCCTCGCACCGCTGGGAGCCCCGGGAGCCGGCCCCGTCTCCCGCAAGCTCGGGATTGACCTCGGCAGCTGCGGAACACTTGCCTTCTGTTCCTTTCCCCTCCCCCCCGGCTTGTTTTCTGACAAAGACCAAATGTTATTCTTGACTTCCGTAGGGCTCCGCGTTCCCGACTCCTGGGGAAATCTCCCGATCGGCCGCTCCCAGGCCTCCCCTCCCCCGCCGCATTCCGGCGCGCCCCGGGGTGCAGCCGCTTTCCCGGGGCCGGGCCCTTCACCCTTTCAGAACCCAGGGTCTAGGCTAGGTGGGGTCGATCTTGGCCTGAACCCCGCGCCCCAGTGTCCTCTCTCCCCCAGAAGAGCAGAAAGGGGAAGTGGCCCAAGACGGCTGGTGTTGCCTGCACCCACCCTTCCGCACCCCCCCTGCCCACACTGCAGTGCCCCCCACGACTGAGGACCCTGAAGCCGCCAGCGCAGCGGACCCTACTCGCCCTTCCCAGGGCTTCTTGGGGGACCCAGTCAGGACTGCAGTTGTCTGCACCCTGATCCAGACCCCTGCACTAGTCCTGGGGGTGGGAGGGACTGCCCCACAAAGGAGAAGTTCTCTCACATCCTGTCCCTCCTGGGTGCCTCTGACCCGCACTCCCTGGTCCCCCCCCTTCCAAGGACTCTCCCACCTCCAGGTCTGCTCTGATTGGGGGTACAGAGATCAGGGATGAAGGGGCTCGGTCAGCACGCCCCAACCCCCCCCAGGACCCCTATCCAGGAGAGCAGGGTGGGAGGGGGAGAGGAGGGTCCACTCGCTTTCTGCTGCATTTCCTGTCACAAGACTCATTTCCTTGGGGGACAGACCCCAGCTTCCTGCCCGCCCTGTGTTGCGCACCTCCCTGGGGAGGGCCTTTGAAGAAACTCACCCGAGTTTGGGTGCCGGGGCTGCCTCGCGCACACGCTGGGTCCTTCTTGCAGGTTGAGCAGCACAGCAGAGCCCGGAAGTTTAATTGGCTGGTGCTTTGGTCTGGCAGGAGTACCCCTCCCTACACCCCCTGACCCCCAGTTTCAGGTTCCTGGGCCAAGGGGTGCTCACAGACCAGACCCCACTCCACTCCCAGCCCTCCCGGTGCCTGTGGCTGGCGAGCCACTGCCTTGGGTTCACCCAGAGGGAGGCCAGGGGCCTGGAAAACAGGACGCAGCCTGGTGACCTGTATCTACAATGCCCCGCTGAGCCCCCGACAACATGGTTTCTGGGCCCTGGCTGGCTGAGCATGGGGCATTGAGTATCTGTGTCTCCTGGGCCAGGCTGTCGGTGCCCTTGGTGGCTCCTCTGTTAAAAACAGGGTGAGGGTCAGAGAGATGGTTCAGTGGGCATCAGGAGTGGCCCAGTGGACATCAGAGGTGCCCACTGGACATCAGAGGTGGCCCAGTGCATATCAGTGTGGCTCAGTGGACATCATTTGGTGCCCAGTGGGTATCAGAGGTGGCCCAGGGGACATCAGTGGTGTCCACTGGATATCCGGTGGCGCAGTGCGTATCAGAGGTGGCCCAGTGCGTATCAGAGATGGCAGAGTGGACATCATTGTTGCCCAGTGGGTATCAGAGGTGGCCCATTGCATATCAGAGATGGCCCAGTGGGCATCAGTGGTGCCCAGTGGGTAATCAGAAGTGGCCCAGTGGATGTCAGGGGTGACCCAATGGACATTAGGGGTTCTCAGTGGGCCTCAGAGGTGACCCAGTGGGTATCAGGTGGCCCACTGGATATCAGAGGTACCCATTGGATGTTACAGATGGCCCAGTGGGCAACACAGGTGGTACACTGAGTAACAGGTGACCTGGTGGGCATCAGTGGTGGCCCAGTGGACATCAGGGATGGCCCAGTGGGCATTGGATGTGGCTCAGTGGCCATCAGAGGGCCAAGTGTCTAAGCACAGACTGCGTGCAGGGCCTGGGCTCCGTCCTTAGCACGGCATGGTCTGATGAGCTCACCATGATTGACTCCGGAGCACCGATCTGAGAGGAGACCCTCAGCACCATCGGGTGTTATCCCCAAGCCCAGATGAGACCAAACAAAAAGAGACTCGTGTTCCCTCAGTCCAGTGCCCGCACCCCCACCCTGCCTGTGCCCGGCCTCCTAGTGAGAGTCACTGGGACCCTTCCTCTTCACTCCCAGGATTCCCCTTTATTTGTGGATTTGAAGATATATTCAAGGCTTCCCCCTCCCCTGGAATGTACTGGATTGCAGCTCACTTGGGGAGCTCAGGTTTAATGGACCCATTTTTGTTTGGGGGCCACACCCAGCCGAGTCCCAGGCTTCTGGCTCTGTCCTCAGAGATCACTATTGGCGGTGCTTAGGGAACCATATGGGGTGGCAGGAATCGAACCCGGGTCAGCCTCATGCAAGGCAAGGACCCTCCCCGCTGTCTATCACTCCAGGCCCCTGAATTAGGGGAGAGGCGAGGCAGCGGCTCTGCCCTCCTGTCTGACTCCCCAACTCCACGACTGACTCTCTCTCTCTAGACCTGTCCCGGAACCGGTTCCCCGAGGTGCCCGAGGCAGCGTGCCAGCTGGTGTCCCTGGAGGGCCTGAGTCTGTACCACAATTGTCTGCGATGCCTGAACCCAGCCCTGGGGAACCTCACAGCCCTCACCTACCTCAACCTCAGGTAAGGTGGTCAGGAGGGGCGCGACCCATGGCCCTGGGTGCCCGGCCTGTGAGCGAGCCCAACCCGCTCCCTTTCTCCCTCCCCAGCCGAAACCAGCTCTCCTCGTTGCCCCCCTACATCTGCCAGCTGCCCCTGCGGGTGCTCATCATTAGCAACAACAAGCTGGCCCTCCTGCCCCCCGACATCAGTGCCTTAGGGAGTCTGCGGCAGCTCGTAAGGAGGGTGGCGGGCAGGCGGAGGAAACTGGGGGGCGGGGCAGGGGCCGGGGGGGCCAGCTCTGAGCTGAGGATCCCCCCTTCTGCTCCGGGTCAGGACGTGAGCAGTAATGAGCTGCAGGCGCTCCCGGCTGAGCTCTGCAGCCTCCCGGTCCTGCGGGATCTCAACGTGCGCCGGAACCAGCTGGGAGCCCTGCCGGACGGTGAGGGCCGCGGGCGCCGGGGTGGGGGTGTGTGTGTGTGTGCAGGGGTGTGGGGTCCTTCTGGCAAAGACGGTTACTGTCCCTGAGTCTCAGCCCATGGCATAAAAGGGGGCTGGCAGGTGCTGATCGCCAAGGAGAGAGGGGAGCATGGCCCAGGCAGAGGCGGTGCTCCTGGCCCCTTTGATGGGCTACGAGGCACCCCGAAATCTGGGTGCCTGCTGGGCCCTGGCTGTGCTGGGTGGTGGCTGGCTGGGTGGACCAGGTGATGTCACTCAGCTTGATTGGCTTCATGGGGTGGGTTGCTCTGTCTGGGCACCCTATCAGCAGCACTGGAGGAGGGTCTGCCCTCCCTGCCCAGATGGAGCTTGGCCCGAAGTGGGCAGGGGTGTGGGAGACAGAAGTGCTCAACCATGAGTGGCTGGGTCAGCGTTGGTCTGGAAGATGTGAGGTGACAGTTCTCTGTTATCTTGGGGCTCCTGCTCTTTTTCCCCTCTGTTGGAATTGGGGTCCACACTCACGGTTGCCTCTGGCTTAGCAAAGAGCCTGCAGAGTGCCCTGGGGTTGCAGAAAGGCAGAGGGATTGTAGTCCCCAGAGACTTCCTGGAGGAAGCCATACTAGAGCTGAGCCACTTGAAGGGGGTGTGGACAAAAAAAAGGGGACTCTCCCAGCTGGGCAGGCAATGCAGCCCAGTGGGACTTGTGGGTGCTGGGGTGAGAGGGAGGGCAGTGGGTGGGCTGGTGGGCCCAGAGCCCCGCACTCACACCCACCCCACTGTGCCCGGGAGACTGCAGCAGAGCCCCTGTTTCCTGTGGGGGTGGGGTGCAGCTGGTGCCAGCCGGGTGGCAGCCCAGCCTCACGCCCAGAGCCTGGTTTCCGGTGGGGCACTGTGTGGCAGGGACGGGGGTCATTGCGGAGGGGAGGGGAGGCAGGAGCGGGGTGCCCCGCCAGCCTGGGCCGGGTGTGCGTGTGGGGGGGCACCCCTGACTTTGTGTCCCCCGCAGAGCTTGGGGACCTCCCTCTGGTCCGCCTGGACTTCTCCTGTAACCGTGTCTCCCGTCTGCCTGTGTCCTTCTGCCGCCTGCGCCACCTGCAGGTCCTTCTGCTGGACAGTAACCCCCTGCAGAGCCCCCCTGCGCAGGTGAGGGGCCGGGCCAGGCTGGGTGGGCAGGGTGTGGGCGCCCCCCCTCCCCTGACTCCCACCCACACCTCCTCACCCTAGGTCTGCCTGAAGGGGAAGCTTCACATCTTTAAGTACTTGTCCACGGAGGCGGGGCGGCGTGGGGGGGCAGCACTGGGGGACCTGGCCCCTTCCCGACCCCCGAGTTTTAGCCCATGGTAAGTGGGGAGGAAGGTGCCTCCTGGCTGGGTTTGGGCCTGTTGGAGGGGGTGTGGTGCTGACTGTCCCGGCCATCTGCCGCAGCCCTGCCGAGGAGCTGTTCCCGGGCCGGCGGTACGACTCTGGTGGGTTGGACTCTGGCTTCCACAGCGTGGACAGTGGCAGCAAGAGGTGGTCCGGGAATGAGGTAAAGAGAAGTTTGGGGAATCTCTGAGGAGGCCCCCTGGAGCCCTCAGGGACAGGCCGGGCTGAGGAGGGGCTGGCGCTTTAAACAACCCTCAGATCCTGCCCCCCCTGGCCCAGAGAGATGCTCGCTCTCCTTCTTTGCCCCTACAGTCCGCTGATGACTTTTCGGAGCTGTCCTTCCGGATCTCGGAGCTGGCCCGGGAGCCCCGGGGGCCCAGGGGGCGGAGGGAGGACAGTGCTGGTGAGTAGGGGGCTCGGGGCTGGGACCCGAGGGGCGCCCCCCAACTGCTGGCTAAGCGGCCCTGCTGCCTGCAGCTGACGGTGACCCTGAGCAGACGGACTTCATCGACAGCCGCAGCCCTGGGGAGGATGAGGAGGCAGAGGCGGGCACTGCAGAGGTGAGGCCTGGGGGAGGGCTGGGGAGCCCCTGCCTGGGGGGCCAGGGGTGTGGGACAGGCACTGCTCAGCCCCCGCCCCCCCCCGCCTCGCTGTCTTTTAACTGCAGGAGCAAAGACCTCCCGACTCCAAGTCTGTGGCAGAGGACGGGGAGAGGATGCCAGGCAGCAGGTAACCCCGACCCCCTGCGCCTGACCCTGCCTGTCCCTGTGCCCTCTCGGCTGAGCCGCTCCCACCCCTGCCTGTAGGAGGGAGGAGCCGGCTGGGGAGGAGCGGCGGCGCCCTGACACCCTGCAGCTGTGGCAGGAGCGGGAGCGGCGGCAGCAGCAGAGCGGAGTGTGGGGGGCCCCCAAGAAGGACAGGTGCGTGGGGTGCCCTGGGCACCGGGCCCCCCTCTGAACTGCTCTGCCCCTGGTGTGACCCCCCTCATCTCCTTCACTTTTTAGTTTTCTGAAGCCCGGGACCAGACCTGTCGGCGGGGGAGCACCGGCACCCCCCACCCAGGCCATGTCCAAGTACGCGTCCCTCACACTCATCTGAGCGCCCCGCCCGGCCAGCCCCTGACTGGTCCCCGGCTTCCCCTTCTGTCTCGTTGCAGTGGCACCACCAAGTCCAATGCCACCCAACTGGGAGCATCTGGGGCACAAGGAAACCCCATGCCCGCCCCTGCCCCCCAGGAACCCTCTCCTCCAGCCGCATCAGGTAAGAGGGTCTCTGAGTAGGCGGGGCTGTGTGTGTGTGGGGGGGGAGGTCCTAGGCCCTGGGAAGGTGGATCCCTAAGGGGCTGCCTCTCTCGGCCCCGCAGCGCCAGCGCCTGCGCCCCGGCCACTCGGCTCCATTCAGAGACCAAACAGCTTCCTCTTCGGCTCCAGCTCCCAGTGCTCAGGTGCGTCCCCTCCCGCCGGCCTGCCCCTCCCAGCCGGGGAGTTGTTGGGTGTCTGTTGTTCCGTCGTGCCGAGAAGCCCGCCGTGCGGAACTCGGTGTGGGTGGTCAGACACATACGGTGCCCCCCCCCCTCCAGGCCCTTCCTCCCCAGACTCAGCCCTGAGGGCTCGGCAGGCCCCCCAGCCCGCAGGCGACAGAGGGGAGCTCATGGCTCAGCTGCGTCAGGTGAGCAGCACAGAGCGGTGGGGGGTGGGGGGGTAGGGGGGCCTCCATAGGATGCCCCCTCAGCCCCTGCTCACCCCCACCTCTCCCCACGGCCCTCCAGGTCCTCGAGTCGAGGCTGCAGCGACCCCTGCCTGAGGACATGGCCGAGGCCCTGGCCAGCGGGGTGGTCCTGTGTCAGCTAGCTAACCAGCTGCGGCCACGCTCTGTCCCCTTCATCCATGTGCCCTCGCCGGCTGTGGTCAGTGGGGGCCTGGGCGGGGGGGGGGGGTCCAGGTGCCCCTGAGGGCAGTTTCCACCTCTCAGTCTTGTCTCCTTCTCCCCCACCCCAGCCCAAACTCAGCGCCCTGAAGTCACGGAAAAACGTGGAGAGTTTCTTAGAAGCCTGTCGAAAAATGGGGGTGCCCGAGGTACGAAGGGGGGGTGCTTCCTCTGGAGCTGGCCTCCGGAGGGGCACCGCACGGGGGGCTCGGCGGGCATGCTGCATGACAGAGGCGTCCCTGGGTCCCTGCCCCCTCCCGCATGCTGCCCCCCTTCCTGCCCTCGCATGCCGGCTTGGTGTGGTGGCAGCGCGGGGGTCGTGTCGCTGCTGCTGCTGACGTTTGTCTTTGTCCCTGTCCACCTGCCCCGCTCTCCCTCCCCAGGCGGACCTGTGCTCGCCCTTGGATCTCCTCCAGGGCACCGCCCTGGGGCTGTGGACCACCCTGGAGGCCGTGAGGCGGGCGGGGGGCAGGGTGCCCCCACCCCTGCAGGCCCCTTCTGGTCTGGGTGGCTTCGTCGTCTTCTACATGGCCCTCATGCTGCTGTTCTATGTCGTCTACACTCGGCTCCTGGCTTCCTAGGACCTGAAGTCACCCCCTCCCCGGCCTCTCCCGGTCTCTTATTTATAAGACTCCAGCACCCGCCCGTGCCCCACCCGCACCCGCGGGGCCTTCACCCCGACCAAAGACACTAGTGAGCCCCTCACACACACACGCACACACACACACACACACACACACTGACCTCAGAGGCCCCCCCCATGGTGCCCCCAGCCTCTGGCCCCTTCCTGTAACCCCACACGCCTGCCCCTCAGTGCTGAGGTGCCTTCACGCCCCGCCCCTCCCCCTGCTGCTCGGGGGGCTAAATTATCTATATTTTGTAGAGAGAACTCTATATTTGTAGGGCTCCGCCGGGGCCCGCCCGCCGCTCTCTTGTATAAATTGTACAGACGCCTCAACCTCGCCTGTGCCCGTCTGTGTCTGTGTGTGGGTCTGTGTGCGCGTGCGCTCCGTGCATGTGTCTGCGTGTCTGCGTCTGAGTGTCTGTGTGCGTGTGTCTGCCCGTCTGTGTCCCGCCTGCCCGCCCCTCCCGCGGGCTGGACCCCCAGCCTGCCCGCCCTGCCGCCGCCGCCCCCCCGGGAAATGACAGGTCTGTGCCGCACCGGCATCCCGTTATCTGCCCACAGCTCCTCGCAGCTGCGCCACCGCGCTGAGCAGCCCCGACCCCCTTTATCCAGGCTCCTTTAGGGACACGGTGCGGGGGGGGGGGGGCTGGGGACCCTAACCCGGCGCCTCCCCCCAGGAGTCCCTCTGCCAGCCCCACCACATCCTGGAAGAGGAGGGGGCCCCGGGAAGGGGTCTCCCCCACATCGCTGCTGTCGTCCGGGCGCTGCTGGAACGGCCCTAAGGGGCTGAGGCTGGGCCACGGGCTCCCCCGGCACGGCCCCAGGGGCGGAGAAGAAACGCGGCTTCCGCTCGGCAAGGGCTGGGGAGGGCGGCCTTGGCCAGGCCCTGCACGGGCGCCCGGGCCAGGCGTTGTGTCACGTGCAATAAAGAGAAGGCCGGACCCCCAGGTTGCCCCGACGTGTGTCTGTGCGTGTGCGTGCGCGGCTGGGGGTGGTCTCGGCGGGTGTTGCCCCGCGCCCGCGCCCCGTCGGCAGGGGGCGCCCGCGGGAACGCGCGCCACGTGGACCGGAAACGCGCCCGGGGCGTCGCGGCGAGGCCTGCGAGCCGGGTGGGCGCGCGTTGCGGGCGTCCCCCGACCCCCGCAGCATGCAGCCTTGGCCCCCGCGGTCGCGAAGCCCCAGGGACCCGCCAGCGCTCGAGGAAGCGGCCCCGTTGGCCGGCGCCGGAGTGCATGAAGCCTGGAGTGCTGGAGAGGCGGCCGGGGAGGAGCCAGCGGGAGCCCCGCGGGCCAGGTGACCCGCTGGGCCCGGCCTGGGGGGGCGGGGCCGGGCACCCAGCAGGCACCCCTGGGGTGAGCGGCATGGGTATGAGGTGCCACGGCCCCTCCCCCGGGCTTCCTACTTGGAAATACCCCATGGGCGGCCAGCAGGATACCAAGGGTCCCGGCTGGAGCATTTCAGCGGCCCCCTCCCCGCTGCAGCCCACAGACCCGGGCCCGAATCCCTTGGTGGACTCCGAGAGAGCTGCGGCCCCCAGACCCGGCCGCTGAACTGACTTGGGGAACCCCGGAAGCCCCAGGTAGGTGCCGGGCCTCACTGCTCAGGGTGCCCACAGCTCGTGAACTGCTTTCATGGAAGTATCTACCACCCCCTTTCGTCCCCGCAGTTCCCGTTGCCCCGCAGAGGGCCTGGGAGGTCAGGCCGGCCAGGATGACGCTGCTCGCTCCCTGGGACCCCAACTACGAGGTGATGTGGGTGAGTTGGGGGTGCCCTGCGGGATGGGGGCGGGGACCCTGGGCGGGACCGCGGGCCGACCGCTTCTGCTGCCCCCGTAGGGCCCTGGATGCTCGTCTGGCGCCTCCTTCTCCAGCCGCACCCTGTACCACCCCTCCTTCTGGCCCCTGTACCAGGCTGCGGCCAGCCGGGCCCAGCAGGAGCCCCTGAGTGAGGCCAGCGCCCCCGGGGGCGTCCCGGTGCTCTGCTGCGAAGATGTCTTCCTGTCGGATCCGCTGCTGCCCCGGGGGCAGCGCGTTCCCCTGTACCTGTCGGAGCCCCCCGGGCAGGTGAGTGAGCGCCCCCCCCCTTCCTGCGTGCCGCTGCGGGACGGGGAGACAGCACGGCCGTCTCTCGGCAGGTCAAGGGCTCCCTGAAGCTGCTGCTGCCGCCCCCCATCATGGCCCCCTGGGTCCTGCCCAGCCGCCCGCGGGGCTGCCCGGGGGCCTGGCTCAGCGGGGCTGAGCTCATTGCCCTCACCGGCCTCCTGCAGATGAGCCAGGGGCCGCCCAGACCCGGCCCGTCAGGGGCCACAGAGGACGCCCCAGACCCCGCAGAGGACACCTCCAGGCCCAATGGCGGCCAGAGCTGCGCTCGGGGCGCTGCCCCCTCCCTGCCCCCTGATCCCTAGCCCCTGCCCTTGGCAAATTTGGTTTCTGTGGACAATAAAACTTAGTGTTGGTTTGCAAACTGGCGCCTGCTGTGGGCATGGGAGGGGCCGGTGGTACCTACAAGCAGGGCCCGCAGGTTCCCTCAGTCGCGCACACAGGCATGGGACACGGGCAGGCTGGTCAGCAGAGCACCTTTAATGGGGGTCTTCGGTACCGGTCCCCAGCTGTGTCCGGGGAGCCGGGAGCCATCAGCTGGGTTGGCAGGGACGTCACCGGGACCGCAGGGACGCTCATCCCAGTGCAGCCCTGGGAGGATGGAGGCTCGGGCTGCTCTTTGGATCCTGGCGCTGCGGAGACAGGGCGTGGGGGAGGGGGCTCAGTCCGCCTGGGTTTTGACTGGCGTTCGGGGAGTGTTCTAGAACTTTCAAAGAATCTAACCTCCTCGGGCCAAGCCATAGTACAGAGGGGAGGGAGAGCACTTCCTTGGCACGAGGCCCACCCAGGTTCCACCCCGGGCACCCTGCAAGGCCCCCTGAGCCCGCCAGGAGTGATCCCTGAGCGCAGGGTCAGGAGACAGGTCGCTGCGGCACTAAGGGGTATGGCCACCGCCCCCCCCCCCAATTTTAACCTCCAACCGCCGCTCCACCCCGGGGGGCGGGGAGGAGCGGGGAGGGGCTGGAAGAGGGTCACGTGACCAGGAGGCCCGCCGGCAAAGGGCTTCCCGGGAACAGATGCGGAGGTGACTGGAAGGGGAGGCTTCCACGCGGACGTCCACCCCTCGGGGGGCCAGCCAGGCCCGGGGCGCCTCACCTCCGCTTCAGCCGCGAGGGCGCGCAGGTTCTGGAACTCGATGCGCGCGTAGCTGTGGGGGCTGGGCGAGCCTCCGGGGCCGCCCGCCCGCACCGCGTCCAGCGGCGGGATCAGCTCCAGGTCGATGTAGTTGAGGCGGCCGTCGGGGGCGCCTCCCCGGGTGCCGGCGGCCGCGTACTCGATGCACACGTACTCGCCGGCCAGCTCCCCCGAAGCCCCGCAGCTGGCGGGGCGGGACGGGGAGGCGGCCGGGGGGGACAGCGGGCCGCGGCACATGGACACGTACTCGGTGCCCGCACACTCCTGCCCGGGGCGCGCCATCACCATGTAGCCGCCTGCCTCGCCGCCCCCCATGAGCTCGTAGTCCCGCCCGGCCTCCATACGGATGTAGCCCCCTGCCCGCTTCAGCCCGTCGGGGTCCGAGGCCGCCGTCCCGGGCCCCGCCAGCGTCGCGAGGGCCGCGGGCTCGCCCCACTCACCCGGGTGCGCCCGGCGGCTCAGGCCGCTGGACGGGGCGGACGCCAGCGACTCATACGCGGGGGGCGCGGAGGGTCTGGAGGCGCTCGCCGGGGGGTCGGACCGGCCACAGGCGCCCCCGTCCCCCAGACGCTTCATGGCGGCCAGGACGGTCTCGTGGATGCTCTGGGCCACCGCGGCGTCCGGCGCCTGCAGCCACAGCTCCCCGGGGCCCGTGGGCGCCGAGCGGCCGAGCTCCAGGAAGAAGAACGAGTCGGCGTGGCCGCAGCGGCGCACGCTGAGCAGAGACAGGCGCAGGGCGGGCTGCGGCGAGGCCTGGGCATCCTGGGAGCCCCTTCTCCGGGGCTTCCGCTGCAGGCTCAGGACCCCTGAGCCCAGGCACAGCCGGTAGCCGCCGCTGCCCAGCCCTCGGGCCCGCCCCAGCCCCTTGGGCCGCAGCGTCACGGGCCAGACGTCCTGAAACGGAGCGAGGAGCCAGGTCTCGGGGTCCTCGTGGGAACTGGGACCTGTAGAGACAACGGGCGGGGTCACGGGGGCCCGGAGCGCTGGGGACTCCAGGTCGGAGTCCCCGTGTCCCCCGACCTGAAGCGGTTCGGAAACGCTTCAAGGCGCCACTTGGTTGCGTGGACGGATGAGCCCAAGGTCACCCTGCCCCGCGTCCCGGGCCCCGCGCGGGTCTCACCGGCGGCGGCGCGCACCTCGAGCAGGGCGCTGTACCACGCCAGCTGCTCCGCCTCGCTGGCCGCCGCCACGCCCAGGCTGCGGTCGCGCGTGTACAGGACGATCAGGTGGCGCTGGCGCTCGTCTACGCGCTTGCTGATGGTGCACGCGCCCGCCAGGCTCACGCTGAGCTTGGGCGGCGCGCGCCCGCCGCGGAACTTCTTCTCGCTCTCGAAACAGTCCAGGCGCGGCGGGTCCGCCCGCAGCACGAAGAAGCGGCGGCGCTGGGACTTCTGCTTGCGCAGGTGGCCGCACAGACGCACGGCCGCGGCGACCGGCCCGGGTGGCGGCGGGCCCGGGGGCACCTGGCCCCACTCGGGGCCGTAGTCTCCGGGCTTCATCTCCGGACCCCGAGAGTCCAGGGGCCGAGGGAGGGGCGGGGACGGCCGGGGGCCGGGGCGGCGGAGGTCGCGGGGGACGTGGTGTTCCCCGGGAAGAGAAAGCACCACCTGGTCAGCCGCGCTCATTCTTGATGCCCCCCCGGAGTGTCTCCCCCTGCTCCCCAGTGAAAGCTGACTCCAGGGCTCCGCAATGGCCCCGGGCCTCACCCTGAGGGTGGCCCTGGTGGCGGCCCGGAGGCTCGCTGGGCCAGAGCTGGACCCGGCGGGTCCCCTGGCCTTCTCTGCCGGCCGTTCCGCAGTCCCCACCCCCGCGAAGTTAACCCTCGCGCGCCCCGGGCGGCCGCAGGACCGTGGGAGCCCAGTGGAGCTGGCAGCCCGCGGGCGGCTCCTCCCCACCCCCTGGGACAGTCCGGCAGGAGGGTGCGGGGAGGGAGGCCGTCTCTAGGGCGACTGCAGAGAAAGGGACCAGGAGATGAATGCCGCTTCCCCAACTGCCTGCTGGGACCCTGGGTGCCCCTTCCCAGCCAGAAGGGACCCTCTGAGCCCAGGGAGGTCCAGGAGCCGCAGCCCCGGCCAGCACTGATTTAGGAACTGGAGCTAAGCAGTGGGTACCTGGGGAGAAGCAAACTTCCCGTTGGTCCCGGGACCCTAGTCAAGTGACCCCTGAAGAAACCATCTCCAGGGTACTGCCCTTCACGCCCCCTGAACCTCCCCCTCCCCTCCCCAAAGCTACTACCAGGACTAGTGGTGCTGATCAGGGCTGGGGGGGGGGCATGGCCTGACCCTGTACCCTGAGATGGGACCGGGCATCAGTGCAGTGGTTTGGCACCCTATTTTTCTTGTTCTGGGGGCCACACCCAGCGGTGCTTAGGGCTGACTCCTGGCTCTGCACTCACAGATCACTCCTGATGGGCTCAGGGGACTATATGGGATGGGGGGGGGGGGGTCGAGCTCTGTGCAAGGCAAGCATTCTATCCATTGGACCATCACTCTAGCTCCAAGGACACCCCATTTCTGATCTCTGCAGGAACCGATACTGGGTGTGTGTGTGTGTGTGTGGTAATGCCACCAGCACTTGGCAAGACAGAGCCACTGACACTTGGATAGGTCCTTGGGGGACAGGCCACAACTGGCTGCAAGAAGTGCTGGAGGGGGGGTGGGGGCGCTGCGGAGGGATTTTTGGAGAGAAACGGGCCAGGAGAGGAATGAGTCAGGCTGACGCCAGGGCAGCCGCTGGACAGCGGGGTGCGCTCTTAGGCTTCTCTGGATGGGAGTGGCTCAGTGTGCCCCTGGACCCAGAGATGCTGCAGGGTGTGGGGGGGGGGTGCCTGCAAATGCCCGTGGAGGTGGGAGGGAGGGGCTGGCAGCTCAGGTGCTGCTCTTAAGCTAGCGCCAGCCACTGTCACTGGTGCGAGCAGGAGGCAGCCCCTGCCCCACTGGTACCAGCCACAGCCCCCAGGGTGGCCTTGATAATCCAGTTTGCTAAGTGGCAAGCAGCAAAGATGCCTGCGGGCCCCTTCCCTTCAGAGATGGAGGAGGCAGCGAGAACCCAGGGCCTGGCGGGCCGGTAATCGATGCCAGGTGATTTAGCCCATTGGATACTGGGGAAAGCCTGGAGCCAAGCATGGGCAATCAGTTGTCCTAGCAACGACACTGCTCTTGACCTTACCCAGGCAAGATCTAGTTGGGTCTGTTGCCCTGGTAACTCGGTTCCCCTTCAGAAACAGGAAGTGGCAGAACCTCAACTCTGCTGGGTTCTCACCTTCCCCAGCCTGGGGGCCCCACGCGGGCTCTCTGCACCCTAAGTCCCTGGGGTTACCTATTACCCCGAATAGCCCACAGGGGACGGCTGGGGCCAGGTGGTTCCTGGGTGCCCCACTTCCCAGTGTGCATGTTCACGCATGTGTGGGACAGGGTGCAGCGGGAGTGTGTGTGTATGTGTGTGGGGGAGGTGCAATGGGAGTGTGTGGGGGAAGGGGTGCAGTTGTAAGGGGTGCATTGGAGTGTGAGGGAGTCAGTACAGCCGGTGTAGTTGTGTGTGAGGGGTGCAGTGGAGTGAGGGGGTATAGTGTGAGGGGTACAGTGGAGTGTGTGAGAGTGTGTAGTTGTGTGTGAGGGGTGCAATGGAGTGTGAGTGGGAGCAGGGGAGTGTGCAAGCCTGGGAGAGGTGCAGTGAGTACAGATGCATGAAGGGGTGTGTGACGGGGTGCAGCTGCCGTGTTGTACATTTTCACTCCCATCTCTACCTTCTCATGGGGGCAGCTGTCTGCACCCACCCTTTCCTCTCTGGGTGCCGCTGGCTCAGGCACAGAGCGCAGGGAGGCGGAGCTGTTCCCTGCCGAGGGACACACAGTAGCGCTGGGAACTCATGATTTTTCTGCCCGGGGATCTGAGTTGACCCAGCGTGACTTCAGACTGGCCTCCGGGCCCGGCCAGTGAGCTGGCCGGACGCCATGTCGGCCAGAGAGACCGAGGCTGGGCGCTGCGGGAGGCTCTGGCGCAGTGGCCACAGCTCGCTGGGAAACGGCGGGCAGCCAGCAGCGCTCAGCTCTGCTGCCTCCCTCACCATTGGCTTCCACCTCACCTGGGGGGTCTTTCAGAGATGGGGAGGGATGGAATGCAGGGGAAAGATGAGGACCCTCCTTCACCAGATTTCAGAGCCCGTTCTCTGGGCTGCAAAGCAGAAGCCAGGAGGGAGGACAGAGGTCACCAGAGAAATACACTGGGAGAAGGCAGAAGTCACAGCCAAGCCCTTGCCTTCCCGGCAGGAGACGGAGGGCAGACGCTGGACGGACAAGCTGGGAACCAAGCCTCAGGAAAGGTGGAGGGCACCCGGGGCTGGGCAGAAACCGCAGCTGGAGGTATTTCCAGAAAAATCCAGTGAGAGCCGAGTGCCCAGCTGTCCTCCTGGGGGGCTGTTAAAGGACCCCGTGGAAGCCCATGACTAAGCAGCTAAGGGACTGGGGATTTCTGGGCCTGAGTGGAATTGGCGGGGGGGGGGGGGTCCCCTCCCACAGCCAGCTGAGCATGGCCTCTACCCAGCCACGTGAGGTGTTTAACCCAAGCCACGGTCTTGTCACCACACAAACAGCCCAGACACCGGGGCTGTTGGCAAAACACCCTGAGGCGGCGTCTGTGCCACTCTCTTGCCACTTCCTGCCACACTGGGTGCGGCTGACACTGAGCAGGGGGGCTGGAGGGGCGGGGCTCGTGCTCAGGGGACCCAAGAGAAAAAAACACAGGAGTCAACGTCTCTCAGTGCATTTCTTCCGACACTGCAGCCGCAGCTTTGGTGCGAGATGAGGATGGGGGAGTTTGTGGGAGGGACACAGCAGCCAATCACACAAAGCCTTTCCCCGGGCGGGGTCTGGGGACCACCCTCAGCCCAACCCCGGAGCTCTGGGCTTTGTGGGGTTGAGGCACAGAGAGGGAGTCATTTGGGTCCATGGGAAAGCGGTGTGTGCATAGATTTCTCTGTGAGTGTGTGTGTGTGTGTGTATATGTGTGTGTGTATATATATATATATATATATATATATAATAGGCTATATTAGAAAACTCTCGAGTATAAATATAAAACACTGGTACCCAAAGGCTACCGTGCTAACTAAAGTGCTGGACCGGGAGGTGGGCGAGTCTACGCAAGAGGGTCCAGGAGGGGTCCTGAGGGGAGCAATCACAGGGGCCTCCGTGCCTGGGGGCGGGGAGCAGAAGGTGAGCTGGCGGGGCTGGGGTGGCGGGTGCGAGGGCACAGTGTGGCCAGTGCTCCTCAGGCCACGGCAACGCCCGCTTCTGTCCACCTCTCCCCTATTTTCCCCCGCAGGGCTCATGAGGAGAGAGGACGCAGGGAGGCCAGGCGGGGCACGAGTGATTCCTCTGGGGAGCACAGTTAGCTGGGCGCTGAGGCTCCTCCACACACAGGGCTGGGGGGTGGGGAAGGGGGCCCGATACCCTAAGGACTGAGAAATAAGACAGTAGCAGGAGGTCTGGCCCTGCCCCCTGTGGCGCCCTAGCCTGGCTGGTGTGGGGGGAGGAGGCACCCCACTGCCAGGAGTTCAAGCAAAGCATTAGCACCTCCACCATCCCCAAGCCCCCTCCCTGCAAAACGAGGCCCGTTCTGGTCTCCGAGCCACAGCAATGCCACAAGCAAGTGGTGACCAGAGCTTGAGGGGGCTGAGGGGGCCCAGAGGGCAGGACGAGACCCCCCAGGACACAGTGCTACAAGAAGGGGTTGGTGGTGGAAGGTTTGGAGGCAAACGGGCTTGAGGAGGATCCAGTCTGAAAAGAAATAACGACCAGCTGTTAGACGAGTCAGGGGCTGAGGCCAGAGGTGGATGGAGGGGAGCAGATGACAATGCAGGGAAGGGTAAGGTGAGGAAGGGGCGTGGGCCCCACCCACAAGGTCTTTTCTTTTTTGCTTTTTGGGTCACACCCAGGGATGCACAGGGGTTACTCCTGGCTCTGCACTCAGGAGTTACTCCTGGTGGTGCTCAAGGGGACCATATGGGATGTTGGGAATTGAACCCGCATCGGCCTTGAGCAAGGCAAACGCCCTTCCCGCTGTGCCATCGCTCCAGCCCCCACCACCCACAGGGTGTTCTCCAGGGCCAGGACCCCCCTTCCAAGGCCACGCCCACACCCCCGGGGCTCACCATGAAGGGGTTGGTGGAGACACCAGCCGGCTGGCTCAGCGGCCTCTGGCCCAGCTTGGCTGAGCCTAAGTCTCCGAAGGCCGCGCCTGGGAAGCGAGAGGAACCTCAGCCAGGCGGCACCGAGTCCCAGCACCCGCAGGCCGCGCGCTCCCGGGCTCCCCCTACTGGCAGGGAATGGGGCCGGAGCGGGAAAGGCGCTTACCATTCTGCTGCGGGGCAAACAGCGGCGCGGGGCAGGTGCCGGCAAAGACCCCCGTGGGTGGCGCCGCCTGGGGGAAGCCGGGACCGGCGCTGCTCACCCCAAAGCCAGGCCCTGTGGAGGGACATGGGGCTCAGGGAAAGGTCCAGAAGCGCAGGGGACCGGGATTTCCGGAGACCCCGGCTCTGGCCGCCCCCCCCCCCCCCCCCCCCACCTGTGCAGAGCTGGCTTGGGACAGGGGTCTGCGTCTGGAAAGTAGGTGCCAGCCCCTGGGTCAGCTCCTGGGTCCTAGCGCTGTTGAGGGCAGCTGTACCACGTGGACAGGGCCCAGCTCTGGTGGCTAATCTCTGTTCTGGAATCAGGGTGGGTTTCTTTTGGGGGGTATTTTTGGGTGGGGGGGACCTTGGGTTACAACCGGCGGCGCTCAAGGCTGACTCCTGGCTCTGCACTCAGGGATCACTCCTAGCAGTGCTCATATGGGATGCCGGGGATCGAACCTGCGTCAGCCCTATGCAAGTCAAGTGCCCTCCCCGCTGTATTACTGCTCTGGCCCCACTGGGCTCCAGGTCTGAGAGAGGAAATGAGAGGGATGGGGGCCTAGGGGGTAGGTTACAGGGACTTGGCTGGGGGCACTGCCTGGCAAGTGGGCTCCAGGGGTCTGCGGCAAGTGCGGGGAGAGGCAGCACCTTTAGGAGGGGTGAGGCCGGCCTAGGCTGTTTCTAAGGGTCGGGGTCTGGGATCTGGGCGCCCCTCTTCCTGGGAGAAGGGAATCTGGTGATACCGGAGGGCTCGTCTTACCGGGCAAGACCCCCACAGGCCAGTCTAAGGGTCTCCCGAGACCATGAGGCAGGGGCAGGGTGTCAGGGCTGGGGACCGTCCGGGGGGCTTACCTGGGGCCAGGCCATTGGGCTGGAAGGGGTTGGTGGATGGCAGCACGGTGTGCGCGGGGGGTGTCGTGAAGGGGTTGGTGAAGGCTGCGGGGAGAGAAAAATCTGTCTCCCCCCAGCCTCGCCCCTCGGGTCCCCTCCGAGACACCCTGGGCCCTCTCAGCGGCGAGGCTCACCTCCAAAGGCCAGGCTGGTGCTGCTGCCTCCCCCGGAAGGGGCTGCCGGGAGCGCGGGCACCGGGGCGCCCATCCCGAAGACACTGTGGGTGGGAGGGAGGTGAGCACATACCAGGGCTGCGGGCCAGTTGGGGGCAGCGGCATTTCGAGGCTGACCCCACCGCACCTACCTGCTGGGCATCCCTCCAGCAGCCACCCCGGGACCCAGGAAGCTGCCCATTTCCATGAGGCTGTGAGGCTGGCTGACAGGTGCAAATGGTGTCACCTGGCTGCTCCCTGGGAATCACAGAGAAGGTGGTGAGGAGAGGGGGAGGTGGCAGCAGCGAGGAAGATGGAGTTGGGGTGCAGTGGAAACGGAGTGAGTGATGGCATGAGTCTCCCAGGGTTTTGAGGTCAGCCTGCCCACTGTGGGTCATTAGCTCAGAACATCTTGTCTCCCACTGAGAAATCGGGGCATCCACTGCCCTTCCCTCCCCCCCACCAACCCGCTGTTGTCTTCTGTGTACCATTTCTTCCTCAGGGAAGGAAAAGCCTGAACCCTCCTCAAACCAGCAAGTCTCCATCAATCCTGAGGACAAGGGGGGAGGGACTGTGAAGGGCAGACTCTCTTGGAACCTGGAGTTGAGAAGCATGACTACTCCCACAGAGCACTGTTCTCATCCTCAGGGGGCCACCTCCTCCAAGGAGGCCTTCAGGACTCTATGAGTTTAGATTAGGGCACACTGCCCCCTGGCAACTTTGACTGTCAGGTTTCCTGCCCTCTCTTCCCACCAGAGCATCCTGCAGGCAAATATCCTGGGAAGCCCAGCCACTCCCTGGGAGAAGGCCTGGTCCCGGGTACTTAGGTGTTTATCTTTAGGGACTGGAGAGGGCAGAGGGAAAGGCATTTGCCATGCACATGGCTGGTTTGAGTTCAATCCCTGGCACCCTATCGGGTTCCCCCAGCCCCATCAGAAGTGATCCCTGAGCAGAGCCAGAAACCAGGTGCCAGGCGTGGCCCAAAAATCACGCATTGGGGTGGACATGACAGTACCAGTGTTAGGGCATTTGCCTTGCACGTGGCTGATGGGGTTCAATCCCCAGCATCCCCTACGGTCCCCTGAACACTGCCATGAGCACTGCAGGATGTGACCCAAAATGCCAAAAAAAACCCCTCCCAAAACCCCAATCCCCCCCCCCCCCAAAACAAGCACTGCCAGGTGTGAGCACTGCCTGGTATGGCCCCCAAACTGAAACCAAACCAACAATAACTGCCTTTAGGGATTAGGGAGAAAAATCAAAGGGCTGGAGCACCTGCCCTGCATGTGAAAACCCTGGGTTGGATTTCCAGCACCACACCACCCCCCAAGCACCGCCCCCCCGAAAGAAAATATATCGTTTTAAAATATGTATTGGGGGGCAATACTGTGAGGAAGGCACTGGCCTTGCATCCTACCAATTGGTTCAAATCCTTGGCAGATGTGGACCCTCAAGCACATAACCAGGAATAGCTCGTCAGCACCGCCAGATATGTTTGCCTTTTTTTTTTTTTAATTATTAAGCTGGAAAGCTCAGTGAGATGAGGACTCATGTGGGGAGCTTGGGTTCAGTCCAAGCACCTCAGGAAGTGACCCCTGACACAAAGCAAAAGCCCAGTGCACACCACGAGCACTGCAGGGTGACCCCCCCCCAAATGCCCAAACCACATTATCATCAGTTCTCCTTTTCCTTTATCGTGCTGCCAAGCTGTTGGGGGTTACATATGAGGCTGTGATGTGTGGTGGTGCCAGGATCCCAGGGTCCTGGGGCTGCACTTGGGCATGTAGAGCAGCACAGGGGTCAGGCTTGAACCTTCGGTCTCAATTTTGCAAGGCAGGAACAGTACCACTGAGCTAGGTCCAGGCCCAAGTGAGTATCTTTACCTGGAGGCCTGAGTGTCACCTGTGGGTGGGACCCTGCAAACTACGCAGGGCTGCTGTGAGGGTAATGTGAGGCCACTCTGTGTGTGTGTGTGTGTGGTGGGGGGGAGGCTTTACTTTGGTGAAGGCTGAGTGGGACGCCACCATGGCAGCTCCTGGCGGTGCTGAATGAACATCTGCAAGAACTGGACACAGGGGATGGGGTGGGGAACCGTCACTTGCTCCCACTGGGACTTTAGCAAGTGAATCACTTCCTGAGTGTACTCTCCCAGACCCTCTGGCAGGGGGCTGTAGTCAGTCTGAGAGACACACTGAGGGATTCATTCCACTCAGAACTTTCTCCGGGGTCAGAAATGCAGAGTCAAAGCTTCCTGGGCAGCACGGGCTGGTGGGCTCGATCTGTAAACAGGTCCCGCTTCGGTCCCCTCTCTGCCCTTTCCACGAGCTCTCCCTGTGGCTTGGCGTGAGGCCCAGCCAACTCTGGAAGGGTCACCCATACCTCCTGGTAGTGTGGGAACCATAAGGCTGCATGTGAGGCAGGCGCCTTAGCTGCTGTACTATCTATCTCTCCAGGCCTAATTCTTCTTCTAGGGTCATACCCAGGGGTGCAGAAGTTTGTGTGGGCTAAAACTTGGGTCTCATACATGCTGTGCATGGGTCTTACCACTTAGGCAAGGCCCATAAACTGTAGCAGTTTTACAGGGATCGGAGTATGCTACACGTTCATCAATTGGGGATGACTTTAAATAAATGAGGCAAACACAGACTGGGCTCTGCAGCTCTACAGAGAACGAGGTATGGGGCTGGAGTGATAGCACAGTAGGTAGGGCATTTGCCCTGCATGTGGCCAACCTGGCTTCGATTCCCAGCATCCCATATGATCCCCCGAGCACCACCAGGAGTAATTTCTGAGTGCAGAGCCAGGAGTAACCCCTGTGCATCGCCGAGTGTGACCCAAAAAAACATAAATAAAAAATAGAGGATGAGGCAGCTCCCAAGGTGCTGATAAATTAGAGACCTGACAGTATGTCTGAGCTATGGAATATCCAAAGTATAGAGCAGAATCCATGTTTTGCCATAGATGTGTGGAGAAGGACCAAAGAGGAAAATGAAAACGGAGTCCTCGAAGCCACAGGCC
The DNA here is from genome assembly GCF_029834395.1 of Sorex fumeus. Classification (NCBI taxonomy): domain Eukaryota; kingdom Metazoa; phylum Chordata; class Mammalia; order Eulipotyphla; family Soricidae; genus Sorex; species Sorex fumeus. The sequence goes on from NW_026606121.1 coordinate 533,722, forward strand.
GTTCCAGGGCCTGGGGGAGTGCAACCAGAGAGACAGGCAGGACTGGAGCTGTGGAGACAGTATCTGGGGGAACAAATCTTTTATCATTATGCTTGTGGTGCTGAGGACTCCGCCCAAGGCTTCATGTGCTCCACCACCGAGAAACATCCCTGCCTTGAGTCTGAGCAACTTCCATGCATTGGTGGGAAAAGGGAATCTGGAACTGAAGTGGAGAGAGAAGAGCGGAAAGCCAGGAAGAAACTGATGGCCCAAAGGAAGGGGGAAGGATGAATGGGAACCCTCACAGCAGAAGCTGCTTTCCTTCCAGAGACTGCAGGGAAGGAGAAAGATTCAAGGCAAGGAAAGAACACAAAGCCAGGCTGCTTTGCTGATCCGCTTTGCTTCCTGACACTAGATAACCGAGGCCTGGCTGCCTGTTGGTACCTGCTGGTAAGGTTGGGCTTTTACCTGAATGCCCCTGAATCTCTACGCTCTAAATCACTGTAAAATGGTCTTTGCAGAAGCTGGGAGACGACTCAGTGGCCAAAGTGCTTGAGCTGTAGGCCGGAGAGAGGCCACAAGTTCGATCCCTCAAGCTGCCTGCCTGTGTCGTGAGTGATCCTGGCAGCTTTGTGGTCTGTGACCCCTGGCACTGCAGCAACTTCCTGCTGCACAGCAGTCAGGTATGTGGGAAGACCACAATTAGGAGGTGCAACCTCTAGCCAGCACAACTAAAAAGAGATGGGTGGGGGACAGTGGAGCAGGAAGGGTGTTTTGCCTTGCATGCAGCCAACGCGGCTTCGATCCCTGGCCTCCCATATGGTCATCAGAGTCCACCAGGAATGATCTCTGAGCACAGCAAGGAGTAAACCCTGACTACTTCCAGGTGTGGCCCCAAATCCAAAAAACTAAAATAGACAAATAAATAAATGAAAGAGAGGTCTGGGAGCTGGAGAGATAGTACAGTGGGTAGGACGCTTGCCTTGCATATTGTTGATAGGTTCAATCCCCGGCACCCCAAATGGTTCCCCAAGCACTGCCAGGAGTGATCCCCGAGTCCAGAGCCAGGAGTAAGCCCACACAACTGGGTGTGGTCCAAAATCCAAAATATGATTTTTTTTTTAAAGCAAAGACATTTGCAGGTATTCTGAACGAGAGTGAGACCCTGGTGGGCAGAGCAGCTGAGTGTAGCAATACCACACCAGGAAAGCACCACACTCCAGCTTTCCAGATGAACTAGTGACAGGCTCTAATGCCACTGCACACACATACTCGGGAGTTAAATCCTCTCCAGGCCCAGAGAGACTTGGGGCACATGCCACTTCCAGGCTAGTTGGAAGCTTCATCCTCACTGGTCTTGCCTTTCCTCACTCTGCTGGGATGCAGACGAGGCCCAGGTGTTCAGCTCTGCCAGGCTCTGTGTGTGTGTGTGTGGGGGGGGGGGGGGGGGGGGGGGGGCGGGGGTGCTGTGTCTGCCTTGGACACCAGAGGGCACTGGCACACCCTAACAGGAGCAGGCGATAGCAATACTTGAGTTGTGCTCCTCTCAGAACCTGGCCCCTGGCAGCTGGTTCAATACCAGGTTTGTGTGTGTGTGTGTGTGTGTGTGTGGGGGGGGGACGGACGGGGGGGAGGGGTGCAGTTTGAGAAGCCGCTTCTCTCCACAGCGCCTCAGAAATACCAGGATTGCCACAGTAGACACATACCTCCCAACACCTCCAGACATTCTACTTAATAGTTCTCCCTGTTCACACCCATGGAAACATCCCGTGATCACGGGGACACCAAAAGTGAATGAAAGCTGGCACATACCAGCCAGTAGATTTTCGCTGACCCTAGGCAAGCTGAGCCACCTTCTTCTACCACCGAGTGGAGCTTTGGCTCCTCACAGAGGCAGGAGCCCGGTGGAGCCACTCTAGCTGCAGACTGTCTCCTTTATGAGACAACGAGGCCCTGGGTAAAAGGTTTTGTCCCAAGGTTGGCCTGGGATGGCCCGGCTGACGCCATCCTCTCCTTTTTAAGGGCTGGCACTATAAGTTCTCCCTTTAAAGCCATCAATTGTGCAGGGATGCATTTCCCAAGGGGCCAGTTCTGACAACCTTGTATGGGCACACTGTTCCCCGGAACCCTTTCTGCTGGCTACACTGAATATTCCCGTACCAATCCACATTCTTCCAACAGTGCTAAGAAATCCACCACCCCACACAATAATGGCTATTTCCAATTTGTGGGTAGTGCATAAAATGATCTTATCCTAAATTACACACACACACACACACACACACACACACACACACGGGGCTACACCTTGTAATGCTCAGGGTTTATTCCTGGCTCTGAACTCAGGAAACACTCCTGGCAGTGCTCAGGGGACCACATGGAATGCTGGGGATCAAATTCTGGTGGGCTGAATGCAAGGTAAACACACTCCTACCCACTCACTGTTTTATCTCTCTATTCTCTAAATTACATTTTCTCTAGTTGGAGACACTGTCATATTTTTGCTGCTTCTGGCTGGTTTGTATCCACTGCCCAGGATTGTAATCTAGTCTTTTTTGGGTTGTTTTTGGGCCATACCCAGGGGACCACGTAGTACCAGGAATTGAACCCAGTGCTCCCACATGCAAAGCCCTGTAAGTTATCCTACCAGACGCCCTCATCTACTCTTTATAACAGGAATTTATTTATTTTGGGGTTGGAGTCACATTTGGCTATACTCAGGGGTTATTTATTCCTGATGGTACTTGGGGGACCATATGGGATGCTGGTGATCAAGACCGGCCTTACCTGCAGCAGGAGTTTAAAATCACACACTATGGCTATTAGCTTTCCATGTCTCATGATTAAGTTGTGTTCAGGGAACTTTTGACAAAATGAGGCCTGTGACAATTTCATTGGTTAGATTTTGTTTCCTAGTTACCATCAAATTATACCGTTGTTAATCTGGTTTTTGGTGGAGACGAAAGTTAAACCCAGGGCCTCATACATACAAGGCAAAGACTCAACTGCTAAGCCCCATTCCTAGCCCTTAGGGTCAAATAATGAAATAATACGCATTCTTTCGGTTAAAGTTCTACTCATATTAGGTCAGACTCACTCAAGGGTTCCCTCAATGGCCTACTTTCCTCCTTTGCCTCTGGACCTCGGGCGGTCCAGTGAATTCTCTCATTCTGTCGGTTTATTAGCTTTTCATTGTGTCCACTAGATTTAACTTTATAAATTTCAGGGCTATCCTGTTACTTCAAGTTCATGATGTGAGAATTTCTTTGTCTACTTTTTGAAGATAAAATGTCACTCTGTGTCCCTTTCAAATGAAATAAAGACAAAAGCCACCACCCATGGCAGTGGGGGAGGACTGTGGGCAGAGCTCCAGCCAAGCAGTCTGGGCCGCACCGCTCCATGGGCTGTGCCACAGGGACAGTTTGGCTGTCCTGTTCCTCAAGCGGCTTAATTTGCAGGGCTCCTTCCGCACTGCAAAAAGGGAGGCCTGGAGCTAGGCTGCAGCCTCAGGCAGGCGGAGGGGCAAGAAGCACTTACCAAAGCTGTAACTTCCAGTTAGCATCCGACTGGCTGGCAGTGACAGAGGTGTGGGGAGGGACAAGGTGGGTAGGTCGGGAGGGAGAAAGAGAAAGCGTCAGTCAAGTGGGCATCCCAGCTGCAATCCCCACAGCCAGGATGCCCCGAGGCTGGGAGCTCAGGGAGGAGCCCAGCGGCCTTTCATCTCTGCTGATGAACCGTGCACTGAGTTGATAAGCCTTGCTCAGAGGGATTGGTGAGGACCTCTGGGTTAAGCCATGGGGGTAAGCCACCATACATTCAGGCCCCCAGGAAAGGTGGTTCTGGTTGGGTTTTCTGACACAGGAGATCTCCCCTAGGTCCCTGACGTGAGCCCACAGCCTGCATAGGTCCTGCTGTGAAAAGAGCCTAGAGTCTCGCTCCACGGGACACTTTCTCCTGGTCCTTGGTCTCCGGTATGACAGTTCCTTAGGTCGGTGAAGATGGGAATGTAGGGCAATGTGGATGGATGTGGACAGCTGGACACGGAAGAGAGAGGAGAGGAGAGTGGGCCAGAGTTTACCTGGCAGTGTGGGCTGGGCCTGGAACAGGCCCGGGCCAGCTGGAGGAATACTTCCAAATGCAGAAGCGCTGGGGCTGCTGCCAAAGGCGTCGAAGCTGGCAAAGGCCCCGTGGGAAGGAGTCTGGCCTATATGTGGGGGGAATAGAAAGGTGCCACGTGTGAATGTATGTGTGATTGACTCCAGCTACCCCAATTCCAAAGGCCAAAAATACTCAATCCTCTGTGGATTTATGCAGATTTTTGGGAAGGGGGCAAGGGAAATAATCAGCCCCGTATCCACAGACTGCACTTCCCAGCATTTTAATAGGGAGATAGAATATGAAGGTTAGCCCCGATATTCTAAAAGGAAGTTCTAGCAAGCTTCCTTAGCTGTAACGCATTCTGACCAAACTCCAAACATAATAGGTCTTACCCTTCTGTCCCTTCCTCCCAGCCTTAATATGTCCCCAAACCTCTGCTTAGCTACAGTCAAGTGAGTGCACGCCTTGGGGTAGGAGTGCCCCTGCTGTAGAAACATCTGCATCCCAGATCCCACTTACCCCCATAGGCCGGGAATGCAGCAAAAGTTGGTGCCACCTGTGGAGCAGCAAAGGGGTCGCCACCAATGTCCGCCAGCAGGTCAGTGCTGGCTTTCTTGCCTGAGGAGTGTGGCGGGGGCTGAGTGCTCCGGGCCTGGGACGTCCGCGTCTGACTGACACACTTGGAGAAGGAATCACAAATAGCACCTGGAATCCCAGACATGAGCTGGGCCCTGGCAAAGGCTCTCCCAGGTGCCCCTAGCCAGGGTGAGAAACGGCCCCCAGCAGAGTTTCCTAGGCAGCTGACTTTAAGCCCTTTCGGGAAACCAGACCACATTCTAGAGTCTCATGCTCAGAGGGCCCTGAGGCCCACACGAATGCTGCCCAACGGCCCCCCTGGAGCGCTGCCCTCATCTTTCCTAGCGGCTTCAGGCAGTATCCAGGTTCCCATATGTGTTCTTGTCGGTAAAGGGCAAGTTTGGAGCTCATACTCTTTTCTTTAAATACTACTTCCTGTTGGGGTCTTTCTTCCGAAAGATAAAAGTCCAAGGTAACAGATGCAAGAGAAAGGAGTCAGCCGGGCTGAGTCAGCTCAGCCTGTGAAGTGCAGAGGCTGTGCGGGAGGAAACTGCTCACCCTGTTGCCCAGACCCCAGAACAATCCTGAGGGGGTGGTCTGGGAATTACCTGGCTAGAGGTGGAGGTGGCAGCCGAGACAGATGGCACAGGGTCACCCAGAAGTGTCCGCAGGGGCTTCCCGTCTGCGATGGAGCCCTGGACAGGGGTGGAGGCACGGCCTTTGGTATACGTGGACCCCTTGACTTGGTCTGGGGGGACATACCTTTGAGAAAGAAGAGCTGGGCTGAAAGAAGTAGGGTGAAACGTGGGCCATGCCCAGCGGGCTGCTTGAGGGAAAACAGGTGAGAGCAGCTCAAGTCCTTGTTCGTTGTTCTCCATCCATTTTCTAAAATCCATTTCTCCATCCATTTGCTAAGGGGATTGCAGCAACTGAGTGAAGCGCTGGCCACCCAGAATGTCCCCCTTACTCTCAGCTGTTCTCTCTCTCCACCTGCTAGAATATTTGGTTTTCTCTAGCTTGGGCCGATAATTCCCTCCTCTGACAGCTCAAACCAGCTGAATTTCGAGTCCTAACCCTGTAATGATACTCTCAGGGGATCCTTTGGTCCAGCTTGTATTCAAGGTTCCCCCTTTTCCTTCCTGACTTCCCCTTCTTGGGTCCAGGGGAAACATTTCTGCCATCTCATTAACAAGGTGCTCACCCTCTCTGTCTCCCCACTCCTGCTCCTCCCGAGAGAACCCCCTTTCATTGCAGGGGTGATCTCGCCTCTGGAAACAGCTTCTTCACACTGAGGATCCCCCGACAAGGGTGTCCTGTTTGAGGTCTCTGCTCTCTGCATTCTCTTCTCCACTGTGGAGTCACCCCTGAGCATGCATATACCCCAGAGATCAGGGGCTGGAAAATGATACCCGGACAGAGAAAGGGCAAGGGAGAACACGAACACCGTTCTCCTCAGGGAAACAGAATGCATCAAAGTCAAAAGCAGAGTCGGGCACGTGCGTCCAGCCAGTCAGTCGCCCCCCTATGCAACATCAGTCGGGCTGTGAAAATGAACCTCCATTCCCACAGTCCTTCATCCCCTCTCCATCCTCCCAAGATTGGGGAGGTAAGATCTGCAAGCTTGGTAACTGAGAGCAAGTTATCTTATCTTGCAGCTTTATTATTTGAAGTCTGGGTTAAATTCGAATGGACTGGAGTGGGACAGACTCAAGTTAGCGTTTGAGGGAAGCCCAAATGCAGCGCGAGAGATGAACTGTGAGACGGAGCATGTGGTGGACACCTGTCTCCGCAGAAATCTTGGCCCTCCTCCTTACCATCTCTTCTTCTCATATTTCTCCTGGAGAAACTCCTTCACTTTCTGAGGATCTCTGGAATCTGGTATTAAAGATGTCCGAGCATCAAAAAGACCCAACCAGATCTTCCTGCAGACCTAAGGCAGAGTTGAGGTAGACATGATGAACTGGAAACTGCAGTGTTTCCAATTTACTCATTAAAGAGTTTTTTTTGACTTTTGTTTGGGACCACACCCAATCAGGGCTTTATGGTTTACTCCTGACTTTGTGCTCAGGGAGTATTCCTGGAAGGCTTGGGAGACCACATGGGGTACCAGAGACAGAACCTAGGTGTGCCACATGCAGGGTAAGTGCCTCATCCGCTGTCCTGTCACTCCAGCCCTCATTATAGATTTTTACTGGACATTTGGGGATCTGGCTATTCCTTCAACACAGACATGATCCAGGTCTGCGAGATGTAAATCATAGAATGGGAATTTTTTCTTCTGTAAATAAAAGTCATGCCTTAGGTACATAAAAGTGAAATTATAATGTATATTGAGATAAGTCTTTTGAAGGAAAATAGGGCTCTGGGAGAATTATGGAGAATGATATTTGGATGGAACAAGTGGTGTCAAGAACAGTGTTCAGGGCTATAACTTCCAAGGCACCCTAGAGGCCTTTGCTAGGGCCTCAGGAAGCACTGCTAATCAGAGCCTGTGGTGCAGGAAACACTGGGGGCACCCCAACAGTGCTCGGCAGCCTGCAGGGCTACACCATGGGAGGTCATGTAGTGCCAGGGATACAGCCCGGGTAGGAACCATGTCTTGCTGTACTATCTCCTGGTCCCTGGTCACTTTCAAGTAAATGACAGGGACGGAAATGTGAGTAGCAGAGTGGTCTATTGAGACTGAATGCTCATCCGGGTAGTGCTCCCAACATTCTCCCTGCAAGCCCAGGCCCACCCTCTACAGATGTTGCTCCTTCTCTAGCTTCGTCTGATTCCTTGGCCACACACGATCTGGAGGGACATCCCTTGGCCTATGCTTCACTCACCTGCCCTTTGCAGATAGCGCCTGTAAAAAAAGCAAACTGAAGGTCTGTGGCCACATCAGAGAGCTCAAGGCCATTCCCAGTAAGTCCCCTGCCCCTTTTTTTGCTACACCTGGTAGTGCTCAGGGTACTCCTGCCTCTTTGCATAGAGATCACTTTGAGCCGGGCTCGGATGACAATATGTAGTACGAGGGATGGAATTGGGTCAGTCATGTGCAAGGCAAATAAACTGCTATACTATAGGAGTGATGCTCGGTCGGCGGTGGAACTACTCAGGTCCTGCATAGCAGGGATCACTAGGGCCATCTGACGGTACTTGGAGACCTCCGCCATGTTGTGTGGGGGAGTAAACTGGGGTCAGGTGCGCTAACCCCTATACTTTCTCCCTGTCCTACACCGTGTTTTTGTTTTAGGGCCACACCTGGCAGTGCTGAAGACTTACCCCTGGCTCCATGCTTGGGATCACTCCTGGCAATGCTCAGGGGATCATTTGAGGTTCAGGGGATCAAACCCGGGTCAGCCATGTGCAAGGCAAATGCTCTACCCACGGTCCTATTGCTAGGCCCCTGCACCACATTTTTTAAACAAAATGGCACTGCACACTTAAGAGATTAAAGTACAATAGAAAGATAACTTTCCCATGCATGCTGGAGCCAAAAAAGCTCAAGTGACTGCTTTATTATGGTTTTCTGGAGCTGAATCTGCAGAATCTCTCCATGGTGTGCCTGGTCTAACAGGCTATAAATATACAACTACACAGAAGACAAAAAAAACCTCATGAACTAAAAAATAAGAGAAATTTAAGCCAATGAAGCTGTAGAGTTTTTCTTTTTCCTTCCATTCTCCCCTTCCTTCCTTCCTTCCTTCCTTCCTTCCTTCCTTCCTTCCTTCCTTCCTTCCTTCTTTCCTTCCTTCCCCCCTCCCTCTTTCTTTGGCTTTTCAGGCTATAACCAGCAACACTCAGGGGTTATTCCTGGTGGGCTTCAGCGCCCATATGGGGTACAGGGGATCAAACTCAGGTTGTCTGCGTGCAAGGCAACCACCTAACTTATTTATTGTACTATTGCTCCTGCCTCACTCTCGGGTTTTTCTCTCATCCTGAGGTAGAAAGGTCAGCAGACAGGGCAGCTAAGACCAGCTCTGAAAGCAGACAGGGCAGCTAAGACCCAGACCTGCTCTGGGGAACTCACCTCATTTCCCCGAGATTGTAGGAACACTACTTCAGGCTCTGTGAAAGTTGTCATGGAGATAGACTTGACCCGGTGAGGGGGGTTCAGGCCTCTCCTGGGGGAGAGAAACGGAAAATAAGCAAAGTAACAATGTGGTCAACACTGCAGGTCTCTTTCTGGGAGGAGAGAAGATTAATATAACGACATATAAAATTCCAAGAGCAGCCCGCGCCCGCAGCTGCCTGCTAATTCAGTAGTAGAAAAGACACAAGAATGTTTGGAAGCTTCTACTGAGCAGGAACACTCAGGGAAAGCGGTTGTCCTGGAGAGGAAGGCCAAGTCAGAGTACCTAAAAGCTTCCTCTACCTTGCCCCAGATCCCCAGTTTCAGCCTGCAGCTTGCAGGGTGCGGGGGTGCTCTCAGAAACACAGACTTGTGCTCACTTCCCGCATCTTGTCTGATCATTGCTTTAGACCTGCAATATGTTTTCAAAGCTCCAGGGCCCATGATGACACGAATCCCTGAAGCCTGGATCAGAGAGAGTATCCAGGAGGTAAGGTTCTTGCTTTGTGTGCAGCTGCAGAGGCCCCACAAATGGCACACTAAGCACTGCCAGGAGGCAGTCCTGAGCACAGAGCCAGGAATAGTCCCTGACCTCTGCTGGGTGAGGCCCCCAACTTCCCCAGTCACCCCCCTCAAATTCTCCAAGCTGGGAGAGGGCCAAAACGGGGTCCACGTCTAGCCAAGATAAGGTCTGGAGACAATAGTAGCACCATCAACAGTGGCTGCCCTCCTGTCTCCAGGGAAGCCAGGGTGGAGTATGGAGTCAGGGAGCCCTCTCTTTCAGGAGGTCTCTGAGAAAAGACACACACCTGACTTTTTATTCTTATTTGTTTTGGGGCCTCACCGATAATGCTCAGGAGTTAACTCCTGGCTCCGCACTCTTGGTGCTGCTCAGAGGACCATATGGGATAGCGGGGATCAAACACGGCTCAGCTGCAGGCAGGAAAAGCACGCACCCTACCAGCTTTACTACTGCTCCGGCCCTATACCTGGTTTTTTCACTTCTAGAAATTTCCACAAAGCAGGAAGGAGATACAAGACTGGCAGACGCCTGAAACCTCCTCTGTTTGAGCCTGAAACACTCCTCTGTGGAGTGGCTTTTGTGTCCTGTCCACTCCCTGGGAGGCCTGTTCTGCCCGCAGCAGCCCTGAGGGCACAGCAGAGCTGAAAGCTTTCCTGCCTCCACCCAATCACCCTATAAAGCGTTTGTTTATTTTGGGGTCACACCCAGGGTGTGTGTTTAGAGGGGGGCGTCGGGGACTGTGTGGCTTCACGGATAGAACGTGGGGCCCTTGCGAGCAAAGCCTGTGCCCCAGTGCTCTGAGCCTCTTCTCCGCCTCCTGATTGGGAAGCAAGGGCCGAAGGGATGCAGGATCTCAGAGATTCTTCTTCTCCACTTGTAGGGCCACTCCTGGCCATGCTCCAGGCTTATTCCTGGCTCTATACTCAGGGATCAAGTCCAGGTCAGCTGTGTACAAAGCAGGCTCCCTCCCCTCTGTACTACACTTCTGACCCCAGATTCTTCTTTCTTTAGACCTTTGGTTTGATTCTGTTCTAGACCTACTGCCCTCAGTGGATGAAACCAAGGCTGGCTGATACGAGTTAAATAAACCAGACTCAGGATCAGTAGTAAGAGACCACAGGCATACGCAAGAAAGACAGTCTCAACTGCGGAGGCCTCTTTGGATTATGGCCCTGGAAAGCAGGCAAACCAGGGTATGAAAACAGAAGTAACCTCGGCTGGAGCGGTAACACAGCAGCGAGGGCACTGGCCTTGCATGCAGCCAACTGGTTTGATCCTCGGCATACCATATGGTTCCCCAGCACGGCCAGGGGTAATTCCTGAGTGCAAAGCCAGGAGTAACTCCTGAACACTGTTGGTGTGGCACAAAAACAAAAACAAAACAAAATCAGAATTAACTGTAGAATAGGGTCTATAGTAAACTGTAAACAAGGGAGAAGAAAGAGATGGAGACAATGAATGGAGAGCCTAGAGCAGTTTCCCGAACTTAACTGGTCAATCCCCTTCTGCTAAAAAAACAAATAACTCGGCAGTCCCCTAGGAACCTATCTTCTTCTATTTTTTTTTTGGGGGGGGCCGGATCTGGTGGTGCTCAGGAGTCACTTTTGGCTCTGTACTTGGGGATCACTCCTGGTAATGCTCGGGGGACCATATGGGATGCCAGAGATTGAAACTGGGTCAGCTGCATGTACGGTAAACGCCTTCCCCACTGTACTATCATTCCGGCCCCAGAAATCTACCATCTTTAAGTGAAAGGACCCCCAATCATACCTGAGGATACCTTACTACCGGGGTTGTTCCCATGTTGTGGGGAGAGGCATGGTATCTCCCACTTTGGGAACCATCAACCTAAAGAAAGGTAAAGGTAAAGGCCCTCCCATTGATCGTCGATTTGCTCGAGCGGGCCCAGTAACGTCTCCATTGGAGACTTTGTTGTTACTGTGTCTGGCATACCGAATACTCTCGGTAGCTTGCCGGGCTCTCCGAGAGGGGCTGAGGAATCGAACTCGGGTCGGCCATATTGGCCGCTTGTAAGGCAAATGCCCTACCCGCTGTGCTATCACTCCAGCCCTAAAGAAAGATGGAGAACATTTACATCTACATTGAGAGGTACACACACACAGAATAAAGGGCAGCTGCCAAGTCTGGGACTCGGGATGGGGGACAGATAACAGTAAAGAATGAGCAGAGAAGAATGGGTGCCCTTGGAAGGATAATTTACTAATGATGAGATTCTAACAAAGGACAGGATGCTGGAGGTTACAATTGTGGGTGTTTTCAGCAATTCTACTGCTAACTTTGAAAAAAGGGGTCTCAAACGATCCTTTTACTTAATTTTTTTGGGTGACACCTAGCAATGCTCGGGGTTAGCTCTGCATTTAGGCATTACTCCTGGCAGTCTTGGGGGACTATAGGGGATGCTGGGCATTGAACACGGGTCAGCTGCATGCAAGGCAAGTTCCCTACCTGCAGTAATATTGCTCCTGCCCCTCAAAAGATCCTATCAATAGGCAAGAAATATGGGCTGGGGCTGGGGCACAAATGGTAGGGTACATGCCCTGCATGTGTAAGGCCCTAGGTTTAGGCCCTGTAGCTCATGGCCCACAGGAACCACTGGATGTGGGGGGGGGGGGGAGAGAGAGAGAGAGAGAGAGAGAGAGAGAGAGAGAAAAGTGGGGCTTGAAAGACAGCTCAAAGGGCTGAGCACATGCTTTGCCTGAAGAAGCCAGATTTGAACCCCCAGCACTGCATGCTCCCTGAAGCAGCACCAGGAGTGACCCTCCCCAAGCACCGTGGGGTGTGTACCCCCAGATAAAAAGTATTATCAAAGGAGACCGATGCCTCTGATAGCCCAAGGAAAGATGAGGATGGAGGGAAAGCCAAAAGTGAGGGTTTGGGGGCTGGAGAGATAGCACAGCGGGTAGGGCGTTTGCCTTGCACGCAGTTGACCCGGGTTCGATTCCCAGCATCCCATATGGTCCCCTGAACACCGACAGGAGTAACTCCTGAGTGCAGAGCCAGGAGTAACCCCTGTGCATCGCCAGGTGTGAACCAAAAAGCCCCCCCAAAAAAAGTGAGGGTTTGTTCCTACCAAACAGTAGCTCTTAAACTTGCTCTGCATGGAAGACCCTCTTCTGCTCCTATTTCCTGGATGTTCCGGTTTTCTCTCTTCATACCCCTCAAATGAATGGCTGCAATTTGTTTGCTGTCACCACTGGACCCCCGGACTCAGAATGCCAGGTCTTCCTGAGCGCCAGTCTTAGCACATCTCTCTGTTCTTATGTCTGTGCTTTTCTCTATCTCCCACCAATCAAAACAACAATGGGTACCACAAGAAGGACCCAGGGACCCTGGGCAAGAGAGTGGTACAGTTGGGTACCACTTGGGCACATACAAAGGGAGCAGGGAGAATTGGCACCTGGACACTGTGGTGAGGGAAGGAAGAGAAATGGTCATGGGAAAGGTAAGAGGTATTCTATTTACACTAGAATAACAGATTCTAAGCCAATCACAAAAAGGTCATTGACATTTCCTGAAAGGACAACTAGGAACTGCTAGCAAAGCGTAAACAGGGAGCTGTTTCCTGAAGGGGAGGGCCCAGCTCACACCAGTAGAGGGGATGATCGCAACAACAGAACTTCCTATGTGGGGAGCTTGGACAGGAATTTTTTAAATTTGGGGGGTGGGGTGCTGGAGTGGGGCCAAGGGCGGGAGGGAGACGATGAAGGAAAGACAGAAAATAAGAAGTGATTTCAGGGCCTGGGGCCAAATAAGCCTGATGGAACAGGATGTTTCTATTGTACAGTACAAAAAGCACAGCTCTGACCTTGATGTCCGCAGACTGGATTATGTATAACCAGAGCCACAGTTTGGGGGCAGGGAGATTTCTCCACAAGACAACACTGCAGCCCAGGAAGAAGAGCCTAGTTACAGGGTCTATGAGTCAGACCATTTGTTTCTGAATCACAGACAGGCCATCACAGGCTGAGAAAGCACATTGGAAACAAGAGCCCCCTCTCCTAGCAGACAAAATCAAAGTGGTGCCCTTCACTGGGTGCTTCAGAGGGTCATGCAATGGGCCAGACGGGTCACTGGCTGAGAATGAAACAGGCCCAGCCCTCCAACTCGTTCCCAGGACCCCTGACCTTGGAGCTTCTCCCCCAAACCAGCGAGAGTGAGAGGGAGGCACTACCCTCCAGCTAACACAAGAGATCCACCCTGATATTCTGAACCAGGAGGCGCTGGGGAAGTAGAGATACACTGACTTGTCCTGAACAGGGTAACTTTTACCAGTTGAAAGCAAATACATCACCAGGACTCAAACCTTTAGCCCAGCAATAACGTGTTTTTTTGACTTCAGTTTCTTTTTCATAAGCATCAAAAGGGCATTTGAAGTCCACTGAGTCACTCTTTGAAGTGTGCTGAGTTACACGGCAAGGGAAGTAACCTGCAGATCCTCAGGCATGCCCAACTCTCTTGCTTTGCCCCTCTCTTCCTCTCTCTTTCTCAGTTCCCTTGATTCTATTAAGCAAACCATTATTTCTGCAAATACCACACCTTTTGTTTTTCTTAGCTTATTGCTTCAAAGTGGCCCATATTTGGCATGTCTTTTTCCCTGAAAGCCTCCAGCCCACTCTGCCACTCTGCTGCTCAGAGAAGATGGTTTTGTCAGGATGACAATGGAAAAAAAAAAGGGGGGGGGAACAGCCCCACCCAAAACTCCCAAATGTTTTGTAGGCAAAATCTGGACCTGAGAGTTCCTTATCTCTGAATATCTGTGTTCCAATGGTCTAGTGCATCACCCCAGGTTGCACATGAATTGTATGTATGGTTACCTCAACTCCGAGCAGAATCTATTAGACCCACAGGAAGGCTCCCCGTTCTACTGCTCCAGGGCGGTATCGCTAACATCAGGAAGCCTTGTCCTAATCTAAACGCCCCTGCTTCAACCCATTTCCTGTCCTTCTCCCCAAGGGAGCCAACAAACAACTGTCCTCTCAGGCACTCACAGAGAGGACTGATGTTAGCAGCTGCCTGTATTGCAGCTTGATCTCAATCTTTCCCACCCCTGTCATCCTTTCCAAAATGTATGATTTCCTTCAAGACTTATCAAGTTGGTCCATGGGGCTCTGTATGACAAAATGCCAACATCAGTAACTTGATGAACCTGCAAGGTGGGCAGGGATGAGAGATGGGATGAAAACAGCAGCAAGGTTTAGTTCTCTCGCTCCTGAAAGCTGGAAAAGTACTCTGGGTTACTGACCAACACGCTACATCTTTCCACTGGGTGGAGAAAAGTACTCCCAGTACAAATGCCCACCAGTAAGCTAGACAGGGTCACTAAGGCCCCAGATGGGGAGAAATAAAGAATACATCTTAGAGCTATGCCACCCTAATCCTGACTGGATTCCATCACCAGAATAAAGTAGGTAAAAAGTAGCAGCGAGAAGTCCCCATTCTTAAGGTCTGCCTATAAGAGAACGCATTAAAGATCCCACATAGCCAGGCCAGGGAAGCAGGTCACAGACTTTTTTGTTTTTTGGACCACACCCAGCAGTGCTAAGGGCTTACCCCTGGCTCTGTGCTCAGGAACCACTCCTGGCAGGGTTTAGGGACTATACAGGGTGCTAAGGATTGAATTTGGGCCAGCCATGATAATACAGCAGGGTCAGCCCTACCTGCTGTATTACTGCTCCAGCCTCTACAGGTCACATTCTTTGCTGAAACAAAACAGTATCAAAAGTACTAATGTCAGTGAGACCACAGGCCCTGACAGCTTTCTGAAGAAAGTGATTTTATCCACTGCAGCACCCAGGCAAAATAAAAAGAACATTTTAGGCTCAACTTTGGAAATAAATCCTTTTCAGTGGCCTTTTCCCCGCCCCCCCCCCCCCCCAAATCGGGGCTCCAAATGCTAGAATCATCCCTTAGCAGAAGCAGAAATAATCTTAAACAAATATATGGACACATTTGGAAAATTTAAAAGGACCTATAACCAGGGGCAAGAAAGATAGCACAGTGGCTATAGCGCCTGCCTTGCATGTGGCCAACCTGGGTTTAAACCCCAACACCCCATATAATTCCTCAAGCCCAACCTGAAATGCTCCCTGAGTGGAAAGCCAGGCGTAAGCCCCGAGTACCACCAGGTATGACTCCAAAACAAAAACAAACAAACAAATGACCTATATCCAGGTTAAGGAAAGTAGGCACTGAAAGAAAACCAAATGAAACTGGGTCAAACTGGGGACCCACAATTGTGGCAGCCTGTGTGTAAATTTAGAAATGGTAGAAACTAGCAGCCTCTCTCCTGGGCCCTCATACCAACACTGTAGGGTTTTGCTACAGTTGAGAAAATATTTCTCATAAAAAAAAGGAGAGTGTGAGAATGAGCTCACATGAGCAGAGCTGAAAGCATAGTCATATCCACCCACCGATATTAAAACTGGAATTTTTCCTGAGGTCTTGGAAAATTCAGCTTTAGCTGAAATAGTCAAGTTGGCTACCTCAGCCAATCAAACCAGATGGGAACTCTGGTAATTGTGTACACTGGCCCCCAAACACTCCATCCCCCAACGAGGTCGACAGATTTATTATATACACCAGAAAACTGATTTTTAAAATATAGCCCGTCCTGCTATTTTTTTTTTCTTTTAGCTACGGCACTAAGAATGGGATTTAAATCCTCTTCATTTTAACAATATTTCTACTTATCACCCCCACCCCCCCAGTCTGAGCTCCCAACATTCTCTGTCTGTTTTGGATTTCTTCATAGTAGTGATCACGACTTGAAGTATATCATGCTTTCTCAGAGTCCAAGGTCCCCGTTAGGATGTAATCTATGGGAAGATGGGTTCTGGTTAACCTTGTTCACTAGCATATCTCCAATTCCTGAAAGAGTCTGGGGCTTGACAGCACTCAATAAATATCTGAGTAACTGAAAAATTGATAGACTGAGTGAATGCAGAGTTTTAGCCTACACATTCTTCAGAATCTTAAGATCCTACTTCCTGGGTAATCAACCACATGGATTTAAGATGATAACGGATGCGGTGTAGCCCAATGGATCATACATGCTCCCTCCTCTCTCCAGACCAATCTATCTCCCACAAAGCCCTTCCACAGAAAGCCAATGTCCCAACAAAGACGGATTAGAATTTGATGAAAGAAAGAGCCCCAGAACCCAGGCACACACCCATATGGAAACTCTGACTCTCACGGGAGTTATTCCTCCTATCTCTCTCCTTAGAATCTCATGCCCTCTTTTCAGCTTCATTTATTGGGCCAGCCTCGTAACCCTTCACTCTACTCTCACTTGCTGTACATTAAGGGTTAGCCCACCATCTTATTTCCTACCTAGCAACTGTTGTTTCCTAATGTCCACCACCCCAAGAATCGGTCCTGAAATGAATCTCATAATGCTCTATCAAACACGTTTCCTGTGGCCAGAGAAACAGTACAGCAGGGAGGGTATTTGTCTTACATGCGGCCGACCCGGGTTTGATCCCTGGCATCCCATATGATCCCCCAAGCACTTGCCAAGAGTAATTACTGAGTACAGAGCCAGGAGTAGCCCCTGAGCATTGCTGGGTGTGACCCAAAAAGACAAAAACAAAACAAAACAAAACATGTTTCCTCTAGAATCTCTGAAACTAAGATAGGCTGATAAATTCTTCCTAGGCGGTCTCATGGGGACTAAACTTCCTATGGGACTAAAACCCTAGAGTTGAGGTACATACAGTGCCAGTACTCTTGAGGTACTTTATAAAATGAACTGATCCTTATGCCACAGTCACTTCTCCCCAGTGTCTGCCCAGGTCACAGGAATTTGATTTTTCACTAATAAGATCAACAGTTGGGGCCAAAGCAATAGTACAGTAGGTAGGGTGCTTGCCTTGCATGAGGCTGACCAGGGTTTGCTCTCTGGCATCCCCTCTGGTCCCCTGAACACCATCAGGAGTGATGTCTAAGTGTAGAGCCAGGAGCAAGCAATAAGCACAGTAGGTGTGGCCCAAAATAAAACTTAAAAAAAGAATGTCAGATCAACAACGACTAGAGGGGTTAAAGTGGAATCTGCAAATTTATGCCCTTATGTTTAAGATGTTAGATTTTCTTGCCAAAGAAACCAGGTTTTTAATGTGGCCTTCCTTTTGTCCCGAGGGATATTCATTATAGATGGGACACTGTAACCAAGAGCTATAAAATAATGATAATGTTGGGACTTCTCACTTAGAGTTTCATCTTTCAATCCATTTCACATAACCGAGGGGTAGTTCATTACTAATTGTTAGGTCACTGTTTTCTTTTTCTTTTTATATTTTATCCCCATGATTTGCACTCATCAATTTTATTTTATTTATTCTGGTTTTGGGGCTGGAGCGATAGCACAGCAGTAGGGCGTTTGCCTTGTGCACAACCGGCCTGGTGGACCCGAGTTCGGTTCCTCCGCCCCTCTCGGAGAGCCCGGCAAGCTACCGAGAGTATCTCGCCCGCACGGTAGAGCCTGGCAAGCTCTCCGTGACGTATTCGATATTCAATATGCCAAACACAGTAACAAGTCTCGTGATGGAGATGTTACTGGGCCCGCTCGAGCAAATTGATGAACGGGAGGACAGTGATTCTGGTTTCGAGGCCACAGACCATGGTGCTCAGGGATCAATCCAGAGAGAGCTCAGGGGATCCTGTGGGGTCTCAGGGACAGAACTCAGGTCAGATGCATACAAGGCAAACACTGCTCTCAGTACTCTCTCTGGCTCCATGATCACATCAATTTTATTCCCCTGCCTCCATGTACTTCTCTGCAGATTCTATCACTTTCTTTTTCTTTTTATAATAGGATCTTCAGAAATCTGCTCCTACTATTTTACCCTATTCCTAAACCTGGCACTTCTTGGTTTTGTTTTGGGGCTACACCTGGCAATACTCAGGGGTTACTCCTGGCTTTGCATTCAGGAATCACTCCTGGTGGTGCCTGGGGGAACCATATGAGATGCCAGGGATGGAACTCGAGTAGGCTGCGTGCAAGATAAGCACCCTCTGCACTATACTATTGCTCTAGATGGGAAATATTGCACTTGCACTTTTGACAGATGCCTGTTTGACTCCAGAATGCCAAGAGTAGGAGTGGCTTTCATTGCGAACCCAGCTGAGTCTATCCTCACAACACAGTGAGGCTGAGGAGCACACAGAAGCTTGGCACAGGAGATGAAACCCACAGAGAGATGATCCCCCTGTGCGATCTCTCCAGTCCCTGGATCCACATTTTTGATGTGCCATGATCATAACTAATATCAAGCAACAAATGCTGAAAACAGCAACCCCCAGATGGCACTGGGTAAGTCACTGAACCTCTCTGCTTCTGTTCTCCCATCTGTCACGTAAGAACAATCCTGCATCCTTCTCAGCTCTTGAAGGTTTAAAACAAAAACCAAAAAAGGGACGAGTGAGACGGTACAGCAGGTAGGGTGCTTGCCTTGCACCTGGCGGACTTCGGGAATTCCATCCTTAGCAGGCTATATGCGACCCCTGACAACCTGGGGCCATGCCAGAATAGTGCTCCTTGTTAAAACCAAAACGCGAAAGTAGGGATTAAAGCGATACTTTAACTGCAAACAAAATCCTCTGATAAACAAGTACAAAATTGAAACAGAGAGAACTGGTATAAATATTAACCAGACAAATCACCCCCTAAAGGCATGTGCCCCTGGGGGTTTGAAGAACCTTCCTGAACCAGCAGAAATCTGGGCCAGCCCTGAGGCTCTCTGTCAGTTCAGGTGTGACCAAGTACCCGGCCAGGGCCACAAATCAGGATCCAGCCCTGGCAACGGGAAAAGAGGTGGGGGTGCAGGAGGTGTAAATGGTGCAGGTGCTGCAGACATCGACCTAACGTGGGCTCCTCGGCTCCTGGATCCGGATCCGTGGGGGAAAGTTGAGTTCTCTAAAAGGACATTCCCTCTCTTGAGGAACGGCAGCGCGACATCCCGAACCCTTGCAACAACCGCAGCTCTCGTGGCTTGCCCGCCTCTGCCCTGTCGATCTGGGGTGCTTTCCTGCCCCCCTCCCTGTCTCCCACCCCCAGTTCCAGGTGGGCACCGACCAGCGGGCAGAGCCCGGCGGGCAGAGTCCGTGCCCTCCCAACTTTGCTTTCCGCCCTCCCCGTCCGCCGCAGTTCCCCGTGAAGGTGCAGGTTCTCCGCGTGGCCCCTTCCCCGGCGCTCAGCTCCAGCGCCCCAACGCCCCGCGATCCCCCCACCCCGGCCCCCACTCCTCGGGTCCGAGTCGCCTCGCCTTCCCCCGGGGGCGGGATCGAGCCTCTGCCAAGGTGTCCTTCCCTCCCGCCGGCCCCGTCCCCCCAGCAGCTCTGCAGTCCGCGGCGCCCCCGACCCGGGGGCCCCTCAGCCCACGCCGCTCCGCGGGCCACTTACAGGAGGCCCGAGCAGGACGTGCAGACGAAGCTGCCCACGGTGATGTCCACGTAGGTGACCCCACGCTGGGCGCACTCGAAACAGTGGCGGTTCCCGGCTTGGCTGCAGCCGCCCAGCTCCCGGACCCGGCGACACCACACCTCCGAGGCCGCCTCGGCCTCCGCCTTGCCCGCGCCGACCCCGCCGCCCGGCCCCGGGCCCTTCTTCGCCGCCATCACCATGCCGCACACTCCCCCCTCGGACCGCTCTCCGCAGCCCGCTGCCGCCCCTTCAACCCGCCGCCGCCTTCCCGCCTCCTCAGGCGCCTCCGCACTCGCAGCGTCTCCTGACAGAAGCCCGGGGAGCTGCGCCGACCGCGCGAGACGTCTCCGCCCACGGCCTCGCCTTTCCTGGACGCTGATTGGCCAGGCTCGTCCCACCCCCTCGCTCTGATTAGCGCGTAGCGGACGGCCTCGGGCTGCGGCGCCGCAGACGCCCCGCCTCGCCGCCTTCAGGCCTCGGGCCGCTGCTATTGGTCCGCTGAGATCCGGAGCGAGCGGTTCTGTGCGTGCCCTCTCCTTATCCCCGCCCCCTCTCGCCACTGCTTCTCGGGCGGCCCGCCCCCCAGAGGCGATTGGTGAGTCCCCGAAACTCGGGCTCCGACGCTAATTCTGATCGGCTGTCTGAGCTGCAAGGTGAGCGCGCTAGAGTCTGTTTCTCGCGCCTGCGCGATTCTGAGGCTCCGTATGGATGCTATTAATTCCCGCCAAATTTTAAAGCCTTACTCTTGGCTCGACTGTGCAGAGAAGCACGAAAGCAGACGGAAAGTGACTGTAGGAAGGGATGAAGGAAGGTGGGAAAGAAGGCAGTTTTCAGAGAAGGGGAAGGAGAGCGAGAGGGAGTGCTTTATAAATGCTAGAGAGTCTGATTATGCCAGTCGCACAATTAGTATGTGGACCAGCCAGGATTCTGATGGGTCGTCGGCTATTAGAAATCCACTTTTTCTTTATTCCCCACTGTCATGGAAAATGAACCATACCCTGCTCCTTAGAAGCCTTGCTTTTAACTATCACACTATTGATGCAGCAGTAGATCTTGACAAACTTGTGGAATGTGTACTAGATTTCAAACACTGTTCTAGATACTAGGAGTAGAGTACATCTGTTAACTAGCACTGTAGCTCTGTCCTCCTGTTGTTCATCGATTTGCTCAAGCGGGCACACAGTAATATTTCCATTGTGAGACTTGTTACTGTTTCTGGCATATCAAATATGTCACGGATAGCTTGCCAGGCTTTGCCTTGCGGGTGAGATACTCTCTGTAGCTTGCCAGGCTCTCTGAGAGGGCTGGAAGAATTGAACCTGCGTCGGCCAGGTCAGCTGTGTGCAAGGCAAACGCCCTACCTGCTGTGCTGTAGCTCCAGCCCTGTTGCCTGGGCTACAAACCGAGGACTCAGTTCCTACTCCTTTCGCCCAGGGGAAAGTCCCCGGACCTCCAGCCCAACTAAGCAAGTAAAATTCCTCTCCGCTCTAGGATCTGGATTTATGCTTTGCATTCAGGAGTCTCAGTTTTAAGCCTGAGCACTGCACCAAATTCAGAGCTAGAAGTAGTCCCCAGTGCTGTGGGGGAGAGCTACAAATAAATTCATTAAAAAATACAATTCCTGTCCTCATGGAGTTTACCTCTGGCAGGAGATGGAAGACAATAACGCATTAAAAATGAGAAATGTTATGTGAGAATGAAGCTACTATGCAAGAGAGTTGCTTATTGGGCATTTTCTATTGATCAAGGAATTGGTCTCTAAAACAATTATATGTAAGCAGAAACCTGTAACAAAAAGGAGAAGCAACACAGGTGGAGAGAAAAACACATGCAAGGGTCCTAAAGCATGAAGAAGCATGTTGTGCCATGTGGGGGAGCAGCAAAGAAAGCAAGCCTGAAGGCTGGAAGAGGTAGGACAGCAGGTAAACTGGCCTTGCATGAGCTGACTCTGATTTGATCCCTGGCATCATATGTGGTCCCCTGATCACTGCCAGGAGTAGCTCCTGAGCACTTCTGGGTGTGGCCTCAAAACAAAGAGAGAGAAGAAAGAAAGAAAGAAAGAAAGAAAGAAAGAAAGAAAGAAAGAAAGGAAGGAAGGAAGGAAGAAAGGAAGAAAGAAAGGAAGAAAGAAAGAGAAAGAAAGAAAGGGTGAGGTTGGAGTGTTGGAGTGATAGCACAACAGGTAGCATATTTGCCCTGCACCTAACTAACCTGGGTTTGATCACTGACTTCCTATATGGTACCCTGAGCACTGCTAGGAGTAATTCCTGAGTGCAGAGCCAGGATAACCCCTGAGCATTGCTGGGTGTGCTTCCCTGCCCCCCCAAAGAAAAAAAGAGAAAGTAATAAAGACTGGGCATGGTGAGTGATCCCATCTGGAATGGAATCAGATAGTGTGAAACTTTGCAGGGCTTGCTAAGGAATTTGTGTTTTTTAAGCACGACGGGAAACTGTATTAGAATTAGGTGCCACTGTGACAGAAAGCCCCCCCCCCCCAAACAATTGAGGCATTATTTGAAGAGGAAGTTCTCCTCTCTCAAGTAGAAGCCTTAGAAGGACTTCAGAGCTGCTGGCTTGCTACTGGCAGTCAGGAGCCAGGCTTCTTCTGTCTTATTGGTCCACAGTCCATTCCTTTCACTCCAGGCTTGCTCGTGATCTGTTCTGGCTTCAGTCACATGCCTGTCACAGCAACAGAACATGCCAGAGGATGGAACATTCTCCCTGAGTCACAGGGCCACGTCATGCAAGGAGAGACACTGGACAATGTTATCTTCATATGGCCATCCCTATTTTCACCTGAACTTCAGATGTTATCTTGTCGAGGTAGAAGGAGGGGAAGGATATCTGGATAAAACCACACTTTGCCTCACAGGTCATTGGCAGGGCTGTGGCAGGGCCAAGCTGGGATCTGATTTTTCACTTTTCTAAGCCATCATTCCATCTACCTGAGGGAAAACGGTTATAGGTGAAGACCTCTGGAAGCAGAGTGATGAAGAAGGGCACTTAGCAGAGCAGGTGAGGATAATGTTGACATAGACAAGCTGGCTGCAGTGAGCTGGAAAGAAATGGAGTGAGTCAAGGAATGTTTGGAAAGGAAGAACCCCCAACTTTCATCTGGAGAGACAGTACGGGGGTGAAGATGCTTGTCTTGCCTATAGCTGACTCTGGCTTAATTCCTGTCATCACTTGGTCTCCCCGAACACTGCAAGAGTGGTCCTTGAGTTCAGAGCCAGGACTAGCCCCTGAGCACTGCCAAATCCATAGAATTTGTTCATGGATCATACATGGGCGGTGAGAGAATGTGGCTTGGATCTCTCCAGGGTGTGGTCCTGAATATGCTAATGGGTGAAATGGTCTGAGTGGTCCTGAGCATTTGAAATGCAACCAGTAAAATGGAGAGTATGATAGCTTCCTTTCCTTTTATCTTTTTTTATTTTCTTTTTGAGTCACACCCAGCAATTCACAGGGGTACCTCCTGGCTCTGCACTCAGGAATTACTCCTGGTAGTGCTTGGGGAACCATACGGGATGCCGGGGATTGAACCTGGGTCAGCCGTATGCAAGGCAAATACTGCTGTACTGTCGCTCTGGCCTGATAGCTTCCTTTTGTAATAATTTTCTTTTTTTTTTTGTCCAGCAACAAATGGGCACTTTTTTTTGCTTGTTTGTTTGTTTGTTTGTTTGTTTAGACTTACAAACTTTCATGCTTGGGTTTCAGTTGTACAATGATCAAGTACCCATCCCTCCACCAGTATCCATTCTCCACCACCAAAGAACCCAGTAGCCCTCCCATCCCCCCATCCCCCCCACTTCTGTGGCAGGGCATTCTCTTTTGCTCTCTCTTTCCTTTAGGGTGTTGTGGTTTGCAATAGAGGTATTGAGTGGCCATCGTGTTCGGTCTATATAGTCTACTTTCAGCACGCATCTCGCATCCCGAGCGAGTCCTCTAAACATCCTTTACTTGGTGTTCCCTTCTCTATCTGAGCTGCTTTTTTCATTGTTTCATTTTTTAATTTTGACTTGCTTTTTTTTTTTTTTGAATAATGGGGTGACATAATGGCAGCGTTGATTTTCTTTTCTCTTTTTGCTTTTTTGGGTCTCACCCTGCAATGCTCAGGGTTTTCTCCTGTCTCTGCACAGGAATTATCCCTGGCGGGGCTTGGAGGACCATATGGGATGCCAGGGATCAAACCCACATGGGCAGTGTGCCAGATAACTGCCCTCTCTACTATACTATCACTCCGGCCCCAACAGCATTGATTTTGGGGCGGCGGCTTCTAGGCAGAAATCAGTAGGTTTTGCTTTAAGTTTGAGTACCTTGCGAGGCCTCCGAGCCTGGTGGATATATATAGTTTGGATCTGCGGGGGAGGTCGGGGCTGGGAATGTAGGTTAGGGATTCATCAGGACATAGGAGTCGCTTCCAGTCACGAGACTGGGTGAGGTTACTGAGGGGCACTGCAGACAGTGACAAGAGCCCCAGGCTAGTCCCAGGCGATCTCCAGGTGCGCTGGGTGTTCCTGCAAGAAAGCAGTGCCAGGCTACACCCAGAAACGCAGCTGTGGTAACCCCGCCCGCTTGATTTATTGATCATGGGTGGGAGGCAGGGGCCATCTCTGGAGAGTCTCAGGCCACCCTGAGTTGAGTGCTCCAGCCTGAGGATAGGGTGCTTCTTAGGTGCTCCTGTGCTCAGGAATCATTTTTATCAGTGCTCAGGGGGACCATATGGAATGCTGGGGACCAAATCCAGGTCAGCTATATGCAAGGCAAGCACCTTACCCACTCTTCTATTGTTCCAGCCCTCCTCCTCCTTCTCCTCCTCCTCCTCTCCCTCCTCCTCCTCCTCCTCCTCCTCTCCCTCCTCCTCCTCCTCCTCCTTCTCCTCCTCCTACTCTTCCTCCTCTTCTACCTCCTCCTCTCCCTCTTCTCCTTCTCCTTCTCCCAATTAGCATTTGGTTTTGGGCCCTACTCAGCAGTATTCAAGACTTACATCTGGCTCTGCACTCAGGGATCACTCCTGGCAGGTTCTGGGCACCATATGGGATGCCAGGGATCAACTAGGATCACCCACACACAAGACCAGTGCCCTCCCCACTGTGCTATGGCTCTAGCCCTTACTATTATTCTCATGATGTTCGGACCACACCCCACTCTGTCCTGGGGAGTTGCTCCAGGGAAGGCCTGTAGCGCTGGGGACCAATGCCTGCCCTCAGCCCAGCCAGCCAGCTCTGCACCCGCCTCCTGGAGTTTCTTGTTCGCCAAAGGTTACTCTTATGCCCCCAGAAAGCCCCGTGAGTTCAGCTGTCATGAAACCTTGCTGCAGATCGTGGTGGGGGAGGAAACGAGAATGCTTTTGCTTGTTTGTGGGTACGCTGGTGGCAGGAAGCAACCATGAGCTCCCCCACTCCCTCCTCCAGCCCTCCCCGCCTATGGGCAATTACAAGCTTATGCTTATGCCCCTCTCATAATCATAACAGCCAGCCTGGAGACACAGGTTTCTGTCCTTGCCCTCAGCCAGGCATCCTTGCAAATGCCAGTTGGTGGGAACTCCCCCTCCCCAGGGAGAACATGATGGCCTTGCACAATTAAGGTTGGAAAGTCTGGATTTTTAGTGAGCAAGATAGCTGTGAGGACTGCCGTCCCCGCCAGCCTGCCTGCCCGGCATCTGAGCCCCTCTGTTGGCAGGGAGAGAATTGATACCACATTGCCACCCCCTATGCCCCCCCTTGTAGAAGCACAGGTCAGTGTTTGCAGGAGCTAGTGGGCGCCAGCCTGGCAGGTGTGGACTCCCTACTGCTGCTGGATCAAGTTTCAGGACCCAGTTCAGGTGGGAAAAGGCCAGCTGCTTTGACGCATGAGAAGCAATGGGGCTTGCCAACCCTGTTATTTCCTTCATGGGCAGAAGTGTTTCTTGGTTCGAAATGGTGGTGGTGGTGGTGGTTACAGGGGTGGAGGGGTGGGGGTCACGCCCAGTGGGGCATAGGGGCTTTTTCTGGCTTCCTGCTCAGGAGCGACCCCTGGTGGTTCAGGAGGACTGTAGGTGGTGCCAGGGTTTGAACTGAGGGCAGCTGCTTGAGGCCAGTGCCTTATTTCTTGAATTATCTCTCTGGTCCCAGAGTTGTGACTGAAAGTGTTTTCGGCAAGGTCATTCCCCAGAGATGGCTAAATAGTTAGAGGCATTATGCACAGGGAAAGAAAACCAAATTTTTAATTTTTTAAACATTTCTGGTTTTGGGGGTCACATCTTGCAATGCTTAAGGCTGACTCCTGGGTCTGGACTCAGGAATTACTCCTGGTGGTGCTTGGGGGACCCTATAGGATGTCGAGGATCGAACCTGGGTTGGCTGTGTGCAAGGCAAATAAATACCCTCCCCGCTGTTCTGTCGCTCTGGCCCCCAAAACCCAAATTTTATTTATTATTGTTTTTTAACGGGCTGGAGCGATAGCACAGCGGTAGGGCGTTTGCCTTGCATGCAGCCAACATGGCTGACCCGAGTTCGATTCCTCCGCCCCTCTCGGAGAGCTTGGCAAGCTACCAAGAGTATCTCGCCCGTACGGCAGAGCCTGGCAAGCTCCCCGTGACGTATTCGATATGCCAAAAACAGTAACAACAAAAGTCTCCAATGGAGACGTTACTGGGCCCGCTCGAGCAAATCGATGATCAACGGGAGGGCCATTACTTTACTTTTTACTTTATTGTTTTTTAACAATAATAAATGGAGCCAGCCCAGGCCAGAGCAGTCCAGAAGTAAGTGTCTCACCTTCTGTAGCATCTCTCTGGCCTGTAGTATTGATGTGTAAAGTTACTGCACACTCCAAGATGCTCCACTGCTGTCCTGATGTCACTTCTGGTTCCATCTTCGTTTCCTCCTCCTGTCATTTGTTGACTGACAGCTACCTCCTACAAGGCCACCGACATACCCCAGACCGTCCACCAAAGCTTGGTGTCTGCCACATCACCCCCCCACCCCATACCTGACCTTGGGATTCTCGAATCTACAACCCAGGGTCCAGGGTTGATTGTCACTGCAGTGTCTATGACTTGGACTTCTTTCTCTCCAGACCACAGATGAGTGAGATCATCTGGTACTTGTCCCTCCTGCTCTGGCTTATTTTGAGAATGCTGAACATTTTAACGTGGGGTGCCAGGGTTGAAACTCAGTGGTAGAGCACTTGCCTTGAGTGTGTGAGGCCCTGGGTTTGATCCCCAGCTCTGCCTGGGAAAAAAAAAAAGCTTTACTTTATTGGAATGTATTTTTATTTCTTTATAAAACTTGATGTGGGCGTAGGGTTGCCATACATATGTATGTATGTACATATATATATATTTTATTAAAGAAGTATCCATTAAGATTCCATTTTTTGAAGTTATCCTTTATTTATTTTGTTTTCTGAGCCACACCCAGAGGTGCTCATGGGGGCTGGAGCAATAGCACAGTGGGTAGGGCATTTGCCTTGCACGCGGCCAACCTGGGTTCGATTCCCAGCATCCCATATGGTTCCCTGAGCACGCCAGGGGTAATTCCTGAGTACAGAGCCGGGAGTAACTCCTGTGCATAGCTGGATGTGACCCAAAAAGCAAAAAAAATAAACAAACAAACAAGTGCTCATGACTTCCTCCTGACTCTGCCCTCAGGGAATCACTTCTGGCAGGCTCAGTGAATCAAACCTGGCTTGGCCACTTGCAAGGCAAGTGCCCTCGCTGCTGGACTATCACTCCATCCCTGTGTAAACTCAAAAAAGACAGCAGCGGCTCTATGTCTCCTGCGGCCCACGTTCGGTAGTCTCAGGCCGTTTCCCCACCCCGGGGAGGTCGATGGCGAACGAGGGCCAGGCTGATTGGTCTTAGTTGCAGTTTATTCCAATCCTCTCTCCATTCACTCCTGTCTCACTCCTCGGCCAGAGTTCTTTCCTTTCTAGGACAGATTCTCATTATCAGGTCGACCCACCCAAGAGCAGTATCCCCTGGGTGTGTTTCTCCTCTCCTTGATCAACAAACATATAAGCATACATAATATAAGTCATTTTGTATGGATACAGTAAGAAATGCCTTAAACTTATAGGGGGCTGGAGCGATAGCACAGCGGGTAGGGCGTTTGCCTTGCACGCGGCCAACCTGGGTTCGATTCCCAGCATCTCATATGGTCCCCCAAGCACCGCCAGGAGCAATTCCTGAGTGCATGAGCCAGGAGTAACCCCTGTGCATCGCTGGGTGTGACCAAAGAAGCAAATAAATAAATAAATAAAAATAACAAGAAATACCTTAAACTTATAGAATTGCTCTCCTAGGGCCATCTTGATCTCAGACTACAGTGCTCAGGCCAGATAGTCTTTCCTATCCCTAGCAGGGTCCTAGTCTCGTCGTTACTTTTGGATCATGAAAGCATTTGTCTATGATCCAGTTCTTAACTTCTAGTTAAGAATCGTGGCACTTTGGCCTGGCCCATTTCAATGCCAGGGTAGCTCACAGCTTGCCCTGGGTTCATTCAGTCCCTCGTCAGGGACCCTGCTTTTGGGGTGCTAGGAACTAAGAGCAACTGAGGCTTAAGTCGAGAAAGCAAATGCCCGGGAGTGAATAATATTCAAAGCCAATTAAATTCTAAGTTACAAAGCATAATATTAACTGCCTTCCTGTATCTATACAAAAAGGGCATTGCTTTTTTTTTTTTTTTTTTTGCTTTTTTGGGGGAGGGTCACACCCGGCGATGCACAGGGGTTACTCCTGGCTCTGCACTCAGGAATTACTCCTGCTGGTGCTTGGGGGACCATATGGGATGCTAGGAATCAAACCCGGGTCGGCCGCGTGCAAGGCAAACGTCCTACCCGCTGTGCCATCGCTCCAGCCCCCCAAAAAAGGACATTGCTTTAAAGTAAACTATTCATAAGACATAAGGAGAGGAGAAAGACAGTATTAACTTACAATACAAGTTCAGTGCCCTAGAAGGATCTGACTTTACAAATTAACAGAGTCTGATTGGGGGAAAAGCTCATTAACTGGTTGGAGAAGAGAGCATCGAGAAGTGGTTACAGATAAACAAAGGAATAGGAGTGACTCGGGAGCACTGTGATGGGTGTAACCTGATAAACCTAAGCTCCTTGTGGCAAGGGAGAAAGGACAAATCAATTGTTACCCTACACATCCCCACTTCTACTTAGTTTTGAGATGGGGTTACACCTGATGGAGCTCAGGGCCACTTCTGGAGCTGTGCTTGGGGAACCATGAGGTCCCTGGATCAAACCCAGGTTCTCATAGGCAGAGAATGTTCTCCAGCCCCTGAGTCATCTCCCCTGCCCCAGAGCTATTTTAGTTAATTAATTAGTTACATTTTATTTTGGACCCCAGCCAGCTGTGCTCAGGGTTTACTCCTGGCTCTGCACTAAAGGATCATTTCTAGCAAGGCTTGGGGATCATCGGGGGATGTCAGGGATTAGGAAACCAAGTTGGCCATGTGCAAGGCTAGCTACCCACTGTCCGTCGCTCTGGCCCGTAACTAAGTTTTGATTAAATTA
Organism: Sorex fumeus; assembly: GCF_029834395.1. NCBI lineage: Eukaryota > Metazoa > Chordata > Mammalia > Eulipotyphla > Soricidae > Sorex > Sorex fumeus. The sequence goes on from NW_026606121.1 coordinate 562,903, forward strand.
ATTGAGATTGCTTAGGGGCGTTCGCAGTCATATGTGGTCTACCGGGCTGGACTGTGACTTTTTTTCCCAACTGGTCTCTATTAATTTATTTCTCCATTCTCTCAAGTTTATTTCATTATTTTCTATCTCATTTCTTGAATTGGATGCTTGCTTACTTACTCTAATTTTTACTCATCAAAGACCCAAATGGTTCTGGTGTATTTTTTAGATTCTGTTATGTGATGGGCTTTATGATTCTCTTTTCTTTCTTCTTCTTCTTCTTCTTCTTCTTCTTCTTCTTCTTCTTCTTCTTCTTCTTCTTCTTCTTCTTCTTCTTCTTCTTCTTCTTCCTCTCCCTCTCTCACTCCCTCTCTCTCACCCCCTCCTCCTCCTCCCTCACCTCCTCCTCCTCCTCCTCCCTCACCTCCTCCTCCTCCTCCTCCTCCTCCTCCCTCACCTCCTCCTCCTCCTCCTCCTCCTCTTCCTCCTTTTGTTTTTGAGCCATATCTGGCAGTGTTCAGGACTTAATCCTGGTTCTGCTCACAAGGATCACTCTTGGTGGTGCTCAAGGGACCATATGAGATGTTGGGGATTGAACCTGGGTTAGCCACATGCAAGGTAAATAGATACCCTCCCCTCTAGTCCCTGCACTTCCTTCTGGACTCAAAGGTTCTAGAAATCAAGATGCTACATGAGAGGATGCGACATGGGCTAAGGCACTTGTTTTACGTGCAGTTGACCCCAGTTCGGTCCCTGGCATCACATCTGGTCCCCCAAATTCCCTCAGGAGTGACTCCTGAGCACAGAATCAGGAATAGCCACTGTGCATAGCCAGTTGTGCCCCAACCCACCCTCCCAAAAGAAAACAAAAAAAAAGAAAGGAAACTGTGATATATATGTGTGTGTGTATGTGTATCACACATATATATTCAATTATTCAATGGAATGTTACTCTGCATTTTAAAATGCATTTGGGCTGGAGCGATAGCACAGCGGTAGGGCGTTTGCCTTGCACGCAGCCAACATGGCCAACCCGAGTTCGATTCCTTCGCCCCTCTCGGAGAGCCCGGCAAGCTACCGAGAGTATTTCGCCCACACGGCAGAGCCTGGCAAGCTCCCCGTGATGTATTCAATATGCCAAACACAGTAACAACAAAATCTCCAATGGAGACGTTACTGGGCCCGCTCGAGCAAATTGATGAACAATGGGAGGGCCTTTACCTTTACCTTTTTTGGGATAAAATGGATGGAACTTACAGAGAGTACACTAAGTGAAATTAGTCAGGAAGTGAAAAAAAGTGACTGTATGGCTTCACTCAGGTCAAATATAACTAATTAAAGAAAATGAACTGGCAGGGCCACAGAGTACAGTGGGTAGGGCAGTTGCCTTGTATGCAGCTGACCTGAGTTCGATCCCCATATAGTTCCCTGAACTCTGCCAAGTGTGACCTTCAACCCCTCCCCCCCAAAAAAAAAGAACCACCTAACAATCAAAGAAAGAACGAAACATCTGGGGCTGGAGCGATAGTACCAGGTAGGGCAATTGCCTTGCACGTGGCTGATCCAGGTTTAATCCCCGGCATCCCATATGGTCCCCCAAGCACTGCCAAGAGTAATTCCTGAGTGCAAAGCAAGGAGTAATCCCTATGCTTCGCCAAGCGTGACCCAAAAAGAAACAACTAAAAGTGAACTTCAAAAAATCTGTTTTAGGGGCTGGAGCAATAGCACAGCAGGTAGGGCATTTGCCTTGCATGCGGCAGACCCGGGTTCAATTCCCAGCATCCCATATGGTCCCCTGAGCACCGCCAGGGGTAATTCCTGAGCACAGAGCCAGGAGTAACCCCTGTGCATCGCTGGGTGTGACCCAAAAAGCAAAAAAAACAAAAACAAAAACAAAAAAATCTGTTTTAGTTGTAGGGCCCTTTGCCCTTCCCCGTTGATATTACATAATCATCAGAGAATGGCGGATCTATCAGATCTATTTTTTTGAAACTCAATGAGGCTTCACCTGCAGACTAATCTATAACTAACATGGGTGAGTTTCTCCTGCTCCCTGATACTCCGGCATGTGAGATAGCATCTCATCTCTCTTATTAACTATGCTACTGAGGTCACTCGCTCCTTCCTGGCTTGCAGAGTTTTTTCTAATATCAGGTTTCCTCTTTCAACTGGATACCCCTAAATTAGACCTTCCCAGATGAGAGCTCATCCAGGTTACCATCCCTCCCCCACCTTCCACCTTGCAGAGCTGAGTGCAGCCCAGGAAGCTCTTCTGTGACTCTACCCATCCAGTTTTCCCACTTGACCCTGAGGACATCTACCTTTCTTCCCTCACCCAGGAGAAATGGATTCTGGCTCTGTTGGAGGTCGGCAGGGTGCATTGGACCACTGCCAGTGGTGCTCAGGGCTCACTCCTGTCTTTGTGCTCAGGAGTCACCCCTGGTGGGGTTTGGGACCAGAGGTGGTGCTGGGGATCAAACGGGGGATGGCTAAATGCAAGACAAGTACCTTCATCTCTGTACTATCTCTCTGCCCCATGCAGCCCTTTTTGAGATCCATAGCAACTCACTTCCCTTCCACATGCAGTTCAGCCCTCCCCTGAATGATGGTGGGACGTTTCCTAGCCTATGGCCTTAGCGGAATTGGTATCGTGTTATTGTTTTGTCTTGGTTCCTTGGCTTTAGGATGCAAAAAATAAAAGGGAAAAGCGTGCCTTTATGCATCTGCAAAATAGAACTTTCCATGGACCTTTAAGATAATAACCTGGCTCAGTCTATTGTGGGGCTCCCCATGGAGCCAGCTGTAAGTCTCCTTAGAACTGACCTCCTCCTGAGAATGAGGAGTAAAGGAGTTGCTATAAGGAGCTGGAGAGGGGGCTGGAGCAATAGCACTGTGGGTAGGGCATTTGCCTTACACACGGCCGACCTGGGTTCGATTCCCAGCATCCTACATGGTCCCCCGAGCACTGCCAGGAGTGATTCCTGAATGCAAAGCCAGGAGTAACCCTTGAACATCGCCGGGTGTGACTAAAAAGCAAAAAAAAAAAAAAAAGAAAAAGGAAGCTGGAGAGACCGGACAGGGCTGGAGGCCACTTGCCTGACTTACAGGTGACCCTAGTCTGATTCCCAGCACCACACAGGATTCCCTGAGCACTATCAGGAGTAACCACTGAGCACAGAGCCAGGAGTACCCCCTAAGTGTGAACCAAAACAGGAAAAGAGAGAGAGAAAGAAAAAAGAAAGAAAGAAAGAAAGAAAGAAGAAAGAGAGAGAGGGAGGAAGAGAAGGAGGGAGGGAAAAGAAAGGAGAAAAAAAGGAGAAAAGGAGGATAGAAGGGAGGGGAGAAGGAGAGAGGTGAAGGAAGGAAAAACAGAAAAAAGAAAGAAAGAGGAATGAGGGAGGGAGAGTGGGAGAGAAGGAGGGAGGGAGGAAGAGAGGAAGGGAGGAAGGAAGGAAGGAGGAAGGAAGGAAGGAAAGAAGGAAGAGAGGGAGGAAGGAAGGGAGGGAGGAAGGAAAGAGAGAAGGAAGAAAGAGGGAAGGAAGAAGGGAAGGAAGGAAGGAGGGAGGAAGGACGGAGGGAGGGAGGGAAGGCAGGAGGGAGGGAGTGAGGGAGGGAGGAAGGGAAGGAAGAAAGGAAGTAGGAAAGGAAGGAGTGAGGGAGGGAGGAAGGGAAGGAAGAAAGGAAGGAGGAAAGGAAGGAGGGAAGAAAGGGAGGGAGGAAGGAGGGAGGGAAGGCAGGAGGGAGGGAAGAAAGGGAGGGAGGAGGGAGGGAAGGAGGGAAGGCAGGAGGGAGGGAGTGAGGGAGGGAGGAAGGGAAGGAAGAAAGGAAGGAGGAAAGGAAGGAGTGAGGGAGGGAGGAAGGGAAGGAAGAAAGGAAGGAGGAAAGGAAGGAGGGAAGAAAGGGAGGGAGGAAGGAGGGAGGGAAGGCAGGAGGGAGGGAAGAAAGGGAGGGAGGAGGGAGGGAAGGAGGGAAGGCAGGAGGGAGGGAGTGAGGGAGGGAGGAAGGGAGGGAAGAAGAGAGGGAGGAAGGAGGGAAGAAAAGGAGGGAGGGGGAAAAGAAAGCATACAGTGTGGAGGGGAGAAGATAGGGACACTCCCAATAGCCTCAAGTCCTTGCAAAAGCCCCCAGGGTCTGCGGTCTTCTGCACAGAGAACAGCCCCTGACTCTGAGGTCGGATGGATTCAGGTACATGGGTAAGTTTTCATCCCAGACATTGGTACCAGACCCCAGTATCATGCTAAGAGTCGTAGGAAGGAGTTACTGCTGAAATGTGGTCTCTCTTCCAAACCCAGGGGCCCTCTTAGGGCTGACTCTCTTTGGGGTGTGCCAGAGATTCGAGGGCTAGACACCTCCGCCTCTCGGCCAACAAAACCAGAGCCGACCTTGCTCTGCAGGCTTGGCTCGTTTCTAAAGTTCCTTTTTTTTTCTCTCCTCACTCCAATGGACCTATATTCAGAACAGTAAGTAAATGAGTCAGAGAAGTTGGAAAGAAACAAACAAAAAAAAAATCACACACTATTTCCAATGTTTAGTTGTACCCCTACAGGAAGGTCAGATTTAAAGGGGACAAAGTCAAGGGCTGGAGCGATAGTTACAGCAAGGCCTTTGCCTTACACGCAGATTTGAGACCCAGCACCCCATAGGGTCCCCTAAACCCTGCCAGGAGGTAGCCTTGAGTACCACTGGGTGTGGCTCCTCCACCCTCCAAAACTGTCGCACTGTTATCCCGTTGCTCATCAATTTGCTCGAGCAGACCCAGTAACGTCTCCATTGTGAGACTTGTTACTGTGTTTGGCATATCGAACACGTCATGGGTAGTTTGCCAGGCTTTGCCATGCGGGCGAAGTATTCTCAGTAGCTTGCCGGGCTTCTCCGAGAGGGGCGGAGGAGTCGAACCCAGCTCAGCTGGGCCTGGGCTGGAGCGATAGCACAGTGGTAGGGCGTTTGTCCAAAAAAATAAATAAATGTAAATAAAGCAAAACAAAAAAGGAGACAGAAATCCAGCGCTCAAATGCAAAATCCTGAATGCCTGAAGGCACGCAGAAGGAAAGAACTAAATCCCACCTGCAAAGGAGCAAGAAAACATGAACCATGCGAGGCAAGAAAATCAAATGATAGAAATCGGCCCAGAAATGAAACAGATGATGGTGCATTGGCAGACAAGGCATCTAGGCAGCTTGAGGGAAAATGCTTCACAGGTTCAAGGTGGGGAATGCTTGATGGAGGTGAGCGATAAAGATGGGATTGCAGGGGCTGGAGAGATAGCACAGTGGGAAGGGAGTTTGCCTTGCAAGCGTCCGACCCGGCTTCGATTCCCAGCCTCCCATATGGTCCCCTGAGCACTGCCAGGAGTAACTCCTGAGTGCAGAGCCAGGAGTAACCCCTGTGCATCGCCAGGTATGACCCCAAAAAGAAAAAAAAAAGATGGGATTGCAAAACCGGAGGCTGGAGATGGGAGAGTCTGAGATGAAGTTCAGAGGATGATTCTGGCATATCTCTAGGAAAATGGCTCAACTGAATCACCCGACTCCACCAGGCACCCTCACTCCCACGCCCCACTCAGGATCACTAGTCTTTCTGAAGAAAAGCTCTTGTATGAAAAGCATAAATCAGATAAAAAGGGGTCAGGTGTGTGACTCAGTGGTAAAGTATATGCTTTTCTTCTTTGCGACGGGGTTCAGTTCCTGTTGCCGCCACCAAAAATCTCACAGATACACACGTAGGTACCCAAATAGAAGTAAGCAACTTGAAAGAAACAGATGCTCGGTAGCGAGATATGTTATTAAAAATCTCACCACACAGATCACATGTCCTTCTCCCCCGGAAGGGAGCATAACATGATGCTCACCATAACCATGCCGCCAGACCCTGCGCCAGGCTGTTTCACTTGGGGTGCCCCAGAGGGGGGCGAATAAGACCCCTCCCCGCCCCATGGTCCCAGCCCCGGCAGCAGAGAACCTCCAGAACTCAACCGCTGCCACGCTCACAGCCGCTCTCTACGTGCTTGGACCGAGCCTCACTCACGAGTGAACCTATTCCTGTACACTTCATACCACACACCTTACCTGTACTCCAAGAGTACCGCACCACATTTGAAGGGGTTCAAAGTAGGAGGTAACCAATCTTAGAGGGAAATACTTTTTTTTCCACAGATATATATACATATATACATATATATATACACTGTCACTGTCCTCCCATTGTTCATTGATTTGCTCGAGTGGGACCAGTAACGTCTCCATTGTGAGACTTGTTGTTACTGTGTTTGGCATATTGAATACTCTCGGTAGCTTGCCAGGTTCTCCGAGAGAGAGCCTCCGTGGCCGACCCAGGTTCGATTCCCAGCATTCCATATGGTCCCCCGAGCACCGCCAGGGGTAATTCCTGAGTGCAGAGCCAGGAGTAACCCCTGAGCATCGCCGGGTGTGACCCAAAAAAAGCAAAAAAAAAAAAAATCTTACCATCATCAATATCCTTGGAGAGCAGAGAAGATATATCTATGGAATAAGATACTCGTGGGTCCCAAGAGACAGTAGAGTGGGTGAGGCACCTGCCCTGTATGTGGCTGACCCGGGTTCGAATCCAGCATGGTACATGATCTCTGAGCACAACCAGGATTGATTCTGAGCATGGCACAATATGGCCCTCCAAAATAAAAACAACCCCCAGAATGGAAGGGCCTAGAAATTGCAAAATACAGTCAAGAAAACTAAAAACCTCGCCAAAACACCTCCCCATGATATTGAGAATAAAGGAGTGTTGTCGTCATTGTTTCGGGCTTGGGGTCCTTCCCGGATATCCTCAGGGCTTATACCTGGCTCTGGACTCAGGGACCACACCTGGCAGGGTTCAGGGGACTGTCGGTCATGCCAGGGATTGAATGTGGATCAGTCACCACTCTAAGCACTTTACCCACGGTCCTATCTCCCAGGCCTTGAGAATAATGGAGATTTCATAAAACTAAGAACCATCTAGGGGCTGGAGAGATAGCACAGAGGTAGGACGTTTGCTTTGCACGCGGCCAACCCAGGTTCGATTCCCAGCATCCCATATGGTCCCCTGAGCACCGCCAGGAGTAACTCCTGAGTGCAGAGCCAGGAGTAACTCCTGTGCATCACCAAGTGTAACCCAAAAAAAACAAAACAACAACAACAACAACAACAACAACAAAAAACATAAGAACCACTTAAAGGTATAGAGAAATGATTCGAGTTAAACTTTCTAACAGTGGGCTCGAAACGTGATTCAGTGGTAGGGCATGGGCCTATGCAGTGTGAGAGTGTGAGGTCCTGGCTTTGGTCAGGAGCAACTGGGGTCCCCTGAGCATGGCCGGGGTAAACCCCCAACAACTCACTGCAAGTGGGTCCATAACTTAATCCTTCCCTTCAAGATGCTATAGAAAAATAATTTCCAGGGCCAGAGTACAAATACAGCAGGTAGGGTGCTTGCTTGCATGTGTTTGACCTGGGTTTGATCCCTGATACCTCATGTGGTCCCCTGAACCCAGCAGGGGTGACTTCTGAGCGCAGAGCCAGGAAAAAGCCCTGACCACCACCGCCGGGTGTGAACAAGAAAACCTAAGAACACAGACAAACAAACAAACAATAATCATTCCCAGCCTGCAGTTTTACATATAGTCAATCCCTTATATATGTCTTCTCATTATGTTTAAACATACTAGAAATTAGTAATGTACTCATTTATAATTAGTAAATTAATCACTAATCAATTATCCAATTAATGTTAGCTAATGATACTCACTAATTACCTATAAATTGCTGTAAAATAAAGACACTTTCATGAATTCAAGATTCAGACACAAGTGACAGAAAACCTATAACAATCGCTAAAATTTTCTTTTCTCCTTGGCCTAAAATTTCAGATCACTGGTCATGCTGGGCCTCTCTGCCAGGCCCAGGCTGTGGCCTTCGATCAGGCCAGCCCAGAGCATTGAAGCCCCGTCACCATCAGGAGAACAGGGCGATGGAGAAGGGATGGTGCATTTGCCAGAGATGGCTTCAGGAAATTTCTCAAGTGCCTTTAACATTTTTGCTTACATCCCTTTGTGCATTGGTCAGAATTTGTTTGTTTGCTTCTTTTTTTGCCACATCCAGTGGTGCTCAGGACTTCCTCCTGGCTCTGCACGCAGGGATCACTCCTGGCAGGCTCAGGGACCAAATAGGACCATATAGGGTGAACCCCTGAGTGGGCAAACGCCCTCCCCACTGTACTCTGGCTTGTCTCCCCATTGGTCAGAATTTGGTCCTCTGGTCCCACCTACCTACAAGGGGTCACTGTCACTGTCACTGTCCTCCCGTTGTTCATCAATTTGCTGGAGCGGGCCCAGTAACATTGTGAAACTTGTTGTTACTGTGTTTGGCATATCAAATACGTCACGGGGAGCTTGCCAGGCTTTGCCGTGTGGGCGAGATACTCTCGGTAGCTTTCCGGGCGCTCTGAGAAGGGCGGAGGAATCGAACTCGGGGCGGAAGAATCGAACTCGGGTCGACCAGGTCGGCCTCGTGCAAGGCGAATGCCCTACCTGCTGTACTATTGCTCTAGCCCATACAAGGGGTAAAATGTAAAGGCCCTCCCGTTGATCGTCGATTTGCTCGAGCAGGCCTAGTAACGTCTCCATTGGAGACTTTGTTGTTATTGTGTTTGGCATATCGAGTACATCACGGGGAGCTTGCCAGGCTCTGCCGTGTGGGCGAGATACTCTCGGTAGCTTGCCGGGCTCTCCGAGAGGGGCGGAGGAATCGAACTCGGGTCGACCAGGTCGACCTCGTGCAAGGCAAATGCCCTACCTGCTGTACTATTGCTCCAGCCCATACAAGGGGTAAAATGTAGAAATAAAAACTTAGGAGCTGATCTTGTGTTGCCAAGTCTGTTATGAAGGAAAAAGAGATGGCAGAAATGGGGTAGAATAGACAGCCCTAGAGAAACCTGCATGTTTCAGGGGCACTTTTGCTCTGTAAGCTGAGGGTGACATGTTCTCCACTGGAGGAGGAGCCCGAGAAAGGCTTGGGACCCAGGGAGGGGCCACAGCAGAGAGACAAGGGACTCCCGAGAACAGCACGATTCAGGCTGGCCAAGCAGGCACAGGCCAGAGTGCAGGAGGTCACCGGGTTCGACCAGGGCTTGAAGGAGATGAAATTGATAGAAAACTAATAATTTACCTGTGCCTGGCAGGCACAGAAACCTGTCTTTCCTCCTGTGCCAGACAATTACAGAGGTTTGAACCTAATGAGAAGACATTTATACACAAGGGGTTCAATTAGGAATAAAGACCTCGAAAAGTGGGCAAGAATAAAGAGAAGGCAATCATTAACTCCAGGAAAACAAAGGGAAAACTAATGACATTATATCATAGGGCATTTACCTAGTTATCAAGATCTGCCCCTAAATACCCTTCTAACCCAAATGACAACCGCCTTTCAAGGACAGGGACACAGGATGGATACGTGTGACTATGGCGTAACAGAGTCAAGCCTCCTTGCCCACGATGGGATGTCAATAGAAAATGCTGGAACTGACCAGAGCAAGAATTCAAAATCTTATCAAAACAGTAGGAAATATAGTTGAAAACCCCAAAAGGAGAGAGAGAGAGAGAGAGAGAGAGAGAGAGAGAGAGAGAGAGAGAGAGAGAGAGAGAGAGAAGGAAAGTAGGAAAGTGTCTGCTATAGAGACAGACTGGGGTGGGGGGGTGGGAAATTGGGAACATTGGTAGTGGGAAATGTGCACTGGTGGAGGGGTGGGTGTTGGAACATTGTATGACGGAAACCCAACCATGAACACCTTTGTGACTGCGTATCTCATGGTGAGTCAATAAAATATAGATATGTATTCTTTAAAAATTAGGAAATATGGGATAAATACTAAAATAATCAGTTATAAGAACTAAAAGCGTGTTTGCTTCTCACAATCTGGAAATGGGAAAATTGAAAAGATATTTTAGTTTGTTTATTTGGGGGCCACACTTGCCAGTGCTTAGGGCTTATTTCTGGCTCTGTGCTCAGGGGTTACTCCTGGCAAGGCTCGGGGGGGACATGGGGTGCTGGGGATCAAAGCTGGGCAAGCCAATGCAAGGCAAGGGCCTTACCTTCTGTGTCCCTGAGAGGGAGTTTTTCCCTAATGAGGTGGTTTTTTGGGGGGTGGTTTTTTTTTTTTTTGCTTTTTGGGTCACACCTGGCAATGCACAGGGGTTACTCCTGGCTCTGCACTCAGGAATTACTCCTGGCGGTGCTCAGGGGACCATATGGGATGCTGGGAATTGAACCCGGGTTGGCCGCGTGCAAGGCAAACGCCCTACCCACTGTGCTATCGCTCCAGCCCCCCCTAATGAGTTTTTTTTAACTCTTTAAACTACATTCAGGGGGATGGAGAGTTAATTCAATGGGCTGCCTTGCGTGTGGCCGTGACTCCAGTTCAAATCCCTGACACCACACACTGTTCCCAGAGCACCTCTAGGAGCGATCCTGAGCACAGAGCAGGATTAACTCTGAGCAGCATCAGTCGTGGCCCAGAAAGAAAAACAAGGGGCTGGAGCGTTAGTACTGTGGGGAGGACATTTGCCTTGCACGTGGCCAACCCAGGTTTGATTCCTGGCATCCCATGTGGTCCCCTGAGCACTGACAGGAGTGACTTCTGACTGCAGAGCCAGGAATAACCCCTGAGCATCGCAGGTATGGCCCCAGAAAACAATGGGGGCTGGAGCTATCGCACAGCAGGTAAGGCGTTTGCCTTGCACGCGGCCGACCCGGGTTCGATTCCCAGCATCCCATATGGTCCCCCGAGCACCGCCAGGAGTAATTCCTGAGTGCACGAGCCAGAAATAACCCCTGAGCATTGCCGGGTGTGACCCAAAAAGCAAAAAAAACCCAAGAAAACATACAAGTTTCTCTAAGGGCCCTAGGGACAGTGTAGGGGTAAGATGATCGCCTTGCGTGCAGGTGCCCCAATTTGGTCCCCAGAACCACATATGGTCCCCCAAGCACTGCCAGGAGTTACCCCAGGGCACTGATTTAGAAATAAGTTCTTGACATCTTGACATCATGGGGTGTGACCCCCAAACAAAAAGCAAACAAAGCAAAAAAAATGTTTAAAAAATGTTAATATAGTAGATAGTGGTTAAGTCACATGATCCAGGAGAAAAAACTCACCATTTTTTGTTTGTTTGTTTGCTTTGGTGCCACACCAATGATTCTCTGGGTTTACTCCTGGCTCTGTGTTCAGAGATCACTCCTGGCAGGCTCAGGGAACTTATGTGGTGCCGGGGACCAAACCCAGGTTGGTTGTGTGCAAGGTGAGTGCTTGACCCACTATACTATTGCTCTGGCCCTGAACTTAGGTTTCTTTTTTTGGGTCACATCTGGCGATGCTCAGAGATAACTCCTGGCTCTGCACTCAGGGATCACTCCTGGCGGTGCTTGGGGGACCATATGGGATGCCGGGGATCGAGCCGGGGTTGGCCATATGCAAGGCAAATGCCCTCCCTGCTGCACTGTCACTCTGAATTTGGGTTCCTTGCAGTGATCAAAAGTCCTGCTGGGAGGTACACGCACTGCTTGGAACGTCTCTGACTTGTTGAAAGAATGTGCCCCTTGTCCTCCCCTTCCTCCCTGTCGCCTTCCCCCAATAATTGGCTCCACCATCCTTTATGCCGATGACTTCCGAAGACCTACAGGGACATGGAAGGCCCCTGCATTTCTGCCACCCCAGTTGCATTCTTGTCTTAACCACAGAGCCGGTCTCTGTGTCTTAAGGTCCCAGTGAGTCAGCGCAATTTTGTCACGGGGATGGCAGATTAGGGCAATATCTATAGAGGAGACAAGAATCCCTGGGTGTGGGGCGCCCCAGGTTGGGTGTGCAGGCACCTGGCCTTGATGACCGTATCCCGGTGGCTGAGCAAGAGGAACAAGATTCCGGTGAAGAAATGCTGCCCCACAGCCAGTAGGAGAGAAGTGGTCCCTGCCAGCAGGAGGGAAAGAAACAGGCCCTGAGTGGCCTCGCTCATCTGGTGACACAGGGTGGGGGCTGGCCCTGCATTCTCTCCTTTCTCTCCATTCTCTCCATTCTTTGTCAAGCCCCGTCCATCCTTGGTACCAAGCCGGCTGGGGCGCTGATGAGGTCGCGGTCACCTTCCCTGTTGTTTGCATCCTCTCCCAGGAGCTCACAGCTGCCGAAACAGCAACAGTCCGAGGCCCGGGACGCTGTCACGTGTTGGCACGAGTTCCATCTTTGTTCCTTCCATGAAAGAATTCTGTTGCAACTCAATGGAATAGAGCACCGGGTCTGCCCAGCTGTCCTGTCCCCACCAACACTTGGATCAGGAGCCAAAACCTCAGCTCCAGGGGTCAAGCCCCCTCTCAGATGGAAGTGACCACACCTCCTTGGCATTAGCGGTTTCCATGACCACAGTTAGGGGTGATTTTGAAAATATGTAGCAGCTGGTTCTCACCCGGTCAGCAGCACTTGTCCACAGACTGTCCACTTCCAGGAGGCAACAGCTGGGCTGGGTGTTAACCCTTGGGTGGTGGGACGTCTAGGAGGTCTGGGGCTAAGGGGCAGGTTTGCAGAGTTTTGGGGATTCTTTGGAAACTCAGGAACCAGCTAATGTGGCCAGAAGCAGGTCAGCCCGACTACCTCTAAGACTGATCCTGGATCATATCATACACCCATTTGCTTTCAGCACTAGAGTGAAACCCCCAGACCCTTTCCTGAATATGATCAGGTAAGTCATTGGCTCCCCAAGCCCCCTCACCTGCCTCTGAGGAGAAGCTCCTCCCAGTCTTCCCCACAGCGAACATACCCAAGGAGTGGGCCTCAGTGGTGGGGGGCTTGGGGAGACTCTGGCCAGCAGGTTTCAGAAATACACTGTTATTTCTTTCTTTGTTTTGCAGTGGGGGGGCACACCTGGTAATGCTCAGGGGTCACCCCTGACTCTGTGTTCCAGAATCACTTCTGGCGGTGCTCAGGGGACCCTATGAGATGCTGGGGACTGAACCCAGGTCAACCACATGTAAGCCAAATGCCCTGCCTGCTGTGCTATCTCTCGCCCCCCCATCATTCCTTCTCCAATCTTGGTATTGATTCATCTGACTGGTGTACTGATCAGTATTGGCCTGGTGAAGAAGTGGAATCCGCTACGAATGCAGCCCAAGCAAACCAGGAGCTGGGCTAGGAAGGGCCGGAGACAGAGAAGAAGGAGGGGCGCCTCGTCCGCACGCCTAGTTTATTCTGCACGCCTGGTTTATTCTGTCCGCCTTGATCTGAGTCAAGTGTGCGCACAGTCACTCCTGCCTCCAGCCCCAGAAGCTTCCTGCAGATCAGGAGTATGTCATTCCTCTCTCTCTGTTCAGATTTGGCGCTCCCTTCTTCATGGTATTTCCAAATCCCGGTGGCCAGATGTTTCCCATTATAAGGTGACTCATCAGACTCGCCTGGCAGTCATGAAAGCAGTGCGAGTTATTTGGAGGGACCCAGGGAACGAGAGAACTCCATCTCCTCAAGACAGCAGATCTTTGGCTGCCTGGATTTTGGATTTCCATCTTTGATGGCCACAACCTTAATGGGTTTGTTATTATTGTTGTTTTTTCACTTTTTGTCTTTTGGGGGTCACCCCTGGTGATGTACAGGGGTTACTCCTGATTCTGCACTCAGGAATTACTCCTGGCACTACTTGGGGGACCATATGGGATGCTGGGGATCAAACACGGGTCAGTCACATGCAAGGCAAACGCCCTACCCGCTGTACTATTGCTCTTGCCCCACCAAATGTATTTTAAAGCTGGAGTGAGTAAGGTAGTGCTTATCCAGACATGGATCACTGGCATAAGATTGAGAGCTCAGAAATATACCCTTAGGTTTATGGTAAATTCATTTTTGACACGATGTCAAGACAATAAGATGGGTAAAGAATTGTCTTTTGGAAATACAGCTAAAATACAGAAGGGGAGGGCATTTGCCTTACACACAGCCAACCTGGGGTTCGATCCCCGGCATCCCATATGGTTTCCTGAGCAGCACTAGGAGTAATTCCTGAGTGCAGAGCCAGGAGTAACCCCTGGAGAGGAGGGACCCTCGAGCCGTGCCAGGGACTGAATTGACGTTGGTTGCATGCAAGACTCGTGCCTTAACCTCCTACCCTGTGTGATTTCTATGAAAGGTCAGAATCAATAAATCCACAGAAACAGGAAGTAGGTTCTAGGGGCCAAAGAGCAATAGTACAGCAGGGAGGGCATTTGCCTTGTACATGGCCAACCTAGGTTTGATCCCAGCATCCCATATGGTCCCCCGAGCACAGCAAGGAGTAATTCCTGAGTGCAAAGCCAGGCGTAAGCCCTGAGCATCGCTGGGTACAACCCAGAAAGAAAAAAAAAAGTAGGTTCCTGGGGGACATTGATGAATGTTTCCTTGGGGGATGGGGGGTGGGAGGTTATAAAAATATTCCCCATGGGACTGGAGAGATAATTAAGCAGCAGATAGTGTAGACCCAGGCTTGAACTCAGGCACCTCATATAGTCCTTGGAGCCTTGCCAGGAGTAATCATTGGATGTGGCCCCCCAAAAAATTAATATTAAAATTAAAAATTTTCCCCAAACTTGTGGTCATGATGACTGCACAGCACTGACTACACTACAAGCCACAAAACATTTTTTTCTTTTTAATTTTGCAGGGTGATTGGGACTGAGAGCCTAGGTTGGCCATGTACAAGGCAAATGCCCTCCCTGCTGTACTATTGCTCTTTGGCACCCAGATCCCCCATCTTCCAGTAGGTAGGCATTACACTCATCAGCTGCCGCCAGCGCCAGGTTGGTCCCATCAACGGCCAAGACGCAGAGACTATAAAACCCAGCTCCCGAAAGTGACATCTTATTATCTCGTTTTTCCTTGGGAGAACCCAGCAGGCTACCGAAAGTATCCTGCCCGCACGGCAGAGTCTGGCAAACTTCCCATGTCGTACTCAATATACCAAATATCAGTAACAATGATGGATCTCATTCTCCTAACTCTGAAAGAGCATTGAATATGGCTCTTTTAAAATCTCAGGGCTGGGAAGGAGACGTTACTGGTGCCTGCTCGAGGCAATCGACAAACAACAGGATGATCGTGATCGTGAATTTTGCAGGGAGTGGGGGATTAGGCCACACCTGGCTGTGCTCAGGACTTATTCCTGGCTCTGTGCTCAAAGGATAAAATCCATCTCAGCCTTGTGCAAGGCAAGTGCCCTCCCTACTATGTCGTCTCTCCGGCCCCTGCAACATGTTCTCGAAGGGAGTGAGTGGCCCAGGTCAGGAATGTGTCTCACATGCTGGCTGGCCACGGAGAGGAACATTGCACTAGAAAACCCAAAGGAAGTCCCTGCCTGGCCCCGGGGAGGCAGTGCGCAGGTGGAGCAGTGCACAGATGCGCAAGGAGGCTCTGAAATCCCTCACAGATGGAGGTTTGATGCCTGGAGCACTGGGAGAGTGTCGCTCCCGCCAAGTCGCTGACTTGGAACACTTCTCCTTTGCCTGCCTCATGTGCCCCCCTCATCCCGCCCCGTCCTTGCCCCAAGGGATGGTGCTGGGAGAACCCACACATATAAAGGCGTACCCTTACTCAGGAGCCCCCACCCTGAGGGCAGTGTGGAGAGTTGATCTCTGAAGCCAGCCCTCCCTAGACCCCAAACCAATGTCTGTGTAAGCACCCCAATTTCTTTTTTTGTGGGGGGTGGAACTTGGGCAAAGCTCAGGGCTTACTACCAACTCTGCGCTCAAGTATCACTTCTGGCAGGACTCAGGGAACCAGATGAGGTACTGGGGACAGAACCTGGGTCAGCCGAGTGCAAGGCAAGTGTCCCACCTGCTGTACTATCTCTCTGGCCCAGCCCCTAATTTCTTCCTTCCTTCCTTCCTTCCTTCCTTCCTTCCTTCCTTCCTTCCTTCCTTCCTTCCTTTTCTTTCTCTCTCTCTCTCTCAACTTTTTGGGTCACACCCAGTGATGCTCAGGGGTTACTCCTGGCTCTGCACTCAGGAATTACTCCAGGCAGTGCTTGGGGGACCATATGGGGTGCTGGGGATCGAACCCAGGTCAGCCATGTTCTAGGCAAATGCCCTCCCTGCTGTACTATGGCTCCAGCTCCCAGCCTCTGATTTCTGTGTTCAATTCTGGCAATCTGAACAGACTAAGTCTCCCCCACCCCACCCCCACTGCCCATGGTCAATCCTTCTTCCCCAGCACCGTCGCTTCCTTCCTCAGACTCAGCAAATTATGCCACTTGTTTGCTGCCAATCTTTCACACCTGAACCCAGGGGATCTCGCCTCTCCCACCAGCTCTCCCCAGCCAACCCGTCCCCATAACTACCCCAAGGTACTATGCCACACCCTTGTTGGCTCACGCCGTTCCCTCTCCCCAGCCATCCCAGTCTTGCCATTATCTCTCTTCTTCGAGTCCTGATTAGAATCCCACCCCTCCTTGTAACTTTTCTTGGCCGCTCAGTTTTTTCTGCTCCTGGAACACAGCATCTGGCAGCAGCGATACAGGAGACAAAGGCCCCGGCAGCACGACACGTTCCCATGTCCTGGGAGGCCAGGGAGGAAGGCGAAGCCATTCTGTCCCCTGAAAACTTGAGCCTCCCACCCCGGCCAGTATGGGGAGGTGCTGGTATCCCTTTAAAAGGTCCTTTCCTCGGGGCTGGAGAGAAGCACAGCGGGTAGGGCATTTGCCTTGCACCCAGCCGACCTGGGTTCGATTCCCAGCATCCCATATGGTCCCCTGAACTACCGCCAGGAGTAATTCCCGAGTGCAGAGCCTGTGCATTGCCAGGTGTGACCCAAAAAGCAAATAAATAAATAAAAGGTCCCTTCCTCCCACACCTTGAGATTTTTTTTTTTTAAACACTCTGAGATTTTTTTTTTTTTTTTGGTATTACTCAGGGCTTACTCCTGGCTCTGTGCTCAGGGATCACTCCTGGTCGTGCTCAGGGGACCATGAAGGATGCTGAGATTGAACCCTGGTCAGTTATGGGCAAGGCAAACGCCTCCCCACTGTCCTATTGCTCGGGCCATAGTTGTTTTTTTTTTTTTACTTTTTTGGGTCACACCGGCGATGCACAGAGGTTACTCCTGGCTCTGCACTCAGGAATCACTCCTGGCAGTGCTCAGGGAACCATAGAGGATGCTGGGAATCGAACCCAGGTTGGCCACATGCAAGGCAAACACCCTACCCGCTGTGCTCCAGCACACCCCCACCCCGTCTTTTTTTTTTTTTTAGAGCAGAGACACCAAGAGGCCCCAGAGTAGGAGATTTGACCATTCATCTTTCCAGACCTTTCTGAGCACAGGTGAAGGGGCGTCTCTTTGTAGGGTGGGAGGGCAAAAAGTGGACACAGCTGAGTTAACTCCAGAGACACATGGGTGGAGTTGGGCTAGGGAGATTTGGGATGAAGGGGGACTCCAGGTAGAGGCTCTCAAACAAGGGAGTGGAACCTGAGCACCCTGGTTCCCCAGATGGGGGGGGGGTGGAGGGTGGCGGTCCTGAGCCTGACCTCTGGGGAGAGAAGGCTAAGAGTGAGCTGGGAAGGGCTGGAGGGACTGAGCCCTGGGCTCGAACACATGCCTAGCACGCGGCAGGCCGCTGGCTCGATCCCTGGCACTGCAGAGGGTCCCTCAGGCACTGGCAGGACTGACCCCTGATCACCAAGCCGGAAGTCGCTCCTGAGCACTGCTGGGTGTGTCTCCCCAAACCCAACCAAAGCAGAAGGGCACTCTGCAAGTATTTCATAATGAAAGATGGGCTGGATGCGAGTGTTGTTAAGGAGATAGAATTGAAATCCAGACTTTCCAAGGGCGTGGGGACCCATCCTGCCATAACATGTCTATTAATACAAAAATATTATAGAAACAGCGGTGGAGCCGGAGGGGGGGGGGGCACTTGCTTTGCACACAGCCAAGCTGGGTTCGATCCCTAGCACCCCATAGGGTCCTCTAAATACTGCTGGGAGTGATCTCTGAGCACCCCCTGGCCTCTCCACCCCCTATCCCAAATTCCACTTAATTTGGTTTTGAAGAACACAGAAGAATTTTCAATGTCCAAAATCCACAAGAGGCAAAGGGTATTTTGTTCAAACTCTCCATGGCTGAGCAAGGACAGACGGATTGGAGTGTGGGCACCTGTGTTGGAGCCTGATGTTCAGTCCTCATCACGAAGGGAGGGACCCTAAGGCTCCTGCCTCCAGCATGATCTCTGACCTCTGATCGAGAACAAAGAGGAGGGGCTGGAGCGATAGCACAGCAGGTAGGGCGTTTGCTTTGCATGCACCCGACCTGGGTTCGATTCTCAGCATCCCGTATGGTCCCCTGAGCACTGCCAGGAGTAATTCCTGAGTTCAGGGCCAGGAGTAACCCCTGTGCATTGCCGGGTGTGACCCAAAAAGGGGGGGGAAAAAAGAACAAAAAGGAAAGGGTACATCTCACCTGTGCTCAAGGCATCTTTTGCCCTTGCTTTTATCCTTATTCTTTTTAATTTGTTTGTTTGGGGCCACACCCAACGATGACTCCTGAATCTATGCTCAGGGCTTGCTCCTGGTGGTGCTGAGGGGGCCCTATGGGGTTCCTGAGATTGAGCCCTGGTCGATCACATGCAAGGCCAGAAGGCCAGCTGACTACTTTCCAACACTTTACCTTTATTGATGCTTTTTTTTTTCTTCTCTTTTTGGGTCATACCCAGTGATGCTCAGGGGTTATTCAGGAATCACTCCTTGCAGTCTCAGGGGAACCCTATGAGATTCCAGTGATCAAACCCAGGTCAACTGCCTGAAAGGCAAATGCCCTCAGCCCTCCCCACTGTACTATTGCTCCAGCCCCTTTACTTTTACTTATTTTATTTTTTGCTTTTTGGGTCACACCCAGAGATGCTCAGGGATTACTCCTGGCTCTGCACTCAGGGATCGCTACTGGCGGTGCTTGAGGACCCTATGGGATGCCGGGGATCAAACCCAGGTCGGCCATGTGCAAAGCAAACAAACACTCTCCCCACTGTACTAACGCTCCAGCACCCTTATCTTTTTTCTTTTTTTTTTTTTTTTGCTTTTTGGGTCACACCCGGTGATGCACAGGGGTTACTCTTTTACTCCTGGCTCTGCACTCAAGAATTGCTCCTGGCGGTGCTCAGGGGACCATATGGGATGCTGGGAATTGAACCTGGGTCAGCCACGTGCAAGGCAAATGCCCTCCCCATCTGCTATGGCTCCGGCCCCTTTACCTTTATTCTCAATCATGTAGAAACTGTTAACTGATGGGGTTGAGGGTGGGAGAGTGGGGGATAAGGCCCTTTCTTGCACAGAGCCAACCCCGCTACCTCCCCCCCCCCCCCCGATCCCTGGTGTTGTCCAGTGTGATCCCCAAGCACACAGCCAGGTGTAGCCCCTGGGCTGTGCTAGGGGTGGTCCCAAATCTCACCCCCCATTTTATTTTATTTTATTTGCTTTTTGGGTCACACTTGGCGATGCACAGGGGTTCCTCCTGGCTCATGCACTCAGGAATCACTCCTGGAGGTGCTCAGGGGACCATATGGGATGCTGGGAATCGAACCCTGGTCGGCCGCATGCAAGGCAAACGCCCTACCCGCTGTGCTATCGCTCCAGCCCCTCACCCCCCATTTTAGAAAATTGAGACATCATTCTCATGCCACAGAGTTCTTGGCCTCATCTGCAGTGCCGCTGTAGTTTCAAAACGTATCCACAGGGGCTGGAGTGATAATAGCACAGCAGGTAGGGCATTTGCCTTGCATGTGGCCAACCTGGGTTTGTTTCCCAGTATCCCATATGGTCCCCCGAGCACCGCCAGGATTAATTCTTGAGTGCAGAGCCAGGAGTAACCTCTGAGCATTGCCGGGTATGACCCCAAAAAGAAAAAAAAAAGGAAAAAAAATCCACAAGGCTGTACAGTCATCATCACTACCAATTCCAGAACATTCTCATCACCCACACAGAGCTCCATCTGCAGGACAGACCATTCTCCATCCTGTCCCCTAAGTCCCTGTGTTCTAGTGCTGCAGTTGGCCTCGATGGGACGTGCCGTGTGAATAGAACCTGGTGCAAGGGGCTGACCTATTTTTATTTATTTATTAAAGAACTGCCATGCTGGAGTGATAGCACAGCGGGTAGTGCGTCTGCCTTGCACGCAGCCAACATGGCCAACCCGAGTTCGATTCCTCCGCCCCTCTCGGAGAGCCCGGCAAGCTACCGAGAGTATTCTATATGCCAGACACAGTAACAACAAAGTCTCCAATGGAGACGTTACTGGGCCCGCTAGAGCAAATCTACGATCAACAGGAGGGCCTTTACCTTTTATTAAAGAACTGCAACTCATGAAGTTGATAGTTGCACATGGCCAACCTGAGTTCAATCCCCGCATCCCATATGGTCTCCGAAAGACCACCTGGAGTGATTACTGAGTGATTACTGAGTGCAGAGCCAGGAGGAACCCCTGAGAATCTCTCCATGTGTCCCCGAAACGCAACAAAAAATAAGGCAACTTGTTAAAAGGGCATATTTTACCGGATGTGCATTTGACCCTCATTCAAGCAGATGGAAAAAAATGAATTCTCAGCTTCCCTTCCCCCAACTAGGTTGAAGAAGGGGGGCTGGGACCTGAAAGCTAGTCCACAAGGAAAGGCGCTTGTCTTGACTGAGGTTGATTGGGTTGCAACCCTAGCATCGGATATAGTCCCTCCCTGAGCACAGAGCCAGGAATAACCCCTGAGCCACCAGGTCTGGCCCCACCTTCCCCCATTCCCCGAGGAAGTCTGAGAGCCAACTGAGACCACAGCAGCTTTCGTGCAAAAGGAGATTCCACAGCAAAAGACCCGGGAAGGGGTCTGAGCAAAAGCAGAAGAAAACTTTTAGGTTTTGGGAAAATTCATGCTGCTCATTGTTGGAGAGATTAGCTAGTTCATCCTTGAAGCAAGAACGAAAGGGCATGAAAAAGGAACATTCTGAGAACAAAAGAAAAGGTCATGAAGAGGAAAAAATGTGATATTGAAAACCAAAACCTTAGTAGATGGGTGGGAAAATAAAGGTCCAAACCCAACCCAGCCCTCCTGGAGAGTAGAACAAAGGACAAAGATACTAAAAAAGTAAATAAATAAAAATAAGAAAAAAGGAAAAAAAGTGAAAAAATTGAAGGACCAATTCAGCAGTTTCATTCCGAGCCATCAGTTTCTGAAAGCGAAAATAAAAAGCAAAGGGAAGAAATGATCAAAGAAAATGACCAGAACCGAAAATACTAAATGTGTAGGAAGAAAATCCCCATAAGGGTTTGTACAATGAATTAAAATAAACCCATATTCGGACAACTCATCTTGAAATTTCAAACTAGAGAAACCAAAACAAAAATCTTGCAATTTTAGTTATAATGGGGGATTAGAATAACTTCAGACTTCCCTATGGCATGATTCAAAACTAAAAGACAATAAAATTACAAGACGATAAAACAATGTCTTTGAAATTCTCAGGAAATAAATGTATCTTCAATCATTATATTGTGCATTTAAAATGAATACAGGGGCTGGAGCGATAACACAGTGGGTAGGGTGTTCGCTTTGCAACACCGGGTGGCCGACCCGGGTTCAATTCCCAGCATCCCATATGGTCTCCTAGGCACCGCCAGTGGTAATTCCTGAGTGCAGAGCCAAGAGTAACCCCTGTGCATGTCGGGGTGTGACCCCCCCAAAAAGCAAAAATAAATAAATAAAATAAAATAAAATGAATACAGGGGCTGGAGCAATAGCACAGCACGTAGGGCATTTGCCTTGCACACGGCCGACCCAGGTTCAATTACCCAGCATCCCATATGGTCCCCCAAGCACCACCAGGAGTGATTCCTGAGTGCATGAACCAGGAGTAACTCCTGTGCATCGCCGGGTGTGACCCAAAAAAGCAAAATAATAATAATAATAATAATAAAATGAATACAATTATTGCTCCATTTTGGGGGACTCCCAAACATTGGGACCCTGAGGTTCACTCCCAGAGATTCTTAATCAACGTAGCTTGGAGATTCAACACAAGGGCCTGAGGATGTGGTGCTGCTCAAGCCTTGTGAGCCAAAAAGTATCAAGAATCCAGCTGAGGCTCAGGGGCCAGAAAGATAGTGCAGTGGGTAGGGCACTCGCCTTGCATGGGACTGACATGAGTAGGATCCCTGAGACCCAATATGGTCCCCTGAGCCATACCAGAAGTGACCTTTGAGCTCAGAGCCAAGAGTAAGCCCTAAGCACCAGGAAGCGCGGCCCCAAATCCCACCTCTGTGCCCCAAAACCTAGTTCCTTTGGGCTGGAGAGATAATGAAGGGGTTAAGCCACTTGCTTTGTGTGCAGCTGTCACTAATTTAGTCCTTAGCAACGTATAGAGTCCCCTGAGCACAGAGCCAGGAGTGACCTCTGAGCACTGCCAGGTCACCCAAAACAAATTTTAAAAAATAGCTGGTTCCCTTCTGTCTCATAGATACCCATTATTGATTATTTATCAGTTTCAGGACAGACACAAACCATAAAGCTTTCCCCTAACGGGAATATGCTGGCTGGCTTTCTTGCTCTTTTTTTTTTTTCTTGCTCTCTCTCACTTTCTTTCTTTCTCTCTTTCTCTCTTTCTTTCCTTCTGGTGTGGGGGATGCAGAAGGCCAAGAGGCCCTTCCACCAGCTAACAGCCCAATGCAAAATGATAGACTGTGGTTTGCTTGGATCCGGGCACTGGGGTCACCTGTGCCACCTTGGAGGTCCTCTGGGGCCTTCCAGGGCCACACCTGGTGGTGCTTAGGGGACTGTGTGGTTCCAGGAATTAAACAGGGGTTGGCCACATGCAAGATACGTGCCTCAACACCTATGCTATGTCCTGGTTTCCTCTCTTTTTCTCTTTCTTTCTTTCTTTCTTTCCTTCCTTCCTTCCTTCCTTCCTTCCTTCCTTCCTTCCTTCCTTCCTTCCTTCCTTCCTTCCTTCCTTCCTTCCTTTCCTTCTTTCCTTTCTTTGTTTTGCTTTTGTTTTGTGGCCACACCTGGTAGTGCTCACAGGTTACTCCCATTCTGCACTCAGGGATCACTCTGGCAGCGCATGGGGGACCATATGGGGTGGCAGGGGTCAGTTCATGTACCAGGCCAACACCTTACCTGCTGTATTATAGCTCTCACTTACTTGCCTTCTTTTCCTCCCTCCTTCCTTCCTTCCTTCCTTCCTTCCTTCCTTCCTTCCTTCTTTTTTTTTCTTTTTGGGTCACACCTAGTGATGCACAGGGTTTACTCCTGTTACTCCTGGCTCTGCACTCAGGAATTACTCCTAGCGGTGCTCAGGGGACCATATGGGACGCTGGGACTCGAACCCGGGTCAGCTGTGTACAAGGCAAACGCCGTACCTGCTGTGCTATCACTACAGCCCCCTTCCTTCCTTCTTTCCTTCCTTCCTTGCACACTCTCCTCATCTCTCTCTCCCCCCTCTTTGCTCTATCATCAGTCTCATAAATCTTAAGTATAGCTTTTATTATTCATTGTACATATTAAGTATTTGATATGCGTAGCCTCTCATTTAAAATGCAAAGGGACAGAATGTTCCAGCACTCCACCCAAATCTCTTTTCCATTTTATGGCTCCTCCCCTGTGGCCTTTTAGTCGATTCACTTGTATTTATTCTTATCATTTCCGAAGTTAAATATTAATCCTGAGGAAAAGCAGCCGCACCTCATCATATTCTCAAGCTCCGCCCCAAGTTCAGTAGTTCCAGGCCTCTGGCTTCTTCCATTTCATCCCTCCTGTTTTCCCACAACACGCTGTACAGCTCTTTCTTTTGTTTCTGTTTTTGTTTGGGGGCCAACACAGCAGACTCAAAGGTCACCCCTGGATCTGCACGCAGGAATCACTCCTGGTGGTGCTCAAGGGACCATATGGGATGCCAGGGATCGAACCCAGGTTGGCCTTGTGTAAGCCAGTGCCCCCCACTGTACTAGGCTATTGCCCTAGCCTCTATACATTTATTTCTTGATTTTTTTTTGTAGTAGTAGTGTAGTAATGACAGTAGCACTGTAGCACTGTCCTCCCGTTGTTCATCGATTTGCTAGAGCGGGCACTAGTAACGTCTCCATTGTGAGACTTGTTACTGTTTTTGGCATATCGAATATGTCATGGGTAGCTTGCCAGGCTTTGCCATGCGGGCGGGATACTCTCAGTAGCTTGCTGGGCTCTCTGAGAGGAATGGAGGAATCAAACCTGGGTCGGTTGTGTGCAAGGCAAACACCCTACCCGCTGTGCTATCACTCCTGCCCTTTTTTTTTTTTGGTATTAGAGAGAATTTCTTAAATACAAATATGAGGATTTAATCCTCACACCTCCACTTCCCCACATGATTATTCTCCTCCCCACCCTCCTTCGTAACCTAATTTTGAATGCAAGTAGAATGTAGTATTTATAATATTCTTCTTGTTGCTGTGGTTGTTGTTCTATAAATATTATTTATAGCACAGCCGTGTGGTAGACCTTGATTCCATTTTCTCGGAGTTTTCCTTTCTTTCTTTCTTCCTTCCTTCCTTCCTTCCTTCCTTCCCTTCTTCTTCTTCTTCTTCTTCTTCTTCTTCTTCTTCTTCTTCTTCTTCTTCTTCTTCTTCTTCTTCTTCTTCTTCTTCTTCTTCTTCTTCTTCTTTGTGTGTGTGTGTGTGTATGTGAATGACATATCCAGTGGTGCTCAGGGGCCAATATGGGGTGCTGGGGATCTATTCAGGGTGGACTATGTATAAGGCAAATACTTATTATCTCACATGCCTGGAACAGTTATTTCTTTTCTGGTTTTGGTGGGGGGAGGGGTGGCAGGGGGAGAGGGTTTGGGCCAAATGGGGCTGTTCTCAGAGCTTACTCCTGGCTCTGTCTTTGGGGCCACTCCTATTGGGGATACGGGACTGTACGGATACATGCAAGGCAAGCACTCCAGCTGCTGTCCTGTCTCCCCAGCCACCAGAATAGGTATTTTTAAAAGGGAAGATTGGCTTGGGACTCCTTGACTGAGATGAACATTTATAAATGGAAAATAATTTATTGCAAAATAAATAATTAAGTAATCACTGTCACTGTCCTCCCGTTGTTCATCGATTTTCTCGAACGGGCCCAGTAACATCTCCATTGTGAGACTTGTTGTTACTGTGTTTTGGCATATCGAATACGTCACGGGGAGCTTGCCAGGTTTTGCCGTGCAAGCGAGATACTCTCGGTAGCTTGCTGGGCTCTCTGAGAGGGGCGGAGGAATCGAACCCGGCTCGGTTGAGCTGACTGCGCACAAGGCACAAATGCCCTACCGCTGTGCTATTGCTCCAGCCCAATTAAGTAATAATTTAATTAATTTTATTTTTTTAATTAAATAATTCTTTTCAATCTATGTATTTATTTTGTTTGGTTTTGGGGTCCTGTCCAGCCATGCTCAGGGGTGACTCCTGGCACCTGAACTCAGTAATAACTCCTGGTAGTGCTCAGGGGACCATAAGAGATGTTGGGGATTGAACCCAGGTCAGCCGCATGCAAGGAAAGTGCCTTCCCTGCTATGCTAGCTATCGCTCTGGCCCCTGAAATGAGGAGGCCCTTGGACGGGGATTTCCTGACTCACTTGACAGATGAGAAATCTGAGGCTGGGGAACAACACATCTGGGCTTTGGACTCAAAAGACACATTTCTGGGGCTGGTGTAATAGTACAGTGGGTAGGGCATTTGCCTTGCATGCCTCCGACCGGAGTTCGATTCCCAGCATCCCATATGGTCCCCTGAGCACTGCCAGGAGTAATTCCTGAGTGCATGAGCCAGGAGTAACCCCTGTGCATCGCCAGGTATGACCCAAAAAGCAAAAAAAAAAAGA
This sequence comes from Sorex fumeus, assembly GCF_029834395.1. NCBI lineage: Eukaryota > Metazoa > Chordata > Mammalia > Eulipotyphla > Soricidae > Sorex > Sorex fumeus. The sequence continues at coordinate 588,747 of NW_026606121.1, forward strand.
CTCATTTCTGTCCCTGACTGTAAATCTCAGTGTGTTTTGGAACTTGTAGATGCCAGTACGCAGAATCCTCCAGTTCATCCACGCTGTAGACTTCACACAGACGTATTGGGCGGTAGGCAAGTTACACCTCCAGAAAACAGATGTTTAACAATGGAAATGTGTTTTCAGAGCTTTCACTGTGTGGGCATCTGGGACACATGCCAAGCTGTTAGCAAGACAGAATAAAAATTTCAAATGCTCACACGTGACAGAGGTTAGAAGGGCTGGAAGGTTTGTGGCATTCCCCATCAATATTCCCTTGGGCATGAATTAGAAATCAGAAGCATTGTTTTGGTTTGGTTTTTTGGGCCACACCTGGTGGTGTTCGAGAACTGGTCCTGGATCTCTGCTCAGAGATCACCCTGTCAGTGCTCAGGACGTACGAGGGGCTAGGATTTGAACTGCAATAACAGAACCCCCAGCTGTGAGCTAGGCAAGCACCTTACCCTATATCTATCTCTCCAGCCCAAAATCGTGGGGCCAAAGTGATATTACAGTAGGTAGGGTGCTTGCATTGAACGCAGCCAACCTGGTTCGATCCCTCATACCTCATGTGGTCCCCTGAGCCCACCAGGAGTGGGCCCTGAGCTCAGGCCAGGAGTAACCCCTAAGTATAGCCATGTGTGGCCCAAACACAGCAACAGCAACAAATTCAGAAGTCTTAATGGCCCACCACACACACACACACACACACACACACATAGAGACACACACAAACACGCACACACACAGAGACACACACAAACACACATACCTTGCTGCATGGAAAATGCTGTTGTGTTCCACGTACTGAGCCTGGAGCTCAAGCTGGAGGTTTCTGGACCCAAGAGACAAGTTTTCCAGACCTCACCACCACTCACATGTGGTATGAGATTGTAGGGTTCAGTGGGGGCGGGGCCCTTGTAGAATCCTTTAGCAACACACCTGTGGTCTCCACCTGCTAAAACCCGGGGCAACCCCATCCTTGGTTCTGATAACTCTTAACCTCCCCAGAGGGCCCCGAGGGAGCAAGCCCAGGAGGAAAGGCACCTTGTCACTCCAGCTCCAGCACCTCACCTGGATGATGACGGTGCCCGGGGGTGGGGAGGGGGCGGGGGGAGTCACTCTAGTCCCTCTTCTTGGCAAGGATCCAGCTAACTCCTAGGAAAAAAATTCCAGAAACTCCCTGTTGTGTTGAGGGCCCTTCCCTGGCCCCCTCCAAGTGCTGGCGGGGGGGGGGGGTATCCGTGAGGCTCTTTGGGACCTACTAGGTGGGGGACAACAGAAAGACAAAGAAAGAAGAGCATGGACTTTGGTCCCAAGAACTTTCTTGGTGTTTTATTTGTTTGTTTGTTTGTTTGTTTGGGGACCTCACCCACCTGGTAATGCTCAGGGCTTACTCCTGGCTCTGAGCTCAGGGATCTGGAGGTGCTCAGGGGACTTTATGCAGTGCTGGGGATCGAACCCAGTCAGCCGTGTGCAAAGCAAGCATCTTCCTCTGTACTTTCTCTCCAGCGCCCAGAAGACCTTTTTTTTATTTCCCCCCTTTTCTTTTTGGGCCACACTCAGGGGCCTCTCCCGGCTCTGTGCTCAGGAATCACTTTTGGCAGTGCATGGGGGCCATATAGGATGCTAGGGAGTGAACCCACGTTGGCCGTGTGCAAAGCCCGCGCCCTACTTGCTATACTATCGCTCTGGCCTTGCAAAACTCACCCTCCAGTGCCAGCCTCCCAGCGGAAGAGAACAATATTCTCAGTTTCTCTCATTTCCAGGTCGAAGTAGATCAAGCATGACCATTTTGCAGCCCAAACACAAGGAGGCACTTCTTTTGACTACACGGGCCAAGTGAGTTCAGACCGTCAAGGACAGAGAAATAAATAATACACAGACGTTTACATTTTCCCCCAGTGCCAGGGGGGAGACAGCCCAGGTGGTAGAGTACCCGTCTGGCATGTGGCATGATCTGAGTTTGATCCCTGGTGCCACAGGGCCCCTGGTTCCCGCCACGCATAGCCTTGGTGTCCTGCCCCAGCAAAGTCAGGTGTGGCCCCCATAAAATGTGTTCCCCTTTCTCTCATGTTTCCACCAGGGTTCCCTCAGTACCCTGAAATTTCTGGCATTTTCCTGTTCCTTGTCTGGCCCATCCTGCTTCAGGGCAGGAATGTTCCATACCTTCAGCCTAAGGGCATGACTGGGTCAGTGGAAAATTTTTTTAACAATGAGAATACCATCTCTGGTTCTTCCAGCCTGTGATTCGTGGTTCCCAGTCATTGTGGGGGACAAAAGGCCCCCCAAAGAAGGCCCCGGGTTGGTGGCACCAGCCAATACAAGCCTCATTTCATCTGGAGGCAGTGCCGAGGTGACAGAGGAGAACTGGCGGGGAAGCCCCCCCAAACCGAATCGCCACTCAAAAGGCACGTCCACTGGGGACCCCCAAGTCCTGAACCACAAGCACCCCGAGTCTCTCAGTGCTGCCAGAGTTATGGACATAAAGGAAGCCAAGATAATGCAAAAGTACGGCAGTGAGCAGAGGCGGGGCAGCTAACCTGACACTCAGCCTCTGCACTGGACCCACTCTGGGGGTGTTGGGAAGAGGAGTATGAGGAAGGTCTACTCTGTGCTCACTCCTGCTGCACCCAGGGCACCATCAGGCTGGGGTCCCCAGGAAGGACTGAGTTCTTCTGATGAGAAAGAGAGCCCAGAGAGGCCGAAGAGATAGTGCAGCAGATAGGGCCTTTGCCTTGCACGTGGCCGACACAGGTTCAATCCCTGCCATCCTGTATGGTCCCCCAAACACCGCCAGGAGTAATTTCTGAGTGCAGAGCCAGGAGTAACCCCCTGAGCATCACCGAGTGTGACCCAAAAAAGCAAAATAAATAAATAAATCTTTTTAAAAATAGCACAGCGGGTAGGGCGTTCGCCTTACAAGCGGCCAACATGGCCGACCCGAGTTCGATTCCTCCGCCCCTCTCGGAGAGCCCGGCAAGCTACCGAGAGTATTCGATATGCCAGACACAGTAACAACAAAGTCTCCAATGGAGACGTTACTGGGCCCGCTCGAGCAAATCGACGATCAACGGGAGGGCCTTTACCTTTACCTTTTATCTTTTTTTTAAAGAGAGAGAGAGAGAGAGAGAGAGAGAGAGAGAGAGAAAGAGAGAGAGAGAGAGAGAGAGAGGCCAGAGGGGCCAAAGAGATAGTACAGCAGGTAGGGCACTTGCTTTGCACACAACAAACCTGGGTTCGATCCCTGATATTTCATATGGTCCCCCAAGCAGTTCCAGGAATAATTTCTGAGTGCAGAGTCAGGAGTAACCCATGAGCATTGCTGGGTATGGTCCCCAGAAAAATAAGAAAAAGAGAAAGAGAGGTTGGAGCATTAGTACAGCAGGTAGGGCATTTGCCTGGCATGTAGACGACTCAGGTTCGATACCCAACACCCCAGATGGTCCCCTGAACACACCAGGAGTAATGCCTGAGTGCAGAGCCAGAGGTCAACACAGAGCACAGGTGGGTGTGGCCCCCAAATCAAAAAATAAGAAAATAAGTAAAATAGATTTCTATTAATATGACTCGCAAAAATCCAGTCACGTGATACAATGATAGTCTGGGCGTGACTGTATAGTCTTATAGCTGCTCTGTGGGAACATCTGATGGGAGAAATACTGTATTTGAGCTCAGTTTTACTATTCAGTATCTGAATATAGTGAATCTAGAACTCTATAGATCTATGTAGATCGAGTTTTGTAAAAATAAATGGTACATTTTACTTGGCAAGCTATTAGTGCAAAGGGGTTTTCCTATATTGTTGGTTCCAGATCCTCATTTTTTTTTCCAAAGGAGGAAAAATGTTCACTTGTCACCTTTGCTTTAAAAATCAAACCAAACCACTTTATCACGGAAAATTTTAGATACCTAAGTGCAGAGAAAACATTCATCCAGAGTGGAAAATGATCACTCAGGGCTTGTTCCCTGGGGCCCCACACACTTTCACTCTTTCCTTTTCCTTTTCAAACAAATCCGAGATCTTGTGTGATTTAACCCGCTAATAGGTCAGTCTCAGCTCTTCAACAGTGCTGACCAATGCGTAGCCTCAGTACATCATCGTGTCTGAAACATCAGCCATCCTTCCCTGCTGCCTTCCCTGACTGTGTCAGCAACATAGAAAGCTCTTTTTCAAATCTGACTGAAGGAGGGTCCTGATGATGTCGGGAAGTGGCCGCAAAAGTCTTTTTTTTTTTTTTGCTCTATTTTGGGGGTAACACCTGGCGTTGCACAGGGGTTACTTCTGGATCTGCACTCAGGAATTACCCCTCGTGGTGCTCAGGGAACCATATGGGATGCTGGGAATCAAACCTGGGTCGGCCGCATGCAAGGCAAACACCCTACCCACTATACTATTACTCCAGCCCCCGAACAACGTCTTTTAATCTGTAAGTGCCACTTCAGCATCTCCCCTGACACTGTTTTGGGGGAGGATCCCAGTTTGTTGTTGTTGTTTATTGTTTGCTTGGGGCCACACCCAGACATGTTCAGGGGTTACTCCTGGCTCTGCACTCGGGAATTACTCCTGGTGATGCTCAGGGGTGCAAAGGGGATGCTGGGGATAGAACCCAGGTTGGCTGCAAGGCAAATGCCCTCCCCGTTGTCCTATCGCTTGGCCCTGGAGCCCAGTTCTTGGTTGAGCAGTATATTCTGCTAACTCCAGTTTCTGGGCACTTCCGGTGTGTGCATCCATCTGCCTTTCCTCTGTATTTCCTGAGCTGGTGGAGGATGTGCCATCAATACGGATATCTGAGATTAACTGTGTTTGTCCTTCAATCCATTAAAAACCATTTTTGGTTTTGGGTGTTTTTTTTTTGTTTTGGTTTTATTTTTGTTTTTTAAGTTGGCAGGGATTAAATTCAGGGCCTTATGCATGCACCATATGGTTCAGCCAAACCCCCAGCCCGGGGGCCACTGTCTATAGTATCCCCACTTTACAGATGAGGAGAATGAGAAGCAGTTCACACTCAGGCCCTGGTTTGCTTTTGGGGCAGGCACACCCCATGGTACTCCTGGTTCTGGACTCAGGGCTTGCTCCCAGCCGTGCTTGAGGACCATGCAGAGGACCCATGAGTGGGTCCTGAGCTTCCTGCAGGCCGAGCCCATGCTCCAGCCGGGTAAGCATCTCTCCTGCCCGGCCAGGCCTGGATTTGAACCCTAGTACAGAGACACCTCCCCTCAAGCACCAGCTGTGTGCGCCCCCCCCCCAAAAAAAAAATCAAGCAATACCAAATACAGGTGTACATGAATATATATATGTGTATGTGTAAATTTTTATAGGGGTCACAACTGACAATGCTGTGCAAGGTTAGGGATAGATGTGGCGGGAGGGTCACGTGACCCGAGGGACAACTGAGGGTCTCACACATGTTAGATATGCACGTGCTAAAAAAAAAGATATAAACATGTTTTACAACTTGAGATATCTACCTGGCAACCCCCCACCTTATGTTTTTCGTTGTTCTTCCGTGTGTGTGTGTGGGGGGGTGGTCCCAGGACTGAACGCAGTTTCTCTAAAGTATATACTCTCTTGGGGATATATATCAGCATCTATACAATAGGCAGCCATCAACCCAGATTAGATCCTGGTCCCCTGAGCCCCACCAGAAGTCATCCCTGAATGCAGAGGCAGGAGTAAGCCCTGAACACTGCCTGCTGTGACCCCAATAACAAATAAATAAGTTAAAATATACACTTTGGGGCTGGAGAGATAGCACAGCGGGTAGGACGTTTGCCTTGCACGCAGCCGACCCGGGTTCGATTCCCAGCATCCCATATGGTCCCCTGAGCACCGCCAGGAGTAACTCCTGAGTGCAGAGCCAGGAGTAACCCCTCTGCATCGCCGGGTGTGACCCAAAAAAACAAAATAAATAATAATAAAAATAAAGCAATGTCCTTTAAAAATATATACACTCTGCCTCTGAAGTCTATCCCTTAGCCCCCAAATTTATTTATAATATGTCACCCCCTTTTTTTCTCCTCTGGGGATCAAATCCAGGGCTTCACACCTACGAGGTAAACGCTTGACCGCTAAGTTACGTCATTGGCCCCCAAATCTGATCTTTAAAATAAAATTACGTTTTATTTTGTTTGTTCATTGTTTTGGTTTTGGACCCATACCTGGTGGTCCTCAGGGTTTACTCCTGGCTCTTGATCAGGGACCAAACCTCGTAATGCTCAAAGGAACCTCAATCGCTTATTTTTTGGGGGGTGGGTGTTGGGTCACACCAACTACAGTGATCAGGGCTACTCTGGCTCTGTGCTTAGGGATCACTCCTGGTGGGCTCTGGGATGGGGACCCAAGGGATGCTCCATCAATGACTTGTTTTTTTTTTTTCAATTCACTTATTTTTTGGTAGTAAAACAGAATTTATTTGAAGGTTTTTGAAGGGAAGGAGGAAGAGAAAGTGGGAGAGATTGGCGAGTAACCCGCTCAAGAGAGAATGTGGCGGGACTGTAGCGATAGCACAGCGAGTACGGCGTTTGCCTTGCACACGGCCAACCCGGGTTCGATTCCCAGCATCCCATATAGTCCCCCGAGCACTGCCAGGGGTAATTCCTGAGTGCAGAGCCAGGAGTCACCCCTGAGCATCACCATGTGTGACCCAAAAAAGCAAAAAAAAAAAAAAAAAGAGAGAGAGAGAGAGAATGCAGGCTCCTCCAAGGGCCGAGAGAGCCCCTACACACATCCCAGCATTCGACAGGAGAGCATGAACGCACACATCTCAAGAGGGTAGATGCAGACGACACATGTGCTCAGGCACCAGATGTGCTCGGCCACAAGCAACACATGAACTTGGACAGCATAGTCACGATGTCTTGTTTTTAAGGCAAATAAAGTCCCCTCTCTTCTCAGCCTCCAGGCAGTTACCATTAACTCCTCACTGTCCTTTCAGACTTACCTGCAAGTTTGCAAACACATGTTTATTCTGAATCAGCGCCCCCACCCACCGCCCACCTTGTCCGCCTGTTCACTAAGCGGGAACTGTTGCTTGTGGGAGCATCTGCCGGCTCTGCATTCTCTTTAACTGCGTCGGTTTTCCCTCGTTACCATGAATTATTTAGTCAGTGCCTTACTGATGAACTTTGGGGAAGCTTCCAACTTTTCATTATTGCAAACAATACCGCAATTAGCACCCTGGTGGATTCAGCTTGACACACTTGGAGAACTATTTCCGTGGGATAAATTCCTGGAAATGAAACTTCTGAGTTCAACTATGCGCATTAAAATTTTTAGTAAATATGATTAAACAGATCTCCAGAAAGGCTGGATTAAGTTTCATTGACACAACTAGTGACTGTTTTCTGCTCACATTGGCCAGTTTGATAATTGTAAATTTTTGTTTTCAGATTTATCTGGTAGGTGAAAAAGTGTGACTTTGTGTTTGTTTCATATGGGGGCCACATCTGGTGGCACTTGGAAACTACTCCCATCACAGTACTCAGGGTTTGCTCCTGGCAATGCTCAGGGGATCAGATCTCTACTGCATGCAGAGCCTCTACTCAAGCCCATTGGGCCATCTTCCTGGCCTATGTCATCTATTTTGTGGTCCTTATGGTGAAGGTTAAACACGCTTATTGATAACTCCTTTTTCTTATTATTGTTTTGGGGCCACATCCGGCGGAGCTCAGGGGTCACTCCTGGTGGGCCCAAATGATACCAGTCGATCCTGTGCAAAGCAAGTACCCTAGACCGTGTACTCTCTCTGTGGCCCCGGTTCCTTTTTAATTATTAAAAAATAATTTTTTTTTGTTTGGGTGCCACATTCAGGGGTGCTCTGGAACTACTCCTGGCTCTGCATTCAGGAATCACTGCTGGTGGTATTTGGGGGACCATCTAGGATGCTGGAGATCGAACCCAGGTCATGAAGAACAAACACCCTCCTCGCTGTCTCATTGCTTGGGCCCCAGCCCCAATTCTTTTTTTTTTTTAAGAAGAGTCACCCCTTGTGGTTTTCAGGGCCCTGGACCCACTCCTGCCAGTTGGGGCCACCACAGCTACCTAGTGACCTTGCTAAGTGTGTGCTCTATCAGTGTGTACTGGAGCTGTGTTCCTGGCTCTTAGAAATGTCACTCATAGAAGAATTGTCTGTGTCCTTTGTTCATGTTGGTTGGAATTTTGTTTTTCTTTTTGGGTCACACCCGGTGATGCTCAGAGGTTTCTCCTGGCTCTGGAATCACTCTTGGCCGACTTGGGGGACCACATGGGTTGCTGGGAATCGAACCCAGGTTGGCATCTAGTTTTAAATGTGATCATACTTCAAAGTCTTTGTGTGGTGGACACACTTGGCAGGCTAAGGGATTTCTCCTGGCTCTTGGCTCTCAATTCTCAGGGATGCCCAGGGGGATGGGGGCCACTGGGCGTTGAATGGGGGTTCTTGTGTCCAAAACATGCGCTTCAGTTCCTTGAACTCTCTCCTGCGACCCTACCCCCGGCTTCCGCACACTTCAAAGTACTTGGTTTACTTCTGTTTTTCATGTTTGGAGAGACCTGCTGTGTTTACTTTGAAATCTTTTTGGCAGAGGGGATGAAATAGAAACTCAGCCTCCCCTTTGACTGGCTAATTGTTCAAGGGACCATTTTCGAATAATCTTTCCCCAACAACTGCAGCACCAGCATCACATCTACACGCTCCATCCCCACGTGCGTCTGGGAGCTATTTCTGGACTCTGTCCGGTGGGCACCGCCCGTGCCGCGTCAATCCTAACACAGTGAGCTTCTGTTTCAACTTTCATTGTTTGGGAGGGCAGGTCCCACCGTTACGCATCAGTTTCAGAATGTTCTGCTTTTTCTCATTCTCATTCTAGATGAGCTTCTGAATCATTTTGTCAAGATTCCCAAATGATCCTTTTGGGATTGGAGCACTGTCTTGAGTTTTAGGAACATGGTGGTCTTTCTCATTAGGGGCTTTTTGGCTTATATTTTGGGTTATATTCAGAGGGGCTCAGACTTATTCCTGGCTCTGCACTTAGAGATTGTATCAGAAGGTGCTCAGAAGACCATATGGGATGCCAGGGATTGAACCCAGGCAAGGCAAATGCCCTCCTCGCTGTGCTCTGACTCCTCTTATTATCGTTTTACCTAAACCATTATCACTCTATTCAAGACTTTGTTTAAGCAACTAAAAGACTAGTTTATTGATCAAGTATAAGTTGTATCTCTGTGTGTGTGTGTGTGTGTTTGTGTGTGTGTGCGTTAGGGGGTGCTGGGGATCAAACCTAGTTGTCCTACATGCAAGGCGTGTTATTTCCCAATATACTTTCCATATTCCTGACCCAGTTCTAATTGTTTCTTGTTAAAGTTATTCTGAGATGTTTTATGAATTTTGTTTAAGAAGTGAAATCTTGGGGCCAGAGAGATAGTATAGCAGATAAGGCACTTGCCTTGCATGCGGTTCTCTAAGCACCATTAGGAGTGCAAAGGCAGAAGTAACCTCTGAACACCACCAGGTATGGCCTCCAAACCAAATAATAATACATTAATGTAATCTTTCAAAATAGTACAGCAGGGGACGGATCTATAGTACTGCGGGTAGGGCGTTTGCCTTGCATGCAGCCGAACTGGGTTCAATCCCCGGCATCCCTTATGGTCCCCCAAGCATCGCAAGGAGTAACTCCTGAGTGCAGAGCCAGGAGTAATCCCTAAGCATCGCTGGGTGTGACCCAAACATCAAGAAACAAACAATCAAAATAGCACAGCAGTAAAAGCATGTCTTACATGCTACTGACCTGGGTTCAATCCCTGGTACCCCATATAGTCCCCTGAGACCACCAAAACTAATCCTTGAGCATAGAGCCAGAAGAATCCCCTGAGCACCATCGAGTGTGGCCCCAAAATGAAGCAAAAAAAAAAGTAAGTTGAATCTTTCCTTCCATTCTCCCTCCTTCCTCTCTCCCTATCCCTCCCCTCCCTCCCTCAGTTCCTCCCTTCCTTCTTCCCTCCCTCCCTCCTTTCCTTCCTTCCTTCCTTCTTTCTTTCCTTCCTTCCTTCCTCCCTCTCTCCATCCCTCCCCTCCCCTCCTCTCCCCTCCCTCCCTCAGTTCCTCCCTCCCTCCCTCCCTCCCTTCCTTCCTTCCTTCCTTCCTTCCTTCCTTCCTTCCTTCCTTTCTTCTCACACCCATCAGGGCTCAGTGGCTCTGTGCTTAAGGGTCACTCCTGGCAGAATTTGGGAAACCATATGTAGCACTGGGGATCAAACCCAGGTTGGCTGTGTACAAGGTCAGCGTCCTCCTCCCTGACCTATGGCTCCATCCCTTTCTTTCCCTGCATTGTGGTCATCATGGTGGCGATGCCCAGGGGTCGGCCACAAACCTGGCTGTGGTGCTTGGACACAGCTGCGGGGCTCACTCACACTTAAACACCGGCTCATTCTTTGGAGTGCTCCCCCGGTCTACGATGCTCCTCGTCTTTGGTGCTCCCCCATCTTTAAACCCTTTCCCTGCCCTCCTCCCATGATTGTTGGGGTCGCATGCCTGGCTGCGAGCTTGTTGAGGGTCACCCACATGCTTTCGGAGATGTGTGCCCCTTTCACTGCCAAGGTCACAGCGGGCTAGCTGTGACCTTGGTTCATGCCTTTAGTGAGTCACACAAACTCTGGTCGTGTGTTCTACAGGGGGTTGTGTGCAGTTTGCATAATGCCTGCCAAAGGCTGTCCTTGTAGGCAGCGGTGCTCACACAGCTTTTGGAGCAGAGATGTTTGCTGGGGCTGGGGGATGTTCGCCAGTGTGGAGCGCTCACACATACCCCAGATGAAAGGCAGCAGAAAATGGTTTGTGGGACCATTTGGAGATCACAGAGCACAGGGCTGCCGGGGCTCAAAGGACACAGTTGCCAGGGCTGTTCAGTGCATGTGGGACACTCAGGATTCAAACTTGGGACGGCGTGTCTGCCAGGCAGGTGCTCTCAGCCCCTGACCCGTTCCTCTACACCTCGCACGCGTCTGTCACGGTGTTCAGCAGGGGTCACACCAGAAACTGCTTTCAGCACAGGCCACAGAGGTGCCGCGGGAGGATTCGGTACATGTGGCGGTATTAAGGAATGGGTCTGAAGCCTCAAAACCTCAGTTCCACAAGGATGACATTAGAAACCACTGAGCTCTCCCTGGGAGCGCTGGAAGAAAGGTTGGCCTTAGACGCACACTCTAGGGGTAAAGGAAGCTCAGATAGAGAAAGGAGCATCAAGTAAAGGGTGT